>NC_133121.1:77801841-79001841 GCF_033568475.1 Henckelia pumila
TGTTTGCTTTGTAGTTTTTCAATAATCTCTGCCAGTTAATTGTGTATGTTAAAATTTGCTACTGGCCCCTAAATCAATTTCATTACTAGGACCGATTCTTGATTTGCCTTTTAACTACAGAGTACATGCTAAGTTAAGTTGATACTTACTTCAGTGGAAAAGAATCTTGTTTTTTGTTAAATTAATGGAAATATATTGCAATACATAGCCAAGTCTGCGCTAATCATAAATATCATGAATTATAAATAGTATGCATTTATGCGTACTAGCAAACAACTCCATAGGTTGTCAAACCTCAACCTTTTGGTGAGGTTTGTTAGAGTAATCCTGAAATTTCTACGATATTGTTCGCACTTGTACTTGTGCCATTATGCCTAAGCAAGTACTTATTTATGATCAATAATTTTGCGTAAACATTAATAAATGAACAGAATAGAGCTGCACTTAAAAATAAGTAGAATGTTTCCCCAGAAATCAAACATACCAGTCATGTTTTATAACTTTGCACGCAACCTTTTGTTACAAGAAAGCGGTTTATAAACCTTTATATTACCAAATACACATTAGTATCAGCATATTGGAACACTTAAGTCATGCTTTGAAATGGTCAAGAACGAGTGCAGTTTTATAAAACTTTCAAAACATAAGCAAATACATTGCTTTCCAATACATGCAGAGCCGTACTAAAATGAGGCATTTCAAAAGGTTTATTCGGCAAACACATGTGCGGGTTATAGACATTACACAACAGTTAACACTGAAAATTCTTCTTCAAAATTTTCTTGCATCATGATGGACCTCGTCACTTAGTTTAGACACTGTGTATTATCCATGTGCCCGCAATTTAACACTAACTATGGCGGCCAAAGAGACAGGGCTAAGAAAACCTTGGTTGGAAAAATGGTTGGGCAAAAATACGAGGTGCACACAGACGATAATATTATTTACATACTGCTAATTTACTCTCATTGACAGATCACTTCAGATAAGTGAGGACGAGGATATGGAGCTGTACACTTCTAAGTGATTCAGAGTTGCTATCTTCAATGACTATAACGAAAGTATTCATGGCTGGCTAGCATTATCTTCGATGCTTCTGTGATTTATCATCTGCTCTTGCACTGTCTCTCTCGATAAATGATGGTTCGGAAGGAAGTGTTGGTGGGAGTTGTCTGTTGACTCCACTTCCAAGATTCAGAGTCATGTATAACTCGCTCGGCTTCATCGTCCGAAGATAGATGCACAACTTCGACGTCTTCATCAATGTTGAAATTCTTCATCATCTTCTTCATCTTCAGGCGATCTGACGAATCGCTTGACAAGAGAAATGATTTCAATTGGTTCCATCATTCTTTACATTGTTGAGTGGCCATGTATTAGAAGACAGAAGAGCTATGGCCTAACAGACATGTTGTGTATTGGTAAATATATGACAAAGTTTAGTATGCTTCGGTTGGAGGGGATATCGGTGGCTCTTGAAAATGCATGTGCTGGAAGCATTATTTTATATGTGTGTGGTAAGCCTTTGATGGGTATTAAATAGGAAATCCAACAACCAAACTTAACTATTGAATGACAAGTGCTGTAAAATTTATTAAATGAAGATGAATTAATATCAGTGGTTATGAATCACTTCGGTCAAGTCCATGTGTATTTTCCCAAGGCTTTGGTTAATATAATACACAAATTGCTTATTGGAACTTCTGGATTTAAAAACTGGATTGGCTTCGTTTGATCAGGGTGTATGTATTTTTAAGACATTTTAGCAACTATAAAAATTGATCATGTACATAATGTAAGATAGTTTGAACAGAATAGATATGTTCAAAATTTTCAAACGTGTTTAGTTTTGATGTTGAATCTGCTTTATTTGGTGTTTTGGTGTGGTAGTCTGTGTTACTGGAAGACAACATCTAGTTTCATAAATGGGGGATTTGAAGTGCCGGAAGTATATGATTCTTAATACAAATGAGGAGATAAATTATTTGCTAAACCACTGAGATGTTTGTTAATTGGTTAATGGTTATTATAACTAGACTTGGCCTGCAGTTCAATATAATATAAATAAACTATGCAAGTAGGTGGTTGTGCATCACTTCTTTCTATCATGTTCTGCACTTTTGTAAACTCAATATTGATATCTACGCAATGGACATTCAACTGGTTCACCATTTATCTTGGACATTGAGAATACAGTAGTTTTATATTATCATAACAAAATCAATCTCTTATTACTCGTACAAACTTGTTAACATGAAGCACAAAATTACAAGTTCATCAACTAGTGGAGATTAACCATACATAAAACTGAATGAAGCTCAGCACCCAAAACACTAATGACAATACTATTGGTTTTGTTTTCAGCAACCAAACAACATGAAAACAGTCCACGCAAAGCTAATTTGCATCCTAGCGCAATTTAAACAAACGCAACTTTTTCTCGATTGCCTCATTTATCTCCGCAACCCTTAACGAAAGTTGGCGCTGCTCGTTCATCAACTGAATCTGTGCTTCTATAAGTTGGCCTAAGTTCATAGATTCAGACGGATTACTTGCACTCGAATTTGCCGTTGAACTGGATGCATTGTGGATGGGTGCAGAAGGAGCATGGAATGGTTGGCTCTTCTCGTTGTACTTAGTATAAGCCTTCAATGTTTCATCTCTAGTAGGATAAGACTTGTGCGCATTGCGTGAAAAACCAGTAACCTCCAACTCTGCTTCCTCCCATGTACTATAAATTCCGGGGTTCCGTCCTTTGAACACAACATATGTCTTGCCCTGTCACGGGAGGATTATGACAAAATTAAGCACACACAATACAATTTTGTACTGAAATATGGTACCAAGTGCAAATTGAAAAAATCACCATTTCAAATCGACGCTGGAGTTTACTCACTATTTGATTTTGACTATTCTGAGAATTTTAATACCTGCAGAAATGAAAATTATAAAATAACTTATATGTAAAATGCACATGAATACACAAAAGAGTCATTTTGGTGATGGTGGCTTTCAGATTCTTCACAAAGTCACTACAAGTTGCAAGTTATTTTATTTAATCAAAGGTTGGTTAAAAGAATTGGATCTGTATACATATATATTTTAAACAATCTAAAATGTAGTGCATTTTTTGAAGAAGTTGACATCTGAACATAGTATGATATAGGGTGAAGAGACAGAATTATTGATAGAGAAGATCACTTGAAACAACCATACTGTCAAATTACAAGTGTTGGCCTTCAACCAAGAATTGCTTGTATACTGTAAAAATGACCTCAAACTCATATATGGGGGTGTGTGCCTTGTGTTTCCAGTATCAATTACCGGTGGAAATTGACAAATAATCATTCAAAAAGTAATTCTACCTACAAAATTAACACGAACTGAAGAATATGTGTTCAACTTTAATTTGCAATTTACCTTCAACATCTATAAATGTCGAATTCACAGACATTCCAAACATTTTTAAAAAAAAATCTGGCGATGTGCAAAATCACCAAAGGCGCATCAAATCAGAGTAGGAAATAATTGATATCTATACAGAAGGTAATAAATGGAATTCCTTACCCTTCAAAGTTCGTCGAAGACGCGTCAAATCCAACCTACAAGCTATTTCGTTTTCTCCATTGAAAAGGCACGAGATGAAGGGGAAAAATGAAGAGGAAGGATGTTGGTTTTGGTAAAGAATTAAAAATAGATTTGAGAAGTGCTTACCGTGGTAGTAAGGGCATTTTAGGTACTTTGCGATTGAACAATATCTATCTATAAGTTTATCATTTGCACCAAACAAAATATATACAAACATGCATAAATTAATCATTCACACCAAACAATACATAACTACATCATATTTAAATTATCCATTTATAATCCACCAAATTATCAATCTCTTCGTTATCCCATCACACGTACTAAACGAGCCCTATATATATTGTTAGGATAATGAATATCCTCGTGCCCACCTTCTTGCTGTACAATAGTTTTAAAAAAAGAACATTGAACGATCAAATAAGATATTAACCAAATATTCGGATCATTGTCAGAGACCTTTGAATTTGGCTGTCTTCATATAATAAATCATTCAAGAAAACCTATAAAAGCAAATTCATAAATACTTAAATAGTTGAGCACAATACATCTATCACGAACAAACACAGCATGAATCCAACGAGACGAGAAAGATGCTGGTTGCTCAGCCAACAAATGCTGTGCCAAATATCCGATAGTTCCTACTCCCCCAGCCATCATTTCTGTCAAGATAATATGATTTCAAGCAACACTCTACCCACGGCGGATTTCTGGAGACATTTTCCAGAGTATGTTCACACTCGTCTCCTTCACCAATTCCAAGCAACAAATTCCGCTTCCTTGTTAATATATCGACAGATAAATCATTTCCAAAGAATTTAATCTGCAAATTAGAGATGACATGGGAGTAGTTCCAAAAGGAATATACTTAGATGATTTGGTGTAAATCAAGCCATTATTAATGGACAGAGTATTGATATAAAATCCTTATGAGTTCTTACCCCATCCTCTGCATAAAGAAAAGCATGGATTCTTGCAGTAGGGTCTTCCAGTGTCAACCTAATCCGATAAATACCACAAGGGGAGTGGAAGTCATCAGCTCTCCATGGGAATATTGCAACCACCCGAACTACACATCTATATTTACATGTCACCTGCAATGAAGAGGCTCGTGATTGGAACCTACAAGGATAAAGTATATCTGAACTATTGTGATATTTGGAAGTGCATTTGCTTCTCTGGTCGGGGTTTCATTTATAAGAGATTCAAACATCTTTCAAGAAACAAACTCAAAGCAAAGTTGATTCCACTAGAAAGTTTAGAGTTCCTATTTTTAAGTGGATCTCCTATTATTGAGTGGATCAAAATGTATCTGTGATCTCTTCTTTTGGAACTTGGAAGTTGGAAGCATGAAAGGTGACACCGGTCAGTTATTGGTCTGCTTAACACAATTTTACTTAGGTATGACCAAAGTAAGAATCCACTAACCTCTGCATGAGTAAGGACATTCATCAAAGTCACAAAAGGCACATCAGGATGATCGGTCTCTGAATGTAGAAACAAAGAGGACAAAATAAACCATGTCATTGTCATTGAAAATCTAAATGGAGAGGGCCCATCTCTAACCAAATAAAACCTGTCATGTGTGAAGGCCAAGGAAAGCTTGTAAACGGCATACGGCCCCATTTTGATGGAACACGTTCATTATATGTCCTAAAAAACATAATTATCATTGATATGTTATCAAACAGATATTCGGATGCATATACCACATTAATAAATTAATTTAATAAACTTTGAGTAAAAAAGACCTTTGGCAATCTAATACACGATCATCATCATCAGACAAAATGCAAAGCGAAGAAAAAGGCATCAGTACACCTTGCCACAACCCTGCAACAACTTCACATTTTATATTGACAAATTTCACCCATATATTTGTGCGAATAGAATTGATGCTGATCTTGTAGCTTTGATCAATGATCATCCTCATGACAGTTCCAACAGTTGGAAATGTACATAAAATATCTCTAGATAAAGGAGAGGGTTCCAAGTGTAGAGGAAGTGGATTTTCCATCTCATCTTCAAGCCTGCAGTAGCAAATCACCGTTAGGATTTGGGTTGGTGGTGATTTTTTTTTTTTTTGTGGGGGCAACTAATGAACAGAAAGGACTTCTATCTAAAACACATTTCTCAGAATCTGGGTATGCATGGAATTCAAAGTCATGTACAAAGAAACTTTTATTTTTCCATTCTTTTAATTGTAGTTTCATGTGTATGAAGATGAACATTGTACCTATTTTTAGCAAGACGCAAATTTTTCTTTATACTAACTAATTAAGGCAATAAACAGGCCCCTTGTGTTAAAATTCATTCAAATTCTTTAATTAATAATTAATTGATGTTTGTCTAGTTGCTTTAATTCATTGTTTGGTATTAAATTTATATTATGTGGATAATGTTAGGTTTCTCAACAATTGTAGGGAATTAAGAATCCCAAAAACAGATTAAGAACAATTTATACTGGATTTATATAGAACATATTGAATATAAGAAGATAATAACCCAGTGACTTCTCTCTGTAAAACCTCCTAGCTAAAAGCTAGTAAAACCCACAAGAAATTAAGAAACTGAATGCCCAACTATCGCCACACTCAATACATTTTATATCTTTCCCTCACATGGGCCTCTCCCGATTCGGCCCACTAACCCCTTAAAACCTAGGTCCATAACAGATAATCAACATAATCTGTTTCTTAGTCTGCACTGAGAGAAGGTAGTTGAGAATGCCTAAATAATATCATATAAAAAATCGATTATAGTAAAGAGTAAAATAAATTGTCACTCAGTTTCAGATGTTTAACTTAGACGCTTAATAACAATTTTAGTACCTAAAAAATAAGTCTATGTGAAAACACCACCAGGACTTATATTCATTTCATTGGTTGACAACCATGTGCACATCATAGTACTAACAACTTATCCTCAATGTGGAAAACTGTGAACAGGTTATGAAATTCAAGGTCAACAACTCCCAAATAACAGAAATATCACAATGTTGTTTGCTGGTTTCACATACCGAATAATGAATGTTCAAATATATAAAAGAGAGTGTTACATGGTAATAAGAAACCATGGTTCCTCTTTTGTTCTGAATTTATATACTTTTAGAGGTACTGCTGATAAATAAGAAAACACTAACTTGGCTTCAATACAAGCAGGTGGTGCGTCTGTCCCATCCCAAAGAAAGAACATCCACTTATCTTTCTTGACTTTGTAGATATGTATAATCTAGTAGAGGAGAAAAAAGCCGAAACATGGTATCAGTACTTCTTCCACGAGAAGCAAAGATTTATTAAAGTTAGCCTTATCGGTGAAGCATAAGTTAGTAGCTTGCGGTGCCAAATACCTTGCAAAGCAGATTGACGCGCTCACCTTTCTTGATCTCCCTCAACACATTAAAATCATTCAAGCCTAGCATTCACATTACAAAAACACATTTATGTAACAGAAAAAGGCAACAAAGACTGTAAGGTTAAGTTAAATTCCAATTTCCAAATGTTTCACGAAGCATAACTTTCGGAGGTGTTGGATCATATAGGATACATAAAGTCATTTTGATTGTTCAATTAGAAAGCAACTCAAACTCATGCCCGCCCGCCCGACGGAGAGACATGTTTGTTCCGCAGGTGAGAGAAACAAACATAAAAATGGTAAAACTTTTCATATACTTACAAAACACTGAAAAAGAATGGTAAATAATTCAAACAGAAGACAGCATCATGTATAGAGAAAATAGTACCTTCAATTTTAGTACGCATCAACCATTTCCTCATCCCCGTGATAAGTCTTTTGTCTTGTTCTCTGAATGAAAAATTTCGTGAAGATTGATAATGCGCAAATTCTCTCTCACCAAAATCTCTCCCTTCATATAAAGCAAAGGAAGAAAATTTCTTGTTATACATAGCATAAACCTCAGAACCCCGAGTACTTATCTGGACAAAAATAAAATAATCACCAAAACATTTTCCAAATGCAACTGAAAAAACAAAATCTAAGCTTGCAAAAAAAAAAAGGGAGGCGCAATCCATTTACCGTAACTCGAGAAAGCATCATTATATCACCATTCGACGCCACACGAGGAAGCTTCTCGACAGTTTCGGCAAAAAACAATACGGAAAGAGGACCTGGCTGCGTTTCATCAACGATCTTCACCGAGCAAAATAAATCTTGAACAAGCCCACCAAAAGAAAGAAGGAAAGAAACAATTTTCAGAAGGGGTTACCATATTTTTACCTTCGAAAAGGAGAAAACAAGGAGAAATTCAATTTACCAGTGCCTTTAGTAGACTTGGGGAGAGTAGTCTCGATGACAATGCCAATGAGATTCACTCGCTGGTTAATAGAAGACGATGCGTCAATAAGTTGCATGTACTTATAATCATCATCATCACCATCTCTTCTACGGCGCGTCATTTTGCAGGAAACCCTAGCTATGGCGGAGGCGATGGAATACGGTTCACTGAAGTTAAATGAAGTGAAAGGCTGATCCAACCAAAAATTTTAAAAAAATTGGCACGTCTCGTCTCGTCTAACGTCTAAAGCTTTCGTTTAATAAGACTTGTTAAAGGCAAATGAACCAAGCTCGAGCTTTATAATATTTGGCTCGTTAGCTCGTGAACATGCTCGTTAACAGGCTCGTTAATGAAAAAATAATAGTATTGATATTTAATTTATAAATTTACACTTTACTTATGAAAAATATTGAAAAATCTATAAAAATTAATTTATTAGAATAAAATTATAAATTTTAATAATAATATTATATTTTTTTCAAATATATGCTCTCGTTTAATAAGACTTGTTAAGGCAAACGAACCAAACTCGAGCTTTACAATATTTGGCTCGTTAGCTCGTGAACATGCTCGTTAACAGGCTCGTTAACGAAAAAAATAATAGTATTGATATTTAATTTATAAATTTACACTTTACTTATGAAAAATATTGAAAAATCTATAAAAATTAATTTATTAGAATAAAATTACAAATTTTAATAATAATATTATATTTTTTTAAAATATATATTTTAGTTTTTAATTAATTTAATAAATATTTAAATTTATAGTTCAAATATATTAAGCTCGTTTAGGCTCGATAAAAACGCGAATAAGCTCGTGAGCCATGAATATATTCGTTAAATAAGCTCGGGTTCGGCTCGTTTATAAATGAACCGAGCTTGAACATTCAAAAGCTCGGCTCGGCTTGGCTCGTTTACATCCCTACACTTCACTAATATAATTTAACAAAATATATAATTTAATTTATTTAATTTAACAAAATTATAAATACAATAAAGATATTGACAACTTTTTCGATTAGTCAGTTTTTGACATCTATAATCTAAAAATCAAATATAAAAATTATGATTTTAACATTTGTATCCAAAATAAAAAAATTTAGTTTCGGTTCAGTTAGTTCGATACAATTTTATTTTTTTATTTTTGTCCAAAGTTATGATTTTTTTGAATTAAAACAAATTTTGAATGACTCTTCCCTTGACGGCTAGGAGGAAAAACTTGGAAGTTAGTAATAATATAATTTAAAAAAAGATAATGGTTTTTGGCTCATCTGACACCAAGATCGAGACGATGTCACGAATTCAAAACTCAATGGTTACAAACTCCTCTTCAGCTAAAAAATTTCTTATTTTAAAATTTTAGGTATCCCATTATTTTTGTGATGATTTTATAAATTAAAAAATTATGTTTTAATAAAATGATTATAAAAGTAGTTTTCTTTAAATTATTTCCAAAAACTACCTAAATTAATCCAATTATTATGATACTTTAACATAGATAGTTCATCGTGCAGAGATCCGACTTGGATCACGTACTAGCTAAAACTTCAGCATGCGATTAACTTATAGTAATAAATTTAATCAGAGAAATAACTTGCAGAAACTTAAAATAAGTAGTAAATCAAATAAATTATCCGACAGAATACAACCGGTAAACCAAACGGAAATAACTGCTTATACAATCAAATCAAAATACTTTATCTAAATCCTCATATACAACTGAAGCAAACCAGAAAACCTCCAAGAACGGTAGCTGAAACCACTCCTAAACTGCCCCGAGCCTCCTATTTCATCCAACCCGAGACTTGCTCGAATGGGGTGTTAAAGTAAACCAAGGATACGAGCGACTAACGTCCATTACATAAATATGATTATATAAACTGATATGATATATTCAAGTGATTTGACTGAACTAGGTCAACTAGATCAATCTTGCTCAAATTAGGTGTCATGAGTGGAATGTTACCATCTGAGGTCCAATCTATTGGGTATCTCACACACTCGTCCAGATCATCGTAGCCTCAAACTCCGTCATCATGATAACTCCTGGTGTATGATCATATCAAGAGGATAGTGTTGAGCAACCCTACTAGAACAGCTATCTCGAAGGAGATACATGTTCAAAATGATATATGCACTATAAAATAGTAAAATATGTATAATGACACATAAATGCAACATATAAGTATTCATACTCATTGATATCTCTCAGTCAATACTTACTCTACTAGATAGCTGACAGGTCGAGTGTACTCAGGGTGTATGGTCCAAGCCTACATTCAAGTGATTACCATATCACTATAATAGCCTTAAAAGCCTTAACAAATATAATGACTACTTCCAATAGTTATTAGGAGTTCAGACTTATATCTGTATCTGTCTTCTGCCCCTTTCCTATCGAATACCACAACTCCAGAACAACTCTACTACAGCTCCGATAGCGCCTTGGTGCAGTGGTGCCCGACCCTCAATTGTAGAGGCCCATATCCAGAATTAACGATAATGAGTAATTATCGTGTGATCATGTTAGATTTAGTAAAACATGATTAAGGAGAATTCTAAATGGATTAACGGAGCCCGGAAATAAACCCAAAATGATCAGAAATGGTCCGGAAGGTCAGACAGATCGGAAGCTCCGAAGTTAGGATCGGATGCTCCGAAGGTGATCGGATGCTCCGATGAACGATCGGAAGCTCCGATCGAATTACGTCATCCATGACGTGTGGTTGATCGGAAGCTCCGATCACCCCTATCCGAAGTCAACCAGTGAGATTTTGACACGTGGCAAATAAGGATGTTCGGAAGCTCCGATGGCAGGATCGGACGTTCCGATCGAGGATCGGAGGTTCCGATCGATGCCTATAAATATAAGGTCCGAGGCATTCATTTCTTGCCAATTCCGAATTCTCTCCTTCGCCCTCGTGGCTCTATTTTAGGGCTTTGGGTACTCTTATTTTAGATTTGGAGTAGGATATTTGTTTTAGTATAGTCAGACAGTGTCTGACATAGTAGCAGAGCAGCGCTCGTGTTGTAGAGCCGTGTTCGAGGCTGTGGATTCGCAGCAGGGGAATGCCCTAGTTGCGGGATAGTCGCCATTAGTGGGCTGGCGACGGACGCAGGTATAGCTATGGTCTCCTTAAATTAATTAGGAGTATGCAATAGCTTAGTTAAGGCTTTTAGAGCTTATTGAATGATACATAGGTAATTGCATTGTAGACTTGATGATAGGCTTGGAACCTAGAGTGGGACTATTAGGACTGCCTTAGAAAGGTACGTAAGTACTGACTGAGATTGCCAGCGGATATGCATGCTTATATGTTGCATTTATGTGTTTGCATGTTATTATTGTTATGCGGCATGTGCATATCATCTTGTGCCTGTACATCTGTATATCTTTCGAGATGAGCCAGTTATGGTTGCTCAGCCCTGTTAGGACGTTTGATATCGAGTACCCCTAGGTACTGATACCTGAAGGACTCCGTGGTCCGCATCCGTGATTCGGGAATGAGTGGTCGCGCACAGTGGTTAGCTACCCCGATGTGACGAGCTTATATCCCAGGCACCAGTCTGAGCAGTTCGTATACAGTTATCCCAGATATGGATACCCTGTCATTTGCATGCATCATATTGTATGTTTATCCGTGCTTTCGTATTGAGCTTAGAGCTCACGTCCAGTATTTTCTGTGTATCTGGATACCCTATTCGACGGAGCAGGTGTAGGTGCAGGATTGAGCACCAGGAGCTTGGAGGAGCCAGTGACCTTGAAGACAGCAGTATTTAGCTGTAGGTTTTTATGTTATTCGATTGAGTTGTATAAATCGAGTTTGTTAGCCGGTTGTATTCTGCCGGTCTGCTTGTATTTAGTCTTTCGCAGCGATTTTATTTAATGCATGCTTAATTATGCTCTTAACTCTGATTAGGTAGTGGATCCGGGTCGGGTCGCTATATTTATTGGTATCAGAGCTGCATGCAAGGGACTTAGGAAATTGATCATAAGACTTCTTGATTATCCTTGTAGGATTAATTGAGGCCTAGCGAAAGAAGATTTGGTTGTTCATTGCCAAGGTTTGCGGCTGGAGTTTTTACTATAAGGAATGCAACAGCGATGAGAACACCAGTAGTAGCATATCAATAGATAGATTGACTGCTGTGTAAGGTTCATCATTCGATGCATTGGGATGCTGATCGAAGAACATATGGATTCCAGTCGGAGAATATTGGAAGAGAAGATCGAGTATATCGCGTCAGATACCTCTGAGGGCTTTTTGGAACGAATGGTGTTTAGTAATCCATGTGGTTCCAGTCCTTGAAGATTCTCAACTCGTAGCTGGAGAGATTGTCAGATAGACCTTCACAGGAGATACCTTGAGTGCCTTAAGCATGACAGGTTTCTAGCGTAAGGTCTGTAAACTCGTGCAGAACATGGTTTTGCCGGTATGCTTGTATCGATGCTTTTGGTAGGCATACGGAAAACTTCATGTTCAAAAGCATGATTTGGATACAAGAAGAACGCTGATGGTAGATCGTGAGCAGAAGAAGTCGACTGACATGCACTGACGCAGAGCATAGCTGGTTAGCTATCACGTGCCATTTCTCCGGAGTTCTTCGTGGGAGGACATGCAGAGAGACTTGGACGGGAGTATTCTTGTATCGATGCGTGTGTCGATTGGAAGCTTCATGCTCAAGGAGTGAAGACAAGTTCGACAATTTTAAATATTGTATTGATGTATTTGTAAACAATATTTCAGTTGTAATGAATCATCAGAATTTGGTTGTATCATATCAAGTTATTGGATGCACATGTTGTTGTATTTTCGGAATACTGTAATGATATTACATGAGATTGTAATAAAGAAATTGTACAAAATTAAAGTAATGATACATGTGTTACTTATTCAGCAATTCGTGATTGATTGCAAGTAATTTTATAAAGTTTGGCTTGGAATTAGTTGATTGGTAATCAACTAGGATAGCTCATGGATTTTGAGTAAGCCAGCGGTAACGGATTGACATGGGGTTAGTCTAAGTATTTTCCTAGGGCTGACCTAATTAGTCGTTTGACTGGGTTAGTGCCATTGATGAGGTGATTCATCTGGGGGCATGAAAATATTGATCTTGTTTGGAATTTTGAGTTTTTGTTCTAAGTTGTTTCCTTAGGACAGTAGTCTGATTGACCTTCATAGGTTGAGACTTCGTGATGATGGGATTTCATCGGGATACCAAGTCGAGTATATGCCGAGAGTTGTGGACTATGACCATGACTAGACATGATGGAGCGCGACCCTATGTCAGTGTTACTCTGGGAGTCTTTTGTACTTCGGAGAATGCCTGGAAGCCTTCTTGCTTCAGGATTTGGCGGTGGGAAGGCTACTTAGTCTAGAGTTTTGGTAACAGTCACGACGGGGCATGACATTGGATTGGATGCCTGGTTAGGTATCAGCGGTTTAGATATCGACTGACTGTCGTCAGAGATATTGGTTTGTAGTTTTGTCATAAGGACCAGTTTTGGAGGGATTTCCTTGACAAGTGCGTACTCTGAGCAGATAGTTCTAGCCTATGGGATACTGCTAGACTAGTGGATCTAGTCGGTGTTTGGATACTCTTGTGATAAGGGTTATCCAGGAGATGAGTTTGTGAACTCCCTGGAACATTGACTTGGGGATAAGTAGTTTTCAGCATTAATGGTTTCCTTCAGTGATATATTATATCCGATGCTAAGGATTGCACATGACTATTTGAGGCATGAGGATAGCGTGATTTATGCCAGTGTACACTTGGTGGTGATTTCAGGTGGGACACCGCGACAAGTAACCTCAGTCTCGATTTGTTGCAGTCTTAGCAAGAGATATAGTTATCAGGAGCATGTTCAACGATAGTTGAAATCTTTTCGGACTTGTATTGCGGCTTGGATTGAACAAGTCCTTATGATCATCTTGGATGAAGATAGACAGTGATAGTATGTCTAGACTGGTGCATGTTTAGCGCTAGTGACTACTTGTAACTGTGGTCTGACTCTGTCAAAGATGAGTGATTGAATCAGCTGTGATTCTTTTTATCCCAAGTATTTGGGATATGCGGACGTGTGGCAGTGAGATCATCGATATTGATCGAGCCATGAGAGTTTCATTGATCAGTGATTGTCTGATTAGGGTTGATATCGTCAGGCATGGAGAGAGCTACAGTATATCGATTTGATTGATCGGATTATTTCAATCGGTACAGATGGGATATAGTGAATCAAGAAGTACTGGGAATGGTACTTTAAGTATGGTATGCTTTGATATAACGATTCACGTGCATTTAGGAAATTCTTTAGTCGCTAAGGGATCTCCAGGAATGCGGGAATCGAGACTTTTGGATTCTGCGAATCACGAAAGTGATCATTAGTTGGCTCTTGTGATCGTAGATGTTGGTAACGTTGCTTTGGCTACCAGTGACGGATTTTGATCTGAGCATTGCTTGGTGTTAGCAATGAATTATTCAATTTACGAAAATATGATTCAGTGATCGTCCCAGGTTTGTCAGTGGACGAATTTTGAAGACTGTTAGTCAGAATGTTTTGCTTGGGGTGCTTCCAGCATATTTCTCAAGATTTGTTGTTGAGAGGCGATTCGACAAGTGCTCAAGGATTTCAATGAACATTAGCAGGTTAGCATTAGTTGTTTCATGGGATGAGACAACAGCTGAGACTTGTGTTTCTGAGTCTGGCAAGATTGTTGTCATTAATATCCCAGTGCGTTGTGATATGCTGTGTCAATGAGAAGATTAGATAACGTAATTGCCACTAGTATTGATAGATTCTGTGCGGGATCAAGGTGAATCAGTTTGGTTATCCCCGCTAGGGAGCCAAGGATTTGGTTATCTGGAACAGGATTAACCGGAATCATTTTTGTCGATACTATCTCTAGTTCCGAGATAGAAGTAAGAATTTGATATAGACTACTGTTGAGGATGGTGTTGGTCCATCTGGGAGTTTCAGCAGGATGATAGTTAATTTCGAGGCGACGACCTCGAAGGGTGCATTAAAACAAGAAATTGTGTACAAGGATTTTATAGCAATTGGGGTTAATAAGCAGAGATTTTGTCATCTGTTTACTTAGTTGGTACTCTTTGGAAAACATTCATTGGGAAAAGTAAGTTCTGAAGGTACGTACTATGACGCCAGGAATTGTCAGGATTTGGTGGTTATCCATGATAGGATGACTAAGATGATAAATTAAGATGCTATCTACGATAGCGGGATTCGGATCAAGGTTTATTGCAATCAGTCTGAGGGTTTCAGATGGTTAGAGTCGTGTGCAGTGGTGCGATTGCTCTGCGAGCTGGTGGCCGGTAGTTGCCATTTCTATTCGCATAAGGTACTGTTTTGGAAGATACATTTTATCCTTCGTGATAAAAAGTAACCCACACGAGTTCTTGAAAAAGGGATATCTAGGATTTGACCGAGAGTCGAATCTAGATCGTTTTGTTTAGAGCTTTGCGATACCGTCAAGGGACGCGATGTTACCGTTAGACCAGTGAAATACGATGTGTTGTATCTGATTTTATCGTGGGCAGCGATGGAGTTCGTGCATGTTTAGAGAATAGCTGATGGCTAATTATGATCTTAGCAGGAGTATCATCGCTAAGATTTGTAGGCAGTGTGGCTGATAGTAGGCAATTTGGACCGAAGGTGCCGTGTTGTTGCGGTTATCGATGGATAACTGACGATAGTCAGTAGTGTTACTCGATTCTCGCAGGATTGCTAATAAGAAGGCAGTGATTTCCAGAGTGATCGTTAAAAGCGTGCGAGTTTGAAATCAGTGCAAATTATAAATCGAGTTTATGTTCTGATGTGGTTCAGTGAAGGAACAGACCTTACAGGTTTAGCGAGGTTTGGTATTGTCGAAGGTTATTTGACCAGATGTTTTGAACCGGAACTACTAATGAATTGGACGAATGGTTTATACTATAGTCCCGAGGTTTACCTTAGATTTCGCGGACGAAATCCTTTTAAGGTGGTGGGAATGTAGTGGCCCATATCCAGAATTAACGATAATGAGTAATTATCGTGTGATCATGTTAGATTTAGTAAAACATGATTAAGGAGAATTCTAAATGGATTAACGGAGCCCGGAAATAAACCCAAAATGATCAGAAATGGTCCGGAGGGTCAGACAGATCAGAAGCTCCGAAGTTAGGATCGAATGCTCCGAAGGTGATCGGAAGCTCCGATGAACGATCGAAAGCTCCGATCGAATTACGTCATCCATGACGTGTAGTTGATCGGAAGCTCCGAACAGGATCGGAAGCTCCGATCACACCTATCCGAAGTCAACCAGTGAGTTTTTGACACGTGGCAGATAAGGATGTTCGGAAGCTCCGATGGCAGGATCGGACGTTCCGATCGAGGATCGGAGGTTCCGATCGATGCCTATAAATATAAGGTCCGAGGCATTCATTTCTTGCCAATTCCGAATTCTCTCCTTCGCCCTCGTGGCTCTATTTTAGGGCTTTGGGTACTCTTATTTTAGAGTTGGAGTAGGATATTTGTTTTAGTATAGTCAGACAGTGTCTGACATAGCAGCAGAGCAGCGCTCGTGTTGTAGAGCCGTGTTCGAGGCTGTGGATTCGCAGCAGGGGAATGCCCTAGTTGCGGGATAGTCGCCATCAGTGGGCTGACGACGGACGCAGGTATAGCTATGGTCTCCTTAAATTAATTAGGAGTATGCAATAGCTTAGTTAAGGTTTTTAGAGCTTATTGAATGATACATAGGTATTTGCATTGTAGACTTGATGATAGGCTTGGAACCTAGAGTGGGACTACTAGGACTGCCTTAGAAAGGTACGTAAGTACTGACTGAGATTGCCAGCGGATATGCATGCTTATATGTTGCATTTATGTGTTTGCATGTTATTATTGTTATGCGGCATGTGCATATCATCTTGTGCCTGTACATCTGTATATCTTTCGAGATGAGCCAGTTAGGGTTGCTCAGCCCTGTTAGGACGTTTGATATCGAGTACCCCTAGGTACTGATACCTGAAGGACTCCGTGGTCCGCATCCGTGATTCGGGAATGAGTGGTCGCGCACAGTGGTTAGCTACCCCGATGTGACGAGCTTATATCCCAGGCGCCAGTCTGAGCAGTTCGTATACAGTTATCCCAGATATGGATACCCTGTCATTTGGATGCATCATATTTGTATGTTTATCCGTGCTTTCGTATTGAGCTTAGAGCTCACGTCCAGTATTTTTTGTGTATCTGGATACCCTATTCGACGGGGCAAGTGTAGGTGCAGGATTGAGCACCAGGAGCTTGGAGGAGCCAGTGACCTTGAAGACAGCAGTATTTAGCTGTAGGTTTTTATGTTATTCGATTGGGTTGTATAAATCGAGTTTGTTAGCCGGTTGTATTCTACCGGTCTGCTTGTATTTAGTCTTCCGCAGCGATTTTATTTAATGCATGCTTAATTATGCTCTTAACTCTGATTAGGTAGTGGATTCGGGTCGGGTCGCTACATCAATAGTATGGCTAAAAGAACTAAAAATATACTCTAGACTAAAATTCACTCCTAAAACACACACTAACTATGATGGAGATGGGACAATCTGATCTCTTGCATGCATTAATGACGTGTCAACATTTTCTTGACACCTAAGTGGACATCTGTGTTTGAATGGTCCGAACTCACGATACGTAGATCCGATCTCTCATGTGTCCGTGCAATTTTGTCATCTCACAAACCTGCATGACATAACCCTACTTCGGATCCATTCTCATTCGGACGATCCGGTCTCACGTTTGGTGCTTTTGAAATCTTCAAAGGTTCCAAACTCAAATCCTTTGGTTTCGAACTGTTTAATCACTTGATTTATTTAACTAATGATTCTTTAATCATGTTTAATATTTTAATTGCACAAAACGATATGTTAGATAATTCAAAGTTTCAGTGTCTTGAAAATACAAAGATAAACTGAACTATAGCCATCAAGTTACCTAAATTGATCGCACTGAACCTGGTTATAATAAACTACCCGCATCGCTGGGATGGAGTATCTAATTAAACTGATTGCTTGCTCAACTGAAAAGTGTTCGAACTCAAAAGATACATCAGTTTTCCTACCGAGACTAAGTATTCAGTTTTTGAACTGTTACTATAACCAAATACTCTCAGCAATCGATCTGCCACTAGATTGCCATCATCAGTAAACTGAAGCTCTCACAACCAGATCACTCAATACTCAGATAATATTCAGAATGACACTCAGTTTACCTCAGCGGATAGAATTATCCATACAATGACATTCCTGCAACGATCGTCGCCTTATCGAAGTGTACTTTTTGCAAAGAATGTTGACATGGAATATACAAACAATGAAACGGGAAAAATTTGAGGATTTTAGTGTATATTTTAATTTATAACAGTTGGCACCCAAGCCTATAAATAGGCACTTCAATCAGTTGAAAAAGGCTCTCTGGAACTCTCGCGCTATCACATTCTCTAAGAAGCTTTCAAAGTCTTTCAAGCTAAAATGATCAAGAAACTCGAAGCAAACACTTTCATATTTCATTCTATCATTTGAATGATCAATTTGTGCAATTGTAATCGAGTTTTAATCTATGTGTATTACATTCAGTCAAGGACTGTATCTTGTATTGTGTATACTAGGAGTTCTGAGATAGGCATCTCTGTATAATTCCTAGTCTCGGAGTGGGGTTTTGCAAGTTGATTGTAAACTTCAAAGTCTTCTAGTGCTATCCTTCCGAGAAGGAAGAAAAGGGGACACAGGAGTTTTGAAATCTCCGAACATCCAAAAACACTTGTTGTGTCATAATTTCAGTTTACCTCTTTCACTTCAGTTTCACACTTACTTTCACACTCTTCAGAATCTGTTCGTTGACATATTTCTGCACATTTTACTTATTTTTCAACTTACATCGACACCAAGATAGTAATAATTCAGTCGCTAAATCGATTGAGTTCTAATTTTTTTTAGTTGAGAATTTTTTTAGGTGTATTCAACACACCCCCTCCCCCTCTGCATCTACACTCAACCGATCCTATCAATTAGTATTAGAGCACAGGATCATTCTTGTCTCTGAACACTTTCAAAATGTCATCATTCAGTAAAATTCTCATGTTCTCCAAAGAAGATTTTGATGATAGGAAAATTAGAATGCAAGATCATTTATCAGCATTAGATGATGGCATATGGTATGTCATCACTGATGGTCCCATTACCATCACCAAAGCCAACACTGCTATTGCAATCACATGAGGAGCTCCACAATTTATTGAGAAACCAAGGCGTGAGTGGACCACAGAAGACAAGAAGAAATCCAACCTGTACAACGTGGCTAAAGATATCCTATACAAAAACCTTGACAAAAACACATTTAGCAAGATCAAAATGTGTAAAACAGGGAAAGAAATCTAGGAAAAACTCATTCAGTTATGTGAGGGAAACGAGAAAACCAAGGAGAACAAAATGTCTATGGCAACATAGAAGTTTGAAAACATCAGGATGAAGCCTGTTGAATCAATGTCTGAGTTTGATGAATGAGTCAGTAGCATTGTCATTGAACTTAATGCTCTTAGAAACCTTACCCCAACAGAGAAGTTATATTGAAGGTAATCTGAGGTCTTCCCAAGGAATGGGAAGTAAAGACTATGGCTATGAGAGAGTCAAAAGACTTGAACAAACTCGAACTTCAAACTCAAACTTCACGAATTATTTCCTGATCTTAAGGCATATGAGTTTGAGTTAAAAGTCAGGGAAGAAGATCAGTCAACCTCGTAGTTGACCAAGGCTTTGGCAGCAGTCAAGATAGAACCTCTAGTTCCTATGGAAAGAACAGCAGAACAGTTGAGCAATGATGCTATGTCCTTATTTGTAAGGAATTTTGGGAAATTTCTGAGAAAGAATCAAAGTGGGTCCTACCGAAGAAATTATCAAAAGAAGGACTTAGTTGATGAGCCCAAAACATGCTTCAACTGTGGAAAAATGGGACACTTTATAGCTGACTGTCCTAAACCAAAGAAGGATGAACAAAGATGAACTGAGAAAGGGAAGAAGCCCTACGAAAAGATAAGAAGCTCCAGAGATGACAAGCGATCATCCAAGAAGAAGCACGAAGCCCTAGTTGCTGAAGAAATCAAATTAAACCAAATAGGCAGACACTGATAGTGACTCTTGCGAGTCCGACTGGTCCTCAAGCTCAAGTGATGATGAAGAGGAAGTCACTTGTCTCATGGCAGATGATCACGAGCTGACATCTACCAGTGAACTTGTATTTGACTTTAGCTCTGAAGAATTTACATGAGATGATTTAATTAGTGCACTTCACAAAATGGCAGATGAGTACCAGAAACTGTCCATATCTTTCGAGGAATTCAAATCAAGGCAAAATGATTTGAAAGACACCTCGATTGAGTCCAACTGGGAACAGTCAGTCGAGAAAATAAGTCTTGAAACAGAAATTGCTAAACTTAAGACTGAGAATGAGCAAATGAAGACAGACTACTTGAAACTTACTGCTGAAAATCAGAGACTAACTGATTTAGTAAGATCATGGAGTAAGTCCTCAAGCCTGCTGAAAAAAATGCAAGATTTACAAAAACCCTCAAGAGACGAGTGGTCTAGGGTTTGGTAAAACTGATGAGTCTAGTAATCTCCCAAAACTAAACATGTGCAAAGGTAAATACATACACTTTGTAAGGGCCAGTGTGGGAAATGTACATGGAGAAATCCATGAAAAACCAATCCTTAAAGTTGGAAGGCCAGTTGAGCAAACGAACAAGAATAAGTTTGGAATTGGGTTCATTCCTGAGGATAATAAAGTTGAGCCAAACAAAATCCCTAATCGGATCAGTAGGGCTCAAATAAATCCTATGAGAGGAAATTGAAACCAATACTATAACAGATGACCTATTTAGAAGCGATACAGGTAGTTCAATGATCTATGTGGGAAAGGGTAAACAACATTTTTTATCAACTGCTTGTCACACACCACGACCTCGAGCACATAATTATGCACAAACGTTTAGGAATACTGAGACTGGTAAGAGTAAAACTGATCCAAATTTGGGTTCCTAAAGGATTAATCCCTCGTGGATCCAAATAGACATGGGTACCAAAATCATTGATCTTTGTGTATGCAGGTAACAGGAGTTGAAGAATAGCATGAAACAGTTTGGTACCTGGACAGCAGATGTTCTAAGACATATGACTAGGAATGCTCAACTACTATCTGAACTGATTGGATGCTCTGGACCCAAGATCACCTTTAGTGAAAACTCACATGGAAGAACTATGGGTAAGGGTAAGATTATCCACGGTAATCGAGTTTTCCAGTCAGATTATCCATGGTTGTGGCACAAGCGAATGAACCACCTTAATTTTAAAGATATTTCCAGTTTGATTAAGCTTGAGTTAGTAACAGGCCTACCTAAAATCGAGTTTTCCAAAGACAAATTATGCTTAGCTTGTTAGTTTGGGAAGCAAGTTAGGTCATCTTTTAAAAACAAAGGGTGTAATTCATCAATCCGATGCTTGAACTATTTCATATGGACTTGTTGGTCCTATACCAGTAACAAGTTTAGGGAAAATGAAGTATACTCTTGTGATTGTTGATAACTACTCTCGATTCACCTGGGTCATTTTTCTAAAATCTAAAGACCAAAATACCCCTCAACTGATCAAGATTTTCAAAAGACTTTTTAATAAAAAAAATAAACAAGATTGACAAAATCAGGAGTGACAGGAGAACTAAATTTGTCAATCAAACTTTGTATTCATTTTAGAGCACCATGAAATCAGACATGAGTTCTCAACAGCTAGAACACCACAACAAAGTGGTGTTGCAAAAAGGAGAAATCGAACTCTAAAAGAAGCTACTAGAACAACATTGGTTAATTCTGGGGTGTCTCAAAGGTTTTGGGCAGAAGCAGTGAACATAGCTTGCTATACTCAGAACAGATCGATGATATGTAAGAAGCATATGAAAACTCCATATGAGATCTGTAATGGCAAGCAACCTACTATTTCTTACTTCAAGGTATTTGGTTGCAAATTTTGTATCCACAACAACGGTAAAACTCATCTGACTGCTTTTGATGCAAAGTCAGATGAGGGTATATTTATTCGATATTCTCCCATTAGCAATGATTATCGAGTGTTTAATAAAAGAACGCTAAATGTTGAAGAAACTATGCACGCTGTCTTTTATGAAACAATTTCTTCAGAAAAGCCCACTGATGTTACTCAATTGACCAACGCTTTCAATAAATCAATCTGGAAAATAATAGTGAGGATGACATGTCAACGTTAAGAAGAACACTACAATATCCAGAACCATATTGAGTAGATCCACCAGTTGAGGGTAATAATCCAGTTGACCATATAGTCGAGGATCACCCAATTGAACCAGTTGATTTCGAGAAACTTAATCAACCAGAGACACAAGAAGAACGTCTGCATTATACTGAGATTGAAACTGATCAAGGACTAAAAGATGATCAAACTCAGTCAGTACAACCAAATCTAGCAGACCTGAAGCCTATTCATGTTTGTGCTATTCGAGCTGAGCCTGAGTTATTGATTCGAATCAGAGAATCACAGAAAGATGATCAGAGTGTTCAGAAGTCGATTGAGATGGTCAGAGCAGGGCATCGATCAGACTATCAGGTTAGTACCGATGATGTGCTTTATGTTAATAACAGAATTGTTGTTCCCGATGTTTCTGATTTGAGACAGGAGATATTGAAAGAAGCCCACAACACTAGATTCAGTATTCATCCTGGTAGTAAAAAAATGTACAATGATTTGAAGAATCAGTATTGGTGGAAACAGATGAAGTCTGATGTCACCAAATACGTATCTTGTTGTCTGAATTTCCAGCAGGTGAAAGCAGAAATAAAGAAACCGGGTGGTTTAATTCACAGCTTGTCTATTCCTGAATGGAAGTGGGATCACATTTTCATGGATTTCATGACGATTTACCGCGTTCATCCAGAGGTTGCGATGCTATTTGGGTAATTATTGATAGATTGACAAAATCCGCTTGTTTCATTCCATACAAGATGACATATCGACATGATCAGATGTCAGACATATACGTCAGATAAGTGGTAAGATTGCATGGTGTGCCTAAGTCTATTGTATCTGATCGAGATCCTTGATTTACATCACACTTTTGGCACAGCTTGCACAAAGTTCTTGGTACTCGTTTGCATCTGAGTACTTCTTATCATCCTCAAACTGACGGACAATCAGAACGAATGATACAGACACTTGAGGATATGTTGAGAGCGGTAATGTTAGATTTTAACATTACATGGCAAGATTCGTTACCACTGGTGGAGTTCTCGTACAATAACAGTTATCAGACGAGTATAGAGATGGCTCCATTTGAAGCACTGGGAAGAAGTGTAGATCTCCTTTGTATTGGGTCCGAAGTACCTTAATTTGGGCCAGATATGATTAGGGAAATGACTGAGAAAGTGAAATTGATTCAAAAGCGAATGAAGATGGCGCAAGATCGACAAGCGAAGTATGCCAACGTTCGACGCAGGCCTTTGTGTTTTGAACAAGGAGACAGAGTATTCTTAAAGATTTCACCTTTTAAAGGCACAATCAGATTTGGAAAGCGAGGAAAATTGTCTCAAAGATTCATAGGTCCTTACGATATTCTCGAGAAGGTAGGCGATCTTGCCTATAGACTTGCATTGCCTCCGTTTTTATCTGGAATACATGATCTCTTTCATGTATCTATGCTGAGGAAGTATCAGCCTGACGTTTCTCATATACTCCAGCCTGATGAAGCTGAACTTGATGAAACTCCGAGTTAATTTGAACAACCTATTCAGATTCTTGATCACAAAGAGAAACAACTCAGAAACAAAATGATACAGTTAGTCAAGGTTCAGTGGAGTCGACATGGAGTTGAAGAAGCGACATGGGAGACTGAAGATGACATGAGATAGATATTTTCCCATCTATTTCACTGATGTGAGTCTTATTCAGTATTTCTATTATTTCCTTATCTTATGTGTATACTGATTGCATGTGATTTTGAGGACGAAATCAAGTCTTAGAGGGGGAGAATTGTAAGGCCCAGGATTATTTGATTTAATCCAAAATTATTTAATTTTAATCCGAGTATATTTAATTTGAAAATTTTTAGAGTTTAGATTTAAATTCTAATATTCTTAAATTATTTAGGATTGAAATTGAATTAAAAAGAGGGTCGAGGTCTGTTTTGCAATATTTGAAGTTTCAGGGACTAAATTGCAATTTGGCTTGAATATATCCAATTTGTACTTGATGAGTCAGATTATATACGTGCATAACATATTTTATTCAGACATTCAGCAGCCCAAGTCGAGATTTCAGCTTTTCAATAAGTTTTATCATTTTCAAACTCCGATATCTTTTGATCCGGTTATCCGATTTTAATTCCGAGCATAGTTCTGGAATCCTTGCGATGAGAGCTTCGATTTGATGTAAGTACTTTGATGTTTCCAGCATGTTTAAAAGTTCATAAATGAAGGGAATCAGAATTCTTTTATATCTTCATGTTCTTGAGCTTTTATATCTTGTATGTTCGAAACCGGATCGAAGAACGAGTGTTGTTTGTACTCGATATGATTTCCAGCCTTAGTTTGATTTTTATAGCTGCTGATATGATGATTTATATGCTGGTATGTGGTGTTGGAAGTTGTATGAGATTGGTATATTGATTTTGATATAGTTTCGGTTATCGAATTTCCGTCGTTACGCCGTCGGCTTATGATTTTAAGTAGTTTTGAGTCCTTGTGATTGAGCTGAAGCTTATAAGAGTTCATATCTGATATTCCTTGATTATAAACACTTTATTTCAGATTATTTAAGATCTTGATCAACTCGAGAAGTCCGCCTTCGAACCGAAGAAGAAGTTGAGCTAGGTTTGAAGTTGATTTGATATGGAAGATTGAATTGTGAGGTTGAATAGATATGATATATGTGTTCTTGACAATATATTTCAGATTGAAGCCTTCAAGAACCGAGAATAAACGAGAAGGTATAAGACGACATCGATTGAAAGGGATATGATACTCGAGATCGATGATTTCTTGAGTATTCCCGAAGAAAATCACATACTTGCTGTTTATATGTTCTTGTTTAGAACTATAATTGCTGATCCATCACAGGTAGTGGATCTTAGATTATATTGATTATCTTTGATGTCGTTTCAGAGATGAATTACCGAAGATGGATCCATCCAAGGTTCAAATGTGAATCTTGAGGCCTTGAGTGGCTTTAAATCTCTAACCAAGATTAGATACAAGTCTTGAGGCCTAGAGAGGCTTAAAATCTCAAAAACCAAGGTTGTATACGAATATTGAGGCCTGGAGCGGCTTTAAATCTCAACGAATGATGTTTGTTTATGACTTATGCAAGTTCTTTCTTATTTCTTGAAGTCGATATTGGTTATTCTTGCATGTTATGTCTTTTATACTGAGAATTATATTCTCACCGGATGTTTCCGGCTGTTATCTTGTTTGTATGTATGCATGGCACTAGATGTAGCAGGATATGGCCAAAGTCGACGTGGGTTGCTCATGAGGGAAGATTAGACGTGGACTCGGGTTGTTTATAGCTGAAACGATGTATATAAGTACTAACAAGCATGTTAGAAAACACTTGAGTTGTTGTTCTTGAAGTATTTGGTGAACACCTTGTGTTGTGTAATGCTTTTGTTGGATTTCAAACCTCTAGTTTCATGTATCAACTACTTGTAAACATTTTTAGATCTTGTTCTATGTATGTATACATGTTTTGGGGCTTGATTATGATGGATTGGATTGATTTGAAGGATCAAAATTTGAGCTGCAAAAACAAGGCTCGAATCTGTCCAGGGCAGAGCCCGAGCTGCAGAAAACAGCAGCTCGTGCGCAGCCCCATTTCTTCCAACCCGAAGGTTGGACATCTTAGGGCGCCCGAACGGCTGAATAGTGCCGCTCGAGCGTACCCTCCCTTAAAAAAAATTCTTGTTTTGATTGCTTCTAGTCCTTGGTCCTTTAATCATGTTTAATTACTAATTGCCTTAAAAATGAGATTAGCAACCCGAGGCTTCACATATTATGTGGTATACCTGCGCTTGTCTTAATTAATACTGGTGCATCGCATTCATTCATATCTAGTTGTTTTGTCAAGAAATGCCAATTTTCCTACGTGTCCCTAGATCTTCACTTGGTTTTATCTACTCCTATGGGTAAAGAGATGATAACTAAACGTATAGTGATGGGATGTATGTTAGAATCTGAGGGTCATTTCTTGACTGTAATATGATGATATTAGCGATGTAAGATTTTTATTGTATCTTGGGAATTGATATGCTGACATTATACCATGATACTATGGACTGTTACCAAAGACTGGTTCAGTTTCATCCAGATGAAAGTGACAGTTGGTATTTTTATGGTGAGGGAGTGCGACCCCCGATTCCCTCGGTGCCACTTGTGTCAGCTCTGAAGGCCTATCGCGCCTTAGAGTTTGGCGGGGTACGTATATCTCATCTATGATGTTGATACTTGACCGCGTTAATCGGTGTGAATAAATTCAACTGGCAAGCGTACCAGGTCAAGTAATAATATAGTGGACAAAGGTCCAAGTGTCGAACCCACAGGGACTGTATAAAAATGATTACCAAAATATATTTATTTCTACCTAATCTAGACTAATTAAAAGGATGATTTCAGATTTTTAACTAACAAATAAAATTGCAAATAAAATTAAATAAACTAAAACGGAGCTGGAAAATTTGGATTTAACTCAAATTTGGGAAAAGTTCGATCAAAGACTCACGTAGGTACCAGACAATTCATGTAACAAGCAGTAGATATAAGACATCAGACTTAATCTTAATTCACGAGAATTTTTCTAATTTATTCAAAGGACTATTTCTAGAACAATCAAACCTATTCAAATATTGATGAACTAATCTTTCGTAATTCTAATCAAATTTGAATGCATAAAAAACTGTGAAAATTCAGTAAACACCTAAACCGCATAATGAAACCGAATTTTATTTCTAGTCAGTTTTACACTATGTTGAAAATTAAAGTGATCGAATTCGAAACCTCCTCTGTCGACTTGGAATCGATTAACAAGCAAACAAATAACTCACCAAGAAATTTGTAAGACAAATATAAATTTGATAATCAATAAAATCAATCAAGTCTGAAAATCTCAAATAAACAAACGAGTTTTATACATAAATTGTCTGGCCCAATCACGTGGCCTTGATCGAAAGAGAAAACTACTCAATAAATAAATTCATGATCAAACAAGGTTTTTAATCATGAAAAGTAAAAATAAAATAAAAGAAAGAATAAGAAATCTTCTCCCAAGCGTGTAGCCTGTAGCCGCCTCTAAAAATCTAGAACTGGAACCCTTATTCTGATGCTAAAAAATATATTTATAGGTCCCAAATATTAAAAAGATAATATCCTTCCCGAGCAAGAATTTTCCAAAAATAAAACTCTGGTCGCGCGGCTCGCTCGAGCGAGCATAGGGTCTCGCTCGAGCGAGCACTCTTCTGCTCCAAAGAATTTGAAATCACGTCTCGCTCGCTCGAGCGAGCATCAACTCTCGCTCGAGCGAGACATTTTCTGCCCGATAAAAACTCACGCACAGACTTCATGCGCAGTTCCCTTCTTCCTCTTGCGCGTTAGCGCTCATTCATGCGCTAAACTTCCTTTCCTTAGCGCGATAGAGCCTCCACCATTTCTTGTTAGCGCCAAACACAAGGGCAAATGCGCTACACACTCACCATCAGCGCAACTTTCAACCTACTCCGAGCGACAATTTTGAAAAATTCATATCTTGAGTTCTAGCCGTCGGATCGAGCTGAAATTTGGACATCAGCTTCAAAACATCTTGAACTTCATTCTGATTTGTGGAGATCGGATTTGAATCTTTTTAAAATTAAATATGATTTTTAGATCAAGGCTGCTCCATAATTAACTCTTCAAAAATCCATTTTCCTACAAAATCAACCCGAGGAGTGAAATACTCACACATGCACTTAAAACACATAAAAATACATAAAAAAATATGAATGCATACAAAATAAATATAAAAATATCACGAACTAATGCATACAAAATGCACTTATCAACACCTCCATACTTAACTCTTGCTCGCCCTCGAGCAAGACATGCAAAACAAAATGCACACAAAAACATAAGTAAGGATGATTCATAAATGTGCACAGCCTCCGAGAAGTTAAATCACAAAACCAAAAACACAGACATGCTCTCAACTTTTCATAATACACTTTTGGTTTAACGTGAACGTGCGTATGTGAAATGTCATTCCAGTTTCATACAACTTAGAACGAATTCGTCTCAAATATGCTTAGCAACCTATGACAATTTAGTGCAAGTTTCACTTTTCAAGTGTCCACTCCTTCCAACTACCTCTAGACATACCCACCTCTCTTGAGATAATGAATTATACACCTCCGGATTTTGCACCCGGTATTGTTTTAGCCCCAATAATTACCCGCTGACTTAGCTATAACTGGCTAGGATACGAAAAATCATTCTATTTTTTCTTTCTAATCCCATCTTCTATAGCCGGGATGGAGCATCAATCCCATTTAATCCGCATACTTAGCCTTAAATTTAATTTTTTATAGGATTTTAATCCTTTCAAGGCCCGGATGGAATTGTATACAAAATTTTTTTTTCTAGGTGCGCCCAAGATCATAAGTGTAAACTAGAGCCTCATAAAAATTCATAGAACACAATCAAGATCCACAAACCACCTATTGCCGTGCAATGGTCAAACAAACAGAAACTTCATCAAATCTTTCGTTACACTGGTCTAACACAAGTGCTTATAAATATTCACGATTCAACCTACAGTTTCTCATGTCAAGTCAAGAGCAAAATTTTTCAAAAATAAATTTTTTTCAACATAAACTTCATTATCATTGGCTATTATGGCTCATCTCACTCATGCAAGACAACACAAACAAACAAAAATAAACAATAATTAAACAAACATGAAACATGACAGATGCAAAACAAACACACAAATGCAAAACTAGTCTTGGCTATTATGACTCATCCCACTCATGCAAGACAACACAAACAAACAAAAATAAACAATAAGAAAACAAACATGAAACATGACAGATGCAAAACAAACACACAAATGCAAAACTAGTCTACCCCCCCATACTTATCCAAAGCATTGCCCTCAATGCTCCAGAACAATGAACAGAATGCAAACAAACACACAATGCAATGAAAAACAAAAACACAAAGAAAACAAAAATAACACTCCCCTGGTTTTCGATTCATTCTCTTCCTTCTTGACAGAATCCTTCGGGACGGTATCAGCATTCTAGAATATCGTCAGGCACGACCAACTGGCATGGGACAAAAAACAAAACTCAAATAAAAACAAAACAAAAACAAAATAAAAAACAAAAGCAAAAACACTGGGTTGCCTCCCAGTCAGTGCTAAATTTATAGTCTATAGCCCGACTATACTCCTCTCTTGAGTGGCGAAATTCAAGGTGGTTTATCCACCGTCTGTGAAAAACTCGAATCAGTCCTGCACTTGCATGCTACATCATTAAAAATTTTATGCATTGGACCAATCCTGCAGACAACTGCACTTGCTGACATGGATCACCAACAACATCAAGCATATCAATCAAACGAATAGCAGAACAAGATTTCAAAATTGGGCTCTCAGTAGCCGACTTAGACATAGTAAAAACTACTTGTTCATCGTTCAGTCTCAACACCAACTCTCCTCTCTCAACATCAATCAACGCCCTACTAGCAGCAAGAAAAGGACGTCCTAAAATCAGGGGAACCTCTAAATCCTCTACCATGTCAAGGATAACAAAGTCTACAGGATAAATTAAATTATCAATATTGACTAGGACATTATCTACAATCCCTCTCGGATATTTAATAGAACCATCAGCAAATTTGAGAGATATAGCAGCAGGTTCAATATTTTCTATTTCTAGTTTTCGAGCAATAGAATATGGCATTAAATTTATACTCGATCCTAGATCACACAGCACATTATCAAAAGACAGACTTTCAATATGACAAGGTATAGAAAAACTCCCTGGATCTTGAAATTTTGTTGGAAGCTTCTTTTGCAGCACTGCCGAGCACTCCTCATTCACTGTAACCTGTGTAAGATCAGTCAATTTTTTCTTATTTTTCAGCAAGTCTTTCAAAAACTTTGCATATCTCGGCATCTGAGCTAACACATCTGCAAAAGGAATGTTAATATGCAGTTTCTTGAAAATTTCAAGAAACTTTTTAAATTGAGAATCAAACAGCAGTTGCTTAGCTCTATGGGGGAAAGGTAAAGTAGATAAATCAACATTTTCATTAACTTCAAATTTTGAAGTCTTACCTTTCTTACCTGTCGTGGAGGATTTTTCTGCACGCACCTCCTCTTTTTCTTCATCAATTTTCGGCCCTTCCATAGCATTCTCTTCTTCCGGTTGCTTCTCAGACTGTTCAGATTGTGATCTCGTCACTACCATAATTGCATTCATGCCTTTGGGATTTGGTTCAGTGTTGATCGGCAGAAATCCAACAGGACATGTGGACAGTTGGGTTGCAATCTGGCCCATCTGAATTTCCAGCTTCTGCAGCATGCTCTCCTGATTCTGAAAGCGAGCCTCAGTACCCGCCACGTTCTTCATCATGATCTCCTCAAAACTCGGCTTTTTCTCCTCTTGCTTGGGCTGCCAGTTCTTACTGTAGCTGTTGTTGGAGTTGTATGGCTGCCTTCCTTGATTGCCCATAAAATTAACAACCTCTACTTCAAATAACAGCGTGTCTTGTTGCATATTCCCTTGTGCTTGATTGACCGGCGCTGTTTTCATGAGTGTCACTTGGTGTGTCAGCGCGTCAATCTTTGCATTCAGGGCCATTAAAGCATCGACCTCTAGAACTCCGGATTTCTTTTCTTTCTTCACATCCGGCCACCCAATATTGCTCTCTGCCATATTACCGATGATCTCCCATGCAGTTGCCGGCGTTTTCCTGAACAAGCATCCATTAGCAGCAGCATCCAGCATAGATCAAACCGACTGATCGGCTTCATTATAGAATGTTTGGGTCTGCTGGCTTTGAGTAAGATTATGCTGAGGACATGTCCTCAACATCTTTTTGAACCTGGTCCATGCCGCATGTAGAGATTCTCCCTCATTTTGCTTGAATGATATAATATCAGAGAACAACTTAGCCATCTTCGTAGGAGGGAAGTATTTCTTTAGGAATTCTTGGACAAGCTCCGTCCAAGTAGTAATAGAACCAGTTGGCAGGTCATCAAGCCACTCCAAGGCTTTGCACTGTAAAGAGAAGGGGAATAACCACAGTCTCACTGCATCCGATGTTACCCCATTAACTTTGAACGTGTCGCAGATCGATAGAAAATGCTCCAGATGAGCGTAAGGGTCTTCCACAGACATACCCCCACATCTAGCTTGTAATTGGATCAGCTGAATTGTAGAGAGCTTCAGTTCAAAATTGTTCGCCACAACAGCGGGGCGAACGATGCTAGATCCATAACTTTCAACTGGCGGCCTAATAATATCCCAAACAGTACGATTGTCCGCCATCTATCCTAGAACCTGAAAGTTACAAAGAAAAGAGAGGAATTCAGAATTTAATAAAAAAAATATTAAAATAAAGTCTAATCTCAAGAGAAACAAAAATTTTGATATCAAAACAGTCCCCGGCAACGGTGCCAAAAACTTAACCGTGTTAATCGGTGTGAATAAATTCAACTGGCAAGCGTACCAGGTCAAGTAATAATATAGTGGACAAAGGTCCAAGTGTCGAACCCACATGGACTGTATAAAAATGATTACCAAAATATATTTATTTCTACCTAATCTAGACTAATTAAAAGGATGATTTCAGATTTTTAACTAACAAATAAAATTGCAAATAAAATTAAATAAACTAAAACGGAGCTGGAAAATTTGGATTTAACTCAAATTTGGGAAAAGTTCGATCAAGGACTCACGTAGGTACCAGACAATTCATGTAACAAGCAGTAGATATAAGACATCAGACTTAATCTTAATTCACGGGAATTTTCCTAATTTGTTCAAAGGACTATTTCTAGAACAATCAAACCTATTCAAATATTGATGAACTAATCTTCCGTAATTCTAATCAAATTTGAATGCATAACGAACTGTGAAAATTCAGTAAACACCTAAACCGCATAATGAAACCGAATTCTATTTCTAGTCAATTTTACACTATGTTGAAAATCAAAGTGATCGAATTCGAAGCCTCCTCTGTCGACTTGGAATCGATTAACAAGCAAACAAATAACTGGCCAAGAAATTTGTAAGACAAATATAAATTTTATAATCAATAAAATCAATCAAGTCTGAAAATCTCAAATAAACAAACGATTTTTATACATAAATTGTCTGGCCCAATCACGTGGCCTTGATCGAAAGAGAAAACTACTCAATAAATAAATTCATGATCAAACAAGGTTTTTAATCATGAAAAGTAAAAATAAAATAAAAGAAAGAATAAGAAATCTTCTCCCAAGCGTGTAGCCTGTAGCCGCCTCTGAAAATCTGGAACTGGAACCCTTATTCTGATGCTAAAAAATATATTTATAGGTCCCAAATATTAAAAAGATAATATCCTTCCCGAGCAAGAATTTTCCAAAAATAAAACTCTGGTCGCGCGGCTCGCTCGAGCGAGCATAGGGTCTCGCTCGAGTCGAGCGAGACACTCTTCTGCTCCGAAGAAATTGAAATCACGTCTCGCTCGCTCGAGCGAGCATCAACTCTCGCTCGACCGAGACATTTTCTGCCCGAGAAAAACTCACGCACAGACTTCATACGCGGTTCCCTTCTTCCTTTTGTGCGTTAGCGCTCATTCATGCGCTAAACTCCCTTTCCTTAGCGCGATAGCGCCTACACCATTTCTTGTTAGCGTCAAACACAAGGGCAAACGCGCTACACACTCACCATCAGCGCAACTTTCAATCTGCTCCGAGCGACAATTTTGAAAAATTTATAACTTGAGTTCTAGCCGTCGGATCGAGCTGAAATTTGGACATCAGCTTTAAAACATCTTGAACTTCATGCTGATCGGTGGAGATCGGATTTGGATCTTTATAAAATTAAATATGAGTTTTAGATCAAGGCTGCTCCATAATTAACTCTTCAAAAATCCATTTTCCTATAAAATCAACCCGAGGAGTGAAATACACACACATGCACTTAAAATACATAAAAATACATAAAAACAATATGAATGCACACAAAATAAACATATAAATATCACGAACTAATGCATACAAAATGCACTTATCAACACCCCCATACTTAACTCTTGCTCGCCCTCTAGCAAGACATGCAAAACAAAATGCACACAAAAACATAAGTAAGGATGATTCATAAATGTGCACAGCCTCCGAGAAGTTCAATCACAAAACCAAAAACACAGACATGCTCTCAACTTTTCATAATACACTTTCGGTTTAACGTGAACGTGCGTGTGTGAAATGTCATTCCAGTTTCATACAACTTAGACCGAATTCGTCTAAAATCTGCTTAGCAACCTTGACAATTTAGTGCAAGTTTCACTTTTCAAGTAGTAGATATAAGACATCAGACTTAATCTTAATTCACGGGAATTTTTCTAATTTATTTAAAGGACTATTTCTAGAACAATCAAACCTATTCAAATATTGATGAACTAATCTTTCGTAATTCTAATCAAATTTGGATGCATAACGAACTGTGAAAATTCAGTAAACACCTAAACCGCATAATGAAACCGAATTCTATTTCTAGTCAGTTTTACACTATGTTGAAAATCAAAGTGATCGAATTCGAAACCTCCTCTGTCGACTTAGATTCGATTAACAAGCAAACAAATAACTGGCCAAGAAATTTGTAAGACAAATATAAATTTGATAATCAATAAAATCAATCAAGTCTGAAAATCTCAAATAAACAAACGAGTTTTATATATAAATTGTCTGGCCCAATCACGTGGCCTTGATCGAAAGAGAAAACTACTCAATAAATAAATTCATGATCAAACAAAGTTTTTAATCATGAAAAGTAAAAATAAAATAAAATAAAGAATAAGAAATCTTCTCCCAAGCGTGTAGCCTGTAGCCGCCTCTGAAAATCTGGAACTGGAACCCTTATTCTGATGCTAAAAAATATATTTATAGGTCCCAAATATTAAAAAGATAATATCCTTCCCGAGCAAGAATTTTCCAAAAATAAAACATTGGTCACACGGCTTGCTCGAGCGAGCACTCTTCTGCTCCGAAGAATTTGAAATCACGTCTCGCTCGCTCGAGCGAGCATCAACTCTCGCTCGAGCGAGACATTTTCTGCCCGAGAAAAACTCACGCACAGACTTCATGCGCGGTTCCCTTCTTCCTCTTGCACGTTAGCGCTCATTCATGCGCTAAACTCCCTTTCCTTAGCGCGATAGCGCCTCCACCATTTCTTGTTAGCGCCAAACACAAGGGCAAACACGCTACACACTCACCATCAGCGCAACTTTCAACCTGCTCCGAGCGACAATTTTGAAAAATTCATATCTTGAGTTCTAGCCGTCGGATCGAGCTGAAATTTGGACATCAGCTTCAAAACATCTTGAATCATTCTGATTGGTGAAGATCAAATTTGGATTTTTCTAAAATTAAATATGATTTTTAGATCAAGGCTGCTTCATAATTGACTCTTCAAAAATCCATTTTCCTACAAAATCAACCCGAGGAGTGAAATACACACACATGCACTTAAAACACATAAAAATACATAAAAACAATATGAATGCACACAAAATAAACATAAAAATATCACGAACTAATGCATACAAAATGCACTTATCAATACTACCAAGGGTAGTCATGGTATTGAGCATGTTCCAGTAGACAGCGAATTCCCTGATATTTTTCCTGAAAAGATTCCTGGTTTTTCTCCGGTAGGAAAGGTAGAATTTGACATTGATCTGTTTCCAGGAACATCTCCAATATCCCGAGCATTGTATCGTCTGGCTCCGTTAGATATGCGGGATTTGAAACAACAATTACAAGATTTTCTGGACAAGTCCTGTTTGTGAAAAATAAATATGGGTCGATGCGGCTTTGTATCGATTACCGACAGTTGAACCGTGTCACCATCAAGAACAAGCACCCATTGCCACGCATTGATGATATGTTTGATCAATTACAGGGTACTTCTATATACTCTAAGATTGATCTGAGATCGGGATACCACCATTTGAGTGTTCGCGACTCAGATATTCCTAAGACTGCTTTTCGTAATAAGTATGTCATTATGAATTCCTGGTGATGCCATTCAGTCTGACGAATGCACCTGCAGTATTTATGGATCTGATGAATTGAATTGTGTCGAACTTTCCATTTTTGGAATGGAATAGGATCAAGATCAAACCTTATTCCATGGTATTTACATGAGGTTCCTCTTTAAGAAAGTCCCCGAGAGGGCTTAGTTGATCCATGATTTATGTTTCATCTTTCGTTTCCTTTTCGTTTGTTTCGAGAAATCTATCGATCAATTCCGATTCTTTTTTTTTTTCTCTTGATTCACTTGGATAAATTTGTCATCGTATTTATTGATGATATTATGTTTATTCCCATGACATGAATGAGCATGCACAACATCTGAGAATTATTTTTCAGACGTTACGAGAAAAGCAATTGTATGCTAAACTAAGAAAATGTGAATTCTGGATGGATTGAGTCGTGTTTCTTGGTCACATTATATCCAGAGAGGGAATATCAGTGGATCCAAATAAGTTAGAGGCAGTGCTGAATTGGGCATAACCTACAACAGTGGCTGAGATCCGTAGTTTCTTGGGTCTAGTTGGATATTACCGTTGGTTCATTGATAATTTTTCCTAATTAGACAGACCTTTGACACAGTTAACCAGGAAGGATGTTATTTTTGCTTGGTCTTCTGAATGTGAGAAATATTTTAAAGAGATTCGTAAACGTCTGACCACTGCACATGTGCTTGATTTACCATCAGGATCAGGAGGCTATATGATTTACATTATTGCCTCTGGGCAAGGGCTAGGATGTGTACTGATGAAACATGAGCATGTGTAAGGACCTCGGTTCTAATCATCTAAACTCAAATAATAAAATCATACATAGAGTAAACCAAAGCTCAAAAATAATCAAGCAAAGAAATAAATTTTTTTTTAAATACTTTTGACGCGCTCGAGCGGGCAAAAACTGCCGCTCGAGCGCGCGGCGGTATCCAGCCCTACTGGATCCTCAAACGGGGGTGCGCTCGGGCTGCTAAAAACTGCAGCTCGAGCGCCCCCTGCACCAGAATAAAAACAAAAAAACAGCTAAAGCTAAGCTCTCATACAAGTCTTGACAGCAATCAAACTCAAACATGCATTAGATCTAAGTTCTACAAAACAACTCAGAACAAGTTCGAATAAAAAATAAGTTCGATTACATAATCGGCTTCTCAAAAAAACCAAGTCCTCACTTCTACTCAACTCAACCCCTAGCCATGCTGCCTCTGACTTGATCCTACCCGACCTGTCGCCAAGTACACATAAAAAATAAAGCAACAGCCGGATAACTCCGGTGAGAAAGATATTCCCAGTATAAGCAACCTAACATGCCATAACAAGTAATATATCAATAACATGATACAAAGACAACATATTCAATGTTAAGATGAATGAAATGCATGTCTTTAAAATCGGGATATCAACTCTGATAAACAAGGGATTTCTGCTATGCTTTTGGGATCCCGAGGATGAGATCACGTAACAACTTACCGACTCTCCCAATCGAGGTGGTGCCACGTATCCCAATCCCCTAGACTTTGGTGCGAGTATAAGGAGTATGCTGACACTAGGTGAACTTTTAAAACCCAGGTCACTCGAAGTATGGCCCCCAAAATGTCCAAACAAAAGGGCCGCATAGCCCGCTGAAATCAAAGATTTAGGCTCGAGATGAATGAATAAGAGAAATGTAAAGCATTAAGCCATATAACAAAGTTCAAACAACAAAATACAAGTTTTCCATTCTATAAAAAGTATTGATGCAAGTACGTGATTTAAGAAAAACTCAAGAACCAACTGTCTTGAGTGTGATATCCCGCTAAACGATTACTGCTTGTACCTTTTGATGCAATTAGCTCCAACTTTGGATACGCTACAAAAGAGGTTATATCAAAATCTATACAACCTAAACAACAACAACTCTCAAGGTAAACTCTTTACCGCTCTTCGTCCAACTCTTCGACGATCGACTTCTGCTAACTTTGGGCTCAACAGACTTCAAACGAATTTGTACGGAGGCAAAATAAAATCAACAACGACGAACAAACCCAATAGCCAAGGTTCAACAATTCAAACGGTTCAAAATCCTGAAACTCAAACCGGCGGCATAACAGCTATAAACTGGTCAAACCGGAAACACAGACAACAGTACAACATTGCAAACAACTCAAATCAATGCTAAAACAACAATAACAAATAAAATCCAACACATCTCAAAATCACCAATTTTGAATTATGCTTCTGAAAATCATAACAATTCCGAACGACGATCTATTTCAAAACCGACTGAGAATAATCGATAAGAACTATCTCAAGAACGACATAACCGAAACTCAATCGATTCTAACATCTAAAAATAAAAGTATAACTGATCGGAGAAATACTTACGATAAAACGAAGCTCTCGCTGTTGTGATCGCTAATCTGCCTTCAGATTAAAATTCTAACAGACGGATCGACCAAAAACCGGGATCTGAAAGCTTGAAGAAACGATTTGGGAACCTTCAATGGAGGAAACGAGATGGGGAAGGAGATGGAGAAATTAAGACTAGTCAACCAATCTAAGATATTATAACAAACTCAATATTTGTGCTTTAGTCCCTGAAAAATCCGAAAATTGCAAAATAGACCTTGATCAAAATCAAATCGGCTCTTGAATTCTTTGATCTCCGATTATCTCAAATAAACTAAATTAAGATAAATTTGGGGCATTACAATTCTCCCCCTCTAAGAAGAGATTTCGTCCTCGAAATCAATAAGAATCAATCACATAAGATAGAATAAATGACAAAAGATAGTAAGAAGAACTCACGTCATCCGAATAACTCTGGAAATCGCTGTCTCATATCAGATTCTGTCTCCCAAGTCGCTTCCTCGACTCCGTGACGGCTTCACTGAACTTTCACCAAAGGAATCGACTTGGTTCTGAGCTGCTTCTCCTTTCGGTCTAGGATCTGAATCGGTCTCTCAAAGTAGCTCAGAGTCCCGTCAAGCTCGGCTTTGTCAGGCTGAAGAATATGAGAAGGATCTGGATGATATTTCCGCAACATAGAGACGTGAAAAACGTCGTGAATACCAGATAAATATGGAGGAAGTGCAAGTCTGTAGGCAAGATTGCCTAATTTCTCGAGAATCTCGTACGGTCCGATGAATCTCGGAGATAACTTCCCTCTCTTTCCAAATCTCACAGTGCCTCTGAAAGGAGAAATCTTCAAGAATACTCGGTCTCCCTGATCGAAACTCAGAGGTCTGCGTCTGATATTCGCATACTTCGCCTGTTTATCCTGAGCTGACTTCATTCTCGTCTGAATGATCTTTACTTGCTCTGCCATATCTCTAAGCATATCCGGTCCCAAATTAGGTGACTCGGACACATCGTCCCAAAACAAAGGATATCGGCACTTCTTACCGTAAAAAGCCTCAAAAGGTGCCATACCGATACTCGCTTGGTAACTGTTGTTGTAAGAAAACTCGACAAGAGGCAAGGAATCCTGCCAACTAGTGCCAAAATCTAGCACTACTGCTCGAAGCATATCCTCTAACGTCTGGATAGTCTGCTCTGACTGTCCGTTGATCTGAGGATGATAAGCGGTACTCAGATGCAATCGAGTACCAAGAGCCTCTTGAAGACTGTGCCAAAAGTGCGAAGTAAATCTAGGGTCTCGGTCTGAAACAATCGACTTCGGCAAACCATGCAATCTCACCACGTTGCTAACATACAACTCAGCCATTTGATCGTGACGATACATCATCCTGTACGAAATAAAGCAAGCAGACTTCGTCAATCTGTCGATCACTACCCAAATAGCATCGCATCCCCGAACAGAACGCGGTAGCTTCGTGACAAAATCCATCGAAATGTGATCCTATTTTCATTCAGGAACAGATAGACTGTGCAACAGACCACCCGTTTGCTTCCTCTCTGCTTTCACTCGCTGACAGTTCAAACATCGGGATACAAAACTCGCAACATCACTCTTCATCTTCTTCCACCAAAACTAATTCTTTAGATCGTTGTACATCTTCCTACCTCCAAGATGAATACTGAACCGACTGCAATGTGCCTCTCAGAGAATACGCCGCCTCTACTCCGAAACATCGGGCACAACAATATGATTATTCACAAACAAAACATCATCTCTAACCTGGAATTCAGACTGATGTCCTGATCTGACTTTCTTTGCTAAAATTTTAGTGCTCGGATCAGACTTCTGTGCTTCTTTGATCAAAATAAATAACTCTGGCTTGGCTTGAATATCAAACACTCTGATAGTCCTCCTATATGTTTCAAACTCCAAACCAGAAGTGCAACAATCATCGATCAACTGAGAAACACCGATAGTAGAAAGAGATAAAGAACAAAGCTTTCGGCTCAAGGCATCTGCAGCTGCATTCGACTTTCCTAGGTAATATTTGATTTCACAGTCGAAATCCTTCAAAAAATCTAACGATATTCTTTGTCTCATGTTCAGCTCTGCCTGTGAAAACAAATAATTTAGGCTCTTATGATCAGAAAAGATCTCGAAAGACTCACCATAAAGATAGTGACGCCAGATCTTCAAAGCAAATACGATTGCAGCGAGTTCAAGTTCATGAACCGGATAACGAGTCTCGTGCGGCTTTAGCTGACTCAATGCATATACTATCACGTGCTTATGCTGCATAAGAATACATCCCAAGCCTTTGTTAGAAGAATCGCAATAGACAGTAAAACCTCCAGTACCTGATGGAATAGATAGAATCGGAGCACTGGTCAGTCTCCTCTTCAGGTCAACAAAACTAGCCTCACAATCTGCAGTCCAGATAAAAGGCGCATTCTTTTGAGTCAGCTGGGTAATCGGTTTTGCAATAGAAGAGAATCCCTTGATGAATCGGCGATAATAACCAGCTAAACCCATAAAGCTTCGGATCTCAGGCACTGATTTCGGTCTAGGCCAATTCATGACCACTTCGATCTTTCTAGGATCGACAGAAATCCCATCTCCTGAAATAATATGACCGAGAAAGACAACTCGATTCAACCAGAACTCACACTTAGACATCTTGGCAAACAACTGCTCAACCCGCAAAATCTGCAAGACGATCCTCAAATGCTCTGCATGGTCAGTACGGTTCTTAGAATAGATAAGAATATCATCGATGAAGATAATAACAAACTCATCCAAATAACGCTGAAAGATAAGGTTCATCAAACCCATAAAAACCACTGGAGCATTAGTCAAACCGAACGGCATGACTATAAACTCAAAATGACCATACCTCGTTTTGAATGCGGTTTTAGGAATATCTTCCTCATGCATTCTCAGCTGATGATATCCTAACCTCAGATCAATCTTCGAATATACAGAAGAAACCTGCAGTTGATCAAAAAGGTCATCTATTCTAGGTAAAGGATACCTGTTCTTTACCGTCGCTTGATTCAGTTGACGGTAATCAATACAGAGCCGCATAGAACCATCCTTCTTTCGAACAAACAGAACAGGAGCACCCCAAGGCGATATACTAGGTCTGATGTACCCCTTGGCAATAAAATCCTCAAGCTGTTTTTTCAATTCTCTCAATTCAACCGGTGCCATACGATAAGGAGCTTTGGAAATCGGTTGAGTATCTGACAATAAATCAATGCTGAATTCGATCTCTCGAATAGGCGGAAATCTAGGAATCTCATCCGGAAAGACGTCAGCAAAATCTCTAACCACTGTTATATCAACTAATTCTGGGCTAGATTTCAGTACGTCAACTGCATAAACCAAAAATCCTTCTGCACTTCTCTGTAACAAATGAGTCATCGATAACACAGAAATAAAAGGAATTCTATATCGAGAACCCTTACCGAAGAATTTCCACTCGTTTGCCATTTCGGGTCTGAATCTGACAACCTTCTAAAAACAATCGACGGTTGCCCTGTACTTGGTTAAAGCATCTATACCAACAATACAGTCAAAATCTGACAACCAAAGTACAATACAGTCGAATTCTAACAAATTCTTCTCAAATCGAAGTTCACAGTTCCTGACTAATCTGACAGAAACAATTCCTCCACCCAAAGGTGAAGTAACAGCTACTACAGCAAGCAAAGGTTCACAAGGCAAGGCATTCATCAAAACAAATTTCTCAGATATAAAAGTGTGAGACGCACCCGTATCTATCAATACATGAGCAGAATAACCGAAAATAGAACAGTTACTTGTTATAACATCGTCAAGTGCTGCCTGAGCCTGATCCTCAGTCAAAGCAAAGAATCTTGCCTGCTGTCTCGGAGGCTGGTTCGCATTCGGGTTACCTCCATGTCTATTCTGTTGCTGAGCCTAGAAGGAGTGAACCGCAGAAGTCTGCCTCTCAGGCTGAGTTGAAGGTCTAGAAGAACTCCCACTCTGAGCTAGATCTTTACCTCGCTGAGGACACACCTTAGAAAAGTGTCCTGGCTGCTGACAAATATTGCAGTTTCCGAAGACTCCTACACACTACTTTTGGGAGTGTCTACCTCAACACTTGTTACAGAACGAAGATGAAAATCCAGAACTCTATCCTGAAATGAAATTCTTGGAGTCACTGGAGCTAGAAGAACTGTTTCCTAGCTTCTTGAACTGTTTCCCTTTGGCTCTGAAATGATCCTTTCTGTTACCCCCACTGCTTCCTCCTTCATACCTCTGTGGTTGGTTCTGATACTGTGATGGCTGATTCTGATACTGAGACGGTTGATTATGAGACTGTCTCAGCTACTGAGGCACAAACGAAGCTCCTCTCTGTCTCTACAAACCTGCTTCAGCTCCTTTTGCATGATTCATGGCATCCGTAAAATTATCAGGCCTAGCAGTGTTTACCAACGTGAAGATTTTGGGGTTCAAACCATTAATGAACTGGTCGGCTTTTGCTTCTTCGTTGTCAGCAATGTGCGGTGCAAATCTCAGCAAACTATCAAACTTGGCAACGTACTCCTCGATATTCATATTCCCTTGCCTAAGAGTGGCAAGCTCGACTCCCTTATCCTTTCGGTACAAAATTGGGAAAAACTGCTTATAAAACTCAGATTTGAAAAGACTCCAGTTAATAGTTGTACTTCGATTTTCAATGGCTCTCTTCGTCGTGATCCACCAGTTCTTAACAACAACCCGAAGCTGATGAATGACCAACCTGGTTTGGCGGTCATCTGAATAATCAAGGGAATCGAACAACTAATCAATGTCGTCCAACCAGCTCTCACAGTCAACAGGATTCTCTGTACCCTGCACGATAGGCGGGTTAAACGACTGAAACCTCTTCAGTAAGGTTTCCATAGGCATTTCTGTGGCATCCATCTGATCAGTTTTGGTACTAGCCTACTCGTTCAGAGGAGTAACTGGCGGTGGGTTTTTGTTAATAACTCGATGAGGACCCATATGATAATCAAAGGTTAGGACACAAGATATCTCAATCGCTACAATTCGGTGCCCTTCAACCTCTCAGAATTTTAGATACAAGTCGATAACAAAACAGTTATATCTCAAGTAGTCCATGCTTTATAATTTAAATCATATAATCATGTAATTCAATTAATTCTCAAATATTAAAGCATGCTCGCATGAAATTTAAATAGTCAAAAAATAACTCAATCACATGCGAGGAGCCAATTCAAGCGGACTCGATCTACCCCGCTCACTTCTAGTTCAACCAAGAACTTATCGCTCTGATACCACTTAATGTGAGGACCTCTATTCTAATCATCTAAACTCAAATAATAAAATCATACATCGAGTAAACCAAAGCTAAAAAAGAATCAAGCAAAGAAATAAAATGTTTTTTTTTGAAATAATGTTGCCGCGCTCGAGCGGGCAAAAACTGCCGCTCGAGCGCGCGGCGGTATCCAGCCTTACTGGATCCTCAAACGGGGGTGCGCTTGGGCTGCTAAAAACTGCAGCTCGAGCGCCCCCTGTGTTGGAAAACGTGTTCATATCAATTAAGAATTGATACCTGGTGCAGCGGAAGTTTAAAAAATTTTATTTTTCTATATGGAACGATTCCATATCATGGTTATCAAAACTTTACGATTAAATTATGCAAGTAAAAATAAAGTCACAATTAAATTTTTACCTATTCAAGAAACGGCTTGATTATGGACACCAACAGAATTTAATCTGCTCTTCTTGTATATCCCAGGAATCGATAGCTTCACGATCAATCTCCAGAATAAGGTCCACGAACAGAAAACAGAAACCCTCTGATTGATTACACTAGAAATCAATCAGATGTTTATCGATGAGGATAAACAGATTTGATCTGTTAATTCAGAATGTAATTTTTTGTAAAAATCACAAACCGAATTTTCTCAAAAGGAGTAGGAATTTTCGAAAAATCCCTTTTAATATTTTGTGTGTATTTCAAAAATTGCTAGAATGAATTCTCTATGATTTTCGAACACTACATACTTATTTATAGATAATTTCTAGACTAGATTAAGTTATAATTGTATTAGGACTCTAACTCCTTAGGGCCCAGAATCCATAACTTAAGCCCAACAAGCCAAGCCCGTTGTTATAGAAATTAATATAAAATTCATCGTGACTTCGATTGATAAACTGATTTTACCAATGTGCACAGAAAGCATTTCTGCATCTTTTAAAGTCAAGATAATTTTTCTGAATCCGAATTCAGTGATTTCCAAAAATGTCCATCCCTATATCATTTTAGGAAATCCCACTCCTTTTAATTAAGAAGTCCAACTTCTCTTTCATAAAATTTAACTCTTTAAATTTAACTATCTCAATGAGATTTAGTAATCCATTACTTGTGTGAGCCTCAATGGTTCAGGGATACAGCTAGCTGTGGGCTCACAACTCCTTGTGACTCGGAACAACAATTTCCGACTTGTCCAACGAATCATGGTAAGAGCGTCTAGCAACATCGCCCCATGATTCCCTAGGTATCACTGATAGTTCCTGCAAGAACCAGTAGATTTTGGTTAGCGTACAATACGGTCCCTTCATCCATATATCCCGATCGAATCAACAACCATTGGTGCATCGAGAGTCGTTCGAGATTCGATAACTATGCATTACATCTTGGAGATCAAATAGTGACATCGCATGTGTTACTAAGAAAACCGAGTAACCTAAAACACATCATGTACTCTGGCCAGAGATTCGTCACACTAATATCTCCTCAGATCGCATAGAATATCCACACTCGCAAGTATGTGGTGAATCCTTGACAACAAAGCATCGACTCCTATATGTGTCGTAACTGTATCCAATCCCGACACCTGATGACCCCAATAGAGTCAGTAAATGAGTCAAATTATAGTACTAGCATATAGAGTCTCAATGATGTTTCAAGTAGTAAGGACTAATGGTGTACAACCAAAACCGCGGACTTTATCCACTCGATAAGTGATAACCATTTGGAAAGTCCGAATAGGGTAGTTCGATCATTCATCATATGAATATCCATTTGCATGCTTTGAACATCTCCATGTCCATTACCAATGAAACGTGGTACTTGGCATCACAAATGCTAGTCTCAATCTCGAGCGATCCTTATCCTTATTAGCGGATGGCTCAATTGACTAGGAACTGTTTAGAATATACAGTGACTATAAGATGTGTTTCATAATAGTGATCTCTCTTTATTCACTATATCATCTTACTTACACTATAGTATATTCAAGGTCTTTATCAAAACATCAATAGTATATCACAATATAACAATATGAAGAAAGACAAAGAAAATGCCATTAATGAATGTAAATTATATTAAACAAAGATTGTTTATACATAGAGTTACAGAAGCCCTTAGCCACAAGTTGGCTAACCGGGCACCCACTCTTTCAATCTCCCACTTGCCCTAAAGCCAACTAGTCACACTACGCAATCCCATTGCTTCGCGATGTTTGTCAAACAATGGTCCTGGCAAGGGCCTAGTAAGTGGATCAGCGATATTGTCTGTAGAGGCCACTCTCTCGACAGTGATGTCTCCTCTTTCCACAATCTCCCAGATGATGTGGTATTTTCTCAGTACGTGTTTGGATCTTTGATGAGACCTTGGTTCCTTTGCCTGAGCAACGGCACCAGTGTTGTCGCAGTATACCGGAACTGGACCAACAGCTTCAGGAATTACGCCCAACTCTTGGACGCAATTCCTCATCCAAACGGCCTATTTAGCAGCAGCTGATGCTGCAATGTATTCTGTCTCAGTGGTGGAATCCGCTGTGGTGTCTTGCTTGGAACTCTTCCAAGAGACAGCACCGCCATTGAGCATGAATACAAATCTAGAGGTTGACTTCGAGTCATCCACGTCGCTTTGGAAGCTAGAGTCGGTATAGCCTTTCAATTTCAATTCTCTTCCTTCATAAACCATGAATATATTCTTAGTCCTTCTCAAGTACTTAAGAATATCCTTCACGGCTTTCCAATGCATTTGACCGGGGTTGGCCTGATATCTGCTCATGACACTCAGAGCAAAGGCTACATCTGGTCTGGTAGATATCATCCCATACATAATACTACCTATGGCTAACGCATATGGTATGTGTGTCATTTTCTCTATCTCTTCGTCAGTCTTGGGACACATAGACTTGGATAGAGAAACTCCATGACACATAGGTAGATGTCCTCTCTTGGACTCATCCATAGAAAACCTTTTCAATATGGTGTCGATGTAGGTTACTTGAGTGAGTCCTATCATTCTCTTAGATCTATCTCTATAGATCTGTATCCCTAAAATATAGGATGCCTCACCCAAATCCTTCATCGAGAATCTACCTGATAACCATATTCTTTGTTGACTGCAACATCCCTACATCATTCCCAATGAGTAGGATGTCATCAACATAAAGCACTAAGAACGTCACCGCATCCTTAACTACTTTCTTGTACACGCATGGTTCCTCCGGGTTTTTGATGAAACCAAAGTCCTTTATTGTTTCATCAAATTTTTGGTTCCAACTTCTTGATGCTTGTTTGAGACCATAAATTGATCTCTGAAGCTTGCATACCTTATGCTCGCTTTCCATGGATGTGAATCCCTCGGGCTGCATCATATAGATTTCTTCCTTAATGTTTCTATAAAGAAATGCAGTCTTCACATCCATTTGTCATATCTCATAGTCATACCATGCTGCTATGGCAATAAGGATTCTTATGGACTTGAACATTGCGACTGGTGAAAAGGTTTCATCATAGTCAACTCCTTGTCTTTGAGTATAGCCTTTTGCTACCAATCGTGCCTTGTAGGTAAGTACCTTACCATCAGACCCAAGTTTTCTCTTGTAGATCCATTTACACCCTATTGGAACAATTCCATCGGGAGGATCTACTAAAGACCAAACTTGGTTTGTATGCATCGAGTCTATTTCCGACTGCATAGCTTCAAGCCATAAATTAGAATCCGCATCAAAAATTGCTTCCTTGAAGTTTCTTGGATCACATCCAATGTCGGGTTCACTTTGATCCCCTTCAAGAAGAAGACCATATCGAATAGGAGGTCTAGAAGTCCTCTCGGATCTCCTAGATATAGGCGTGTCAATCAATGGTTTCTGAGGTATAGGATCGTTATTTTGTATCTCGGGTTCTTCTCGAATTTCTTCGAGTTTCATCATCTTGCATTTCTTATCTAATAAGAACTCCTTCTCCATGAAGGTGGCATTCTTTGAAACAAACACTTTTGTTTCAGTAGGATGATAGAAATAATATCCGATTGAATTCTTCGGATATCCTACAAAATAACATAAGGTGGATCGACTATCCAACTTATCTTCCACTGTCTGCTTCACGTAAGCAGGACATCCCCAAATCCTTAAGTACGAATACTTAGGAGCTTTGCCATTCCATATCTCGTATGGAGTTTTATCTACTGCTTTAGTGTGGATATTGTTCAACAACAATACCGCCGTTTCAAGCGCATAGCCCCAAAACGAAGGTGGGAGCTCAGTGAAGCTCATCATAGATTGAACCATGTCCAACAAAGTTCGATTGCGACGCTCTGAGACACCATTCAGCTGAGGTGTCATATGAGGAGTCCACTGAGAGAGAATCCCATTCTATTTTAGATAGCTCAAAAACTTGGTACTTAAGTATTCTCCACCTCGATCCGATCGAAGTGCTTTAATACTTCTACCTTGTTTGTTTTCTACTTCAGCCTTGAATTCTTTGAACTTTTCAAATGATTCAGACTTATATTTCATTAAATATAAATACCCATACCTCGAATAATCATCAGTAAAGGTAATGAAGTAGGTGTGACCAAATTTAGTACCGATACTAAATGGTCCGCAAACATCTGTATGGATCAAATCCAACAGATTTTGAGTACGTTCAGGCTTCCCTTTGAAAGGAGATTTAGTCATTTTTCCTTTTAGGCAGGACTCACAAGTAGGTAGAGAGTTAATATAAGACATATCAAACATGCCCTCTCCCACTAGCTTGTTCATCCTCCTTGAGGAAATATGACCTAGCCTAGCATGCAAAGGTTTTTCGGGTTTTGACTATCGTTTTTCCTTTTATTTGTTGTTAACGGTTTATCAACATAATTAATTGGAACGTCTTTTAATTTTAAGTTATATAGATCGTTTTCAAGTTGTCCATTTCCAATCAAACATTCATTCTTGTAAATATTGCAAATCTCATTCATAAAATTACAAGAAAAACCATCTCTATGAAGCATAGAAACAGAAATAATGTTTTTAACTAAATCTGACACAAATAAAACATCTCTCAAAAATAACTTAAAATTATTCTGCAAAACTAAATAAATGTCTCCCACTGCTTTGGCTTCAACTCTGGAACCATTTCCAAGCCTCAACTGGGTCTCACCCATCCTAAGTTTACGACTTCTTGTCATCACCTGCAAATCATTGCAAATGTGAGATCCACATCCGATATCTAATACCCAAGAAGTAGTATTAAGTGAAACATTTATTTCAATGTAAAACATACCCTTTGCAGTTCGCAACTGCTCGAGGTATTCCTTGCAGTTACGTTTCCAATGACCGGGTTTCTTGAAGTGATGGCAAACATCTCCAGATATGTTCACGTTTGAAGCTTTTGTCTTGGCCTTCTTTTGTGGTACAATTTTCTTGGGTGGGGCAGAACGTTTCTTACCCTTTCCACTTGGCCCCTTCTTGGAGTAAGAAGAGGAGCCAACCAAGAGTACCGGTTTATCCATCTTTAATGTGGCCTCATAAGACACAAGCATATTGACCATCTCTTCAAGGGTGGCCTCTATCTTGTTCATATTGAAGTTCACCACAAATCCGTCAAATGACGAAGGAAGTGAAAGAAGTAACAAGCCCGCGTTTAGATCATGCTCCAATGTCAAATCGAGTGTTACCAACCTTTCAATGAGCCCAATCATGTGTACCCCATGCTCACGGACCGAAGTACCATCTCGCATGCGGCATGTCAGGAGCTCTTTGACGGTGGCATACCTCTCCGACCTTGATTGAGCTCCAAAAAGTTCCTTGAGGTGCATGTGTATGTCAGCAGCATTCACGACATCCTCAAATCGCCTCTGGAGTTCATCAGACATTGAAGCTTGCATATAGCATTTAGCCTTGATATCATGGTCCCACTATTGATCAAGTTTTGCCAATTCTTCCGGACTTATATTAGCCGGTGCTTCCTTTGGAGGATTCTTTTCTAACACGTAGAAAATTTTCTCCGAGTTTAGAACAATCTTTAATTTACGGAACCATTCCGTATAGTTTGCGCCAGTCAATTTGTTTTGTTCGAGAATTGAGTATAGTGGATTTCGCGAATTCATTGTAATGAAATACTGAAAAGAAACAGACAATAATCAGTGATTGTTTAATTAATTTACTAAGACATAAAATATGGCAAAATTTAATTTTATGAATTTCACTCCCACTATTTTAATGATTTCACTACCCTCTAGTGAAAACGGGAATCTTCTTTCCTTAGTGGGAACATGGAGTCCAATTGACAAATCATAGTCCCGAATAATATCAGCCAACCATAATTTTCAAAAGGTAGAGCCCAATTACTTCCAAAGTAACCCCCATGTTTTTACCTCATGTCCAATAAGGGCCCAATAATATGACGTCGTTTATTGTGACATGTCAAGATAACCCATCAATATTAAGTTGTGATGGACGGTCGCCATGTGGATCCCCCAATAATATGAGCCAATCCCATGGGAGTTCCACCCAATTTACAACATGTGTCGATCCAATGTACAGCTTTCCGATGAACGGCCCCCCCCAATAATATGAGCCGGACCGTATCCACGGGTAGCAACTCATACATTGATCGTTGATGGAAGGTAGAAACATTTAAACAATATTTAAATTCCCTTTTATAAATCTTGATATCAATTTTAAATCATATTTAAAATGAGGAATTTTTAATTTTTGAAAATTTGTCTCATCATGCAATTTATGTATGCTTGCGGGATTTATACAATTTAGTCTAAACATGCATACATCAATAATATCATATATTATTTAAGGATGATCGATCCCATTATCTAATCGACCCGTGGTTGCCAATCACGAGTCTAAGTCCAATCCTAGGTGATATGCAAGTATGCAATGCAATCCTATTACATTGAGCTTCCATTTACATTTCTTCGGTCTTTATCGTCTGCTGGGCCCACCATTGTCTTCAAATCTTTATCTCCCACTAAGTCTAACAAATTTACAATAAATTTCGATGACAAGTAGGGGATACATATTTAAGGGGTAGGAACGGGCCATAAACCAAGCCCACTTTTTATAAATGACAATTCAAATTGGACTATAAACCAAGCCCATTAATAAAACCCAACAACAATAAAACCAAATGTAAATTACCTAACATACACCTAAAACATTGGTCATGGCAATCAATCATCCTTTTATCCAATAATTAATTCAATAATTAAAACATTGGATAACATGCAATGGCATCATAATTAAAAGATAAAATCATATTTTATCTAATACATACATAAGATCATATCTTATCATCAATTGTATCAAAATAATTAATTTTATAAAATCTAATTTAACGGATAAAATTTATAAATTTTCAAAAAATTCAAATTTATCCAAAAATCAATTTTTAAAATTTCGGACTCGAACAATTCGATCCGATGCCTCGTGGACCAATCAAAAACAATTTTCGATCGGACCAAAAACTAAAATTCCAAAATATTAAAATTTTAATTAAAAATTAATTTTAATTTTTTCCCGGGCAGCCCGTGCCCCACAATGGGGCCCGGGCTGGGCTGCCCGTCGCTGCCCCTTGGGCAGCGATCCAATCGCTGCCCGATGTGCCCATTAAATTTTAATTTTAAAATTTTGTTTTTGTTTCAAAAACCCGAGGCCAAAAATTTTGTACAATCGATTAATTTAATCGTTTGATCTGAGCAACCTGGATCTGATACCACTGTTGGAAAACGTGTTCAGATCAATTAAGAATTGATACCCGGTGCAGCGGAAGTTTAAAAAATTTTATTTTTCTATATGAAACGATTCCATATCATGGGTATCAAAACTTTACGATTAAATTATGCAAGTAAAAATAAAATCACAATTAAATTTTTACCTATTCAAGCAACGGCTTGATTATGGACACCAACAGAATTTAATCTGCTCTTCTTGTATATCCCGGGAATCGATGGCTTCACGATCAATCTCCGGAATAAGGTCCACGAACAGAAAACAGAAACCCTCTGATTGATTGCACTAGAAATCAATCAGATGTTTATCGATGAGAATAAACAGATTTGATCTGTTAATTCAGAATGTCATTTTTCGTAAAAATCACAAACCGAATTTTTTCAAAAGAAGTAGGAATTTTCGAAAAATCCCTTTTAATATTTTGTGTGTATTTCAAAAATTGCTAAAATGAATTCTCTATGATTTTCGAACACTACATACTTATTTATAGATAATTTCTAGACTAAATTAAGTTATAATTGTATTAGGACTCTAACTCCTTAGGGCCCACAATCCATAACTTAAGCCCAACAAGCCAAGCCCGTTGTTATAGAAATTAATATAAAATTCATCGTGACTCCGATTGATAAACTGATTTTACCAATGTGCACAGAAACCATTTCTGCATCTTTTAAAGTCAAGATAATTTTTCTGAATCCGAATTCAGTGATTTCCAAAAATGTTCATCCCTATGTCATTTTAGGAAATCCCACTCCTTTTAATTAAGAAGTCCAACTTCTCTTTCATTAAATTTAACTCTTTAAATTTAACTATCTCAACGGGGTTTAGTAATCCATTACTTGTGTGAGCCTCAATGGTTCAGGGATACAGCTAGCTGTGGGCTCACAACTCCTTGTGACTCGGAACAACAATTTCCGACTTGCCCAACGAATCATGGTAAGAGCGTCTAGCAACATCGCCCCATGATTCCCTAGGTATCACTGATAGTGCCTGCAAGAACCAGTAGATTTTGGTTAGCGTACAGTACGGTCCCTTCATCCATATATCCCGATCGTATCAACAACCATTGGTGCATCGAGAGTCGTTCGAGATTCGATAACTATGCATTACATCTTGGAGATCAAATAGTGACATCGCATGTGTTACTAAGAAAACCGAGTAACCTAAAACACATCATGTACTCTGGCCAGAGATTCGTCACACTAATATCTCCTCAGATCGCATAGGATATCCACACTCGCAAGTATGTGGTGAATCCTTGACAACAAAGCATCGACTCCTATATGTGTCATAACTGTACCCAATCCCGACACCTGATGACCCCAATAGAGTCGGTAAATGAGTCAAAGTACAGTACTAGCATATAGAGTCTCAATGATGTTTCAAGTAGTAAGGACTAATGGTGTACAACCAAAACCGCGGACTTTATCCACTCAATAAGTGATAACCACTTGGAAAGTCCGAATAGGGTAGTTCGATCATTCATCATATGAATATCCATTTGCATGCTTTGAACATCTCCATGTCCATTACCAATGAAACGTGGTACTTGGCATCATAAATGCTAGTCTTAATCTCGAGCGATCCTTATCCTTATTAGCGGACGGCTCAATTGACTAGGAACTGTTTAGAATATACAGTGACTATAAGATGTGTTTCATAATAGTGATCTCTCTTTATTCACTATATCATCTTACTTACACTATAGTATATTCAAGGTCTTTATCAAAACATCAATAGTATATCACAATATAACAATATGAAGAAAGACAAAGAAAATGCCATTAATGAATGTAAATTATATTAAACAAAGATTGTTTATACATAGAGTCACAAAATCCCTTAGCCACAAGTTGGCTAACCGGGCACCCACTCTTTCACCCTGCACTAGAATAAAAACAGAAAATCAGCAAAAGCTAAGCTTTCATACATGTCTTGACAGCAATCAAACTCAAAGATGAATTAGATCTAGGTTCTACAAAACAACTCAGAACAAGTTCGAATACAAAATAAGTTCGATTACATAATCGCCTTCTCAAAAACACCAAGTCCTCACTTCTACTCAAATCAACCCCTAGCCATGCTGCCTCTGACTTGATCCTGCCCACCTGTCGCCAAGTAGACATACAAAACAAAGAAACAGCCGGATAACTCTGGTGAGAAAGATATTTCCAGTAAAAGCAACCTAACATGTCATAACAAGTAATATATCAATAACATTATATAAAGAAAACATATTCAATGTTAATACGAATAAAATTCATGTCTTTAAAATCGGGATATCAACTCTGATAAACAAGGGATTTCTATTATGCTTTTGGGATCCCGAGGATGAGATCACGTAACAACTCACCGAATCTCCCAATCGAGGTCGTGCCACGTATCCCAATCCCCTAGACTTTGGTGCGACTATAAGGAGTATGCTGACACTAAATGAACTTCTACAACCCAGGCCACTCAAAGTATAGCCCCCAAAACGTCCAATCAAAAGGGCCGTACAGCCCGCTGAAATCAAAGATTTAGGTTCGAGATGAATGCATAAGAGAAATGTAAAGCATTAAGCCATATAAAAAAGTTCAAACAACAAAATACAAGTTTCCCATTCTACAACAAGTATTGATGCAAGTACGTGATTTAAGGGAAACTCAAGAACCAACAGTCTTGAGTGTGCTATCCCGCTAAACGATTACTGCTTGTACCTTTTGATGCAATTAACTCCAACTTTGGATACGCTACAAAAGAGGTTATATCAAAATATATACAACCTAAACAACAACGCTCAAGGTAAACTCTTTACCGCTCTTCGTCCAACTCTTCGACGATCGACTTCTGCTAACTTTGGGCTCAACAGACTTCAAACAAATTTGTACGGAGGCAAAATAAGATCAACAACGACGAACAAACCCAATAGCCAAGGTTCAACAATTCAAACGGTTCAAAATCCCAAAACTCAAACCGGCGGCATAACGGCTATAAACTGGTCAAACCGGAAACACAGACAGCAGTACAACATTGCAACAACTCAAATCAATGCTAAAACAACAATAAAAAATCAAATCCAACACATCTCAAAATCACCATTTTCGAATTATGCTTCCAAAAATCATAACAATTCCAAACGACGCTCTATTTCAAAACCGACTGAGAATAATCGATAAGAACTATCTCAAGAACGACATAACCGAAACTCAATCGATTCTAAAAATATCCGAAAATAAATGTATAACTGATTGCAGAAATACTTACGATAGAACGAATCTCTTGCTGCCGTGATCGCTAATCTGCCTTCGGATTAAAATTCTAACGGACGGATCGATCGAAAATCGGGATCTGAAAGCTTGAAGAAACAAGTTGGGCGCCTTCCATGGATGAAACGAGATGGGGAATGAGATGGAGAAATTAAGACTAGTCAACCAAGCTAAGGTATTATAACAAACTCCATATTTACGGTTTAGTCCCTGAAAAATCCAAAAATTGCAAAATTGACCCTGATCAAAATCAAATCGGCTCTTGAGTTCTGTGATCTCCGATTATCTCAAATAAACTCAATTAAGATAAATTTGGGGCGTTACAGCATGTAATAGCCTATGATTCTTGATAATTGAAAACTCACGAGTTGATTTATCCGGTAAATGATCTTGAGTTGGATGACATTGTTTTTCACTCAAGATCAGAAGACATTATTTTTATGACGAGATATTTGAGATGTTCACGGATCACAAGAGTCTGAAATATCTATTCACTAAAGCTAAGTTAAATATGAGACACCGATGCTGGATGGATCTCTTGAAGTATTATGATTGTGAAATCAAATATAGTGACCAAACCCGGAATCACTAACTAATAAGAGATTAAGCATGCAATTAAGTCTTAAATTGAAATTAACAAATCCAGCAGAAACTTAAATCATAAATACAACCTACACCGGTAGAACAACCGGGCTAAATAAAATATTATACAACCCCATCAAACGGAAGGTACTAAAAGTCCAATCTAACAACCTGAACAGAAATAGGATCTCCACGCAACCACTACAGCTCAACGACTGCTATCATCGGGTCCATCCAACTTAAGTCCTGCCTAGGGCTGGCATACCGGATCAAAATACCGAATTTTTGGCATACCGTACCGAAATCTTTTTGATATACAGACATTTTTTTGGTATAACGATTTTTTTTTTGGTATCTATACGGTATCAATATGGATTTTTTCCATACCAAAATTTTGGAATTTCGCTATCGGTATTGTTAATAATTTTTTTCATAATAATATTTTTAGTACGGTATACCAAAAAACCACACCTAGTCCTGCCTCATCGAATAGGGTGTCCAACACAAAATACTTGGACGTGAGCATAAATGCTCAGTACAGTAGTACGAATATACATATACCATGCATGCACATGCAAAATGAGGGTTACTGGAAAACCTATCCAGAATACTGCTCAGTCAAGGCGCCATGGTATGTAGCACGATGAGCCGTCGCATCAGGAGGTGACTCCCATACCATAAAACGCATGGATATAACCGGATCCAAAACCATGGAAATACATCTACTAAAATACGGGGATGAGCGACCCCTATTCAAATCAAGGCATAAAGCTCAACGTGTACATGCATACCGCATAATATCAATGCACATAATAATGCCACACAAAACATGCAAACATAATACATGTATATTCAACCTGATATCTCGGATAATATGTTCGTACCTTTATTGAGAAAACCCAAGCACCCTAGCCATCTAGCAGTCTAGGTACTCAAAATCCACGCCTATAAGACCACACCAGATTCTTGATAAAAATATAAGGTCATCAGAAATAAACGCATACCATTGGTTATGGTACAGTGACAATGTCGAGGTGTTGAATAGGCAACTTGGGAACTTAAGAGTCGGATGCGACGAGAATATCCTAAGTTGTTTGCTATATATTTTGTTGATACTTATGGAATGTATAGTATCTTTTGATGAATAAATAGGAGTGTTCTTGTTTTCTTGAATTTTTAAGTTGGGGAGAATGTAGTAACATGTACCCTGTTTTAAGAGAATTAAATGATAAACATGATTAAGGGTTACTAACTCAAGAAATTAGGGATTAAGCAAGAATCAATTGGTATAAAAGCTATAAAATATGAGAGCTGGACTTCGGAACTACCGGGCAGTTTGGAAGGTCCGAACTAAACACAGTTCGGAAGAAACGAATTCAACCTGGTCAACATCATAAGAAATGGTGCAGTTCGAAACGTTCGAACTCATGATCGGAATGCCCGAACCCTGTCAGCCATGTTGTCCATGAATAGTCACGAGGTGAACTAACATGTGGCACAGTTCGGACCATACGAAGTGACAGATCGGAGCTTTCGATGACATCGCCCATTGACTAATCAATGGAATTGGACATGTGTACTACATGCAGAGTTCGGAATCACCTAAGGTGGGATCAAAACTTCTGATCTCCAGCGATCAAAAATGTTTCGAGCATGCAAAGATCGAAACTATGGAACCTAGTTTGAAACTACCGATCTCTGCCAGATTTCAGTCTATAAAAGGGGTCTGCAGACGACATTTTGAATCACAAATTCAGATTTTTTCTTCTTTGATTCAGTAATATATTGAGGGCCCGAAAATATGAGTGAGGTGCCTTGATAATAACATCTAGTTGAGAGTAGAAATTAGGTTTTCGATATCAACGGGCTAATGATGGACGAAGGTATAGTCCGAGAATCCTATTTAAATTATAGGAGTATATGTTAGCTTAGTTAAGGCTTGTAGAACATGATTAGTGATAAGGTAAATATTTGACTACAAGATTGGAACCTAGAATCTGCTAGACTTGATCTACTACTAGAGGTACATAATTACTGATTGAGATTGTCAGCTGAGTATGCATGCTTATGAGTTGCATTTTATGTGTCATGATACATGTTTACTGATTTAAACATAACCTGCATGTGTACATATATGTTGAGTTGTATCTCCTTCGAGATAACCATTCTCGTAGGGTCGCTCAGCCCTACACTTGATTATACCTGATTATATTGTCTGACACCAGGAGTTATCGCACTGAGCAGAGACTGATACTACAGTGATCTAGATGAGTGTTTGAGCCACCCATCGATCAAAGTCCCAGATGGTGCTACATACTCATTGGCGCCTAGTCTGAACAGGACTCGATAGTTGACCAGTCACCCCAGTCATCAAGTTGCATGCATCATATTAATTATTGCATACTCATATTTACGTACTGGGCATTAGTCGCTCACGTCTTTGTTATTGTCTTGGACACCTCATTCCATGGGGAAGGTCTCAAGCTGGATGGAGTGGGTGGATTAAAGCAGGGTTAGTTGCAGGTTCTGGAGATGCCGGGAGTTTTATGCTATAGTCAGTTTCATTTGTATATACTTTGGGTGAAAAAACTTGGGTTTGTTATGCTAGTTGTATTCCGCCGGTTTATCTTGAAAATAGTTATTTGTAAGTTTCCGCAATAAATTCTGTTAAGTTTTAATAATCACTGATATTTTTATATTAAGCTAATTGCATGCTTAAGACTGCTAGTTAGTAGGTGATCTAGGAGGGTCACTACAGAAGATCATTTTAAGAACTCTCTCGGACACTCTTACTTTCTATGCATTCAAGCTATCAAGATTTCACTCGAGTCCTCAAAATCACAAGTTCACAACAACTGAAATAACACACTCTTTCAAGTTACATATTTGATATTTTAATTAGAGATGTAAATTCGGGTTGAGCCCGTCGGGCCAACCCGTCCCGCCATTAAAAAATGGCGGGTTGTGTTGAAGAATTGGCTGCCTGTTTAGGCCCGGTTTGGGCCGCGGGGCGGGGCGGGCTGGCCTGTCAATTTTTTTTATTTTTTTACAATTTTTTAAATTTATATTATAATTAATATTTTAAATATTTATGTATGATTGATAAGTTTTGAACAATTTATATTGTTTGAAATGTTTTATATATGATTATAAGTTCTAAATGACTTATATAATTTATGTTTAATTGATTAATTTTAAAATTTTATATTATTTAAAATGATTTATTTATTTTGAATGAGTTATTAAATTTGTATATAATTTATAATTTTTTATATATTATTTTTTAAATTTATTTTTATTTTTTGAATTATTTTTTTAATTTTTTTAATTTTTTGGCGCGTTGGCCCGCCCAACCCACAACCCATGACGGGTTGGGTTGGGCTGGGATATTCCCAACCCGCCATCAATTCGGGCCACCCCGCCTCGCCTGATGGCGGGTCGGGGCGGGTAGGGGCTGGCCGACCCGAATTGACATGTCTAATTTTAATGACCACTTTGTGCTAAGTTTTTCAAGTTTATACTTCTTTTGTAAACTAGTCGAGAACTGTATTGTATTGACTACTAGGAGTTTCTGTCAAAGACAATGTTAATTACTTAACTGAATTGGGGCCTTACAAACAGTTGTATTACTCAAATATTATAGTGAATCACTTCAACTGAAATAAGGGGTGACGTAGGAGTATTCATCTCCGAACATCCAGAAGCATTCTTTGTGTTATTTCTATTTCAGGCGATATTTTGCAGTAGTTTTCAATCTGTCAGTCGACCTTATTCTACACATAATATTTGTTGGTTGATTGACATTGAAAACCAAGAAAAAAACAAGCAGTTCAGTTGTGATCACGATTGAACTTATCTGACAAAGTAAAAAAAAAAAATCAAAGTTGTTCACCCTCCTCTACACGCACTAAAAAATCCTAACACAATTTAAACACAAAAATTTTGAAATTCATATTCAACCCCACTGCATCAAATTCCAAAATTCTATTACCAATACTTTACTATTGAAATCAAATATTCAACCCCAATCCTTGAAATTGCAAGATCTGAATTCTAGTTTCAGAAAAGTGAAAATTGAAAGAGTGGGTGCCCGGTGAGCCAACTTGTGGCTAAGGGCTTTGATGACTCTTTGTATAAACAATCTTTTGTTTAATATAATTTACACTTTTATTAATGGAAATGACTTTATCTTTCTTCATATTGTGATATTGTGATATACTATTGTTGTTTTGATAAAGACCTTGAATATACTATAGTGTATGTAAGATGTGGTAGAACATGGAGATGTCTATCATGAAACACATCTTATAGTCACTGTATATTCTAAACTGTTCCTAGTCGATTGAGCCGTCCGATAATAAGGATAAGGATCGCTCGAGTTTGAGACTAGCATTTGCGATATAGAGTACCACGTTTCATTGGTAAGGAACATGGAGATGTTCGAAGCATGCAAATGGATATTCATACGATGAATGATCGAACTACCCTATCCGGACTTTCCAAGTGGTTATCACTTATCGAGTGGATAAAGTCCGCGGTTTTGGTTGTACACCATTAGTCCTTACTACTTGAAACATCATTGAGACTCTATATGCTAGTACTGTGCTTTGACTCGTTTACCGACTCTATTGGGGTCATCAGGTGTCGGGATTGGGTACAGTTACAACACATATAGGAGTCGATGCTTTGTTGTCAAGGATTCACCACATACTTGCGAGTGTGGATATCCTATGCGATCTGAGGAGATATTAGTGTGACGAATCTCTGGCCAGAGTACATGATGTGATTTAAGAAATGGTTTCTTAGTAGCACATGCGATGTCACTATTTGATCTTCAAGATGTATTGCATAGTTATCGAATCTCGAGCGACTCTCGATATACCAATGGTTGTTGATTCGATCGGGATATATGGATGAAGGGACCGTATTGTACGCTAACCAAAATCTATTGGTTCTTGTAGGCACTATCAGTGATACCTAGGGAATCATGGGGCGATGTTGCTAGGCGCTCATACCATGATTCGATGGGCAAGTCGGAAATTGTTGTTCCGAGTCACAAGGAGTTGTGAGCCCACGGCTAGCTGTATCCCTGAACCATTTAGGGTCACACAGAGTAATGGATTTTTAATCCCCGTTGAGATAGTTAAATTTAAAGAGTTAAATTTAATGAACAAAGAAATTGGACTTCTTAATTATGAGTAGAGGAGTAAGATTTCCTAAAATGACATAGGGATGGGCATTTTTGGAAATCACTGAATTCGGATTCAGAAAAATTTATCTTGACTTTAAAAGGTGCAGAAATGGTTTCTGTGCACATTGGTGAAATCGGTTTATCAATCGGAGTCACGATGAATTTTATATTAATTTGTGAACATGCGGGCTTTGCTTGTCGGGCTTGAACTTATGACTAATGGGCCCTAAGCTGTTAGTGGCCTACATTATAAATAAGTTATTGCAGTACAGAAATTACACACAACAGGTCACAATTTTCAAAAACCTAAGTATTTTCTATCAATAGTGGCCGCCCCCCCCCCCCCCCTCCCTCTCTACTCGGTAAAATCCAGCCTGTGATTTTGAATTACAGTCTGGTTTAATGGATCAAATTCGTTAATTCTCTTCGTAGAAACTTCTGATAGATTTTCTAGTGCAATCTATCAGAGGGATTAATTATCCGTTCGTGGACCTGATTGAAGAACAGTTCGTCCATCAGTTCCAGGGATATACAACAAGAGCAGAAAATCTGTTGGTGTCCAAAATCTCGATTCGAGATTAAAGGTAAAAATTTTATAATCGTTATTTAATTTTTACACACACAATTTAATCGTAAGGTTGATACCCATTATGGAATCGTTCCATATAAAAATTTTAAAATTCCGCTGCACCGGGTATCAATCCTAATTGATCTGATCGCCGCGTTCTCCAACAAAAAACACTGTGAAATGGAATAGAGGAATTGAGAAAAATATATACCTAAATGTTTCTTCAAGAGAGGGAACAGATATGGGGAGATGGAGGGTTTCAACGATGCACGATGGAGGGTTTCTTTGTTTTTTACGTCGATTTTCATGAAATTATAATTTTTCACGTGATTTTGATCTGTGGTAACCCAAAAATGTGTGTTTTGTTCTTAGATTTGGTAATGCTTCAAGTGTGACATTATTATCTTAGTTTTAATAGTTTTTACCATAATCAAAGCATAAAAGAGACTCATTTAAACACACACATAAAATTTTAAAACAAAATAACTTATAAATTTAGAAAAATTTATTTAAAGTTTATATATATATATATATATATATATATATATATATATATAAGAAAGAGAACATGCAATTCAGAACATGTAATTAGTTGGGATTCGATGAAGACTTGTTTTCTTTGAGATAAATAGTGAGTGGTACATCCTCTAGCAGAAAGAACAAAACTTGTTAGTAAATAAACATATGTTAGATTCACAGATTCAATAATTCTAATTTACATCAATGAGATATCACATAAAAAGTGTAGTAGTTTGATTCATAATTAAGTTAATCAACTTCTTAAACATGATTAAGGGATTTATAATTAGATTTAAGGAGTTGAAAATCGGATTCAGAATGATCAGAAATGGTTCCAAGGGCTTCAAGTCATTGGACAGCTCGGAAGCTCCGAAGAGCATATCGGAAGCACCGAACTGGTTCGGAAGCAACGTTGTACTTCGGAGGCAGAGGGTGAGTCTGGAAGCTCCAAACTCAAGATCGGAAGGTTCGATCGTCTTTGGATAAGAAAGTATGGGCTTTCTGATTAGTGAATTCACGTGAGATAGATCGGAAGCTCCAAACTCCGCCGACAGCAATGCGTTACCCAATCAGGGACACGCGTTTGGTGGCTAGAGATTGGAAGCTCCGAACATGGGATTGGTAGTTCCGATCGTTGTCTATAAATAGGGACCGATGGCTTCACATTTTCTCACAAATTCAATCTTCTATATCTCACCTATGGTGGTTTCGGAGGACTTCCGGGCATCGTCTTGAGGGCCAGTTGATAGCGAACGCTACCAGGATCGTAGCGGAGTTGTGCCTTGAGTTTGATGTCATCGCCATCAAAGGACTACGACAGACACATGTATCAGTCTAGACTCTGATTAGCTTCAGTGAGTATCTATTAGTCTAGTTAAGGCTTTTAGTGAGAAATAAGTGATATGATGATTATCTGCTTATAGCTTGGACTTGAGTACCTATAGTAGTCCGATTCCATTTTACAAAATTAAGTTGATAATCATGTTTAGATTTAATAAATCAATATTAAGGGATTTTAATAAGATCTAATGGACCAAATATTTGGGTCTAGAATGCCCGAAAAATGGTTAATGGGCTTATTGGGCTCGGGCAGTTCGGAGGGTCCGAACCAGGACAGTTCGGAGGCTGGAATGGTGTTCGGGGGGGGGGGGGGGGGGGTGGTGAGACGGGCGGTCCGAACTCACCAAAGACAGGTGTCTCAATATCGTGTAGGAGATGATGTCATGGCTGACGTCACATGACTAGATCGTACGATCCGAAGGGGAGGATCCGACCGTCTGAAGTGCATTATGCACAAGTGTCAAAAAGGTTTGAACAAATGTCTCGCATGAGTGGGATCGAACAATCCAAAGAGGTTTCTGACCATCCGAACTTGGCCTTCATGTAAAGTGGACTTCATGCAAGGTTCGGACCGTTCGAAGAGGGGTTCGAATGATCCGAACTCCGCCTATAAATAGGGGTCGAGATTGCCTCATTTGAATCGTTCAATTTCTTCTCCTCTCCCATTATTCTTTATTTTAAGGACTTTGGGACTCTTTCTTTAAGAGTTGGAGTTGGAATTAGTATTTTTATAGCGGACAGTGTCCGTAGTAGCAGCCGAGCGGAGAAGCTCTGGCGAGGCATCCAGGGGTCGTAGCTAGGCTATGCCCAGGCTCTGGGGCATACGACATCAGCGGGTTGACGACGGAAGAAGGTATGTCTCTAGTTCCCTATAATAAGTAGGGAGTAGACTATAGTTTAATTTAGTCTTTTAGAGCCTGTTAGGCGATGTTTGGCATGATAGATAATGCATGGTATTTATGCATTGTAGTGCTGCATGGTAGGCTTGGACCTAGATGGGAGCTTCTAGAATCTACCTTAGTAAGGTACGGAAGTATTATTCGAGATATCCAGATTGAATATGCATGTAATATGTATTTTCATGGATTATGTGATTGCATGTTTTATATTCCTTTATACAGCATGTCATTACTATATGTTGCATACATGAGCATATTGAGCCTTTACCTTAGAGGTATCCTGTAGTATGACGCTCATCCTACGAGTTGTAGATGGTTGGATACATATGTCTTGTGTTAGGTCACCATTATGGTTGGACACTTGTACTAGTATTAGGTCACCATTATCCATTGGGTATAGGAGCCACCTCCTGATGCAACGGCGCAACGTGCTATATACCCTGGGCCCGGTTTATAAGCTAATTTCTTGACCTGAGTGTCTTGGTACCCAGTTCATTTGCATTCATGCACATATAATAGTGTATACTCATACTCTCGTACTGAGCATTTTAGGCTCACTTCCGGTTGTTTTCTATTGGTTGGATGCCCTATTACATGGGGCAGTTGAAGGTAGTTCTCCCGGGGACAAGGAGGCTAGGTGATGACCAAGGCTGGATAGCAGGGTTGACCACTAGGTTTTGCTTACCTGGTATTTGAATTATTTTAATTCCACAGTTACTCTGATTTAGATATTGTTTAATTGCATGCTTAAGTTCTGATTAGTAGGTGATCATGGTACGGGTCACTACATTTATGCTATCAGAGCATGCAATAAAATTCTTTTGGGACATAGTATTGATTTTGAGTTATCCTTTGTAGGATTGCAAGTTGGATTCAATGACGATAACAGTATCAGGAATTGAATAACAGGATATCTAGGCTTTTCCAAGATCGTCTTTGCCAAGGTTGGCAGCAGAAGTTCGTATTATGTGGATCCCAGCAGGATGGAGCTGGAAGAGAAGATCCAGTTTTCAACGTCAGGCGCTTCTCAGGGTTGAATGGAATGTGTGACATGTATACATCCATTATACGTCGACCAAAGAAGCCACCCCGGAAGACTCTTCACTTGTAATTGGAGAGATTGTCAGGGAAATCTTGTCTCATCTACCAGATAAGGTACCCAACAATATTGGAAGGATCCGGTAGATAAGCAAGATTTAATCTTTTATATCTTGTGATGAAGAAGGTCTGCTGACATGAGTAGCAGATGGGAAACTTCATGTTCAAGATCAGTAGATGGAATAAAAGATTTCCAAAGAATTTAAATACTGTATTAAGTTTGTTGTAAACAGTATTTCTGTTGTAATCAGTTGAATCAGATGTATTTGCAGTTATTTCATGTACTCAGTCATGGTTGTATTGTACATCTTTAAATTGTAATATTTTAATTACTTTACGTATTACATGGGATTGTAATAAAGATTGTATTAGAACCTGGATTGGTGGTTCAAGTATTGTAATCTTTTGGATTATCTTGATTATATTGAATTAAGGATCGGTTATTCGTTTAAACATGTGTATAATTAAGAATTGAATTATGCATATTTTCAGTTGATTAATACTAGGTGTTTTTCCTGGGATGACCTAGTTAATCAATTGACTATGGATAATGCCATGGGTGATGCGATTCATCAGGGGGCTTGAGTGTTTGTTCTAGGCGGGTTTCCTTAGAACAGTTGCCTGATTTGACCTCTTTAGGTTGTTGCTTTGTGATGATAGATTTTCATCAAGATGCCAGGTCAAGTAATACCGAGAGTTGTGGACTGTGACCTGGACTAGACGTGAGGAGGCGCGACCCTTAGTCAAAATTGCTTTGGAAGTTTTCATACTTCAGAGGTTCTTTGGAGACCTTTGTGCTCCAAGGACTATATAGGGAAGACTACTCAGTCTGGGGATTTGGCAACAATCACAGCGAGGTATGAATTTGGATTGGATAGATACCAGTTGTGACATCAAGATTTAGTTATCGTCTAATCGAGATACATATGTTCTGCGGTCAGAATTAGTCTTGAAAGAGATTTTCTTTGACAAGTAATCATTCTGAGCAGATAAGTTGCGGTTTTTGATTTGGGATTTTGAGGATTTAATCCAAGAGTTTAGTTGAATTGGTATTCAACTGGATTGAATATTCAGATGCTTGCAGACTCGGGATTTGAGTTGTGTTTCTGTGAAATTATGAAAGTTTTCCTTGACCAGTGATTTCGGTCCGGATAGTAATGTGGCTTAGTAATGATTTATCAGAGACTTAGGGGTGAGTTATGTCAGGATGCTGATGACTGTCGGGTTTTGAGATGGTATCGTAAGTACGACATTATGTCGGTGTACTCTGGAAGAATTCTTATGTTCCAGTTTGACATAATAGGAAGACTTACCTCAGTCTCGATGTATGTACAGTCATAGCAATGGGTATAACTATCAGGAGAATATTCAGAATTTATTTTAGTCTTCTGGAATTATTCTTGGTGTTGGGTTAGTAACAAGGGGTGTGACGAGTTATCGACTGACTTCATCAGAGATATGGTTTTGATTTTCGTGGATAGAATAGTCTTGGAAAGAATTCCTCGACAAGTGTATATTCTGGACGGATAGATTTCGCACGTGATACTGGGGGAGAACCACGAGGTTTGACCAGTATTGTTTGATTCTATCAAGAGATACAGTTAATCATTAGGATCTTGATTAACTTGAGGAATGAGGAAATCAAAGTAAAGGAATTACTTAGGTAAGTTTTCCTATAAGAATTGGAATTTAGTTAATGAATTGACAAGGAAAGATGAGTTTTATCAAGACACCGAGATGACTTATACTGGGAGACGTGAACTATGATCAGGACTAGACATGTTGAAGTATATTTCCAATGTTATTCTGGAAGTCTTTTGTAGTTCAGAGGGTTATGGAAATTTACTTAGTTTAGAGATCAATACGATAGTCATGTTAAAGTATAATTTGGTATCAGTTTGATAACCTAGAAAGGATACTTGATCTTATTGGTAGATAAGAACTGTAATGGGATAAATGTTTTCTGACTAGGAACATTTTGCATCAGAAGAATTTGAGATCTATCAGATGATTGATCTAGTTAGTGATTGATAGATATCATGAGCCTGCTAATTTACAGCATGGATACGACAGTATGAGAATTCACTTGGATAGTGAAATTTGAGCACTTAGGTGATCATGTTTGCTTTGAAATAATTAGACTGGTGCAAGATTAATAATGCCCAGTGACTATTTGTGACTATCATCTGAGGCGGTCAGAGATAAACGTAGTTGTTCCAAGAAATATGCTAGTTCAGATTTTTGGTTTCCTACTGCTTAAGAAGAGTTGATAAGAATTTTTACTCTTAATCTGTCAGTGGTAGATACAGATGTTGTAACCCCGTGATGGGCGAGGTATATATTCTTTTGCAAAAAGAACGATTGGAATTGTTCACTTCTTGGTGATTAAGAACTGAACTATAAGATTTCTAATTATTGGAAGAACTAATAGGATGAGTACAGTACTCAAATATTCAGTTCTCAGAATTGTTTCTGCAATAAATATGGGGTTTTATTGTCGAAAATTGATCTAGCAAGTGTTTGAATTTCAATGGGTACTAACAGGATAGCATCAATTGTTTAGACATGGAAAAATCATAGCAGCTAAGATCTAAAATTATTAGGTCTAGCGGAATTGTTGTCTCTGATTTTCCGGGATGTCTAATGGATGCGTTAGGCCATTGATAAGTTTGATTCGATGAGATCGAGTCATGAGTTAGCTAGATTGTTTTGATTTAAGGAAATTTCCAAGAGGGATGAATTAGTTTTGTTCATTTAGTAGTGCAAGTCCGAATTCAGCAAGAAATTATTATACGTGGCAGGATAATCAGTATTCTCATTTTCAGGTGTTATCTCAAGTTATGAGATAGATGTCATTATATTAGTACTAGGGATTGTACTAATAGACTTTTGAGTCAACAGAATAAATATTGATATTTCCAAGAAAAGAACCTGAAGGTTTCAGGAAATCAGAAATTGTGGACAACGACGTTGTCATAGGTGTTATGACAAGTTTTAGTCATTAAGTATGAGAATCCTTTCGATATATAAGGATCTGCATACAAGGTTCTGGTGGAAAGGAATGAAGAGAAGTGTGTATCAGTATATCTCTAGATGTTTGATGTGTCAGTAAGTCAAGACAGAGAACCGACAACCTGGAGGGTTGTTTCACACTTTACCTATTCATGAGTGGAAATGGGAGCTGATCACGATGGACTTCGTGACCCATTTACCGGTGTACTCAAGAAATTGTGATGTTATTTGGGTTGTGGTGGACCGACTCACTAAGTACGCACATTTCATTCCTTATAACCGGGATTTCAGTTTTGACAGGATGGCACGTTTGTACATCCAGGAGATTGTTCGATTGCACGGAGTGCCTGTGAGCATAATCAGCGACAGGGACCCCAGGTTTACTTCCAGGTTTTGGGGGAGTCTTCAACGCGCTATGTGTACTACTCTCAGCTTGAGTAAATCATATCACCTAGAGACTGACGGGCAGTCAGAACGCACGATTCGTACTCTTGAAGACATGTTGCTAGCGTGTTCTTTGGATTTTGGTCCAACATGGCAAGATTAGTTGCCACTGATCGATATCGCGTACAAAAGTTATAATAAAAGTAATGATGTAATATCATTTAAGATGTTGTACGGACAATAATGTTGTTACTACACTGTTCTGGAAATAAGTGGGAGAAACGACAGGTTGAGGGACCAGAATTAATTCAACCAAGGATTGATTAATTTTTTTACCAGAAAGGTGCCTCTAAGATTTATTGGTCTAGTTGTGATATTGGAAAATATCATGAGATATAGTTCAAGCAATTATCGCATGTTTTTGGGATAAGGTATTACACAACAAGATCATTTCTCTTGTTCTAAGTTCAGTGGCAGTATCAAGGCACTGAAGAAGACACTTGGGAACTTGAGAGCAGTATGCATACATAATTTTCCAGGCTTGATTTGAAAATTGTTGTATTTCAGTTATATCTTGTAAAATGTTCAGATGTTTATTCAGTGTTAACTGCATTCAATACTTAAGATTGTTCGAGGACAAAATATTTTAAGTAGGGGGAGAATGTAGTAGTTCGATTCCATTTTACAAGATTAAGTTGATAATCATGTTTAGATTTAATAAATAAAAATTAAGGGATTTTAATAAGATCTAACGGACCAAAGATTTGGGTCTAGAATGCCCGAAAAATGGTTAATGGGCTTATTGGGCTCGGGCAGTTCGGAGGGTCCGAACCAGGACAGTTCGGAGGTTGGAATGGTGTTCGGGGGGAGGGAGAGATCGGACGGTCCGAACTCACCAAAGACAGATGTCTCAATCTCGTGTAGGAGATGACGTCATGGCTGACGTCAGATGACTAGATCGGATGATCCGAAGGGGAGGATCGGACCGTCCGAAGTGCATAAAGCACAAGTGTCAAAAAGGTTTGAACAAGTGTCTCGGACGAGTAGGATCGGACGATCCGAAGAGGGTTTGGACTATCAGAACTTGTCCTGAATGCAACGTAGACTTCATGCAAGGTTTGGACCGTCCGAAGAGGGGTTCGGACAATCCGAACTCCGCCTATAAATAGGGGTCGAGATTGCCTCATTTGAATCGTTCAATTTCCTCTCCTCTCCCGTTATGCCTTTATTTTAAGGATTTCGGGGCTTTTTCTTTATGAGTTGGATTTGGAATTAGTATTTTTATAGCGAACAGTGTCCTTAGTAGCGGCCGAGCGACGGAGCTTTGGCGAGGAGTTCAGGGGTCGTAGCTAGGCTATGCCCAGGCTCTGGGGCATACGACATTAACGGGTTGACTGTTGGAACACGGTCGTTCTCCGGATCGAAAAAGAAAGTAATACCCGGTGCAGCGGAAGTTTTAAAATTTTATATGGAACGATTCCATATGGGTATCAAATTCCTACGATTAAAATTGATAATATAAAATTTAAACAATATAAATTTTACCTTAAAATCTCGAAGCGAGATTATGGACACCAACAGATTAATCTGCTCTTGTTGTATATCCCAGGAACCAATGAACGAACAATTCTTCAATCAGGTCCACGAACAGAAGTTTAATCCCTCTGATAGAATGCACTAGAAAGTCTATCAGAAGTTTCTACGAAGAGATAGAACAGATATGATCTGTTAAATCAGTCTGCAAATTCAAAAATTCACACACTGAATTTTCGAACACAGTAGGGGAGGGGGGCGGCCGAATTCTCTAGAGAGAGAGCTCTAGGGTTTTCGAAAATTATGACCTATGTTGTGTAATTTTTGTACTGCAATAACTTATTTATAATGTGGGCTGCTAACAGCTTAGGGCCCATTAGTCATAAGTTCAAGCCTGACAAGCAAAGCCCGCATGTTCAGAAATTAATATAAAATTCATCGTGACTCAGATTGATAAACCAATTTCACCAATGTGCACAGAAACCATTTCTGCATCTTTTAAAGTCAAGATAAATTTTCTGAATCCGAATTCAGTGGTTTCCAAAAATGTCCATCACTATGTCATTTTAGGAAATCTTACTCCCTCTACTTTTAAATAAGAAGTCTCACTTCTTTATTCACTAAATTTAACTCTTTAAATTTAATTATCTCAACAGGGATTAGAAATCCATTACTTGTGTGACCCTTAATGGTTCAGGGATACAGCTAGTCGTGGGCTCACAACTCCTTGTGACTCGGAACAACAATTTCCGACTTGCCCATCGAATCATGGTAAGAGCGCCTAGCAACATCGCCCCATGATTCCCTAGGTATCACTGATAGTGCCTGCAAGAACCAATAGATTTTGGTTAATGTACAGTACGGTCCCTTCATCCATATATCCCGATCTAATCAACAACCATTGGTAAATCGAGAGTCGTTCGAGATTCGATAACTATGCAATGCATCTTGAAGATCAAATAGTGACATCGCATGTGCTACTAGGAAACCAAGTAACCTAAAACACATCATGTACTCTGGCCAGAGATTCGTTACACTAATATCTCCTCAGATTGCATAGGATATCCACACTCGCAAGTATGTGGTGAATCCTTGACAACAAAGCATCGACTCCTATATGTGTCGTAACTGTACCCAATCCCGACACCTGATGACCCCAATAGAGTCGGTAAACGAGTCAAAATATAGTACTAGCATATAGAGTCTCAATGATGTTTCAAGTAGTAAGGACTAATGGTATACAACCAAAACCGCGGACTTTATCCACTCGATAAGTGATAACCACTTGGAAAGTCCGGATAGGGTAGTTCGATCATTCATCATATGAATATCCATTTGCATGCTTTGAACATCTCTATGTTCCATACCAATGAAACGTGGTACTCGGCATCGCAAACGCTAGTCTTAATCTCGAGCGATCCTTATCCTTATTAACGGACGGCTCAATCGACTAGGAACTGTTTAGAATATACAGTGACTTTAAGATGAGTTTCATGATAGTCATCCCCATGTGCTACCACATCTTACATACACTATAGTATATTCAAGGTCTTCATCTAAACATCTTATAGTATGTCACAACATAATAATATGATAAAAGATAAAGTAAATGCCATTATAAAAGTGTAAATTATATTAAACAAAAGATTGTTTATACATAGAGTCATAAAAGCCCTTAGCCACAAGTTGGCTCACCGGGCACCCACTCTTTCAATCTCCCACTTGCCCTAAAGCCAACTATTCATATTACGTAGTCCCATTGCTTCGCGATGTTTGTCAAATAATGGTCCTGGCAAGGGCTTAGTAAGTGGATCAGCGATATTGTCTGCAGAGGCCACTCTCTCGACAGTGATGTCTCCTCTTTCCACGATCTCCCGGATGATGTGGTATTTCCTCAGTACGTGTTTGGATATTTGATGAGACCTTGGTTCCTTTGCCTGAGCAATGGCACCCGTGTTGTCACAGTACACCGGGACTGGACCAACAGCTTCAGGAATAACGCCCAACTCTTGGACGAAATTCCTCATCCAAACGGCCTCTTTAGCAGCAGCTGATGCCGCAATGTATTCTGCCTCAGTGGTGGAATCCGCTGTGGTGTCCTGCTTGGAACTCTTCCAAGAGACAGCACCGCCATTGAGCATGAACACAAATCCAGAGGTTGACTTCGAGTCATCCACGTTACTTTGGAAGCTAGAGTCGGTATAGCCTTCCAATTTCAGTTCTCTTCCTCCATAAACCATGAATACATTCTTAGTTCTTCTCAAATACTTAAGAATATCCTTCACGACTTTCCAATGTATTTGACCGGGATTGGCTTGATATCTGCTCGTGACACTCAGAGCAAATGCCACATCCGGTCTAGTAGATATCATCCCATACATGATACTCCCTATGGCTGACGCATATGGTATGTGTGTCATTTTATCTATCTCTTCGTCAGTCTTGGGACACATAGACTTGGATAGAGAGACTCCATGACACATAGGTAGATGTCCTCTCTTGGACTCATCCATTGAAAACCTTTTCAATATAGTGTCGATGTAGGTAGCTTGAGTAAGTCCTATCATTCTCTTAGATCTATCCCTATAGATCTGTATCCCTAGAATATAGGATGCCTCACCCAAATCCTTCATCGAGAATCTACCTGATAACCATATCTTTGTTGACTGCAACATCCTTACATCATTCCCAATGAGTAAGATGCCATCAACATAAAGTACTAAGAATGTCACAGCATCCTTAACTACTTTCTTGTACACGCACGGTTCCTCCGGGTTCTTGATGAAACCAAAATCCTTTATTGTTTCATCAAATTTCTGGTTAAAACTTCTTGATGCTTGTTTGAGACCATAGATCGATCTCTGAAGCTTGCATACCTTATGCTCGCTTCCCATGGATGTGAATCCCTCGGGCTGCATCATATAGATTTCTTCCTTAATGTTTCCATTAAGAAATGCAGTCTTCACATCCATTTTCCATATCTCATAGTCATACCATGCTGCTATGGCAATAAGGATTCTTATGGACTTGAACATTGCGACTGGTGAAAAAGTTTCATCATAGTCAACTCCTTGTCTTTGAGTATAACCTTTTGCCACCAATCGTGCCTTGTAGGTCAGTACCTTTCCATCAGGCCCAATTTTTCTCTTATAGATCCATTTACACCCTATTGGAACAATTCCATCAGGAGGATCTACTAAAGTCCAAACTTGGTTTGTATGCATCGAATCTATTTCCGACTGCATAGCTTCAAACCATAAGTTCGAATCCGCATCAGAAATTGCTTCCTTGAAGTTTCTTGGATCACATCTAATGTCGGGTTCACTTTGATCCCCTTCAAGAAGAAAACCATATCTAATAGGAGGCCTAGAAGTCCTCTCGGATCTTCTAGTAATAGGCGTGTCAATCAATGGTTCCTGAGGTGTAGGATCATTATTTTGTATCTCGGGTTCTTCTCAAATTTCTTCGAGTTCCATCATCTTGCCTTTCTTATCCAGTAAGAACTCCTTCTCCAAGAAGGTGGCATTCCTTGAAACAAACACTTTTGTTTCAGTAGGATGATAGAAATAATATCCGATTGAATTCTTCGGATACCCTACAAAATAACATAAGGTGGATCGACTATCCAACTTATCTCCCACTGTCTGCTTCACGTAACCAGGACATCCCCAAATCCTTAAGTACGAATACTTAGGAGCTTTGCCATTCCATAACTCGTATGGTGTTTTGTTCACTTCTTTAGTGTGGACGTTGTTCAACAACAATACCGCCGTTTCAAGAGCATAGCCCCAAAACGAAGGTGGGAGCTCAGTGAAGCTCATCATAGATCGAACCATGTCCAATAATGTTCGATTGCGACGCTCCGAAACTCCATTCAGCTGAGGTGTCATAGGAGGAGTCCACTGAGAGAGAATCTCATTCTCTTTTAGATAGCTCAAAAACTCGGTACTCAAGTATTCTCCACCTCGATCCGATCAAAGTACTTTAATACTCTTACCTAGTTTGTTTTCTACTTCAGCCTTAAATTCTTTGAATTTTTCAAATGATTCAGACTTATATTTCATCAAATATAAGTACCCATACCTAGAATAACCATCAGTAAAGGTAATGAAGTAGGTGTGACCAAATTTTGTACCAATACTAAATGGTCCGCAAACATCTGCATGGATCAAATCCAATAGATTTTGACTACGCTCAGGTTTCCTTTGAAAGGAGATTTAGTCATTTTTCCTTTCAGGCAAGACTCACAAGTAGGTAGAGAGTTAATATCAGACATATCAAACATGCCCTCTCCCACTAGCTTGTTCATCCTCCTTGAGGAAATATGACCTAGCCTAGCATGCCAAAGGTTTGCCGGGTTTTGACTATTGATTTTCCTTTTGTTCGTTGTTACCGGTTGGTTTATCAACATAATTTATTGGAACGTCTTTTAATTTTAAGTTATATAGATCGTTTTCAAGTTGTCCATTTCCAATCAAACATTCATTCTTGTAAATATTGCAAACCCATTCACAAAATTGCAAGAAAAACCATCTCTATCAAGCATAGAAATAGAAATAATGTTTTTAATCAAGTCTGGAACAAATAAAAAATCTCTCAAAAGTAACTTAAAATCGTTCTGCAAAATTAAATAAACGTCTCCCACAGCTTTGGCTTCAACTCTAGAACCATTTCCGAGCCTCAGCTGGGTCTCACCCATCCTAAGCTTACGACTTCTTGTCATCACCTGCAAATCATTGGAAATGTGAGATCCACATCCGGTATCCAATACCCAAGAAGTAGTATTAAGTGAAACATTTATTTCAATATAAAACATACCCTTCGTAGTTTACAACTGCTCAAGATATTCCTTGCAGTTACGTTTCCAATGACCGGGTTTCTTGCAGTGATGGCAAACATCCTTGGATTTTTCCATGTTTGAAGCCTTTGTCTTGTTCTTCTTCTCGGGTCCGGTTTTCTTGGATGGGGCAGAACGTTTTTTACCCTTTGTACTTGGCCCCTTCTTAGCAGAAGAAGAGGAGCCCACCAAGAGAACCGGTTTATCCTTCTTTAAAGTGGCTTCATAAGTTACAAGCATATTGACCATCTCTTCAAGGGAGGCCTCTATCTTGTTCATATTGAAATTCACCACAAAACCGTCAAACGATGAAGGAAGAGAGAGAAGTAATAAGTCCACATTGAGTTCATGCTCCAATACCAATTCAAGCATTACCAACTTCTGAATGAGCCAAATCACGCGCACCTCATGATCACGGACCGAAGTCCCTTCACGCATGCGACATGTCATTAACTCTTTTACAGTAGCGAACCTTTCAGCTCTCGATTGAGCCCCAAAAAGTTCCTTGAGTTGTACTTGAATGTCAGCAGCATTCACGGTATCCTCAAATCGCCTCTGGAGTTCATCAGACATCGAAGCTTGCATATAGCATTTGGCCTTGATATCATGGTCCCACCATTTATCAATTTTGGCCAACTCTTCCGGACTTATATCAGCTGGTGCTTCCTTCGGAGGAGATTTTTCTAACACGTAGAACATCTTCTCCGAGGTCAAGACAATCTTCAACTTACGGAACCATTCCGTATAGTTTGCGCCAGTCAGTTTGTTTTGTTCGAGAATAGAGAATAGTGGATTGCGCGAATTCATCTTAATGAAATACTGAAAAGAAACAGACAATAATCAGTGATTGTTTAATTAATTTACTAAGACATAAAATAAGGCGAAATTTATTTTATGAATCTCACTCCCACTATTTTAACGATTTCACTACCCTCTAGTGAAAGACAAGAAACATTTTCTTTAGTGGGAACATGGAGTCCAATTGACAAACTATAGTCCCGAATAATATCAGCCAACCATAATTTTCAAATGGTAGAGCTCAATTGCTTCCAAAGCAACCTCCATGTTTTTACCTCATGTCCAATAAGGGCCAATAATATGATGCCGTTTATTGTGACACGTCAAGATGACCCATCAATATTAAGTTGTGATGGACGGTCTTCATGTGGATCCCCAATAATATGAGCCAATCCCATGGAAGTTCCATCCAACTTACAACATGTGTCGATCCAATGTACAGCTTTCCGACGAACGGGCCCCCCCCAATAATATGAGCCGGACCGTATCCGCGGGTAGCATCTCATACATTGATCGTTGATGGAAGGTAGGAACATTTAAATAATATTTAAATTTCCTTTATTTATCTTGATATCAATTTTAAATCATATTTAAAATGAGGGATTTTTAATTTTGAAAATTTGTCTCATCATTTAAAATTTGTATGCTTGCGGGATTTATACAATTTAGTCTAAACATGCATACAACAATAATATCATATATTATTTTAGAATGATCGATTCCATTACTAATCGACCCGTGGTTGCCAATCACGAGTCTAAGTCCAATCCTAGGTAATATGAAAGTATGCAATGCAATCCTATTACATTAAGCTTCCAATTTACATTTCTTCGGTCTTTATCATTGCTTGCTGGTCCCACCTCCATCTTCAAAATCTCCCACTATTTCTAATGAATTTACAATAAATTACTATGACAAATAAAGGGATACATTATAGGGGTTGGAACGGGCCATAAACCAGGCCCACTTTTATTACAAATGATAAAATCAAATTTGGGTCATAAACCAGGCCCATTAATAAAATTCAACAATCAATAATAAAGCCAATTGTAAACAACCTAACATACACCTATAATATTGGTCATGACAATCGATCATCCTTATCCAATAATATTTAATTCAAAAATTAATTTATTGGACATCATGCAATGGCAATAAATATAAATAAATAAAATCATATTTCATACATAAAATCTTATTTTATATATAAAATCATATTTTATCTAGTTTATCCATAAAATCATATTTTACATATAAAATCCAATTTTATACATAAAATCATATTTTATTATCAATTGTACCAAAATTAATAATTAAAGATTTAATTTATTGGATTAAATTTATAAATTTCCAAAATTCAAAATTTATCCAAAAATTAATTTTCTTAGTTTAAAAAATTTTTGGGCTCAAACAATTTTGACCCATTGCCTCGTGGACCAACTGAAACAATTTTCAATCGGGCCAAAAACTGGGCCCAAAACCATTTTGGGCTAGAATTCATAATTCACGAAAAATTTAATTTTTTTTTTTTTTTAATAAAAAATTTCTGGGCAGCCCGGGACAATCCCGGGCTGCCCGCCCGTCGCTGGGCCGCTCCATGCGGCCCAGCTGCGCGGGCTAGGGCAACGCTTGCCCTAGCTCGTGCAGGGCTTCTGCGTGCAGCACATCTGCGCGCAGCTTGCTGCACGCGGCGCTGCTCGCTGCCTTCGGGAAGCGGGCAGCCCCAAAAAGTTTTTTTTTTTTCTTTTCCGTTTTATTTTTCTGAAAAATCGAGGCTTTGTACAATCGATAAAATTTTAATCATAAAATCCGAGAACAACCTGTCTCTGATACCACTGTTGGAACACGGTCGTTCTCCGGATCGAAAAAGAAAGTAATACCCGGTGCAGCGGAAGTTTTAAAATTTTATATGGAACGATTCCATATGGGTATCAAATTCCTACGATTAAAATTGATAATATAAAATTTAAACAATATAAATTTTACCTTAAAATCTCGAAGCGAGATTATGGACACCAACAGATTAATCTGCTCTTGTTGTATATCCCAGGAACCGATGAACGAACAATTTTTCAATCAGGTCCACGAACAGAAGTTTAATCCCTCTGATAGACTGCACTAGAAAGTCTATCAGAAGTTTCTACGAAGAGATAAAACAGATATGATCTGTTAAATCAGTCTGCAAATTCAAAAATTCACACACTAAATTTTCGAACACAGTAGGGGAGGGGGGCGGCCGAATTCTCTAGAGAGAGAGCTCTAGGGTTTTCGAAAATTATGACCTATGTTGTGTAATTTTTGTACTGCAATAACTTATTTATAATGTGGGCTGCTAACAGCTTAGAGCCCATTAGTCATAAGTTCAAACCTGACAAGCAAAGCCCGCATGTTCAAAAATTAATATAAAATTCATCGTGACTCAGATTGATAAACCAATTTCACCAATGTGCACAGAAATCATTTCTGCATCTTTTAAAGTCAAGATAAATTTTCTGAATCCGAATTCAGTGGTTTCCAAAAATGTCCATCTCTATATCATTTTAGGAAATCTTACTCCCTCTACTTATAAATAAGAAGTCCCACTTCTTTATTCACTAAATTTAACTCTTTAAATTTAATTATCTCAACGGGGATTAGAAATCCATTACTTGTGTGACCCTCAATGGTTCAGGGATACAGCTAGTCGTTGGCTCACAACTCCTTGTGACTCGGAACAACAATTTTCGACTTGCCCATCGAATCATGGTAAGAGCGCCTAGCAATATCGCTCCATGATTCCCTAGGTATCACTGATAGTGCCTGCAAGAACCAATAGATTTTGGTTAGCGTACAGTACGGTCCCTTCATCCATATATCCCGATCGAATCAACAACCATTGGTAAATCGAGAGTCGTTCGAGATTCGATAACTATGCAATGCATCTTGAAGATCAAATAGTGACATCGCATGTGCTACTAGGAAACCAAGTAACCTAAAACATATCATGTACTCTGGCCAGAGATTCGTTACACTAATATCTCCTCAGATTGCATAGGATATCCACACTCGCAAGTATGTGGTGAATCCTTGACAACAAAGCATCGACTCCTATATGTGTCGTAACTGTACCCAATCCCGACACCTGATGACCCCAATAGAGTCGGTAAACGAGTCAAAATACAGTACTAGCATATAGAGTCTCAATGATGTTTCAAGTAGTAAGGACTAATGGTGTACAACCAAAACCGCGGACTTTATCCACTCGATAAGTGATAACCACTTGGAAAGTCCGGATAGGGTAGTTCGATCATTCATCATATGAATATCCATTTGCATGCTTTGAACATATCTATGTTCCATACCAATAAAACGTGGTACTCGGCATCGCAAACGCTAGTCTTAATTTCGAGCGATCCTTATCCTTATTAACGGACGGCTCAATCGACTAGGAACTATTTAGAATATACAGTGACTTTAAGATGTGTTTCATGATAGTCATCCCCATGTGCTACCACATCTTACATACACTATAGTATATTCAAAGTCTTCATCTAAACATCTTATAGTATGTCACAACATAATAATATGATAAAAGATAAAGTAAATGCCATTTTAAAAGTGTAAATTATATTAAACAAAAGATTGTTTATACATAGAGTCATAAAAGCCCTTAGCCACAAGTTGGCTCACCGAACACCCACTCTTTCATTGACGACAGACGAAGGTATGGCTCTGGTTCTCTATAATAAATAAGGAGTAGACTATAGTTTAATTGAGGCTTTTAGAGCCTGTTAGGCGATATTTGGCATGATAGATAATGCATGGTATTTATGCATTGTAGTGCTGCATGGTAGGCTTGGACCTAGATGAGAGCTTCTAGGATCTGCCTTAGTAAGGTACGGAAGTATTATTCGAGATATCCAGATTGAGTATGCATGTATTATGTGTTTGTATGAATTATGTGATTGCTTGTTTTATATTCCTTTATACAACATTTCATTACTGTATGTTGCATAAATGGGCATATTGTGCCTTTATCTTAGAGGTATCCTGTAGTAGGGCGCTCACCCTACGAGTTGTGGATGGTTGGATACATAAGTCTTGTGTCAGGTCACCGTGATGGTTGGACACTTGTACTAGTATCAGGTCACCATTATCCATTGGGTATAGGAGTCACCTCCTGATGCGACGGCGCAGCGTGTTATATACCCTGGGCCCATTCTATGAGCTAGTTTCTTGACCTGAGTGTCTTGGTACCCAGTTCATTTGCATTCATGCGCATATAATAGTGTATATTCATAATCTTGTACTGAGCATGTTAGGCTCACTTTCGGTTGTTTTCTATTGGCTGGATGCCCTATTCCATGGGGCAGTTGTAGGTAATTCTCCCGGGAACAGGGAGGTTAGGTGGAAACCAAGGCTGGATAGCAGGGTTGACCATAAGGTTTTGCTTACCTTGATTTAGATATTTTTTAATTGCATGCTTAAGTTTTGATTAGTATGTGATCACGGTGTGGGTCCCTACAGTACCTGAGTGGCTAGGTTGCTTGAGTTGCTTGATTAGAGGTATGGCCGTACTATCTGAGATATCCTGGTTGAGTGTGTATGTTCTACGTTTGCATTTTTTATATGGCATGGCCTATGTGCATATATTATGTCACAATTTTTATGATGCACACATCTATCATGTTGAGCATGTACCTTGATATAACTTGTAGTCGAGTCGCTCAGCCCCGAGTTATTGAGTGTATGGTTGGACCCGTTGTATTTCGGGATCAGGTCACCTATATCCATACTTTCTTTCCGGTATGTGAATCACCTCTTGATGCACGGCCCAGCGTGTTACATACCATGACATCTCTTGTTGAGCATAGTTTTACCGTGATAGGTTTCAGATACCCATTCATTTGCACTAGCATTTATAGCATATGTATACTCATACTTTCGTACTAAGCATCGTTAGCTCGCATCTTTGGTTTTTAGTTCTGGACATCTCATTCCAAGGGGCAGGGCTTAGGTTGGACGGACCGAGAGGTAATGATCATTGAGCTGCAACGGTGTTGGGATTGTTTCTGTACCAGGTTTTCATCTTTGGATTTTAATATTTTTATTTGATTGGGTTGTATAAACAATTAATTGAGTTGATTTCTGTACTGGTTGTATTCTATAGGTTGGTTGTTGAACCGTTTTTAGTTTTCGATGGTTTTTATTAGATTATGTGCTTTAAGATTTTTATTGTATGCTTAAGTTTGATTAATAGGTGATTCCGGATCGGGTCACTACACAATGTGTCCAGAAAATTAGAAAAATAAAGAAGAGTCATATATTCTCAATCAAATAATCAAATCACCAAACCCGTGACTCAAATCTCCAAAGAAATCAAAGAAATCAAATACCACGAGATTGAGAGAAAAAGATTATTGTGTGAATCAAACCACAAATACAGTCATCCATCACAAATCAAAGAATTCGATAAATTTGAAACTTACATTGAGCAGAAAGAAATCCTTCGTAATCGTCCACACTTTGCATAAATTATTTAGATTAGGGTTTTATTTCACAAATATAAAAAATAAAACAAAATCTGATCATGTTATACTGATTGTTTGCTCAATGGGAGAAAAGAGGAAAAGGGAGAGAAAAAATAGATAAAGAAAGGAGAGAAAAGAGAGGAAGAACGCATCTCATTTTGGGGATTTGGTGACCATTTCTATTTTTATTAAAAGTGTAATTTGGGAGCCGTAAATAATAAATAAAATATTTTATTTTAAACTACTAACAGCATGTGAAACGCGCTGTAAATATAAAATTTCAACAGCATACATATAGTTCTTCATTGAAATAACTATTTACAGTGCATTTTTTTCACGCTTTTGTTTGTATAAGCTATAATAATATTAACACTGCACATGAATGGACGCGAGGTAAATAATAACATTGGCGGCGTGCTTTTAATTCGGTATAACGCCCCGTTTTTATCTTAAATGAGTTTATTTGAGTTAATCGGAGATTACAGAGTTCTCGAGCCGGTTTGATTTTGATCAGGGTCCTTTTTGCAAATTTTGGAAATTTCAGGGACTAAAATGCAAATATGGAATTTTATATATTATATACACTTATTTTGACTCTCAAAGGAGCTCCTCCTCTTCCTCTCAACCGTGAACTCCATTGAAGCTTGGGGAAAACGTTTCCAAGCTCTTCCAATCTTGGTTTCCGGTCGATCCGTCCGTTAGAAATTAATTCTGAAGGCAGATTATCGATCACTGCAGTGAGAGCTCTGTTATATTGTAAGTTCTTCTACGATCGGATACATTCTAGTTTTTGGATGTTGTTAGAATCGTTCTAGATTCGAGTATGTTGTTCTCTACAGAGTTCTGATCGTTTATTATCTGTCGGTTTTGAATTAGAGCGACGTTCGGAATTGTTATGATTTTTGGAAGTATTATTCGAAAATGTGGGTTTTGAGATTTGTTGGGTTTGTCTTGTTGTTGTGGTTTTAGCATTGAATTGAGTTGATATCAGTATTGAACTGTTGTCTGCGTTGCCGGTTTGTTCAGTTTATAGCCGTTATGCCGTCGGTTTGAGTTTTGAGGGTTTCGAACCGTTTTTGAGTTGTTAAACGTGGCTTGTAAGTTGGTCTTTGTTGTTGATCAATCTCTTGTATCTGAACAGATTCGTTTGGAGTTGTCAAGCCCTGAGTTAGCAGCTGATTGATCATTTCAGAGTTGGACGAAGATCGGTAATGAGATTTACCTTGATCCGTAGTTGTTGTTTAGATTGTATAGTTGTTGATACAATCTTTTGTTGTAGCTTTCCTGGAGTTGGAACTACTGCATTGAAAGGTAAAATCAGTCATCGTAGCGGGATAGCATACTCGGGACTGTTGGTTCTCGAGTTTCCCTTTTTAAATCACATATTGCATTGATACTTGTTCTAGCACGTGGAACTTGTAATTGTTGATTGATTGAGTTTTTGTTATGTGGCTTATGTTATGTTTCTGTTATGCATTCATCTTGAGCCTACTTTGATTTAAGCGGGCAGAACCGCCCTTTTTGTTAGACGTTTGGGAACTATGATTGAGTGGCCTAGGTGGTAGTATTTCGCCTAGTGCTAGCATACTCATTATGGTTGCTCAAAGTCTAGAGGAGTGGGATACGTGGCACCACCTCGATTGGGAGAGTCGGTGAGTCGTTACGTGATCTCATCCTCGGGATCCCAAAAGTAGAGCAATACTCCCGTGTTTATCAGAATCGATATCCTGGTTTTAAAGACATGCATATCATTAACTTCGACTTGAATATGTGGTTTGATAGCATGTTGTGTATTCATTACTTGATATGTTGCTTTTACTGGGATTATCATTCTCACCGGTTATCCGGCTGTTGCTTTGTTTTGTATGTGTACTTGGCAACAGGTGGGGCAGGAACAAGTCAGAAGAGGCATGGTTAGCTTCGAGGGCAAGTAGTAGAAGTGAGACTCGGTTTAGAAGTCGAATTAGCATGTTTATCTAGTTTAAGATTGAAGCATGTTAGAACTCGAACTTGATATGTTTTGTTATTCGAATTAGTTTGTATTCGGATTGTAATATGAAATCGAAGTATGTTGTTGCTTTATCGATTTAGACTTCTGGTTGTTTTTAGGCCTTCTGAAAGCATGACTTGTTATGGCATGTTTCCCTACACCCTGTTATTGCATTTGTATTTGAAGGCATGTTGGACCAAGCGCGGAATCCTTTTTTTTCCCGCAGCCTGAGCATTTTTTCTGCCCAGGCCTTCCGCGCGCGGGCGAGGCGTTCCTCGCGCGTGCGCGAGGCCTCCGTTTGGCCTCGGGATCGTTTGCCCGCGCGCGCGCGAGCTTGGTTCCTCGCGCGGGCGCGCGTCGTTCTTTTTTAAAAAAAAAAAAAAAAAAAAACTTTGACTTGTTTTACTCTTGGATTCTTGTTCGCTTAATTGTTGTGTAATCCGAGATTAGTGGTTTAGAATCGAGGTCTCACAGTCGGAATGGTAAATAATCGAAGTACGTAATTTATCTCCAGCCACAAATCAACTTTGCAGGGCACAGACCACAAATCATAGTGATTGGAAACGAAATGAACAACTTTTCAGGACATTACCAAAATCAACGCAATCTGGAATTTTTTTTCCCGATATGGGTGAGGTCTTGGCTTTAAAATGAATTAATGGGAGGAGGGAAATTAGGGTAACTCCTAGGTAGTCAAGTAGTAAAAAAAAAAAAGTAAATTGGTCACAACATAAATTAATTAGAATGTTATCCTATTCATAAGTAAAGTATCAAGCAAAAATAGTTTATCATAACATGTTTATAAAATCCTTATCATTTTGTCAATTTTAGTAATCACATCTTATAAACCAAACTATGCGTAAGTGTGTAAATGAACTAAATCAACCCGAACATAAATAAATTATGAATACGAATTAAATATTTTTCGAGTCAACTCAAAAATCTCACAATCAGTTTGATTTGTTTACACCTCTACACTCGAGTATAAAAATAAATATACGTCTGTATATATCTCAACATAGCCATCAAACGAAGCTAATTACATACATTTCTCACTATATATATAAATAGCTTGAAGTTAAAGTTATTCCAAATAAATCTACAGTTGAGGTAGGTTAGACAAAATATGAAATGAATTTTCTTGTTTTTTGCCACCTCCACAGCAATCAGACATTTCTAGAAGACTTTTTAACAATGGAAAAAAAACGAACAAGCAAACTTATCAACAACAAATGATATGTTGTATTAAATCAAAAACTAGAAGTTGTCTCTCAGATATGTTTGAACTGGTGAATTACTAGGTATATGTTTGACCAATCTGTCTGATGCAGCCTACCTAGCTAGCATGAGCCTAATTTGTAGGATACTGTGTTACTCCGAGATTTTATTCAGTGTGAGAGATTGTCAAAATAGATTTTAAAAAGAATAATGATGGAAAGCCTTTGCAAGATTAGTTAGAAAAGATGAAATTCAGATTTGAGGAAATAAGATTGAATTTGATTATATAAAATTGGGATAATAAGTTAGGATGCATTATAGATATTAATGCAATAACTGAGTACCAGTTAACAGTTGATTGTTTCCGTGAAATGATTAAGTTAGATCAGCAATAGAAATGACTAGAGACTTATGATATGAGTTTCAGAAAATAAGATTTCTTTTATTTCGGTGTTGGGTATATCAAGATTAAAGTAGAAGAATGTCGGAAGACTTTTCGTCGATGTAATAGACCAGTAGAGAACTAACATAGAATTGAAAGATATTTCAATGGTTAGAATCTACAGAGGTCTGCAGATGAAATATTCCGACCTTTCTACGAAATGAAAGGAGTTCTATATAGAGTGGTATCTAGTACAAAGTTATTATGAATTGTATAGAATAGCATCACTTGAATTGAGGAATCCAGAAACAGCTAGGAGATTGATTAGAGAAGAGTTATCCTAGTACCAAAGTGGTTATTAATTCTACGACAATACTTTAAGTCGAAAAGAGGATATTCGACTATTGTCAAAAGGGAATTAATAGATAAACTCATATCAATAAAGAATAAGAAAAATCAGTTACAGTTGAGTCTTCTCTTCAATTTTGCTGAAGCTATTAAATCATAGAAATCATGATTCTTGAATCTCTTGATATCGATTCTGAGGTTTTTGTTATTCGACCTCGATCAATCTTGATTGACTCTTATTTCTTTGCTAGAGTCTGATTTGATTCATTCTTTTTTAGTTTTATTATGCAAGTGAGTTGTTTTACTTAGTAGATTTTGTCATTCAGAAGATGTGATTTTGGATGACCTTGATTTGAGCGAGTTCTTTTGAGTCTAGATTCGAGAATTGTTGATCATTTAATGTATATATTCAGTATATTTTGAAGTTTTTGGCTCGTAACTGATAGAAATTTTGATATAGAGTACCAGCAATTTTTATGGGTTGATTAAATGATTTGCCATTCATTAAGAAATAGAAAGAAGGAATTAGATGACTGCTTGATCGAGTGATTACAGATCTGTACTTTTTGTACTTGAGTTTCTAGATAGATACTCAAACAATCAAAACTGTTGCAATCCAAGCTAAGCTAGATTAGTTTGGAAAGATTAAAGCAACATTGATATTAGATCAAGTAAATATAAGTCAATTGAGAGCATTAGATAAAGATATCAGATAAGACAGCAGATCAGAACAGATGAATTTGCGATGAATAATCGTTTGATTATGTCAGATGTTCTAGAACCGGGACATTAGATTTTGAACAAGGCATACTACAACAGATTTAATATCCATCTAGTTGTTCGATGCATGTATGAATTACTTGAAAAGTAGTATTGGTGAAAGAAAATGAAAGCAAATACAACAGAACTAAAAATTGCCAATACTAAATTGCCAGTAAAAGAAGCAGAAAAGAAGAGAAAGATCAAGTGGTTTATGTAACAGTGTATATACTTAAGAGCCGAAATAAAATCAAATTTTTGAAAGATTTTAGTTCGAACTACTCAAATCGTCATGATTTTGCGATTTAGATTGTGGTAGATTTCGACATATTCCAGAATACGTTGTATTAGATGTGATACAGATATGAATAAATAGTTGTTAAGACGTTAGCGATGTTATGAGATTACAGGGATTACTAAAATCTATTGTCGAGATAGAGAATTTAGATTTATTTAATAGATTGTGACATTGATTATCAGATGTTCTGAGTGTGTGGTTGTATGAGATTTCATTAGACCATCCTCTGATTAGTGGACTATAAGATGTGATTATCCAGATTTCCGAGGATATACTCAAAACTGTAGTACTAGATTCAGTACTAGCTGATTGACTTTTGCCACTTGATTATTGTAATTCATGTGACAGCTATCTGATAGATATAGAGACAGTGTTTTGATTATAAGATGATAAGAAAAGCATAATTGTCTTTATATTGAGACAGTATTTTAGAAATATCAGCCATTAGATCAGATGAGATTTAAGACAAGACAGAGAAGGTAAAGATTGATCCGAACAGAACAAGAACAAAGCAAAATAGACAGAGTTAGCAGAGGAATAACAAATACAAATTTTGAAGCTTGAACAGAGTGATTAGCAAGAAAGTTCTTTCCAAAGCATCATCAGATTCAGAAAGAGATTCCCGAAGTGAACCAATAATTGACCCTTGTGAGTATTCAATCTAGCTTATTGATTAATACTCAATCTAGATTTGTCAGGTATATGAAATGTGATCCATATGTATAAGCTGAAGAACATAAGCTAGAATCTTTCCTGTGAATTAAATCAGATAAAGCAGAAGTCGATAAGACTTTGAGCTAAGCAGAATAATTGATGCAGATTTTGATCAAGAGTAAGAACAGCTCAGATGTAAGTTTATTTAGTGACTGCAGAATAATGGGAATAGATATATAGATATTATTGAAGAAGAAGTCAGAAATAAGAATAAGATAAGTTATAAGAACAAATATCTAAAGCTCATAGAATTGAAGTAAGTATTACTTCAGTCAGCTATACAGTTTATAAAATTTCACAGTAAGATCGAATGCGATTTCGAGGAAGAAATCATTCCTTAGAGGGGAGAAATTGTAAGGCCCGAAAATATTAAATAATTAATTACGAAATTTGAGATTTAAATTCCGGATTTGGGAAAACATTAATTTGAGAATTTTCGGAAGTAGAGATTTAAATTTCGGGTCAAAAATATTTAATTTGATAATTTACGGATATTAAGACTTAAATTCCAAAATTCTTAAATTAAAAGAATAAAAATATTTAAATGGACTATTTATGAGATTTAAGATTTAAATTCCAAGTTCCAAAATTGAAATGGATTTAATTGATTATTTAAGGGATTAAATTGACCAGGGACTGAATTGTAATTATGGGAAAGTTCAGGGGCCAAAGTGCAATTCTTTATGCAAGTGGATGACACAATGGATATATATACATGGAAAACGTGTATCTTACATATAATTCATCAGATTGAATGAAAGAACCGAGAGCCAAGGGAGAAAAGTAGATTTCAACCTTTTCTTGCACTTTCAAGTCCCGATAAAAGTTGATACGCCGGATAGAATTCAAGATTGATCGTATAATTGCGATCACGGCTTCAAGTTCTACGTTTTGACGTAAGTTTTAAGAAGTTTTACCATGTTTGAATTTTAAGATGTTGTTAGAATTAAGATATGATTGTATATACATGTTCTAGTATATACGACGATAGCATATCCAAGACGAATCAAGAAAAGATCGTTGTTTGGACATGTTTTTGAATTATCGACTAATTTATGGAAATATTAGCTGCTGATTTCGAAATTTAGTTGCTGAATTGGTGATGCTATTGAGTTTAAATGATTGTTAAGATGATGTTTATGCTTTGGGAATTACCGAATTCGAACCGTTACGCCGTCGGTTTATATTTGATGAAATTCTGAAATTTTAATATGCTGATTTCGAAATCTTTATGAAGAAATGAAGATGATATGATTCATAGAATGTTGAATTAATATGTTGTGAATCAATTTTTGACTTGTTAAGATTTACGGTTTTGAAATCGGTATGTCGTCTTTGATGTTGATGATATTGAAATAAGTTTATGAGCGGATGATTGAGTTGTAAATATTTTATTTCAAATTGAAGTAAAAGTTATCGAGTTCGAGTCGCCAAGTTTGAAAGGGAAGAAGATGAATTAAGGAATAGATCAACTAGATGATTGAACGAGCAAGAGTTGGAAGAAGCAGATTTAGTCATGTTTAAGTAAAGCTTTGCAAGGTTTGAGTACTTCAGAATTGAGATCGAAATATATGAATAGACATTAGATAATATGGAAAGAACAACTCAAGATATGAACCTTGAGCCCGCTCGAGCGAAGGGGTCCGTTCACGAACCCAAGCACGGACCTGGCACGGGGTCCGTGCACATCGCGAAATTTCCAAAACAGAAAACTGCTCGCTCGAGCGAACCTTGAGCCCGCTCGAGCGAACCTTGAGCCCGCTCGAGCGAGAATTACGGACAGGAAAAAAATAATACAGAAGATCTCTTGCTTGAGCGCACCTTGAGCCCGCTCGAGCGAGACGGCGTGCAGACTTTTTATTTTTGGAAACTCTTATTCGCGAAGGATGCAATCTTTTAAAGATTTGGGGCGTATAAATAGGCTTTTTATCATCAGATGAAGGGTTCCAGAACGCAGAGATCAGAGGAGGCAACTAATACAACTTGGGAGAGAATATTTCTCTTTTATTCTTTTTTTATTATTTTTATTTTTAGTTCATGATTAAAAACATTGTTTGAATCATGATTTCGGTTATGGAGTAGTTTTTCTTTTCTATCAAGGCCACGTGATTGGGCCAGACAAATTTATGTAGAAAATTTAAATGTTTGTTTGAGATTTTTTCAGACTTGATTTTATTATATTAATTGTTAGATTTATATTTGTCTTGTGAATAGCCTGATCAACTATTTTCTTGCATGTTAATCGATTTCAAGTCGATAGAGGAGGTATTGATTTCGTTTACTTTGATAATCAACACATGGTAAAACCGACTAGAAATAGAATTCAATTTCGATTGACTCTCTGACACGCCAAGTGGCACTTATAAAAGTAGCACCAACGACTCCAGTACAAGGGAATCTGCAAGAAGAACAACAATTGTTTGAAGTTGAAGCAACTAATTTTGCAAGAAACCAAGGACGGCAGCCATACAACTCATACAACAATACCTACAATCAGAACTGGCAGAGTCAACCTAAGCAAGAGGTGAAGAAGCCGAGCTCTGAGGAGATAATGATGAAATACGTGGCTGGTACAGAAGCTCGGCTACAGAATCAGGAAGCTATGCTGCAGAATTTGGAGACTCAGATGGCTCAGATAGCCACCCAACTGTCTACTCGTCCTACTGGAGCTTTGACAAGTAACACTGAACCAAATCCTAGAGGCGTGAATATTATCATGGTCGTGACTCGGGCACAATCTAAAAAACCTGAGCAGCAGAGGGATGAAGAGAAGACTATGGAGGGGCCAAAAATTCAGATTCCAAGAAAGATGCGCGTGATGAAAATTCCTCAAAGGAAGGTAAGAAAGGTAAAATCTAAAAATTTGAAGTTAATACTGATGTTAATATTTCTACTCTACCTTTCCCTCAGCGAGCTAAGAAATTATTATTTGATCATCACTTTAAAAATTTTCTTGAAATTTTCAAGAAACTGCATATTAACATACCTTTTGCAGATATTTTAGCTCAGATACCAAACTATGCAAAATTTCTGAAGGACTTGCTGAAAAACAAGAAGAAATTGAATGATATAACGTAAGTCACAATGAATGAGGAGTGCTCGGCTGTGCTTCAGAATAAGCTCCCGCCAAAATCTCAAAATCCAGGGAGTTTTTCTATACCTTGCCAAATTGGAAATTTATCATTGAAGAATGTTTTGTGTGATTTAGGATTGAGCATAAATTTGATGCCCTATTCACTTGCTCGAAAATTAGGTATAGAAAATCTTTAACCTGCCTCTATCTCTCTTAAATTTGCTGATGGATCCATTAAATACCCAAGAGAAGTGGTGTAGAATATTTTAGTCATGATAGACAATTTTTTTTATCCTGTAGATTTTGTTATTCTTGACATTAATGAAGATTGCGAGGTCCCTATGATTCTAGGGCATCGATTTCTTGCTGCTAGTAAGGCCTTAGTGGATGTTGAAAAGGGAGAGTTAGTGTTGAGATTGAATGATGAGCAAGTTGTGTTCCATATGTTTCAGTCGGCTAGCGATAGCTCAAATTTAAAATCTTGCTCTGCTGTCAATTTTATTGATGTGATTCATGATGTTGGGGAATGTCAGCAGGTTCAGCTCTCCGAATAAATTGGTCCCTTGCAAAATCTCTATAGAGGTGAATCATGCAGTTGCAGGATTGATCTGAGCTTTTCAAAGATGGTGGATAAACCACATTTAATGTCGTCACTCAAGAGAGGAATATAGTCGGGCTATAGACTATAATTTTAGCGCTGACTGGGAGGCAACCCAGTGTTCTTTATCTTGTTTTTAGTTTCTTTTTGTTTAGTTTTATTTTTATCTTTATTTTATTTTTTGCTTTTTTCTCATTCCAGTTTGTCATGCCTGCCGATATACCTAGTTTGCTGCTACCGTCCCAGCGGATACTATTAAGAAGAACGAGGATGAATCAAAAACCAGGGGAGTGTTGTTTTTATTTTCATTTTGTTTTTGTTCATCTTGCATATGTGTGTTTGTTCATGCATTCTGTTAATTGTTCTAAAGAATTGAGGGCAATGCTTTGGATAAGTATGGGGGGTAGGCTAGTTTATTTTATTGTGTGTCGTGTTTGTTTGAATTTAGTTTGTTTTTTTTTGTTTTTTGTTTTGTCTTGCATGTGTTTTAAGTAGGATGAGTCATAATAGCCAATGATGATGAAGTTGATTTTAAAAATGGATTTTTGAAAAAAAAATTGCTCTTGATTACACATGAGCACCGTAGGTTGTGTAGTGAATATTTTTTTAAGCACACATGTTAGACCGGTGAAATGTAGCGATGTATTGGATGATGTTTGTATTTGTTTGACCATTGAACAGCAATAGGTGCTTGTTAATCTTGATTTTGTTCTTTGAGTTTCAATGATTTTTTGACATTGCATATACGATCCTGGGCGCACCAAAATTTTTGAAAAATTTTAATTGATATTAATTTTTACGAAAATTTAACTCCATCCGGGTTACGAGCAACGAATTGAAATCCTAATCCTCTGTTCGTCTCTAAGTATGCGGAATTCATGGGGTTAAAAATTTGAAAATTTTAAAACTAACAATTCCATCCGGGCTTGGAAAATGATTGAAATTCTAATCAATTGTCCATTGCTAAGTTTGCGGGCTTAATGGGATTGTAGCTCCATCCGGGCTATAGACAAGGGGATTGAAATTATAATCCTATCTTAGTTATAGCTAAGTTTGCGTGTAATTATTGGGGCTTAAGAAAACCGGGTGCAAAATCCGGAGGTGCGTAATCTATCTCAAGGGTTTCGTGTTTTTGTTAGAGATTGTTGGGAGGAAGGAGCACCAGATTGTGACACTTGCATTGGTTTGTCATAGGTCGCTAAGCAGTCGTAGAACAGATTCTTTTGAAGTTGCATGTAGTTGGAATAACATGGCACACACACACATTCACGCTAAACTGATGGTGTATTATGTAAATAATGAGCACGTGGGATTTTGTTTTATGTGGTGTTTGAACTTATCTAAGGCTGTAATTTACATGACTCGTCCTTACTTATGTTGGTGTCTGCATATTGTTTTAGCATGTCTTGCTCGAGGGCGAGCAATGTTTAAGTATGAGAGTGTTGATAAGTGCATTTTGTATGCATTAGTTCGTGATATTTTTATGTTTATTTTGTGTGCATTCATATTTTTTATGTGTTTTAGTGCATGTGTGTGTATTTCATTCTCTAGGTTAATTTTGTAGGAAAATGGATTTTTGAAGAATGAATTACGGAGCAGCCTTGGTTAAAAATTCATTTTTAATTTTAGAAAGATCCAAATCCGATCTTCACCATTAAAAATGAATTCAAGATGTTTTGAAGCAGCTGTCCAAATTTCAGCTCGATCTGACGGCTAGAACTTGAGATATTATTTTTTTTCAATAAAAAAAGCGCGTTGGAAAGAAACATACACGGACCCAGGCATGGACCTGGCACGAGGTCTATGCACATCGCGAAATTTCCAAAACAGAAAACTGCTCGCTCGAGCGAATCTTGACCCCACTCGAGCGAGAATTACGGACAGGAAAAAAATAATACAGAAGATCTCTCGCTCAAGCACACCTTGAGCCCGCTCGAGGGAGACGGAGTGCATACTTTTTTATTTTTGAAAACTCTTATTTGCGAAGGATGCAATCTTTTGAAAATTTGGGGCGCATAAATAGGCTTTTTATCATCAGATAAAGGGTTCCAGAACGCAGAGATCAGAGGAGGTGGCTACTACAACTTGGGAGAGAAGATTTTTATTTTATTCTTCTTTTCTTATTTTTATTTTTAGTTCATGATTAAAAAAATTGTTTGAATCATGATTTCGGTTATGGAGTAGTTTTTTTTTTTCGATCAAGGCCATGCGATTGGGCCAGACAAATTTATGTAGAAAACTTGAATGTTTGTTTGAGATTTTTTCAGACTTGATTTTATTTTATTAATTGTTAGATTTATATTTGTCTTGTGAATAGCCTGATCAACTGTTTTCTTGCATGTTAATCGATTCCAAGTCGACAGAAGAGGTATTGATTTTGATCACTTTGATAATCAATACATGGTAAAACCGACTAGAAATAGAATTCGATTTCAGTGTGCGGTTTAGGTGAAAACTGAATTTTCACAAATATTTAATGCATTCAAATTTGATTAGAATTATGAAAGATTAATCCGTCAATATTTGAATAGGTTTGATTGTTCTAGAAATAGACCTTTGAACAAGTTAGGAGAATTCCCGTAATTTAAGATTAGATCTGAGTCCTAAATCAACTACATGTGTTACATAATTTGTCTGGTACCTACGTGTGTCCTTGATCGAACTTTTTCCATATTTGAAGTTAATCCAAAATTCCTGCTGCGTTTTTAATTGAATTTTATTTTCAATTTAATCTCTTAGTTTAAAATCTGAAATCTCTTTTATTTATTAGTCTAGATTAAGTGGAAATAATCATATTTTGGTACTCATACTTATACAGTCCATGTGGGTTTGACATCTGGACCTTTGTCCACTTTACTATTACTTGACCTGGTGCGCTTGCCAGTAGATTTTTAATCACACCGATTTTAGCGGTCACACACTTCTGTTTTTTTTTTTCAAAATCTCCCAGGCTCGCTCGAGCGATCAAGTTTCTGTCCAGCGCACAGCGTTTTTGAAAAAATCATATATCGAGATCTAGCCGCCGGATCGAGCTGAAATTTGGACAGTAGCTTCAAAAATCTTGAACTTCATTTTGAACGGTGGAGATCAGATTTGTATCTATCTAAAATAAAAAATAATTTTTGTATCATGGCTGCTCCGTAATTCATTCTTCAAAAATCCATTTTCCTACAAAATTAACCCGGAGAGTGAAATGCATATATAATCAATAAATCACATAAAAACACACATAAAACAATATGAGATCATACGAATGCATGCAAAATAGACATAAAATAATGCACACAAAATGCACTTATCAACACCCTCATACTTAAATCTTGCTCGCCCTCGAGCAAGACTAACAATGCAACAAACACACAAACACAAAAAAAAGTAGGAACAATTCATGGGAATTTGCCCCAGAGAAGCCACATGCCAAATTAAAACACCCTCGACTCACACAATACACCATCGGTTTAGTGTGAACGTGTGTGTGTGCGATGTTATTCCAGTTACATGCAACTTAAAAAGAATCTGTTTCAAGACTGCTTAGCGTCCTATGACATATCAGTTCAAGTTTCACTCTCAAGTGTAAATTTATTCCAACAACCTCTAACAAACACACCTTCCTTGAGTTTATTTTTACGCACCGCCAGATTTTTCACCCAACTTTTTTAAGCCCCAATAATTACCCGCATACTTAGCTATAACTTTGATAGGATTTAAAGTTCAATCCCCTCGTCCATAGCTCGGATGGAGCATCAACCCATTGAATCCGCATACGTAGCCTTGGATGTGGTAATTAGGATTTCAATTTCTCATCCATGACCCGGATGGAGTTGAGTTTTTCAAAACTAAATTTTTTTTTCACGGGTAAACCTACAGTTTCTCATGTCAAGTCGAGCAAAAAAAAAAAATTTCACAAAATTCAAAACTTCATATCATCATCGGCTCCCAATTATCATCCTACTCAACACACATGCAGACAAAAACAAAACTGATATGAACTATATGCAAACAAACTAAAACATGACAGATGCAACACAAACATGACAAAAATAAAAACATAAAAACTAGACAAATCCCCCCCATACTTATCCAAAGCATTGCCCTCAATGCTTTAGAAACAATGAACAAAATGCAGAAACGAACAAACAAATGCAAGACGGACAAAAACACAATGAAACAAAAATAACACTCCCCTGGTTTATGCTTCGTCCTCTTCCTCCTTTGTAAAACTCCAACAGCAACTTCTGGTGGCAGGGCAATATACTGCACATATATAGGCGACGGGTAATGCCGTAGATTAGCAAAAAAAAATTAATAGAAAATAAAATAACAAAAATAGATAAAGGGAAAAAACACTGGGTTGCCTCCGAGTCAGCGCTAAATTTATAGTCTATAGCCCGACTATATAGTAGAAACCATCAAAGAGCGGCTGCCGCCCATAATAAGAATCATACGACTCTACGTATGTGTATTGATTTTCTGAGCCCTCAAGCTTGGCGTGATATTGGCACGGTAAGCTCGTCGGTCCAACAATACTCTTCAAGAACTGATTATTTTGGAAGGAGACTCCGAATCTAAGCTAAATCTCACATAGAATGCAATATTGTGGAGTTGGCGCCAATGTCAAGAAAGGATCTTCTAATGGTGTACATGTAAAGACCATTGACGAGGTAAACTTTTTTGCCTTGTATATTTCATCCTCCTCCACTGTCACTTTTGGCTCTTTTTCGCATGAAGATTCCTCAAAAAATATTTTCTCATAATCTGGCACAATTACTTCATTCTCTTGACAGATCTTAGAAATTGGTTCTATAAGAAGCGCAATCTGTTCATCCAAAAGACTCAAAGAGTTGATGCGGCTTTCTAAGAACTTATTTATCTCTGTCTGTTGTCGCATGATGTTCTCCAACTGAGCCACATGATCCTCAAAATGCCCTATAAACTCTTCTTGATGCTCAGGTGGTTGGCTCGCAAAATTTTTGGAGTTGAATTTTGCAGAATATTTGTGACTCCAACCCTGCAGTGAATGATCACAATGCCAATGATAGTCAAAATCTGTCATATCATTTAACAAGTGCATCACACTATCGTAATCTCTACTGAACAAGTGACTGCCAGTATCCAAAGCTCCATAATCCACCCAACGTCTTGTTGGCTCATCCAAACCACCATAAAAATTTGAACTAGAGTGTAGTTCGACAAATCATGATATCGACAATTGTCTGTCAAATCATTGAATCTCCCCCAAGCAACATAGAAAGGCTCCGAGTATTATTGGTCAAACCTTGTAAACACCTGTCGATGGTCCATCTCCAAGTACCTCACAATTAATAAATAAAATTATAAATAAAATTAAAAATTAAACAAAAGCAAGGAAAAAAATGTCTAGTCCCAAACAAATAATCTATCATAATATTAACTAAACAGTCCCCGGTAACGGCGCCAAAAACTTGACCGCTTTAATCGATATCAACTAGCAAGTGCACTAGGTCAAGTAATAGTAAGTGGACAGAGAGTCCAAGTATCGATCCCACAGGGACTGTAGTCAATTCTCAAGAATTAATTATTTTACTTAATCTAGACAAAATCATAAAGAGCGATTTTATTTAAATAAAATAAGAATTTAAAATAAAAACTGCTTAAGAAATAAGAATTAAAATATTTGAAAGAAAAATTTAATTAAAACGAGACAACCAAGACACAAGTAGGTACCGAACAAATCATGTAACTCGTAGTCGATTCAGGACTCAAATATAATCTTATATTATGACGAATTCTTCTAATTTATTTAACAGTATATTTCTAAAACAGTTAAACCTATTCAAATATTGACGGATTAATTTTCATAATTCTAATCAAAATCAAATGCATTAGGAACTATGAGAATTCAGTTTACACCTAAAACCGCACTATGAAATCGAATACTATTTCTAGTCAATTTTACCTCGTGTTAATTATTAAAGTGATCGAAATCAATTCCACCTCTTTAGACTTGGAATCGATTAACATGCAAGTAAACAATTGGCCAGAGTATTCACAAGACAAATATAAATCTAATAATCAATAATATAAAACCAAATTTGAAAATCTCAAACAAACATCCAAGTTTTGTACATAGATTTGTTTGGCCCAACCACGCCGTCTTGGTTGAATAAAAACTACTCAATAATTGAAAATAATAATTCAATCTGATGTTAAGTCCCCTTTTATATGGCTTTGAAAGCCCATAAAATAAAGCCCGGAAAGTTAAGATTTTTAATTCCCGAAAATTCTAATTTCTGAGTCTGCGCGACGCCTCGCTCGAACGAAAAGAAGTTGTGCTCGAGCGAGCACACTTCTGTTTTATTTTTTTCAAAATCTCCCAGGCTCGCTCGAGCGGTAGAAAGTCTCGCTCGAGCGAGCAAGTTTCTGTACAGCGCGCAGCGTTTTTGAAAATTCATATCTCGAGATCTAGCCGTCGGATCGAGCTGAAATTTGGACAGCAGCTTCAAAAATCTTGAACTTAATTTTGAACGGTGGAGATCGGATTTGGATCTCTCTAAAATAAAAAATGATTTTTGTATCATGGCTGCTCCGTAATTCATTCTTTAAAATACATTTTCCTAAAAAATTAACCCGGAGAGTGAAATGCACATATAATCAATAAATCACATAAAAACACACATAAAACAATATGAGACCATACGAATTTATGCAAAAAAGACATAAAATAATGCACACAAAATGCACTTATCAATATGTTATTTCAGATTGAAGTAAAATTTATCGAGTTCGAGTCGCCGAGTTCGAAAGGCAAGAAGATGAATTTAGGAATAGATCAACTAGACGATTGAAAGAGCAAGAGTTGGAAGAAGCAGATTGAGTCAAGTTTGAGTAAAGCTTTGCATGGTTAGAGTACTTCAAAATTGAGATCGAAATATATGAATAGACATTAGATAAGATGGAAATAACAACTCGAGATTTTTTATGATTATCGAGTTTCCTAAAACCATATACTTAAATGTTTATGTGCTCTTATATGATTTAATTGTTATTTTTGCTTTGAATGATTATGTGAATTATTTGTTCAAGATGTTTTACAGTATTGTATGATTTAATGCATCACGATTATGTTGCATTCATCTTGAACCCTACCTTGAAAAGCATAGAGGGCTGAATGGCCTAGATTGCGAAATGACGTTTGGAGAGCTATAGTTGAGTGGCACGAAATGTAGATTTACTTCAAGAGCTAGATGACTCACTATAGTTGCACCAAAGTTAGGGGATTGAGATATTTAACGCCACCTAGATTGGGAGAGTCGGTTGTCTGTTAAAAATTTTATTCCCCGGGATTTAAAGAACTAAGATTTATTGTTATCAGATTTGATAGCCTATTCCTTGAAACATGCATTGCATTTATGCATTAGCCTAGAGATTTCTATGGTTTAGAATATGCATTTATAAATGCTAGCATGTTATTATATATCATTCAAGATTTGAATGTGTTTATATGTTTGGTATGATATTTCCATAGATGAACAGTTATGTTTTAAGAATTTAAGAATCGATTATGCTTCTATGATTTACATGTTATTACATGTTTTGAGATTAAGATTATTATGGCATATATATAGATTCAGTATGTTTAAATGATTTATATGCATGTCGTTCATACTGAGATTTATTCTCACCGGAGTTATCCGGTTATTTCTTTGTTTGTATGTATGCATGACAATAGGTGGGGCAGGAGCAGGTCAGAGATGACCATGATAGCTCAAGATTGAGATTAGAAGTGTGGACTCGGGTATATCAGATGTCTTGTTCCACAGATGTTGATCAAACATGTTAGAATTCAAGAGTTGTTGTTTATATATGTTTGAGAATACATATTGAACACTTTGTATACTCTAGATTTTTCATGTATTTGGACTACTAGATGAGGCAAAGAATACATGTATGTATACGTGTCACTTAATGTATATATTTTTGCAGCTTTTAGATGAAATTAGCATGTGATAAGTGCATTTTGTATGCATTATTTCGTGATATTTTTATGTCATTTTTGTGTGCATTCATATTGTTTTTATGTGTTTTAGTGCATGTGTGTGTATTTCACTCTCCGGGTTAATTTTGTAGAAAAATGGATTTTTGAAGAATGAATTATGGAGCAGCCTTGGTAAAAAAATTCAATTTTAATTTTAGTGAGATCCAAATCCGATCTTCACTGTTCAGAATAATTACAAGATGTTTTAAAGTTGTTGTCCAAATTTCAGCTCGATCCGACGGCTAGAACTCTGGATATGAATTTTTAAAGAACATTGCGCGGAGCAGAAAAATTCCCTCGCTCGAGCGATATTTGCACTCGCTCGAGTGAGCGAGACGTGCAACAATTCCTCCGAGACAGAAAGTTGCTCGCTCAAGCGAGCGAAGCGAGCCCAGAAATCCTCCGGAATAGAGTCATGCTCGCTCGAGCGTGCAGAATTTTTAAAAATAGAAACTCTTGCTCGGATTGGATGCTATCTTTTGAAGACCCTTGGTCATATAAATACGAACTCATCCATCAGATTAAGGGTTAGACAACACGTTTGAAGGAAGGAGGCAGCTGATCATCATCTCTGATTCTACCTTTCTTCTTTTCTTTTTATTTTTTATTTTCAATTGATATTTTGGATTAAAAACTTTTGTTTTTGAACTATGTTAAACTTTGAGTAGTTTTTCTCTTTCGATCAAGGCCACGTGATTGGGCCAGAAAATTTATGTAGAAAACTTGGATGTTTATTTGAGAATTTTCAGACTTGATTTTATTTTATTGATTGTCGAATTTATATTTGTGAATTACCTGGCCAATTATTTGCTTGCATGTTAATCTATTCCAAGTCGACAGAGGAGGTTTCGATTTCCATCACTTTGATAATCAACATATTGTAAAACAGACTAGAAATAGAATTCGGTTTCATTATGCGGTTTATGTGTTTACTGAATTTTCACCGTTCGTCATGCATTCAAATTTGATTAGAATTACGAAAGATTAATCCGTAAATATTTGAATAGGTTTGTTTTTTCTAGAAATAGTCCTTTGAACAAATTAGGAGAATTCTCGTGAATTAAGATTAATTCTGAGTCTTGAATCAACTACTTGTTACATAATTTGTCTGGTACCTACGTGAGTCCTTGATCGAGCCTTTTCCCTATTGAATTTAATCCAAAAAAATCTCTGCTGTGTTTTGAGTTGAATTTTCTTTGCAATTTAATTTCTTAGTTTAAAATCTGAAATCACTCTTTTTGATTAGTCTAGATTAAGTAGAAATAATTATATTCTGGTATTCATATTTATACAGTCCTTGTGGGTTCGACATCTGATTTCTATTCACTATCTATAACTTGACCTGGTACGCTTTCCAGTTGATTTTAATCACACCGATTTTAGCGGTCAAGTTTTTGGCGCCGTTGTCGGGGACTGTTTGATATCAGAATTTTTATTTCACTTGAGATAAGACTTTATTTATTTTATTAAATTCTGAAATTTTCTTCTTTTCTTTGTGATTTTCAGGTACTTTCTGCTTGTGCATGCACAGAAATAGACGCTCCAAAAGTCTTCTACCACTCGATTTTGAGATAGAATGCACGCTTAGCAGTATTCGGAGAGCTAGGAGAGCTATTAATCTAGAACTCGATTCAGAGTCAGAGGAAGAGATGGCGGACAACCGTACTGTATGGGATCTGATTAGGCCGCCAGTTGAAGGTTATGGATCTAGCATAGTTCGCCCCGCTGTTGAGGCGAACAATTTTGAGCTGAAACCCTCTACTATTCAGCTGATCCAACTGCAAGCAAGATTTGGGGGTACATCTGTGGAAGACCCCTACGCTCATCTGGAGCATTTTTTGTTGATCTGCGACACGTTCAAGGTTAATGGGGTAACATCTGATGCAGTGAGATTGCGGTTATTCCCATTCTCTCTACAAGGTGAAGCTATGGAGTGGCTAGATGATCTGCATGCGGGTTCCATCACTACTTGGACACAACTTGTTCAAACTTTTTTGAACAAGTATTTCCCTCCTACGAATATGGAAAAGTTGTTCTCTGATATTATCTCATTCAAACAGAAGGAGGGGGAATCTCTTCATGCGGCGTGGACCCGATTTAAAAAGATGTTGAGGATTTGTCCTCAACATAATCTTACTTAGATCCAGCAGACTCAGACATTTTATAATGGAGCTTATCAGTCGGTTTGATCTATGCTGGATGCTGCTGCTAATGGATGCTTATTCAGGAAGACGCAAGCAGACCCTTGGGAGATTATTGGTAACATGGCGGAAAGCAACATTGGGTGGCCGGATGTGAAGAAGGAGAAGAAGGCTGGAGTTCTAGAGGTCGATGCGTTAATGGCCATGAATGCTAAGATCGATGCTCTGACAAACCAGATGGCACTTATGAAAGCAGCGCCAGTTAATCATGCACAGGGGAATATGCCAGAAGAACAACAGTTATTTGAGGTGGAGGCGGTTAATTTTGCAGGAAACCAAGGACGGCAGCCGTACAACTCATACAACAACAACTACAATCAGAACTGGAAGCCCAAGCAAGAGGAGAAGAAGCCGAGTTTTGAGGAGATTATGATGAAATATGTGGCTGGTACTGAGGCTCGGCTACAGAATCAAGAAGCTATGCTGCAGAATTTCAGATGGCTCAGATAGCAACCCAACTGTCTACTCGTCCTACTGGAGCTTTGCCGAGTAACACCGAACCAAATCCCAGAGGCGTGAATGCTATCATGATAGTTACTAGATCACAATCTGAAAAACTTGAGCAGCAGAGGGACGAAGAAAAAACTGTGGATAGGCCAAAAAGCTCAGAAGTAAAGAAGGATGCGCATGATGAAAATTCCTCAACGGCAGGTAAGAAAGGTAAGACTTCAAAATTTGAAGTTAATGATGATGTTGATATTCCTATTTTACCTTTTCCCCATAGAGCTAAGCAATTATTATTTGATCATCACTTTAAAAAGTTTCTTGAAATTTTCAAGAAACTACATATTAACATACCCTTTGCAGATGTTTTAGCTCAGATGCTGAATTATGCCAAATTTCTGAATGATTTATTGAGGAATAAAAAGAAGCTGAATGACCTGGCGCAAGCAACAATGAATGAGGAATGTTCGGAAGTGCTGCAGAATAGGCTCCCACCAAAATCTCAAGATCCAGGGAGTTTTTCTATACCTTGCCAAATTGGAAATTTATTATTGAATAATGTTTTGTGTGATTTAGGATCGAGCATAAATTTGATGCCTTATTCACTTGCTCGGAAATTAGGTATAGGAAATATTGAAACTGCCGCTATCTCTCTTAAATTTGCTGATAGCTCAATCAAATATCTGAGGGGGATAGTAGAGAATGTACTAGTCAAGATAGACAAGTTTATTTATCCTGTGGATTTTGTTATTCTTGATATGGATGAAGATTATGAGGTTTCTATGATTTTACGGCATTCTTTTCTTGCTACTAGTAGGGCCTTGGTGGATGTTGAAAAGGGAGAGTTAGTGTTGAGATTTAATGATGAGCAAGTTGTGTTCCATATGTTTAAGTCGGTTAGCGATAGCTCAAATTTAAAATCTTGCTCTGGTGTCAATTTTATTGATGTGATTCATACTGTTGGGGAATGTCAGCAGGTTCAGCTCTCCGCAGAAATTGGGCCCTTGAAAAATTTCTATAGAGGTGAATAAGGCAGTTGCAGGATTGATCTGAGTTTTTCCAAGATGGTGGATAAACCACCTTGAATGTCGCCACTCAAGAGAGAAATATAGTCGGGCTATAGACTATAAATTTAGCGTTGACTGGGAGGCAACCCAGTTTTCCTTCTTTTGATTTTTATTTTATTTTTGGTTTTTGGTTTTTGGTTTCTGTTTCTTTTTATTTTATTTTTACTTCTTTCCCATGCCAGTTTGTCGTGCCTGACTGATATACCTAGCCTGCTGCTACTGCCCCATTACTAAGAAGGATGCGGATGAATCTGAAACCAGGGGAGTGTTATTTTTGTTTTCATTGTGTTTTTGTTCGTCTTGCATTTGTGTGTTTGTTATGCATTCTGTTTATTGTTTCTGAAGCATTGAGGGCAATTCTTTGGATAAGTATGGGGGGGTAGACTAGTTTATTTTAGTAATGTTTTGTGTTTGTTTGCATTTAGTCTGTTTTTATTATTGTTTGTTTTGTCTTGCATAAGTAGGATGAGTCATAATAGTCAATGATGATGAAGTTTATTTGAAAAAAAATGGATTTTTGAATTTTTTTTTTTTTTTTTTTTTTGCTCTTGACTTGACATGAGAAACTGTAGGTTGACCCGTGAATAATTTTAAGCACTCGTGTTAGACCAGTGGATTGTAACGAAAGATTTGATGAAATTTCTGTCTGTTTGATCATTGCACGACAATAGGTGGTTTGTGGATCTAAATTGTGTTCTATGAATTATGACGAGTCTCTAGCATGACACTTATGATATTGCGCGCACCTAGAAAAAAAAATTTAATACTCCATCTGGGCCTTGAAAGGATTTAAATCCTAAAATATTAAATTCAAGGCTAAGTATGCGGATTAAATGGGGTTGATGCTCCATCCGGGCTATAGACGAGGGGATCAAGAAAAAAAATTTGTATCCTAGCCAGTTATAGCTAAGTTAGCGGATAATTATTGGGGCTAAAGCAATACCGGTGTAAAATCCAAAAGTGTGTAATTCATTATCTCAAGGGAGGTGGGTTTTGTCTAGAGGTCGTTCGAAGAAATGGACACTTGAAGAGTAAAACTTGCACTGATTTGTCATAGGTCGCTAAGCAGTTTTGAAACGAATTATGTCTAAGTTGTTTGAAACTAGAATGACAGTTCACATACACACGTTCACATTAAATCGAAGGTGTATTATGAAAAATTGAGAGCGTCTGTGATTTTGTTTTGTGATTGAACTTCTCGGAGGCTGTGCACTCTCATGAATCATCCTTACTTATGTTTGTGTTTGAATTTTGTTTTTGCATGTCTTGCTCGAGGGCGAGCAAGAGTTAAGTATGGGAGTGTTGATAAGTGCATTTTGTATGCATTATTTTGTCATATTTTTATGTCTATTTTGTGTGCATTCATATTGTTTTTATGTGTTTTAGTGCATGTATGTGTATTTCACTCTCCGGGTTAATTTTGTAGGAAAATGGATTTTTGAAGAATGAATTATGGAGCAACCTTGGTCAAAAATTCAATTTTAATTTTAGAGAAATCCAAATCCGATCTTCACCGTTCAAAATAATGTGCAAGATGTTTTAAAGCTGCTGTCCAATTTCAGCTCGATCTGACGGCTAGAACTCCGGATATGAATTTTTAAAAAACATTGTGCGGAGCAAAAAAATTCACTCGCTCGAGCGAGCGAGACATGCAACAATTCCTTCGAGATAGAAAGTTGCTCGCTCGAGCGAGCGAAGCGAGCCCAGAAATCCTCCAGAACAGAGTCATGCTCGCTCGAGCGAGACCTGTGCTTGCTCGAGCGGAGCGTGCAGACTTTTTAAAAATAGAAACTCTTGCTCGGATTGGATGATATCTTTTGAATACCCTTGGGCATATAAAAACGAACTCATCCATCAGATTAAGGGTTAGACAACACGTTTGAAGGCAGGAGGCGGTTGATCATCATCTTTGATTCTAACTTTCTTCTTTTCTTTTTATTTTTGATTTTCAATTGATGTTTTGGATAAAAAATACTTTTGTTTTTGAAATATGTTAAACTTTGAGTAGTTTTTCTCTTTTGATCAAGGTCACGTGATTGGGCCAGATAATTTATGTAGAAAACTTGGATGTTTATTTGAGAATTTTCATACTTGATTTTATTTTATTGATTTTTGAATTTATATTTATCTTGTGAATTACATGGCCAGTTATTTGCTTGCATGTTAATCGATTCCAAGTCTACAGAGGAGGTTTCGATTTCGATCACTTTGATAATCAACATATTGTAAAACCGACTAGAAATAGAATTCGATTTCATTATGTGGTTTAGGTGTTTACTGAATTTTCACCGTTCTTCAAGCATTCAAATTTGATTTAGAATTACGAAAGATTAATCCGTAAATATTTGAATAGGTTTGATTGTTCTAGAAATAATCCTTTGAACAAATTATGATAATTCTCGTGAATTAAGATTAATTCTGAGTCTTGAATCAACTACTTGTTACATAATTTTTTTGGTACCTACGTGAGTCCTTGATCGATCTTTTTCCCTATCGAATTTAATCCAAAAAAATCTCTGATGTGTTTTGAGTTGAATTTTCTTCGGAATTTAATTTCTTAGTTTAAAATTTGAAATCAATCTTTTTGATTAGTCTAGATTAAGTAGAAATAATTATATTCTGGTAGTCATATTTATACAGTCCCTGTGGGTTCGACATCTGATTTCTATTCACTATCTATAACTTGACATGGTACGCTTGCCAGTTGATTTTAATCACACCGATTTTAGCGGTCAACATGTTATGTTTGATCAAACCGCACAAGATTTAGTGCTTGTGAATTTTGGAACTAAAACTGTATATTTTAGGGTTAGGGGCTGGAACAGAGCACGCACGGGCGATCAAAAATTGCAGCCCGAGTGCAACCCTGTGCCTAAGTTTTTTCCCGAATCGTTATGAAGGAGCGCCCGAGCGGTAATAATTAACCGCTCGAGCGCACCCCATTTTAAAAAAAAACTTTGATATTTTTTTCTTAATTGTTTAATTAAGGATGCTTATTTATTAATTACCCCATAAGATTATATTAGCACCTGAGGTCCCCACACAGATGGATGACGTCAACTTGGCCTATAAATAGGGGTTGAGGGGCTCATTTTAAATTCGCTCCGAAACCTCTCCTCTCCCATAATGGCTCGATTTTAAGGGCTTTGGGACTCTTTTATAAAGAGTTAGAGTAGGTTCTAGTATATTTTTATATAACGGACAGTGTCCGTAGTAGTTTCCAAGCAGGGGAGCTTTGGCGAGGTGTCCAGGGGTCGTAGCAAGGTTGTTCCCAATCTCTGGGGCATTCGACATCAGCGGGCTGACGACGTACGAAAGTATAGCTCTAGCTCCTTATAGAAGATAGGGAGTATGTTATAGTTTAATTAAGGCTTTTAGAGTATAATAGATGATGCATGGTTATTATGAATTGTAGTGTTGCATGGTAGGCTTGGAACCTAGATGGAAGCTTCTAGGAACTGCCTTAGAAAGGTACGTAAGTATTGACTGAGATTGCCAGCGGGTTTGCATGCTTATGTGTTGCATATTATTTGGCATGATGCATGTTACTGCTTTGAGATATTATGCTGTATGTGCATTTCATATTGAGCTTGGATATTCTTCGAGATAAGCCAGTGTTATAGGGTGCTCAACCCTTGTTAGGACGTTTTTACACTGAGATTCACTATGACCAACGGGTCTGTCAAAATCTATTGATCGGGGGACATTTGGTCCACATCCGATTAGGATGAGTGGTTGGGTCCAGCGGTTTGAGTCCCAATGACTACAACTCATGTCCTAGGTGCCAGTTTGAGTGGATTTCTTATTCGTTACCCAGATATGATACATGTTCATTACATTGCATTCATCATATATGTATGTTTATCCGTACTAGCGTAGTGAGCTTTAGCACTCACGTCCAGTTATTTTATGTTGTCTGGACACTCCATTCGACAGGGCAGTTGTAGGTCGTTTTTCTAGAGATCTGGAGATTGGGTGGTGACCAAGGCAGAATTGCAGGGTCAAACACTAGGTTTTACCATACTCGTATTTTTGTTATTTGATTTTCTGCAGTTTATCTCTGATTATGATTAATTATTTGTTTAATTTCATGCCTAAGCTCTTGATTAGTAGGTGATCACGATGCGGATCACTACATTTATGGTATCAGAGCATGCAATAAGATTCTTTGGGGCATAGTATTGATATTTGGGTTATCCTTGTAGATCACAAGTTGGATTCAATGACAATAGAAGAAACATGAGTTGAAATATCAGGATACCTAGACTTTTCCAAGATCGTCATTGCCAAGGTTGGCATCAGAGTTTCGCCTTATGTGGATCCAAGCAGGATAGAGTTGGAAGAGAAGATCCAGATTTAAACTTCAGGCATTTCTCGGGATCTATTCGAGTATGGGAAGATGTGATCGTCTAGATTTTCCATGGTCCATAGATACCCCTGAATATTCTCCACGAGTAGTTGGAGAGATTGTCAGAAGATTCTGCCAAGAGAATGCCTCATGAACCTTTGGGCATATCTAGTAGGATATAATATTTTAGATCTTGTGAGGAGGAAGTTTGCTGACATGCTTATATCGATGCTTTCGTGTTTGGCAGATGGGAAACCTCATGTTCAAGATCAGAAGATGGAATAAATGAGTTCCGCATATAGTCATACTGTAAGATTTCCGTTGTATTGGGTTTTGAATATTGTATTAAAACTTTGTTGTAAAACAATATTTCAGTTGTAAGCATTTGGATCATTGTATTTTGATTCTAGAAATTTGATGTACTCATTGTACATCCTTCGATGTAAACTAATATGATTTGTAATTGTACGACACTTGGGTTTATCTATTGATATTTAGTTGTTCTGTTTTGGAAATGTAACAAAAGATTTTTTAGAACCTGAGTTAATGGTTCAAGTATTTTAATTGTAATTTTTGGAAATTATCTTGATTATTTTGAATAAAGGAATAGACATTTGTTTAAACATGTGTATAATTAGGATTGAATTATACATGTTTTCAGTTGAATAGTTCTAGATGTATTTCCTAGAATATTATATCGAGACATATTGTTTTTCAAGGATGATGTGTTCTCATCAGGGGCACAGTGATGAGTTATACCAAGTTTTGTGGACTTTGTGGATATTTGACTAGACGGAGAGGAAGTGCGACCCCATGATTGTATTACTCTGGGATCCTTTCATGCTTCAGAGGGTGTCTGGGAGCTTTTCTTGCTTCAGATGGTTATTCGGGGGGAGGCTACCTCAGTCTGGTGTTTTGAAACAGTCACAGTAGGGGTATAGATATTTGATATTTGGATTCTCTCGTGAAGATTTAGTTGATACTGAGATTTAGTATCCAAAGAAATTAGTTACCGTCTGAATCCGTCAGAGATATAGATGTTGAATTTATTCTATCAAAATTAGTCTTGGAAGGAATTTTCCTTGAGGAGGGATCATTCTGAGCAGATAGGTTTTTTTTTCGATATTGTGATATTCTTAGACAGATAGATATAGAAGGTGGAAGGATTTCTACCAGTGGTTGTTCAGACTATAATCTGACTTCGTCAGAGATGCAGTGTGACATTCCTTTGGAACAAGGAAAATATCGGATATCGGATTTGGGAAAAAGCTTCTTTGGTCTTTGATCGTTTTGGTATCCATCTTGTTTGGACATAAGCAGTGGCAGTAAGTACGGATTGGTACGAGATTGGTGCCAGTAACTATCATTAACTATCGTCTGACTCTGTACTAAAAAATAGGAATGTTGAGTTCAGTGCGAACTTTGTAATTCCAAGTGTTAAGAATTAGAGAACTTATGGCAACGAGATCAAAGTTGTTGATCGAGCCATGTAAGTTATCAATGATCATTGAATTATCATCTGACATCGTCAGAGATAAGAATTGTGAAACTTGTGGAAATTTTGTTATTCCAAGTATTTTGGGTTCAGCTAGTTCTCGTTGTACAGAATCACAGAGATCATGGTTGTTGATCAACAATACGAGGTTCCGATGAATTGAGAATTTGTGAATAATAGACTTAACTGATTTATCCTTTTGGGCCAAGTATGAGCTATGATGGATCAAGGATAATGGATGTGATTGCTAAATCTAATCAGTATTGATTGAGATATATTCAGAATTTCTTAATGTTTGGGAAATTCCAGGAATGTGTTAGTTCATATTTTGTATTTTCTTCTGCTAAGAAGGAATGATAAGATTTAACATTTGTGATTTTGGAAACCCGATAAACAATGATTTTTAATTATCTGTGGCAGATACAGATGTTATAACCAGGTAATAGGAGAGATGATTGCTTCTTTTATAGAATGAGCATTTTTGGAATGAGCATTTCTTGGTGATAAGAAACTGTTAACTCAGTTTTCAGAGACTGAACTGAGAAATTGTTAATCATTGGGGAAAAACTAATAGGATGAGTACAGTACTATGGTATTCAGTCCTCAAGAATGATTTTGCAGTATTTCTTGGATTTCATTGTCAGAATTTGATCTAGCAAGTGTTTGAATTTCAATGGGTAATATCAGGATAGCATCAAGTGTTTAGACGTGGAAAAAGGACAACAACTTAGATCTAAAGTTACCAGGTCAAGCGGGATTGTTGTCACTGATTTTCCGGGATGTCTATTGGATGCATTAGACCATTGATAAATATATGATTGAATCATGGGTTAGCTAGATTGTTTTGATTTGAGGACTTGCAAGGGAGGGATTAAACGTTTTTGTTCATCTAGTAGCGCAAGTTAGAATTCAGCAATAAATTATAATTATTCGTGACAAGATAATCAATATTATTATTTTGAGCATTATCTCAAGTTATAAGATAGATGTAACCGATCGACCAAGATTATTAGTACTAAGAATTTTACTATTTGACTTTAGGGTCAGCAGAATAATAATTATGTTTTTTGGGATAAAACCTGAATGTTTTAGGATTACAGGAATTGTGGAGAACGATGTTGTCACATCAGTTAATTAGAGAAGCAGTCATTCTTCATTATTGGTAATAGTATCCTTTCAATATACAAAATATTTGTGTACTTGGTTGAAGAAAATACATGAAGCACAATATGTATCCGAATATTCTAGATATTTGGTGTGTCAATAGATTAAGACAAAAAAACTAACAACCTGAAGGGTTGCTACACAGTTTACCTTTTCCTGAGTGAAAATAAGAGCTTGTCACGATGGACTTTGGTGACCCATTTGCCGGTATTCTCAAGGAATTATGACGCTATCAGGGTTGTGATATATTGACTCACCAAGTTAGCGCATTTCTTTTCATATAATCTAAATTTCAGTTTGACTGAATGTTTAATTTGTACATTCAGGATATTGTACGATTTCATGGCATGCCAGTAAGCATTGTCAGTCATAGAAATCCCAGATTTGTTCCCAGATTCTGGGAGAGTGTTCAACATTTCATTAGGACTATTCTGAATTTTAATACAACCTATCATTCGGAGACTGATGACTAGTCAAAGCGTAGTACCTGTATTTTGAGAATATGTTAAGAGCTTGCACTATGGATTTTGATCAGCTTGGTAAGATCATTTTCTTTGATTGAACTCGCGTACGAAAACAGGCAGTAATGGTATGACACCATTTGAAAAGTGGTACATGAGACATGTCGTATCCCACTGTTATTTGTAATGTTATAGAAAACGACAAGTAGAAGAACCGGAGTTGGAGCAACATGATGTTGATATAGTTGATCTACAAGAAAGGTATCTCTAAGGTCTATTGGTCCATTTGGGATATTGGACAATAAATAAGATATAGTTACAGACTAACCTTGCTGCTATACTGGTTTAGTATCCACGATGGGTTTTATGTATCATTGTTTTGATGGGTTGTGGCAGATGAGTTTTACATCTTGCAACCATCTAAGGTACAGCTGAATACAGATTCTGAAAGAGTAGGTGCCCGGTGAGCCAACTTGTGGCTAAGGGCTTTGATGACTCTTTGTATAAACAATCTTTTGTTTAATATAATTTACACTTTTATTAATGGCAATGACTTTATCTTTCTCCATATTGTTATATTGTGATATACTATTGTTGTTTTGATAAAGACCTTGAATATACTATAGTGTATGTAAGATGTGGTAGAACATGGGGATGTCTATCATGAAACACATCTTATAGTCACTGTATATTCTAAACTGTTCCTAGTCGATTGAGCCGTCCGATAATAAGGATAAGGATCGCTCGAGTTTGAGACTAGCATTTGCGATGCAGAGTACCACGTTTCATTGGTAAGGAACATAGAGATGTTCGAAGCATGCAAATGGATATTCATATGATGAATGATCGAACTACCCTATCCGGACTTTCCAAGTGGTTATCACTTATCGAGTGGATAAAGTCCGCGGTTTTGGTTGTACACCATTAGTCCTTACTACTTGAAACATCATTGAGACTCTATATGCTAGTACTGTGCTTTGACTCGTTTACCGACTCTATTGGGGTCATCAGGTGTCGGGATTGGGTACAGTTACAACACATATAGGAGTCGATGCTTTGTTGTCAAGGATTCACCACATACTTGCGAGTGTGGATATCCTATGCGATCTGAGGAGATATTAGTGTGACGAATCTCTGGCCAAAGTACATGATGTGATTTAAGAAATGGTTTCTTAGTAGCACATGCGATGTCACTATTTGATCTTCAAGATGTATTGCATAGTTATCGAATCTCGAACGACTCTCGATTTACCAATGGTTGTTGATTCGATCGGGATATATGGATGAAGGGACCGTACTGTACGCTAACCAAAATCTATTGGTTCTTGCAGGCACTATCAGTGATACCTAGGAAATCATGGGGCGATGTTGCTAGGCGCTCTTACCATGATTCGATGGGCAAGTCGGAAATTGTTGTTCCGAGTCATAAGGAGTTGTGAGCCCACGGCTAGCTGTATCCCTGAACCATTGAGGGTCACACAGAGTAATGGATTTTTAATCCCCGTTGAGATAGTTAAATTTAAAGAGTTAAATTTAATGAACAAAGAAGTTGGACTTCTTATTTAAGAGTAGAGGAGTAAGATTTCCTAAAATGACATAGGGATAGGCATTTTTGGAAATCACTGAATTCGGATTCAGAAAAATTTATCTTGACTTTAAAAGGTGCAGAAATGGTTTCTGTGCACATTGGTGAAATCGGTTTATCAATCGGAGTCATGATGAATTTTATATTAATTTCTGAACATGCGGGCTTTGCTTGTCGGGCTTGAACTTATGACTAATGGGCCCTAAGCTGTTAGTGGCCTACATTATAAATAAGTTATTGCAGTACAGAAATTACATACAACAGGTCACAATTTTCGAAAAACCTAGTCTTTTTCTCTCTGAAGTGGCCGACCCCCTCTCCCCTCTGCTCGGTAAAATCCAGTCTATGAATTTTGAATTACAGTCTGATTTAACGGATCAAATTCGTTAATCTCTTCGTAGAAACTTCTGATAGATTTTCTAGTGCAATCTATCAGAGGGATTAAATATCCGTTCGTGGACCTGATTGAAGAACAGTTCGTCCATCAGTTCCAGGGATATACAACAAGAGCAGAGAAATCTGTTGGTGTCCATAATCTCGCTTCGAGATTGGAGGTAAAAATTTATAATCGTTATTTAATTTTTACACACACAATTTAATCGTAAGGTTGATACCCATTATGGAATCGTTCCATATAAAATTTTAAACTTCCGCTGCACCGGGTTTCAATCCTAATTGATCTGATCGCTGCGTTCTCCAACAGATTCGACATATGTAGAGTCATATGCGAGCAGAATATCAGGAGATATTGATTAAACTGGTATCTTGTAAAATGTTCAGATGTAATAAAAATAATTACTATTAAAAATTTATTTCATTACTTAAGATTTATTTCGAGGACGAAATTATCTTAATTGGGGGAGAATTTAGTAGCCCGATTCCATTTTAAAAGATTAAATTGTCTAATAATGTTAGAATTAATAAAACATGATTAAAGGATTTATTATGATCAAACGGACCTAGAAATCGGATCCAAAACACCCAAAAATGGTTAGTGGGCTTAATTGGGCTCGAAAGGTTTGGATGGTCCGAATTTAAGCCCATGATAGATCGGATGGTCCGATGGGTTCGAAAGATGTGAAGCAGATCGGACGATGCGATGGAGATCAGACGGTCCGAACTCTAGTGGAATGATGTCCAAATCCAATTAGATGGATGACGCCAACTTGGCCTATAAATAGGGGTCGAAGGGCTCATTTTAAATTCGCTCCATACCTCTCCTCTCCCATAATGACTCGATTTTAAGGGCTTTGAGTGTGGCGCCTAAATTCTAATCTACTAAATCACATACATTAAATTAAATAAATATTAGGATTATTATTTTAGGTTTAATTGATTTAAATTCTTTATGTGAATTATGTGTTAATAAAATATTTTATTATTTATTCAAATTATTTTTATTGTACTAACTATTTAATTAATGTTTTAATTGTTTAAGTTTATTTTTCAAAATTATTTTTATTATTTTAAATTTTAAAAGTTTAAGCTTGTATATTTAAATGATTTTAATTGTTTAGTTTATTCTTTTAAATGATTTTAACTGTTTAGCTTAATTGTTTAAATATTTTTGAGTGTACAACTTATTTATTTTAAATAACCTAAGTTTAGCGGTTAGTTATTTAAATTATTTTAAATGCCTAGCTTACTAAATTAAATGTTTTTAATTGTCCAAATCATTTTAAAGTTTTTTTTATTCCGCTTGTGTATTTATTTAAATTGCTTTTAAACAATTGTTTAGTTTGTTTAAAAAAAAAATTTATCGCTCTGTTTACTGTTTAAATTTTTTATTTATCGTTGTGACATCAAAATATTTAAAGTGTTGATTTCTAATTCTAAGTTAGTGTTTAAAATTCTTTAAAGAATTAGTTGCTCAAATATTTTTAGTTAATTGTTCATGAGATTTTTGAGTTCAATGATATTTTTGGTTTTCGGTTGTCGGCGATGGTGGACTTCGACGGTTAATTCCTAAAATTTTATTTCATGAGTAAATTTAAGTAATAATTGAAGAAAATTATATGTAGGATGATTTCAGAATTTTCCGGGTGTCGAAAATCACTTTTTCCGCATTCTAGAGCTTATTTTTAAACTTTTGCCAAAATTAACATTTTTAAACCCGGACTAGTAAAATCCAATTTAATATTTTAAATTAGATTTTTCAAGCTTGTGTTTTTAGGTGCAATCAAAATTCATGACCCTAAGTTGTTAAGTTATAATAGCACTTTTAAAAAGTGAGTAGAACTTCTTCTAAAATCATCCCCCCCCCCCCCCCCCCACACACACACACACACTCTCATATATACATACACATATACATACTCACACTTATACACATAAATTTAATTACACACTTTACGGGCGAACCGCTACGAATGTCATAAGCGCAAAATTATGATTTAGATTCATATCCTTGGTTTGCTCCCTAAATCACCATTCCGGTCATCCATATTTGAGTCTTATGCATGATTATCGAGTAAATATTTACAAGAACATTATATCTACATATGCATGCTAAGTCCCTGAATCAAGAATGAAAAAAAATATTTTTATGAAAGAAGTGAGATGGTTTTGACTATATGAAAGTATGTGTTTCGACGAGCTGGGAGACGTCTTGGCTTCCCTTACAAAATTTATGGGTTTGGACGAGATGGGTGAAATCCTGGTTTCCCTTACCACCGTATGGGTTTGGACGAGTTGGGAGAAATCTTGGCTTCCCTTACCACCTATAGGGCAAGACGAGTTGGGAGATATCTTGACTTCCTTGCGGCATAGTATACTGCAGCCATGATCGAGATCAAAAGTACAAAGTCACAATTCAAGGATCTAAGTTCAAAATTTATATGACTATATTTCAATACAGTTTATGCAGTTACATTGGTTATGTTAGACTTAGTCATGCATATGTTATATTCACGTTCTCTTCTTTTTTTTAGAAGTCTATTTTTTTTAAAAGATAAGGGCACAAAGTATTTTTAGTACAAGTTATTTTTAATTGCGTATGCATGTATGTATATATTACTCGTTATTTCCCCCATATTCTTGCTGGGCCCCTAGGCTCACTACATCTACTTGGTGCAGGTATATGTTATCATCCAGATTGAGGGGCAGGACTATTGAGTGGACTGTGATGCGGGCACGACACCTCCCTCCGACCTATGTCAATCTTCCGCATAGTTACTCGAATTTAAATGTTATGAAGCATTTATTTTTCTTATTTGACAAATGTATATGTAATGTTTTGTTTGATTTGTTCTTTGTCATGTAAATATTATATTTTTAAATTTTTGGATGTTTGAATGACAAATTTCTTTTTTTTTGGGTTCTCGTTCTTTCTCTGTCTAGTTTACTTGTGTTGTCAGTTGTATTTTTTTATTTTATTTTATTATATTTGTTGTCTGGGACAGACGGGTTATTATATTAATAGATAGGTCATGCCGAAATTTTTAAAATTTTTGAAAAATTCGTATTTTATTCAATAATTAATTATAAGAAGTAGTTGGTCGTTTCAGTTGGTATCAGAGCATGATTCTGGTTGGGTTGTGTCTACTACCGGTTGCAAGAAACTCGAGAAATTTCACCTCAAAGTCTGTAAGTTTAATGGATTTTATATGTTAGTCATACTTGAATTAATATTTTAAATATTTTGATGTCATTTATTTTTAAATATTTTCAAAACTAGGTGTTTAATTTATTTAAGTGTGTAGCTCAGTGTTTATTTTTGTTTAAAAATTTCTTTTAGTAGTTTAAAGTGTACCATTTGACTATTTATTTTTATAGCATGCGGTTCCAAGTTAAACAAAGTTGGTGTACCAATATTCCTTCCAGTTTTAGGCAGTACGTGGATTTCGTTTGAGTTATTAGGCAGTGCTAATAATTTTTATGGGATTGTAGGAGTTTTTTGAAAATATTAAACTTGTATATTAGGTAATATTATTTGGGTGTCATTGTTGTGAAATATTCTATTATGAATGTATTTTTAATAGGATACAACTAAGTAAATAGTTTATTTAAAAATTTCTAGACATGTGTTTATTTAGTTAAGTTTATGAATAGAACTCATGTGAAGACTTGTGATACGAATTTGGTTTTATATTATTATGGATAGTTTGAGTTTTTCTTTTGTTATTTGGGCAAATATGATTTTTAGAAATAGTGAGTCGGTTACTATAAGCCTTTCAATTATGTGAACTATTATTCCGATCGTTATTTCCCTTTTCCTTCTTTTGTGCTCAAATCCATTGCAACATATACTATTGAGTATCCGAAATTTTTTTGCACTTCCTTTGAACATTTATGAATTCGCATGACATTAATCATGGTTGAATTCTGCCACTTTGGCATTGGTTGAACTTCTTAGTAAAATCTTGTTAATGTTTCTCACTTCTTGAAATTTTTATTCGGTTCTAGAGCCACATGTTGATGTGAGGAAGATTCACTTTGTCTTTCTTTTTGGTAATCTACTCATGTTGTATGACTGACATCTGATTTTACTTTGAGACCGTTGTTTTCCCTGATTATTAACTTGTGTGGACTTCTTTCGACTGAAGTCCCACCGATTTCTCTTAATTGTGCTTTGATTGTTTGAGCATGATTTCATTACCCATGGATGAATAATCACGAGAGTTGTATCTTGTGGGCTCCTATTCATTATTCATGGAGCCTCTATTATCATTCATTCATCCCTAGAATTGGATCATGAATGGGTTATTTTCACTTATCTAGATTTTTATTTTTAGCTCATTTGTTTGTAATGCTTGAATTATTTCATTTCATATTAAGCAGCATTACTTGTATGCTTGTTTCCTTTCATGATCCACCAATTTGAGAATTTGGGTGGATTATGGTTTCAACTATCATTTCTATTTCTTGTGTAAATAATTGGTTTGTAACCGCTTAGTAATATTTAGACTGTTGGAATTTAGTATTAGTGCTAGATAAAATCCTAAGTTATTGTTGTGATCCTAGGAGTGACGACTATCAATTATATCTAGTTCTAGCGAATAGACTGCTAGGTAGTAAATTAATTGAATGAGTTGTTTCAATTTTAAATAGGATCGTTAAGAGTAAACAGACGACTATGGTAAGCTGAATGGGTGATCAGTCTCAAGATAGGAAAATAGAGTTGTCCCTAGAATACTTTTGAGTACTTTACAGTTGCATTCCAAGATTTTGTGAATGTCGGCCGATAAGACTAATGCACCAACTATGAGTACAGAATGATGAATAGAATATTCAGGTATTTTTCTGGATAAGTTGTATATTTAGCCATTAGCGAAATACTAAGGTACTAGAGGAACACTGAAGAAGCATATACGATCGGGTTACAAACTCTGCGAGGTGTCTAATTATATATTAAGTTCTAAAAATATGAATACAAGTTGTACATATCATAATTTGGGAATTTTTGGATTTTCAGACGTGCTGTCGAGTTGGACTAGAGATTTGAGATATGTCTTCAGGTGATACATGAGAAATATTTGGTACTTAGAGACGATCTAATCCAATAAATGGATAATAGCTTGTGGTATGTTTTGGCTTTAAGGATAAATATGGATTACTTAGTCGTTGCATCTGAGATAGAGAAAAGTGGATAAATCCGTTGCAAAATTTTAATTAAAAATTTAACTTTCGGTAGAATCAAAGATGACAGAGATGAACGTATAAATTGGTGAATGAATATTTAGGATCTGTTTAGTCAACTATTTGGATTCTATATGTTATCGGTTAATACCTTGGGACTGAACAACAGTGGATTTTATGGTTATGTATTCTTATCAAGGATTGGATTATATTTATTTATAGAAATAGGTCAATCAATCCTAAGTTAAGGAGAGTCATTATTTCCACTTGAAGGTTAAATGAACTAGAGTAGTTGCTTAAGGAAATTTTTAATTATCCTTAGAAGCGTTGTGAGTTGCAGTAACTAACAAGGGATTGGGCATAATCCAGGGTCATTAAGCGTAGCACTGCTAATAAGTGTAGACCTTTAGAATTTCAAAATGGATATTAAGTTGTTCATGAAGGTATCATTGTTCCGTAATATTAATGATTTGGGAATATAAGGGAATTAACTCGTTTTGTCGATCCTTACGCGATTCTTGAGGAGATTGGTAATTTGTTTTATCGTTTGGGCATGCTGTAGAGAATTATTGTGGGAGTATGGGTCAGATTCATATCATATCTTGAGGCCTAACGAGGTAGAATTGTATAGTCCCTTAATTATCCTATTTAGAAAAGTTTAGTGTTAGTTGATAAGTATTTTGTGAACTTGTGAATTTCCTAAGAGCTCGAGTTGTATATTATATGAGTTAAGTTTAATTGGTAAATAGACATTAAGCATAGTGTCATTGCTAGAAATTTTTAAGTTATCGTTGTGGTTGACATAAATTATTTATTGGTTATATGGACTCTATTGCTTGGAATTCCGACGTAGGATATAAGGTTAGCAAAAATGTGAGTTGTGCAGTAATATAAAGATCTAAGAATTTGTAGGGTGTAGAACTTATCAGTGCTGTAGGATGACGTATTTAAGTTGATAAATTTAGATCGACAGTAAATTTGAGGAGTGATAAAATCTCATTGAGGACAAGACCACTTGAAAACATGTAAGAATTATAAATTATATATTGGAATAAGAGTTAGTCAGATCCTTGATTATATAGATATCAGTAAGCATCAGAGTGCGCAGCGAAAGCTGATTTGTGCCAACTCATGTCGGTGTAAAGTTGGAAAATTTAGTGTTGATCTGGTCTAAGGTATCCGGATCTAGTTAGTGAGTCTTGAATTTCGAGGACGAAATTCCATTTAAGGGGTGAATGAATTGTGGCGCCTAAATTTTAATCTACTAAATCTCATGCATTAAATTAAATAAATATTAGGATTATTATTTTAGGTTTAATTGATTTAAATTCTTTATGTGAATTATGTGTTAATAAAATATTTTATTATTTATTCAAATGATTTTTATTGTACTAACTATTTAATTAATGTTTTAATTGTTTAAGTTTATTTGTCAAAATGATTTTTATTGTGCAGATTAATTGTTTTAAATTTTAAAAGTTTAAGCTTTCATATTTAAATGATTTTAATTGTTTAGTTTATTCTTTTAAATGATTTTAACTGTTTAGCTTAATTGTTTAAATATTTTTGAGTTTCCAACTTATTTATTTTAAATAACCTAAGTTTAGCGGTTAGTTATTTTAAATTATTTTAAATACCTAGCTTACTTAATTAAATGCTTTTAATTATCCAAATCATTTTAAAGTTTTTTTATTCCGCTTATGTATTTATTTAAATTGCTTTTAAACTCTTTGTTTAGTTTGTTTAAAATATTTTTTTTATCGCTCTGTTTACTGTTTAAATATTTTATATTGTTGTGACATCAAAATATTTAAAGTGTTGATTTCTAATTCTAAGTTAGTGTTTAAAATTCTTTAAAGAATTAGTTGCTCAAATATTTTTAGTTAATTGTTCATGAGATTTTTTAGTTCAATGATATTTTCGGTTTTCGATTGTCGGCGATGGTGGACTTCGGCGGTTAATTCCTAAAATTTTATTTTAAGAGTAAATTTAAGTAAGAATTGAGGAAAATTATATCTAGGGTGATTTTAGAATTTTTCGGGTGTCGAAGATCACTTTTTCTCATTCTAGAGCTTATTTTTAAACTTTTGCGAAAATTAACATTTTTAAACCCGAACTAATAAAATCCAATTTAATATTTTAAATTGGGATTTTTCAAGCTTGTGTTTTTAGGTGCAATCAAAATTCATGACCCTAAGTTGTTAAGTTAGAATAGCACTTTTAAAAAGTGAGTAGAACTTCTTCTAAAATCCCCCCACACACACACTCATATATACATACACATATACATACTCACACTTATACACATAAATTTAATTACACAACAAAAATTAGAATCCCTGACCCTTGCCCCCAACCTCACGTTTTCTTCCCCTCTCTCACGCGTCTCTCTCCCTCATTCTCTATGTCGATCGGCTTCTTCTTCTTCTTGCATTCCGGTCGCCGCCGTCCGCCGTCCACCCTCCACCGCCGCCGTCGCCAGAGCTCGCCTCTTGGAAGCTTTTCCAGCTGCTGGTCGTGGCTTTTCAGCTTCTCCATCTTCCTTTTTGATGCATTTTTTTTGGGGCATTTCGAAAATAGGCAAGAATAATGGGTTCTTTGACTCACCAAGTAGATTATTTATGTCTTGTATGGTATCCCTTGTGTGTGTCGTTTTTTTTTCAAAAACTGTGGGAGGAATATTTCGAAATTTCAGCCTATATTATGTTAAATTATTGTTTATGTTGATTCAATGCGGTCTTTTATTGTTGGAAATGAGTTGGTTAGAAATTTTGTTGATGTCTCCACTTTTGCCCCATTTTCGAAAATGCTATGTTTTGTGCTTGAGAATTTTGAACCATGTGTGTATTGTTTGGACGGTGATTTAGAAGTTACCATGGATGAAATGTAGTTTACATGGTAGTGCTTAGGAGGTGTTGAGGCTAGTAGCAAATTGGAGAAGAAGGGGTCAAAGTGTTGGTCATGGTGAGTTCGGTTTTGGGGGTTTTGCTAAGGGCTGATTTTTCGAGCTAGGATAAGCTTGTAAGGGGAGAGTCTTAGGTGTTTGAGAGGGTCTAAGTATTGGACATGGTCCTAGTTTATTGGTTTGGAACTTGGGAGTCAAATGGCTAAGTTTTGGTAAGGGTAATGAGCTAGGACTTGAGCAGAATTTTGTGATTTGTTGAGCTGCCAGGAAACTGATGTCTAAGGCAGCGTTAAACTCATGATTTAGTGAAGGTCTTGGGTATGGTCGTAGGTTAGGATGTTAGGAATACGTCGTTTCAAGCGGGAATTAATTCGGTTAAGTTTTGGTTGAGTTCTAGGCTATTGAATTATGAGGTGCAGAAATTTTAAATTCTAGGCTTGCTGTTCGTAAAATTTAATTTATAGTGAGGTTAAGAAAAGGAGGATGCATTGAGGATGACTTCTTTATTTAGTTCTAAGTGTGAGGGAGTTGTGGTTTCAAGCGGAATTTTTTTTTAATATTCAGTACAGTTTATGCAGTTACATTGGTTATGTTAGACTTAGCCATGCATATGTTATATTCATGTTCTCTTCTTTTTTTTAGAAGTCTATTTTTGTTTAAAGATAAGGGCACAAAGTATTTTTAGTACAAGTTATTTTTAATTGCGTGTGCATGTATGTATATTACTCATTATTTCACCCATATTATTGTTGGGCCCCTAGGCTCACTACATCTACTTGGTGCAGGTATATGTTATCATCCAGATTGAGGGGCAGGACTATTGAGTGGACTGTGATGCGGGCACGACACCTTCCTCCGGCCTATGCCAGTCTTCCGCATAGTTACTCGAATGTAAATGTTATGAAACATTTATTTTGCTTATTTGACAAATGTATATGTAATGTTTTGTTTGATTTGTTCTTTGTCATGTAAATATTAGATTTTTAAACTTTTGGATGTTTGAATAACAAATTTCTTTTTTTGAGGTTCTCGTTCTTTCTCGGTCTATTTTACTTGTGTTGTTGGTTGTATTTTTTTATTTTATTTTATTATATTTGCTGTCTAGGACAGACGAGTTATTATATTAATAGATAGATCATGCCGAAATTTTTAAAATTTTTGAAAAATCCTTATTTTATTCAATAATTAATTATAAGAATTAGTTGGTCGTTTCATTGAGACTCTTTTATAAAGAGTTGGAGTAGGTTCTAGTATATTTTTATGTAACAGACAGTGTTCGTAGTAGGGGCCAAGCAACGGAGCTTTGGCGAGGTATCCAGGGGTCGTAACAAGGCTGTGACCAAGCTCTGGGGCATTCGACATTAGCGGGTTGACGATGAATGAATGTATAGCTCTAGCTCTTTATAGAAGATATGGAGTATGTTATAGTTTAATTAAGACTTTGAGAGTATGATAGATGATGCATGGTTATTATGAATTGTAGAGTTGCATGGTAGACTTGGAACCTAGATTGAGGCTTCAAGGAACTGCCTTAGAAAGGTACGTAAGTATTGACTGAGATTGCCAGCGGGTTTGCATGCTTATGTGTTGCATATTATTTGACATTATGCATGTTACTGCTTTGAGATATTATGCTGCATGTGCATTTCATATTGAACTTGGATCTCTTTCGAGATAAGCTAGTGTTATAGGGTGCTCAATCCTTGTTAGGACGTTTTGACACTGAGAGTCACTATGACCGATGGGTCTGTCGAACTCTAGTGATCGGGGGACATTTGGTCCACGTCCTGTTAGGATTGAGTGGTTGGGTCCAGCGGTTTGAGTCTCAGCGGCTACAGCTCATGTCCTAGGCGCCAGTCTGAGTGGATTTCTGATTCGTTACCCAGATATGATACCTGTTCATTACATTTCATGCATCATATATGTATGTTTACCCGTAAGCGTACTGAGCTTTAGCGCTCACGTCCAGTTATTTTTTGTTGTCTGAACACCCCATTCGACGGGGCAGTTGCAGGTAGTTTTTTCTAGAGATCTGGAGATTGGGTGGTGACCAAGACAGGATTGCAGGGTCAGCCACTAAGTTTTACCATACTGTTATTTTAGTTATTTTAGTATCTGTAGTATATCTCTGATTATTATTATTATTTGTTTAATTGCATGCCTAATCTCTTGATTAATAGGTGATCACGGTGCGGGTCACTACAGTCCGAGCCCAGTTAGGCCATGTACACAAGTGAGGTGTCAATAGTGTGCGGACACGTAGAAGTTCGGAAGGTCCGGACCCAATATTAGAGGGTCCGAAAGTAGCTGTCCTGCGAGGTGTCAAAATGTTATTGACACATGAGAATCAGGCGAGTTCAAAAGGTCCGAACTCGCGATCGGTGCGTCCGATCGTGGTCTATAAATAGGCCGCGAGTTTCTCATTTTTAGTGTGTGTTTTATGTGTGAACTTGTAGTTCAGTGTATATTCTTAGTGTTTCTAGTCATATTATCGGGGGTCGGGCACTAGCAAGGTGATATGAGGCTTGTACCGGAGCTGTGCTTGAGTCAGGGCCTTCGATATCAGCGGGCTGATGACAGACATATGTATAAGTCTAGAATCTTAGTAGCTATTGGGAGTAGCTATTATACTAGTTAATTAAAATTTTTAGATAAGTTATAGTGATATGATTTTCATTTGACTTGCAGGCTTGGACTGTATGCAGTTGTTTAGCTAGACCAGTAGTTGAGGTATATAAGTAGAGACTGAGATAGTCAGTTGAGTATACATGTTTATGTGTTGCATTATTATATGTTTCATTATTATTTGTCATATGATGCATGATTATATTGTTCATGATTTGTATGTAGCATTGTCGTACCATGTTGAGCCTGTTATCCTTTCGAGATAGTCTGTTGTTCTACGGTCGCTCAGCCCTTTTGTTTCCTTGTATGATCAAGTACCATATGACACCAACTGGATCAACGGGACAGTATGTGAAGTTTATCCAATGGCACCACCTGGATCCTGCGGGGGCAGAGTGTGCATGATGGCGACGCCTACAATCTGAGCATTATGTTCCAGATTTTGATCTTAGTTTACCAAATCATTCACGTTTCATATCGCATGCATCCTATAGACCTTTGTACTCAAATTTACGTAGTGGATGTTAGCGCTCATGTCCCTACTTTTATCTCGGACACCCTATTAGACGGGACAGGTTTGTAGGTTGGCTAGGAGCTGGATCAGTGATCGATCGATGACCAGGGCTTGAGAGCTAGAGGTTGTTGGTAGTTTTAGTTTAAGTAGATTTATGGTATTTTATTTCATTCGATTGAGTTGTATAATAATAATAATAATAATAATAATAATAATAATAATAATAATAATTATTATTATTATTATTATTATTATTATTACTATTATTATTATTATTATTATTATTATTATCTATTCTATCTTATTAAACGGTTGAGTCGACGCTAGTGCCCTGCGGGTAACGTGACGGCTCATGATTGGTTAAAATCAGTGGGCTCCACGTGAAACCCACTGTTTTTTATCAATCATGGGGTTACATGTCACCCGCAGGGTAGTGCCCTGCAGGCGGCATGTACTAAACCTAAACGGTTATTAAAGTTGAGCCACACATAATAACTACTTTTGGTAGGTATGACATACCAATATTTATATCCAAATTACCTACCATAATTATTTTAAATAAAATCAAAAATTAATAATTAAAAAAGATAACATTAAATATAAATTACTCAAATATATTATATTTTATATAAAAGTATTTTATGCACAAATATAAAACAATATCTTAGATAAATTTTTTTAACTTATGTGCACACATCGTGTGCATATATTTACTAGTTATTATTATGAATTTGCAAAAACCTCTTTATTTGTATTTTATTTACCGTTAGTTATTTCATTTAAACTAATTTAGAAAAAATTGCTCCTAAAAAAACTATTTTTTAAAGTTAATTATCATAAAAAAAACATATAAACTTTTAAAATAATTTTTTTAAAAAATAATAATAAATAAATAACAATTGTTTCATATAATGTCGTACACATAACTGATGTGCTCATTGAAAGAGTAGGTGTCCGGTGAGCCAACTTGTGGCTAAGGGCTTTGATGACTCTTTGTATAAACAATCTTTTGTTTAATATAATTTACACTTTTATTAATGGCAATGACTTTATCTTTCTTCATATTGTTATATTGTGATATACTATTGTTGTTTTGATAAAGACCTTGAATATGCTATAGTGTATGTAAGATGTGGTAGAACATGGAGATGTCTATCATGAAACACATCTTATAGTCACTGTGTATTCTAAACTGTTCCTAGTCGATTGAGCCGTCCGATAATAAGGATAAGGATCGCTCGAGTTTGAGACTAGCATTTGCGATGCAGAGTACCACGTTTCATTGGTAAGGAACATAGAGATGTTCGAAGCATGCAAATGGATATTCATATGATGAATGATCGAACTACCCTATCCGGACTTTCCAAGTGGTTATCACTTATCGAGTGGATAAAGTTCGCGGTTTTGGTTATACACCATTAGTCCTTACTACTTGAAACATCATTGAGACTCTATATGCTAGTACTGTGCTTTGACTCGTTTACCGACTCTATTGGGGTCATCAGGTGTCGGGATTGGGTACAGTTACAACACATATAGGAGTCGATGCTTTGTTGTCAAGGATTCACCACATACTTGCGAGTGTGGATATCCTATGCGATCTGAGGAGATATTAGTGTGACGAATCTCTGGCCAGAGTACATGATGTGTTTTCAGAAATGATTTCTTAGTAACACATGCGATGTCACTATTTGATCTTCAAGATGTATTGCATAGTTATCGAATATCGAACGACTCTCGATTTACCAATGGTTGTTGATTCGATCGGGATATATGGATGAAGGGACCGTACTGTACGCTAACAAAAATCTATTGGTTCTTGCAGGCACTATCAGTGATACCTAGGGAATCATGGGGCGATGTTGCTAGGCGCTCTTACCATGATTCGATGGGCAAGTCGGAAATTGTTGTTCCGAGTCACAAGGAGTTGTGAGCCCACGGCTAGCTGTATCCCTAAACCATTGAGGGTCACACAGAGTAATGGATTTTTAATCCCCGTTGAGATAGTTAAATTTAAAGAGTTAAATTTAATGAACAAAGAAGTTGGACTTCTTATTTAAGAGTAGAGGAGTAAGATTTCCTAAAATGACATAGGGATGGGCATTTTTGGAAACCACTGAATTCGGATTCAGAAAAATTTATCTTGACTTTAAAAGGTGCAGAAATGGTTTCTGTGCACATTGGTGAAATTGGTTTATCAATCGGAGTCATAATGAATTTTATATTAATTTCTGAACATGCGGACTTTGCTTGTCGGGCTTGAACTTATGACTAATGAGCCCTAAGCTGTTAGCGGCCCTAAGCTGTTAGCGGCCTTGTGACATATGAATCCACTTTAAAGAAGGATAAACCGGCTTTCTTGATGGGCTCCTCTTCTTCTGCTAAGAAGGGGCCAAGTACAAAGGGTAAGAAACGTTCTGCCCCACCCAAGAAAATCGAACCAGAGAAGAAGTACAAGACAAAGGCTTCAAACATGGAAAAGTCCAAGGATGTTTGTCATTACTGCAAGAAGCCCGGTCATTGGAAGCGTAACTACAAGGAATATCTAGAGCAGTTGCGAACTGCGAAGGGTATGTTCTATATTGAAATAAATGTTTCACTTAATACTACTTCTTGGGTATTGGATACCGGATGTGGATCTCACATTTGCAATGATTTGCAGGTGATGACAAGAAGTCGCAGGCTTAGAATGGGTGAGACCCAGCTGAGGCTCGGAAATGGTTCCAGAGTTGAAGCTAAAGCTGTGGGAGATATTTATTTAATTTTGCAGAACGGTTTTAAGTTACTTTTGAGAGATGTTTTATTTGTTCCGAATTTGATTAAAAACATTATTTCTGTTTCTATGCTTGATAGAGATGGTTATTCTTGCAATTTTGTGAATGGGATTTGCAATATTTACAAGAATGCATGTTTGATTGGAAATGGACAACTTGAAAATGATCTATATAACTTAAAACTAAAAGACGTTCCAATAAATTATGTTGATAAACCGGCAACAACAAACAAAAGGAAAATCGATAGCCAAAACCTGGCAAACCTTTGGCATGCTAGGCTAGGTCATATTTCCTCAAGGAGGATGAACAAGCTAGTGGGAGAGGGCATGTTTGATATGTCTGATATTAACTCTCTACCTACTTATGAATCCTGCCTGAAAGGAAAAATGACTAAATCTCCTTTTAAGGGGAAACCTGAGCGTAGTCAAAATCTGTTGGATTTGATCCATACAGATGTTTGTGGTCCATTTAGAGTTGGTACTCAATATGGCCACACCTACTTCATTACCTTTACTGATGATTATTCTAGATATGGGTATTTATATTTAATGAAATATAAGTCTGAAGCATTTGAAAAGTTCAAAGAATTCAAGGCTGAAGTAGAAAACAAGCTAGGTAAAAGTATTAAAGCACTTCGATCGGATCGAGGTGGAGAATACTTAAGTACCGAGTTTTTGGACTATCTGAAAGAGAATGGGATTCTCTCTCAGTGGACTCCTCCTATGACACCACAGCTGAATGGTGTATCGGAGCGTCGTAATCGAACTTTGTTGGACATGGTTCGATCCATGATGAGCTTCACTGAGCTTCCACCTTCGTTTTGGGGCTATGCGCTTGAAACGGCGGTATTGTTGTTGAACAACGTCCATACTAAAGCAGTGGACAAAACACCATACGAGTTATGGAATGTCAAAGCTCCTAAGTATTCGTACTTGAGGATTTGGGGATGTCCTGCTTACGTAAAGCAAACAGTGGGAGATAAGTTGGTTAGTCGATCCACCTTATGTTATTTTGTAGGGTATCCGAAGAATTCAATCGGATATTATTTCTATTATCCTGCTGAAACAAAGGTGTTTGTTTCAAGGAATGCCACCTTCTTGGAGAAGGAGTTCTTATTGGATAAGAAAGGCGAGATGATGGAACTCGAAGAAATTTGAGAAAAACCCGAAATACAAAATAACGATCCTACACCTCAGGAACCATTGATAGACACGCCTGTACCTAGAAGATCCGAGAGGACTTCTAGACCTACTATTCGATATGGTCTTCTTCTTGAAGGGGATCAAGATGAACCCGATGTTGGATGTGATCCAAGAAACTTCAAGGAAGCAATTTCTGATGCGGATTCAAATTTATGGCTTCAAGCTATGCAGTCGAAAATAGATTCGATGCATACAAACCAAGTTTGGTCTTTAGTAGATCCTCCCGATGGAATTGTTCCAATAGGGTTTAAATGGATCTACAAGAGAAAGCTTGGGCCTGATGGTAAGGTATTGACCTACAAGGCGCGATTGGTGGCGAAAGGTTATACTCAAAGACAAGGAGTTGACTATGATGAAACCTTTTCACCAGTTGCAATGTTCAAGTCCATAAGAATCCTTATTGTCATAGCTGCTTGGTATGACTATGAGATATGGAAAATGGATGTGAAAACTGCTTTTCTTAATGGAGACATTAAGAAAGAAATCTATATGAAGCAGCCTGAGGGGTACACATCCATGGGAAGCGAGCATAAGGTATGCAAGCTTCAGAGATCAATTTATGGTCTAAAACAAGCATCAAGAAGTTGGAACCAGAAATTTGATGAAACAATAAAGGATTTTGGTTTCATCAAGAACCCGAAGGAACCATGCGTGTACAAGAAAGTAGTTAAGGATGCTGTGACATTCTTAGTACTTTATGTTGATGACATCCTACTCATTGGGAATGACGTAGGGATGTTGCAGTCAACAAAGATATGGTTATCAGGTAGATTCTCGATGAAGGATTTGGGTGAGGCATCCTATATTCTAGGGATACAGATCTATAGAGATAGATCTAAGAGAATGATAGGACTCACTCAATCAACCTACATCGACACCATATTGAAACGGTTTTCAATGGATGGGTCCAAGAGAGGACATCTACCCATGTGTCATGGAGTTTCTCTATCCAAGTCTATGTGTCCCAAGACGGATGAAGAGATAGAGAAAATGACACATGTACCATATGCGTCAGCCATAGGTAGTATCATGTATGGGATGATATCTACCAGACCGGATGTAGCATTTGCTCTGAGTGTCACGAGCAGATATCAAGCTAATCCCGGTCAAATGCATTGGAAAGCCGTGAAGGACATTCTTAAGTACTTACGAATGACTAAGAATATGTTCATGGTATATGGAGGAAGAGAACTAAAATTGGAAGGCTATACCGACTCTAGCTTCCAAAGTGACGTGGATGACTCGAAGTCAACCTCTGGATTTGTGTTCATGCTCAATGGCGGTGCTGTCTCTTGGAAGAGTTCCAAGCAGGACACCACAGCGGATTCCACCACTGAGGCAGAATACATTGCAGCATCAGCTGTTGCTAAAGAGGCCGTTTGGATGAGGAATTTCGTCCAAGAGTTGGGCGTCATTCCTGAAATTGTTGGTCCAGTCCCGGTGTACTGTGACAACACGGGTGCCGTTGCTCAGGCAAAGGAACCAAGGTCTCATCAAAGATCCAAATACGTACTGAGGAAATACCACATCATCCGGGAGATTGTGGAAAGAGGAGACATCACTGTCGAAAGAGTGGCCTCTGCACACAATATCGCTGATCCACTTACTAAGCCCTTGTCAGGACCATTATTTGACAAATATCGCGAAGCAATGGGTCTACGTAGTATGACTAGTTGGCTTTAGGGCAAGTGGGAGATTGAAAGAGTAGGTGCCCGGTGAGCCAACTTGTGGCTAAGGGCTTTGATGACTCTTTGTATAAACAATCTTTTGTTTAATATAATTTACACTTTTATTAATGGAAATGACTTTATCTTTCTTCATATTGTTATATTGTGATATACTATTGTTGTTTTGATAAAGACCTTGAATATGCTATAGTGTATGTAAGATGTGGTAGAACATGGAGATGTCTATCATAAAACACATCTTATAGTCACTGTGTATTCTAAACTGTTCCTAGTCGATTGAGCCGTCCGATAATAAGGATAAGGATCGCTCGAGTTTGAGACTAGCATTTGCGATGCAGAGTACCACGTTTCATTGGTAAGGAACATAGAGATGTTCGAAGCATGCAAATGGATATTCATACGATGAATGATCGAACTACCCTATCCGGACTTTCCAAGTGGTTATCACTTATCGAGTGGATAAAGTCCGCGGTTTTGGTTGTACACCATTAGTCCTTACTACTTGAAACATCATTGAGACTCTATATGCTAGTACTGTGCTTTGACTCGTTTACCGACTCTATTGGGGTCATCAGGTGTCGGGATTGGGTACAGTTACAACACATATAGGAGTCGATGCTTTGTTGTCAAGGATTCACCACATACTTGCGAGTGTGGATATCCTATGCGATCTGAGGAGATATTAGTGTGACGAATCTCTGGCCAGAGTACATGATGTGTTTTAAGAAATGGTTTCTTAGTAACACATGCGATGTCACTATTTGATCTTCAAGATGTATTGCATAGTTATCGAATCTCGAACGACTCTCGTTTTACCAATGGTTGTTGATTCGATCGGGATATATGGATGAAGGGACCGTACTATACGCTAACCAAAATCTATTGGTTCTTGCAGGCACTATCAGTGATACCTAGAGAATCATGGGGCGATGTTGCTAGGCGCTCTTACCATGATTCGATGGGCAAGTCGAAAATTGTTGTTCCGAGTCACAAGGAGTTGTGAGCCCACGGCTAGCTGTATCCCTGAACCACTGAGGGAAACACAGAGTAATGAATTTTTAATCCCCGTTGAGATAGTTAAATTTAAAGAGTTAAATTTACTGAACAAAGAAGTTGGACTTCTTATTTAAGAGTAGAGGAGTAAGATTTTCTAAAATGACATAGGGATGGGCATTTTTGGAAACCACTGAATTCGGATTCAGAAAAATTTATCTTGACTTTAAAAGGTGCAGAAATGGTTTCTGTGTACATTGGTGAAATCGGTTTATCAATCGGAGTCATGATGAATTTTATATTAATTTCTGAACATGCGGGCTTTGCTTGTCGGGCTTGAACTTATGACTAATGGGCCCTAAGCTGTTAGCGGCCTACATTATAAATAAGTTATTGCAGTACAGAAATTACACACAACAGGTCACAAAATAATTTTTGAAAAACCCTAATTTTATTAAGTGTGGCCGCCGCCCCCCTCCCCTCTGCTCGGAAAAATCCAGTCTGTGAATTTTGAATTACAGTCTGGTTTAACGGATCAAATTCGTTAATTCTCTTCGTAGAAACTTCTGATAGATTTTCTAGTGCAATCTATCATAGGGATTAATTATCCGTTCATGGACCTGATTGAAGAACAGTTCGTCCATCAGTTCCAGGGATATACAACAAGAGCAGAGCAATCTGTTGGTGTCCATAATCTCGCTTCGAGATTGGAGGTAAAAATTTATAATTGTTATTTAATTTTTACACACACAATTTAATCGTTAAGTTTTGATACCCATTATGGAATCGTTCCATATAAAATTTTTAAACTTCCACTGCACCGGGTATCAATTCTGATTGATCTGATCGCCGCGTTCTCCAACACTCATGCCATTAATAATAACTAGTACACGGAGCATATGCGTTGTATGTGCAGAAAATATATATTATTTGAAATTAAATATTATTTTATAAACTTGAATTTAATTATAATTTTTGTTTAAATGTTAGGATAATGTGATAGGGATTAGGATAATGGGCATAGTGAAACAAAATGTAGGAAGTTTTTGAATAAGAAATTTACTTTTTTGGACCTCTATTATTAAACATATTAGAAGAATGATAAATGATAAATTTGAAATACATTAAAATGACTAAATATGATTTTTCTATGGGGTTTATGTGTTGAACTCTGACTTTTGGTGATAACAAAACAATATATCATTGTTATAGTATGGCCGTCATTTATATGTATAACAGGAAAAACGTCTACCGAAAAGATGTCAACCGATCTTATCATATCAACCGACTGGAAGATACTTACAGATATAAGCTGAACTCTTGGATATCAACTGACTTTCAGATATCAGCCGACTTCATAATGTATATCAGCTGGTCCTCAGACTTCAACTGATCTTAACTATCAGAATGAATGTCAACTGGAATACAAGTCTCAAGGATATCTACCGACTTCATAAAGAAACAAATGTCTAGTAATGGATCCTTGAAAAGACAACTTAAATGCGAAAGGACAGAGCATTTAAGGAGCCGTTTGACAAAGCTCGAAAGACCATTAATAGCATTTATTATGAAGACATGTTGAATGGACATTAAAGAAACCTCAAGTACAGATATTTTGAAGACGAATAGACTTCACTCCACAAAAAGAGAAATATTGTCTGGTGTATATCTGTTTTGAAAAGATGTTTCTTACCGTTGACACAAAGGGATAGAGACGTTGAAGATTGAGATATAAATACTCGAGCCAAACAAATAAAAGAGAGAGTTGACATGGCCATCAAACTATCAAAGTATCCGAGCACTCGAAATTGTTTTCAATACTCTACTGCTCATTCAACCCTTTGCTAAAACAGAAGCATATCTGATCTTCTAAGAGATCTATTCAATGATTACTCAAATCCAAGTCATTGTCTGAAGAACATTGACTACTCCAAGGATTTGAGATTCTAAGATTTCAAAAGCTTAGTCATTCATCATCATCAACCAAAGAAGTTTGATAAGAACTTAGAATCTTATCAGTGTAAATCTAGGAGTTCCATTTTAGACAGTGATAAGTCTTAATTTAGATTGGGTGTATTACAAGACGTTGTAATAGCCAAAGTTTTCTAGTGTATCCTTCTCTTGAGGAAGAAGGGGTGACGTAGGAGATTGAGCTTCGAACATCCATAAATAACTTTGTGCACATTTATATTACTATATCTTATTATATTTTCACTATTGTCACCTAGTTTATTGAGAGTCATTTTTCGCATTATTTTAGTAGGTCTTATTTATCTAGGAAGCTGAGAAAAATTGGTTAAGTGAACTAACATTTGCTTAATTTTATTGCATTAAAGCATAAAATTTTCAGAGTGTGTATTCACCCCGTGTACATACTACGGATTCCCAACATTATGTATTATAATATAGTAATAATAATAATAATAATAATAATAATAATAATAATAATAATAAATAAATAAATAATATAAGATTTAAGACATGTCAATTGCAAATAAGTCGTTTATCCGTATTTTCTAACAAAAATTGACCATTTTTATAATATGTGAAAAATATTCAAATATATATAACTCAAAAGCTCTTGTAATTCCTCGACGTCAAAATCTTAAATAAATTAAAAATACACTCGAGTATGAGATGCACTAAAAAAAATATGGAGCCTTTAGTTTTCGAAACCTCTGAACAAGCCAGTTAGCAACTCTTCCCCTCTGTGAAATCCCAACACAAAACGCCTCAGACACAGAGCCTTAATTTGCTTGCTTCGGGGACTGTAAGCGCAACTTTTCTTTAATTTGCCACTCTCAAAGCTGAACCATTAATCTGCGTCCTGAAATAAACAATACATACATACATATTATATATAAATATATATTCCCATTTCTTTATTCTTTCTTTTCTCTACACATGAATTACAAATACCATTCTACGTACGTCCTCCCTCTTCTGATAATTCATTATAATTAGCTTTCAAGATATATAGTCGATCCGATTTCCATCTTCAATTAAAATGATATCTTTATCCGATTTTTACCATGTTAGGACTGCAGTGGTTCCACTGTATATAGCCATGGTTTTAGCCTACGGTTCAGTGAAATGGTGGAAGATTTTCACGCCAGACCAGTCACTACAACAAAAATCACAAACACAACACTTAAAAAACAACGCTTTTAATGAAAAAGGTTGTCTTTTTTAAAAAGACAATTCTTTTAAGGAAAAGCGTTGTCGTTATATATTTTTTATTAATCTAAGACAACGCTTTTTTTAAAAAGCGTTGTCTATAAACGTTTTTTTGGGTCAAAAACAACGCTTTTAAAAGTGTTGTCTATTAGCGTGTTTTTTCCTATGTATTACAGCACTTTTTTAAAAAGTGTTGTAGAATAACTATTATTTTTATTTAAAATAAATAATACTATTTGCTTATCAGATCCCCAAACTTAAAATAAAAATAAATAATACTATTTGCTTATCAGATGTTGGAAAAATAGTGTTCAGATCAATCAGAATTGATACCCGGTGCAGCGGAAGTTTTAAAGTTTTATATGGAACGATTCCATATCATGGGTATCAAAACTTTACGATTAAATTGTGCGTGTAAAAATTAAATAACAATTAAATTTTTACCTTGAATCTCGAAACGAGATTATGGACACCAACAGATAACTCTGCTCTTGTTGTATATCTCAGGAACTGATGGACGAACAATTCTTCAATCAGGTCCACGAACAGAATTCGAATCCCTCTGACAGATTGCACTAGAAAATCTATCAGAAGTTTCTACGAAGAGAATTAACGAATTTGATCCGTTAAACCAGACTGCAAATTCGAAATTCACAGGCTGGAATTTTCGAACAGAGAGAGGAGAGGGGGCGGCCACACCTAGAGAGAACAACTAGGGTTTTCGAAAATTTTGTGACCTCTGTTGTGTGTAATTTCTGTACTGCAATAACTTATTTATAATGTGGGCTGCTAACAGCTTAGGGCCCATTAGTCATAAGTTCAAGCCTGACAAGCAAAGCCTGCATATTCAGAAATTAATATAAACTTCATCGTGACTCAGATTGATAAACCAATTTCACCAATGTGCACAGAAACCATTTCTGCATCTTTTAAAGTCAAGATAAATTTTCTGAATCTGAATTCAGTGATTTCCAAAAATGCCCATCCCTATGTCATTTTAGGAAATCTTACTCTTCTACTCTGATATAAGAAGTCCTACTTCTTTGTTCATTAAATTTAACTCTTTAAATTTAACTATCTCAACGGAAATTAGAAATCCATTACTTGTGTGACCCTCAATGGTTCAGGGATACAGCTAGCCGTGGGCTCATAACTCCTTGTGACTCGGAACAACAATTTCCGACTTGCCCATCGAATCATGGTAAGAGCGCCTAGCAACATCGCCCCATGATTCCCTAGGTATCACTGACAGTGCCTGCAAGAACCAATAGATTTTGGTTAGCGTACAGTACGGTCCCTTCATCCATATATCCCGATCGAATCAACAACTATTGGTAAATCGAGAGTCGTTCGAGATTCGATAACTATGCAATGCATCTTGAAGATCAAATAGTGACATCGCATGTGCTACTAAGAAACCATTTCTTAAAACACATCATGTACTTTGGCCAGAGATTCGTCACACTAATATCTCCTCAGATTGCATAGGATATCCACACTAGCAAGTATGTGGTGAATCCTTGACAACAAAGCATCGACTCCTATATGTGTCATAACTGTACCCAATACCGACACCTGATGACCCCAATAGAGTCGGTAAACGAGTCAAAGTATAGTACTAGCATATAGAATCTCAATGATATTTCAAGTAGTAAGGACTAATGGTGTACAACCAAAACCGCGGACTTTATCCACTCGATAAGTGATAACCACTTGGAAAGTCCGGATAGGGTAGTTCGATCATTCATCGTATGAATATCCATTTGTATGCTTTGAACATCTCTATGTATACCAATGAAACGTGGTACTCGGCATCGCAAATGCTAGTCTCAATCTCGAGCGATCCTTATCCTTATTAACGGACGGCTCAATCGACTAAGAACTGTTTAGAATATACAGTGATTATAAGATGTGTTTCATGATAGTCATCCCCATGTGCCACCACATCTTACATACACTATAGTATATTCAAGGTCTTCATCTAAACATCTTATAGTATGTCACAACATAATAATATGATAAAAGATAAAGTAAATGCCATTATAAAAGTGTAAATTATATTAAACAAAAGATTGTTTATACATAGAGTCATTAAAGCCCTTAGCCACAAGTTGGCTCATCGGGCACCCACTCTTTCAATCTCCCACTTGCCCTAAAGCCAACTAGTCATACTACGTAGTCTCATTGCTTCGCGATGTTTGTCAAATAATGGTCCTGGCAAGGGCTTAGTAAGTGGATCAGCGATATTGTCTGCAGAGGCCACTCTCTCGACAGTGATGTCTCCTCTTTCCACGATCTCCCGGATGATGTGGTATTTCCTCAGTACGTGTTTGGATCTTTGATGAGACCTTGGTTCCTTTGCCTGAGCAACGGCACCCGTGTTGTCACAGTACACCGGGACTGGACCAACAGCTTCAGGAATGACGGCCAACTCTTGGACGAAATTCCTCATCCAAACGGCCTCTTTAGCAGCAGCTGATGCCGCAATGTATTCTGCCTCAGTGGTGGAATCCGCTGTGGTGTCCTGCTTGGAACTCTTCCAAGAGACAGCACCGCCATTGAGCATGAACACAAATCCAGAGGTTGACTTCGAGTCATCCACGTCACTTTGGAAGCTAGAGTCGGTGTAGCCTTCCAATCTCAATTCTCTTCCTCCATATACCATGAACATATTCTTAGTCCTTCGTAAGTACTTAAGAATGTCCTTCACTGCTTTCCAATGCATTTGACCGGGATTGTCTTGATATCTGCTCGTGACACTCAGAGCAAATGCTACATCCGGTCTGGTAGATATCATCCCATACATGATACTACCTATGGCTGACGCATATGGTACATGTGTCATTTTCTCTATCTCTTCATCAGTCTTGGGACACATGGACTTGGATAGAGAAACTCCATGACACATAGGTAGATGTCCTCTCTTGGACCCATCCATTGAAAACTTTTCAATATGGTTTCGATGTAAGTTGATTGAGTGAGTCCTATCATTCTTTTAGATCTATCTCTATAGATCTGAATTCCTAGAATATAGGATGCCTCACCTAAATCCTTCATCGAGAATCTACCTGATAACCATATCTTTGTTGACTGCAACATCCCTACATCATTCCCAATGAGTAAGATGTCATCAACATAAAGTACTAAGAATGTCACAGCATCCTTAACTACTTTCTTGTACACGCACGGTTCCTCCGGGTTCTTGATGAAACCAAAATTCTTTATTGTTTCATCAAATTTCTGGTTCCAACTTCTTGATGCTTGTTTGAGACCATAGATTGATCTCTGAAGCTTGCATATCTTATGCTCGCTTTCCATGGATGTGTATTCCTCAGGCTGCGTCAATAGATCTCTTCCTTAATGTTTCCATTAAGAAATGCAGTCTTTACATCCATTTGCCATATCTCATAGTCATACCAAGCAGCTATGGCAATAAGAATTCTTATGGACTTGAACATTGCAACTGGTGAAAAGGTTTCATCATAGTCAACTCCTTGTCTTTGAGTATAACCTTTCGCCACCAATCGTGTCTTGTAGGTCAATACCTTACCATCAGACCCAAGCTTTCTCTTGTAGATCCATTTACACCCTATTGGAACAATTCCATCGGGAGGATCTACTAAAGACCAAACTTGGTTTGTATGCATCGAATCTATTTCCGACTGCATAGCTTCAAGCCATAAATTTGAATCCGCATCAGAAATTGCTTCCTTGAAGTTTCTTGGATCACATCCAACGTCGGGTTCATCTTGATCCCCTTCAAGAAGAAGACCATATCGAATAGGAGGTCTAGAATTCCTCTCGGATCTTCTAGGTATAGGCGTGTCCTCTGAAGATTCTTGAGGTATGGGATCATTATTTTGTATTTCGGGTTCTTCTCGAATTTCTTCGAGTTCCTGTAAGAGTGGGTGCCCAGTGAGCCAACTGTGTGGCTATGGGCTTTGATGACTCTTTGTATAAACAATCTTTTGTTTAATATTATTTACACTTTTATTAATGGCAATGACTTTATATTACTTCATATTGTTATATTGTGATATACTATTGTTGTTTTTGATAAAGACCTTGAATATACTATAGTGTATGTAAGATGTGGTAGAACATGGGGATGTCTATCATGAAATACATCTTATAGTCACTGTATATTCTAAAACCGTTCCTAGTCGATTGAGCCGTCCGATAATAAGGATAAGGATCGCTCGAGTTTGAGACTAGCATTTGCGATGCGGAGTACCACGTTTCATTGGTAGGGAACATGGAGATGTTCGAAGCATGCAAATGGATATTCATAGGATGAATAATCGAACTACCCTATCCGGACTTTCCAAGTGGTTATCACTTATCGAGTGGATAAAGTCCGCGGTTTTGGTTGTACACCATTAGTCCTTACGACTTGAAACATCATGGAGACTCTATATGCTAGTGCTGTGCTTTGACTCGTTTACCGACTCTATGGGGTCATCAGGTGTCGAGATTGGGTACAGTTACGACACATATAGGAGTCGATGCATTGTTGTCAAGGATTCACCACATACTTGCGAGTGTGGATATCCTATGCGATCTGAGGAGATATTAGTGTGACAAATCTCTGGCCAGAGTACTTGATGTGATTTAAGAAATGGTTTCTTAGTAGCACATGCGATGTCACTAATTTGATCTTCAAGATGTATTGCATAGTTATCGAATCTTGAGCGACTCTCGATATACCAATGGTTGTTGATTCGATCGGGATATATGGATGAAGGGACCGTACTGTACGCTAACCAAAATCTACTGGTTCTTGTAGGCACTATCAGTGATACCTAGGGAATCATGGGGCGATGTTGCTAGGCGCTTTACCATGATTCGTTGGGCAAGTCGGAAAGTGTTGTTCCGAGTCACAAGGAGTTGTGAGCCCACGGCTAGCTGTATCCCTGAACCATTGAGGGTCACACAGTGTAATGGAGTTTTAATCCCCGTTGAGATAGTTAAATTTAAAGAGTTAAATTTAATGAATAAAGAAGTTGGACTTCTTAAATAAGAGTAAGGGAGTAGGATTTCCTAAAATGACATAGGGATGGACATTTTTGGAAACCACTGAATTCGGATTCAGGAAAATTTATTTTGACTTTAAAATGTGCAGAAATGGTTTCTGTGCACATTGGTAAAATCGGTTTATCAATTGGAGTCACGATGAATTTTATATTAATTTCTGAACGAGCGGGCTTTGCTTGTCGGGCCTCAACTTATGACTAATGGGCCCTAAGGTGTTAGTGGCCTGCATTATAAATAAGTTATTGCAGTACAGAAATTACACACAACAGCTCATTATTTTTGAGAAGCAAAAATCGAAAACCCTAGCCTCTCAAAGTAATAATCGGCCGACCCCTCCCTGTTCTCTGCCCGAGAAATTCCGGTCTGTGATTTTGAATTGCAGTCAGGAATAACGAATCAGATTCGTTTAATCTCTTCGCAGAAAAACTTCTGATAGATTTTCTAGTGCAATCTATCAGAGGGATTTAAACCCCATTCGTGGACCTGATTGAAGGAGTTCATCAGTTCCTGGGAGATACAAGAAGCGCAGAGAAATCTGTGTGGTGTCCATTAATCTCGCTTCGAGATTGAAGGTAAAATTTAATTAATTGTTATTTGAATTTTACACACACAATAATTTAATCGTTGAATGGTTGATACCCACACCATGGAATTGTTCCATGATAAAAATTTTAAACTTCCGCTGCACCGGGTATCAATCGTGATTGATCTGACCAACGGTTTTCCAACAGTGGTATCAGAGCCAGGTTGCTCAGATCAAACGATTAAATTAATCGATTGTACAAAATCTTTGAATCTCGGTTTTTGGAAAACAAAATAAATATTTTTAAATAAAATTTTTTTTTCCGGGGCAAAACCCGGGCAGCGATTGGATTGCTGCCCCGGGCGGCGCACGGCGCCGCCCAAAGGGGGCGCATGGCGCCGCCCAGGACGGCGACCGTCGCCGCCCAGGGCGGCGCACGGCGCCGCCCAGGGCAGCAATTGTTGCTGCCCTAAGGGGGCAGCCGGGCTGCCCCGGCCCGCGCCCCGGGTGCGGGCCGGCCCGGGAGTGTCCCGGGCGGCCCGCGGGAAAAATTAAATTTTTATTTAAAATTAATTTTAATGTGATAAAATTTTATTTTGGTCCGGTCAAAAATTGTTTTTGATTGGTTCACGAGATTTCGGATCGAATTGTTCGAGTCCGTAAATTTTAAAATTGATTTTTGGATAAATTTGAATTTTTGGAAAATTTTAATGTTTTATCCGTAAATTGAATTTTGAAATCAATTATTTTGGTACAATTGATGATAAGATATGATCTTATGATATATTGAGTAAAATATGATTTTATTTGTAAAAATTGGATTTTATAAATAAAATATGATTTTATTTGATATAGAGATAAAATATGATTTTATATGTGAAATGAGATTTTATATATAAAATATGATTTTATCTTGTTTAAATTTGAATTGCCACAGCATGTTATCCAATAAATTAATTTTGAATTAAATGTTATTGGATAAGGATGATCGATTGCCATGACCAATTTTGTAGGTGTATGTTAGGAATTTACATTTTGTTTTTATTGTTGTTGGTTTTATTAATGGGCCTGGTTTATGGCCCGATATGAATGCCATATGTAATAAAAGTGGGCTTGGTTTATAGCCCGTTTCCACCCCTAAAAATGTATCCCCTACTTGTCATTGTTATTTATTGTAAATACATTAGATTTAGTGGGAGATCAAGATTTGAAGACGGTGGGCCCAGCAGACAATAAAGACTGAAGAAATGTAAATTGGAAGCACATGTAATAGGATTGCATTGCATACTGCATATTACCTAGGATTGGACTAAGACCCGTGATTGACAACCACGGGTCAATTAGAAATGGAATCGATCATCCTATATAATATTTGATATTATGATTGTATGCATGTTTAGACATAATTGCGTGAATCCGGCAAGCATGCAATAAATTAAATATGATGAGACAAATATTTTTATAATTAAAAATCCCTCATTTTAAATATGATTTAAAATTTATATCAAGATAAATAAAGGAAATTTAAATTTGTTTAAATGTTCCCACCTTCCATCAACGGTCAATGTATGTGATGCTACCCGCGGATACGGTCCGGCTCATATTATTGGGGGGGCCCGTCCGTCGGAAAGCTGTACATTGGATCGACAAATGTTGTAAGTTGGGTGGAACTCCCATGGGATCGGCTCATATTATTGGGGGATCCACATGGCGACCGTCCATCACAACTTAATATTGATGGGTCATCTTGACATGTCACTTTAAACGGCGTCATATTATTGGGCCCTTATTGGACATGAGGTAAACACATGGGGGTTGCTTTGGAAGCAATTGGGCTCTACCTTTTGAGAATTATGGTTGGCTGATATTATTCGGGACCATAAGTTTGTCAATTGGACTCCATGTTCTCACTAAGGAAAAAGTTTCCCGTTTTCACTAGAGGGTGGTGAAATCGTTAAAATAGTGGGAGTGAGATTCATAAAATTAAATTCGCCTATTTTATGTCTTAGTAAATTATTAAACAATCATTGATATATGTCTGTTTTTCTTTTCAGTATTTCATACAATGAATTCGCGAAATCCATTATTCTCGATCCTCGAACAAAACAAGTTGACTGGCGCCAACTATACGGAATGGTTCCGGAAGTTGAAGATTGTCTTAACTTCGGAGAAAATGCTCTACTTGTTAGAGAAAGCACCTCCGAAGGAAGCACCAGCTGACATAAGTCCGGAGGAATTGGCCAAACTTGATGCATGGTGTGACCATGACATCAAGACCAAATGCTATATGCAAGCCTCGATGTCTGATGAACTCCAGAGGCGATTTGAGGACACGGTGAATGCTGCTGACATTCATGCGCAACTCAAGGAACTTTTTGGGGCTCAGTCGAGGGCTGAAAGGTTCGCTACTGTTAAGGAGTTGATGACGTGCCGCATGCGTGAAGGGACTTCGGTCCGTGATCATGGGGTACGAGTGATTTGGCTCATACAGAAGTTGGCGACCCTAGATTTGGTGTTGGAGCATGAACTCAATGTGGATTTATTGCTTCTGTCTCTTCCTTCTTCATTTGATGGATTTGTGATAAATTTTAATATGAACAAGATAGAGGCCACCCTAGAAGAGATGGTCAATATGCTCGTTACATATGAATCCACACTTAAGAAGGATAAGCCAGCTTTCTTGGTGGGCTCCTCATCTTCTGCTAAGAAGGGGCCAAGTATGAAGGGCAAGAAACGTTCTACCCCACCCAAGAAAGTCGAGCCCGAGAAGAAGCAAAAGACAAAGGCTTCAAACAATGGAAAATCCAAGGATGTTTGCCATTACTGCAAGAAGCCGGGTCATTGGAAGCGCAACTGCAAGGAATATCTTGAGCAGTTGGGAACTGCAAAGGGTATGTTCTATATTGAAATAAACATGTCACTTAATACAACTTCTTGGGTATTGGATACCGGATGTGGATCTCACATTTGCAATGATTTGCAGGTGATGACAAGAAGTCGCAGGCTTAGAATGGGTGAGACCCAGCTGAGGCTCGGGAATGGTTCCAGAGTTGAAGCTACAGCCATTGGAGATGTTTGTTTGACTTTGCAGAACGGTTTTAAATTATTGTTAAGAGATGTTTTATTTGTGCCAGATTTAATTAAAAACATTATTTCTATTTCTATGCTTGATAGAGATGGTTATTCTTGCAATTTTGTGAATGGGATTTGCAATATTTACAAGAATGAATGTTTAATTGGAAATGGACAACTTGAAAACGATCTATACAACTTAAAACTAAAAGACGTTCCAGTGAATTATGTTGATAAACCGGCGACAACAAACAAAAGGAAAATCGATAGTCAAAACCCGGCGAACCTTTGGCATGCTAGGCTAGGTCATATTTCCTCAAGGAGGATGAACAAGCTAGTGGGAGAGGGCATGTTTGATATGTCTGATATTAACTCTCTACCTACTTGTGAATCCTGCCTAAAAGGAAAAATGACTAAATCTCCTTTTAAGGGGAAACCTGAGCGTAGTCAGAATCTGTTGGATTTGATCCATACAGATGTTTGTGGTCCATTTAGAGTAGGGACTCAACATGGCCACGCCTACTTCATTACCTTTACTGATGATTATTCAAGGTATGGGTATTTATATTTAATGAAATATAAGTCTGAAGCATTTGAAAAGTTCAAAGAATTCAAGGCTGAAGTAGAAAACAAGCTAGGAAAAAGTATTAAAGCACTTCGATCGGATCGAGGTGGAGAATACTTAAGTACCGAGTTTTTGGACTATCTAAAAGAGAATGGGATTCTCTCTCAGTGGACTCCTCCTATGACACCACAGCTTAATGGTGTATCGGAGCGTCGTAATCGAACTTTGTTGGACATGGTTCGATCTATGATGAGCTTCACTGAGCTTCCACCTTCGTTTTGGGGCTATGCGCTTGAAACGGCGGTATTGTTGTTGAACAACGTCCACACTAAAGCAGTGGACAAAACACCATACGAGTTATGGAATGGCAAAGCTCCTAAGTATTCGTACTTGAGGATTTGGGGATGTCCTGCTTACGTGAAGCGGACAGTGGGAGATAAGTTGGATAATCGATCCAGCTTATGTTATTTTGTAGGGTATCCGAAGAATTCAATCGGATATTATTTCTATTATCCTGCTGAAACAAAGGTGTTTGTTTCTAGGAATGCCACCTTCTTGGAGAAGGAGTTCTTATTGGATAAGAAAGGCGAGATGATGGAACTCGAAGAAGTTCGAGAAGAACCCGAAATACAAAATAACGATCCTACACCTCAGGAACCATTGCTGGACACGCCTGCACCTAGAAGATCCGAAAGGACTTCTAGACCTCCAGTTCGATATGGTCTTCTTCTTGAAGGGGATCAAGATGAACCCGACATTGGATGTGATCCAAGAAACTTCAAGGAAGCAATTTCTGATGCGGATTCGAATTTATGGCTTGAAGCTATGCAGTCAGAATTGGATTCGATGCATACAAACCAAGTTTGGTCTTTAGTAGATCCTCCCGATGGAATTGTTCCAATAGGGTGTAAATGGATCTACAAGAGAAAGCTTGGGCCTGATGGTAAGGTATTGACCTACAAGGCGCGATTGGTGGCGAAAGGTTATACTCAAAGGCAAGGAGTTGACTATGATGAAACCTTTTCACCAGTTGCAATGTTCAAGTCCATAAGAATCCTGATTGCCATAGCTGCATGGTATGACTATGAGATATGGCAAATGGATGTGAAGACTGCTTTTCTTAATGGAGACATTAAGGAAGAAATCTATATGAAGCAGCCTGAGGGGTACACATCCATGGGAAGCGAGCATAAGGTATGCAAGCTTCAGAGATCAATTTATGGTCTAAAACAAGCATCAAGAAGTTGGAACCAGAAATTTGATGAAACAATAAAAGATTTTGGTTTCATCAAGAACCCGGAGGAACCTTGCGTGTACAAGAAAGTAGTTAAGGATGCGGTGACATTCTTAGTACTTTATGTTGATGACATCCTACTCATTGGGAATGATGTAGGGATGTTGCAGTCAACAAAGATATGGTTATCAGGTAGATTTTCGATGAAGGATTTGGGAGAGGCATCCTACATTCTTGGGATACAGATCTATAGAGATAGGTCTAAGAGAATGATAGGACTCACTCAATCAACCTACATCGATACCATATTGAAACGGTTTTCAATGGATGGGTCCAAAAGAGGACATCTACCCATGTGTCATGGAGTTTCTCTATCCAAGTCTATGTGTCCCAAGACTGATGCAGAGATAGAGAATATGACACATGTACCATATGCGTCAGCTATAGGTAGTATCATGTATGGGATGATATCTACCAGACCGGATGTAGCATTTGCTCTGAGTGTCACGAGCAGATATCAGTCTAATCCTGGTCAAATGCATTGGAAAGCCGTGAAGGACATTCTTAAATACTTGCGAAGGACTAAGAATATGTTCATGGTGTATGGAGGACGAGATCTCAAATTGGAAGGCTATACCGACTCTAGCTTCCAAAGTGATATGGATGACTCGAAGTCAACCTCTGGATTTGTGTTCATGCTCAATGGCGGTGCTGTCTCTTGGAAGAGTTCCAAGCAGGACACCACAGCGGATTCCACCACTGAGGCTGAATACATTGCAGCATCAGCTGCTGCTAAAGAGGCCGTTTGGATGAGGAAGTTCGTCCAAGAGTTGGGCGTTATTCCTGAATTTGTTGGTCCAGTCCCGGTGTACTGTGACAACACGGGTGCCGTTGCTCAAGCAAAGGAACCAAGGTCTCATCAAAGATCCAAACACGTACTGAGGAAATACCACATAATCCGGGAGATTGTGGAAAGAGGAGACATCATTGTCGAACGAGTGGCCTCTGCAGACAATATCGCTGATCCGCTTACTAAGCCCTTGCCAGGACCATTGTTTGACAAACATCGCGAAGCAATGGGTCTACGTAGTATGACTAGTTGGCTATAGGGCAAGTGGGAGATTGTAAGAGTGGGTGCCCAGTGAGCCAACTGTGTGGCTATGGGCTTTGATGACTCTTTGTATAAACAATCTTTTGTTTAATATTATTTACACTTTTATTAATGGCAATGACTTTATATTACTTCATATTGTTATATTGTGATATACTATTGTTGTTTTGATAAAGACCTTGAATATACTATAGTGTATGTAAGATGTGGTAGAACATGGGGATGTCTATCATGAAATACATCTTATAGTCACTGTATATTCTAAAACCGTTCCTAGTCGATTGAGCCGTCCGATAATAAGGATAAGGATCGCTCGAGTTTGAGACTAGCATTTGCGATGCGGAGTACCACGTTTCATTGGTAGGGAACATGGAGATGTTCGAAGCATGCAAATGGATATTCATAGGATGAATAATCGAACTACCCTATCCGGACTTTCCAAGTGGTTATCACTTATCGAGTGGATAAAGTCCGCGGTTTTGGTTGTACACCATTAGTCCTTACGACTTGAAACATCATGGAGACTCTATATGCTAGTGCTGTGCTTTGACTCGTTTACCGACTCTATGGAGTCATCAGGTGTCGAGATTGGGTACAGTTACGACACATATAGGAGTCGATGCATTGTTGTCAAGGATTCACCACATACTTGCGAGTGTGGATATCCTATGCGATCTGAGGAGATATTAGTGTGACAAATCTCTGGCCAGAGTACTTGATGTGATTTAAGAAATGGTTTCTTAGTAGCACATGCGATGTCACTAATTTGATCTTCAAGATGTATTGCATAGTTATCGAATCTTGAGCGACTCTCGATATACCAATGGTTGTTGATTCGATCGGGATATATGGATGAAGGGACCGTACTGTACGCTAACCAAAATCTACTGGTTCTTGTAGGCACTATCAGTGATACCTAGGGAATCATGGGGCGATGTTGCTAGGCGCTTTACCATGATTCGTTGGGCAAGTCGGAAAGTGTTGTTCCGAGTCACAAGGAGTTGTGAGCCCACGGCTAGCTGTATCCCTGAACCATTGAGGGTCACACAGTGTAATGGAGTTTTAATCCCCGTTGAGATAGTTAAATTTAAAGAGTTAAATTTAATGAATAAAGAAGTTGGACTTCTTAAATAAGAGTAAGGGAGTAGGATTTCCTAAAATGACATAGGGATGGACATTTTTGGAAACCACTGAATTCGGATTCAGGAAAATTTATTTTGACTTTAAAATGTGCAGAAATGGTTTCTGTGCACATTGGTAAAATCGGTTTATCAATTGGAGTCACGATGAATTTTATATTAATTTCTGAACGAGCGGGCTTTGCTTGTCGGGCCTCAACTTATGACTAATGGGCCCTAAGGTGTTAGTGGCCTGCATTATAAATAAGTTATTGCAGTACAGAAATTACACACAACAGCTCATTATTTTTGAGAAGCAAAAATCGAAAACCCTAGCCTCTCAAAGTAATAATCGGCCGACCCCTCCCTGTTCTCTGCCCGAGAAATTCCGGTCTGTGATTTTGAATTGCAGTCAGGAATAACGAATCAGATTCGTTTAATCTCTTCGCAGAAAAACTTCTGATAGATTTTCTAGTGCAATCTATCAGAGGGATTTAAACCCCATTCGTGGACCTGATTGAAGGAGTTCATCAGTTCCTGGGAGATACAAGAAGCGCAGAGAAATCTGTGTGGTGTCCATTAATCTCGCTTCGAGATTGAAGGTAAAATTTAATTAATTGTTATTTGAATTTTACACACACAATAATTTAATCGTTGAATGGTTGATACCCACACCATGGAATTGTTCCATGATAAAAATTTTAAACTTCCGCTGCACCGGGTATCAATCGTGATTGATCTGACCAACGGTTTTCCAACAGTTCCATCATCTCGCCTTTCTTATCCAATAAAAACTCCTTCTCCAAGAAGGTGGCATTCCTTGAAACAAACACTTTTGTTTCAGTAGGATGATAGAAATAATATCCGATTGAATTCTTCGGATACCCTACAAAATAACATAAGGTGGATCGACTATCCAACTTATCTCCCACTGTCTGCTTCACGTAAGCAGGACATCCCCAAATCCTCAAGTATGAATACTTAGGAGCTTTGCCATTCCATAACTCATATGGTGTTTTGTTCACTGCTTTAGTATGAACGTTGTTCAACAACAATACCGCCGTTTCAAGAGCATAGCCCCAAAACGAAGGTGGGAGCTCAGTGAAGCTCATCATGGATCGAACCATGTCCAACAAAGTTCGATTACGACGCTCCGATACACCATTCAGCTGAGGTGTCATAGGAGGAGTCCACTGAGAGAGAATCCCATTCTCTTTTAGATAGCTCAAAAACTCGGTACTCAAGTATTCTCCACCTCAATCTGATCGAAATGCTTTAATCCTCTTACCTAGTTTGTTTTCTACTTCAGCCTTGAATTCTTTGAACTTTTCAAATGATTCTGACTTATATTTCATCAAATATAAGTACCCATACCTAGAATAATCATCAGTAAAGGTAATGAAGTAGGTGTGACCAAATTTTGTACCAATACTAAATGGTCCGCAAACATCCGTATGGATCAAATCCAATAGATTTTGACTACGCTCAGGTTTTCCTTTGAAAGGAGATTTAGTCATTTTTCCTTTCAGGCAGGACTCACAAGTAGGTAGAGAGTTAATATCAGACATATCAAACATGCCCTCTCCCACTAGCTTGTTCATCCTCCTTGATGAAATATGACCTAGCCTAGCATGCCAAAGGTTTGCCGGGTTTTGACTATCGATTTTCCTCTTGTTCGTTGTTACCGGTTTATCAACATAATTTATTGGAAAGTCTTTTAATTTTAAGTTATATAGATCGTTTTCAAGTTGTCCATTTCCAATCAAACATTCATTCTTGTAAATATTGCAAATCTCATTCACAAAATTGCAAGAAAAACCATCTCTATCAAGCATAGAAACAGAAATAATGTTTTTAATCAAGTCTGGAACAAATAAAACATCTCTCAAAAGTAACTTAAAATCGTTCTGCAAAATTAAATAAACGTCTCCCACAGCTTTGGCTTCAACTCTAGAACCATTTCCGAGCCTCAGCTGGGTCTCACCCATTCTAAGCTTGCGACTTCTTGTCATCACCTGCAAATCATTGCAAATGTGAGATCCACATCCGGTATCCAATAACCAAGAAGTAGTATTAAGTGAAACATTTATTTCAATATAAAACATACCCTTCGCAGTTCGCAACTGCTCTAGATATTCCTTGCAGTTACGTTTCCAATGACCGGGTTTCTTGCAGTGATGGCAAACATCCTTGAACTTTTCCATGTTTGAAGCCTTTGTCTTGTTCTTTTTCTCGGGTCCGGTTTTCTTGGATGGGGCAGAACGTTTCTTACCCTTTGTACTTGGCCCCTTCTTAGCAGAAGAAGAGGAGCCCACCAAGAGAACCGGTTTATCCTTCTTTAAAGTGGCTTCATAAGTTACAAGCATATTGACCATCTCTTCAAGGGAGGCCTCTATCTTGTTCATATTGAAATTCACCACAAAACCGTCAAACGATGAAGGAAGAGAGAGAAGTAATAAGTCCACATTGAGTTCATGCTCCAATACCAAATCAAGCGTTACCAACTTCTGAATGAACCAAATCACGCGTACCCCATGATCACGGACCGAAGTCCCTTCACGCATGCGACATGTCATTAACTCTTTTACAGTAGCGAACCTTTCAGCTCTCGATTGAGCCCCAAAAAGTTCCTTGAGTTGTACGTGAATGTCAGCAGCATTCACAGTATCCTCAAATCGCCTCTGGAGTTCATCAGACATCGAAGCTTGCATATAGCATTTGGCCTTGATATCATGGTCCCACCATTTATCAAGTTTGGCCAACTCTTCCGGACTTATATCAGCTGGTGCTTCCTTCGGAGGAGATTTTTCTAACACGTAGAACATCTTCTCCGAGGTCAAGACAATCTTCAACTTACGAAACCATTCCGTATAGTTTGCGCCAGTCAGTTTATTTTGTTCGAGAATAGAGAATAGTGGATTGCGCGAATTCATCTTAATGAAATACTGAAAAGAAACAGACAATAATCAGTGATTGTTTAATTAATTTACTAAGACATAAAATAGGCAAAATTTATTTTATGAATCTCACTCCCACTATTTTAACGATTTCACTACCCTCTAGTGAAAAACGAGAAACATTTTCTTTAGTGGGAACATGGAGTCCAATTGACAAACTATAGTCCCGAATAATATCAGCCAACCATAATTTTCAAAAGGTAGAGTCCAATTGCTTCCAAAGCAACCTCCACGTTTTTACCTCATGTCCAATAAGGGCCCAATAATATGACGCCGTTTATTGTGACACGTCAAGATGACCCATCAATATTAAGTTGTGATAGACGGTCGCCATGTGGATACCCAATAATATGAGCAAATCCCATGGGAGTTCCACCCAACTTACAACATGTGTCGATCCAATGTACAGCTTTTCGACGAACGGGCCCCCCCAATAATATGAGCCGGACCGTATTCGCGGGTAGCATCTCATACATTGATCGTTGATGGAAGGTAGGAACATTTAAACAATATTTAAATTCCCTTTTAATCTTGATATCAATTTTAAATCATATTTAAAATGAGGGATTTTAATTTTTGAAAATTTGTCTCATCATTTAAAATTTGTATGCTTGCGGGATTCATACAATTTAGTCTAAACATGCATACAACGATAATATCATATATTATATTTTAGGATGATCGATTCCATTACTAATCGACCCGTGGTTGCCAATCACGAGTCTAAGTCCAATCCTAGGTGATATGCAAGTATGCAATGCAATCCTATTACATTGTGCTTCCAATTTACATTTCTTCAGTCTTTATTGTCTGCTGGGCCCACTTTCGTCTTCAAATCTTTATCTCCCACTAAGTATAATGTATTTACAATAAATAACTATGACAAGTAGGGGATACATTTTAAGGGGTGGGAACGGGCCATAAACCAGGCCCACTTTTATTACATATGACAATTCATATTGGGCCATAAACCAGGCCCATTAATAAATCCAACAACAATAAAAGCAAATGTAAATTTCCTAACATACACCTACAAAATTGGTCATGGTAATCGATCATCCTTATCCAATTATATTTAATTCAAAATTAATTTATTGGATAACATGCAATGACAATTAAATTAAAAAGGATAAAATCATATTCCATATATAAAATCTTATTTTACATACAAAATCATATTTTACCTTTTTATCAAATAAAATCATATTTTACATATAAAATCCAATTTTATACATAAAATCATATTTTACTCAATATTTCCATAAGATCATATCTTATCATCAATTGTACCAAAAATAATTAATTTCATAAAATCTGATTTAACGGATAAAATCTATAGATTTTCCAAAAATTCAAATTTATCCAAAAATCAATTTAAAATTTCGGACTCGAACAATTCGATCCGACGCCTCGTGGACCAATCAAAAACAATTTTCGATCGGACCAAAAATAGAATTTTAACATATTAAAATTTTAATTAAAAATAAAAAATTAATTTTCCCGGGCCGCCCGGGACGATCCCGGGCAGCCCGCGCCCCAAAAGGGGCTCGGGCCGGGCAGCCCATCGCTGCCCCTTGGGCAGCGACGATCGCTGCCCCGGGTTTGCCCATTAATTTTAAATTTTTAAAATCCTTTTGTTCAAAAAAAACCAAGGCTTAAAAATTTTGTACAATCGATTAATTTAATCGCTTGATCTGAGCAACCTAGCTCTGATACCACTGTTGGAAAACTGGTGTTCAGATCAATCAGAATTGATAACCGGTGCAGCGGAAGTTTTAAAATTTTATATGGAACGATTCCATATCATGGGTATCAAAATTAAATAACAATTAAATTTTTACCTTGAATCTCGAAACAAGATTATGGACACCAACAGATAACTCTGCTCTTGTTGTATATCCCAGGAACTGATGAACGAACAATTCTTCAATCAGGTCCACGAACAGAATTCGAATCCCTCTGACAGATTGCACTAGAAAATCTATCAGAATTTTCTACGAAGAGAATTAACGAATTTGATCCGTTAAACCAGACTGCAAATTCGAAATTCACAGGCTGGAATTTTCGAACAGAGAGAGGAGAGGGGGCGGCCACACCTAGAGAGAACAACTAGGGTTTTCGAAAATTTTGTGACCTCTGTTGTGTGTAATTTCTGTACTGCAATAACTTATTTATAATGTGGGCTGCTAACAGCTTAGGGCCCATTAGTCATAAGTTCAAGCCTGACAAGCAAAGCCTGCATATTCAGAAATTAATATAAAATTCATCGTGACTCAGATTGATAAACCAATTTCACCAATGTGCACAGAAACCATTTCTGCATCTTTTAAAGTCAAGATAAATTTTCTGAATCCGAATTCAGTGATTTCCAAAAATGCCCATCCCTATGTCATTTTAGGAAATCTTACTCTTCTACTCTGATCTAAGAAGTCCTACTTCTTTGTTCATTAAATTTAACTCTTTAAATTTAACTATCTCAACGGGAATTAGAAATCCATTACTTGTGTGATCCTCAATGGTTCAGGGATACAGCTAGCCGTGGGCTCACAACTCCTTGTGACTCGGAACAACAATTTCCGACTTGCCCATCGAATCATGGTAAGAGCGCCTAGCAACATCGCCCCATGATTCCCTAGGTATCACTGATAGTGCCTGCAAGAACCAATAGATTTTGGTTAGCGTACAGTACGGTCCCTTCATCCATATATCCCGATCGAATCAACAACTATTGGTAAATCGAGAGTCGTTCGAGATTTGATAACTATGCAATGCATCTTGAAGATCAAATAGTGACATCGCATGTGCTACTAAGAAACCATTTCTTAAAACACATCATGTACTCTGGCCAGAGATTCGTCACACTAATATCTCCTCAGATTGCATAGGATATCCACACTAGCAAGTATGTGGTGAATCCTTGACAACAAAGCATCGACTCCTATATATGTCGTAACTGTACCCAATCCCGACACCTGATGATCCCAATAGAGTCGGTAAATGAGTCAAAGTACAGTACTAGCATATAGAGTCTCAATGATGTTTCAAGTAGTAAGGACTAATGGTGTACAACCAAAACCGCGGACTTTATCCACTCGATAAGTGATAACCACTTGGAAAGTCCGGATAGGGTAGTTCGATCATTCATCGTATGAATATCCATTTGCATGCTTTGAACATCTCTATGTTCCATACCAATGAAACGTGGTACTCGGCATCGCAAATGCTAGTCTCAATCTCGAGCGATCCTTATCCTTATTAACGGACGGCTCAATCGACTAGGAACTGTTTAGAATATACAGTGATTATAAGATGTGTTTCATGATAGCCATCCCCATGTGCCACCACATCTTACATGCACTATAGTATATTCAAGGTCTTCATCTAAACATCTTATAGTATGTCACAACATAATAATATGATAAAAGATAAAGTAAATGCCATTATAAAAGTGTAAATTATATTAAACAAAAGATTGTTTATACATAGAGTCATTAAAGCCCTTAGCCACAAGTTGGCTCATCGGGCACCCACTCTTTCATCAGATCCCCAAAATCTCCAAACCCCTTCTCTATTTTCTTCTCCGATCCCTTTCTTCTTTTTCACTCTTTCAATTCAAAACTTGCTTTCTCCTTTTTCTCTCGATTTTTGCTGGTCTTGCTCGATTCATCATACGATTTTTCAAGTTATCTCCGACAAACCCTAGTGTCCTTCGAGCTTCTCCTCCTTCAATGGCAGTATGAGCTTGGCAGACTAGGGCAAATATTCGGGCAAGTCTCGGCGGATTGGTCAGCGCCACACAGCACCCCACTCAAGCCTTTTCTGTTTCACGTTCATCCCCTGCAGAATGATTCAGCTTCTCTACAAATCACTGTCACCGATTTCCAATACAACACCTTTCAGGCCGTCAAGTCGAGTTTTTAGCTCAAGGACATGGTCAGCTTTCATCTTCTTCATCATCGTTTTAGTTATTTGTATTCAATTTATGTTCCATTTGTTGTAGGTTAAATGAATAAGTTGTTTTTCGAGCATTGTTCTTGTAGTTTTCAGAGAGCGTGAAATGGAGATTGGGTATCCAACGGATGTCAAGCATTTGGCGCACATAGGGTGGGATGGCCCCTCTGGGAATGCTCCCACTTGGGTATGTTTTCTCGTCTCTATTTCCTACAAGAATCATGATGCATTTTCTTGCTTTTTAAAACTTTTGTTGTTTTTTTTTTGTCGTGGATGCAGATGAGTGAGTTTAAGACAGTGCCTAAATTCACAACAACTTCCATTGGACATAGTGGTTCTACCCTCTCTCCATGGTCTTCTGTGGGTGTGTTCTTGCTTTTCTTGGCTTCTTTCTCTGTTTCCTCCACTTTAGTTTTACACGTGTGAAGCTTGCTAATGCATATCATACATTGGTACAAAGAGAATGGGACATTCGTGCATTTATTTTCTATATCATGTGCGATGTCTCTTTCATAAAAGATAAAGTGCCCATTGTATAGGTACTTGTATTATTCATTTAAGAGGAGCGTGGCTAATTATTTCTAAGAGCGCAATCTTTGCTACACACTTTTATTAACACATTTACTTGCATCTCTTTGGAGTTTGGTCCTTTAATGCTTTGATTCTTTGAGAATTATTGTTTCTGAGATCTATAGTTCCCATGAAAAGTTAGAATGTCTGATGGTAAAACAACTTTTGAAGGCAGTAACTATTGATTTTTGTGAACCAACATTTATGTATGCATGTAAATTTGTTGGATTTCCATTTTTTATGGATTTTTATCGATTTCCCTCAGTAAACTTGTTGACGGGACTGCTTGTAAGGCGATGGGAAGTCTCTCGCGGGAGCTCTATGCAAAATACAGAGTGGCACATAATTCACTTATTGAAGGTCACTAATCAATTACACTTGTATAAAGTATTACTTATTTACTAGAGGATCATGACACATATAATGCCGTGTTTTATGAAAAAATAATAGAATAAAATATTTGTTTTTTGAATTTTTTTAATGAAGATTATTGATGTTTTAAATTGAAATGACAGGACAGAAAATCAAAAATAAATGAAAATGTGGTACATATAGTGGATGGTTAGAGGATGTTCTTGGGATTATTAAAAAGATTCACTACTATACCAAAGTTATTTAGTAAAAGAGATTAAACTTTAATAAATTGTACATATGTCAAGCCAGTCCGCAAATGACATTTTGACAATTACATAGATGCAAACAAAATTTTATTTAGTTAAGAATTATTTACTTAATTGCAAAAAAATTTTATGTCCGTGAGGCAAACCATGTTTTTTTGTTTCCATCTTTGCAAATAGTTAGGGATTTGATTGTAGCAGAGCTGGCCAAAGGTGTTATGTCTCTCCTTGCAACAGAGGGTTTTGAATTGGCAGTGGATTTGCAGGTTCAAAATCATTTTTTGCTTTCAAGTGTTTTGTAAATTATTCAACTTCATGCAACAGGGAGTACCTATCAGAATTTGAAGTTTGCTATTTTGAGTGAATCCGATACATATGCATGGTAGGAAATCGAATCGAGGAACCATTAAAATGAGAATAGCTTTAAAGCCAATAATCTTAATCTTTGTATGTCATTATCTTCTTTATTTTCTCTTCTTAGTTTGCTCTCGTTTTTCTACATTTCAATATTTCTTGGGCCGTCATTCCTGGTCCACTTGGATTTTCAACATCTAGTGAATTTGCGGAGGTTCCAATGGCAAAATGCAGCTATGCCTTTCACACTATTTATAATGTCATTTCTTTATTATTCTTTCATTTTTCCTACAATGTCATTGCTTTATTATTCTTTCGTTTTCTCTGTAAAAGGAGTAGGCTTTACACCGAGGTTATTTGGGGAGATGAGATGATATCACTAGGGCCTAAGAACATGTCTAGAAGTGCATTTAAAAATAATATTTATCACTACATGTGAGATTGATAACGACATCTCAGATGTGCTTTGAAAATAATATGAAATTCTTATTTATTATTTGACATGCAAAATTGTTGTTCGTGGATGGAATTCAGAAATGGTAAAATTATTTTTGGCATTGGTGTAATCCTTTTATTTTGTTTATGTGGGATTGACATTAGTTCTGATATATCTGTATTTTTGAACTTAGTAGAAATTTGGATACAATTCATGTTTTCATAAAGAACCACTTGCTCGTTTATATACGTCTCTTTGTGTGGTATGCATAAATATTTAAGTTGTTACATATTTAACCTTATGTCATTACCTTTCACAACTCTTAGACTTAATTAAGTTTCTGTCATCGGATTTTCTGGAAAGTTTTGGCTCAGTTACATCCCCTTACCACTCTACGCACTTGTTACTCGAGTATTCAGCATATCAAACCATCCTAGTAAAATTGAACATTGATTAAATATAACTGTATATTTTATTTATTTTATTATAAGGGAACAAATTATAAAGCAGCCTTGATTCCAAAAAGAATAAGAGAGACAATCCATGGATGGGGAAGGGGAGCTAGGATAAGGAGAAGGCATGACCATTTCACTGATGATTCCAGTGTGCATACAGACACGAGCACAGTTGCATCAGTATAGGTATTTGCTTTTGAAAAAGGTGCAGAAATAAAGTTGCAACCTCATGTTGTTTGTTATTAGCATTGATTTGTTGGTTGCTAACCAGAGTTCTAATCAGATTGGTACTCCTTTCTTTCGGCCCTCTGGCTTCGGCTTCTTCCCCTTGTTTAAGAATTCAGAATCAGATATATAGCAATAGATGAATGAATAGCTCACAGTTTTGCATCTTTATTGTTAAATGCAACCAGTCAGAGAAGCTTAAGCAAATAGACAAGATAGACTCTAAAAATTCATATAAGGATTGATTGTTTTGTGGGTTTGGTTTGGGTTTCCTAATAGATTGAAGCATTAACAGAACTAACTATTGTTGAATAGAATGCATGCTTGTTTTTATGTTTTAGTTTTACATTAATGTATCTTTTGGTGTTTGAGGTGGTTAAATTTGTGTACTGTTGTGATGTTGTAGATACTTTTGTCAACTCGACATCACATTGTGCTAGTTATTCTCCCATTTTCAGGGTGCTCTTTTATTTCATGTATATGGTTGAAGAAGGTTCACTAATTTTACCCGGAGATGGTTCATGCAATTTAATATATTTCTCCATCTCTTTTGTTTTTTTGTCCTACGATCATACACGTAGCAGGGACAATGAGTCTATATAGTTGCAGAGTTGAGAAAATTTATGCTTAGAGCAGAACAACAATCATTGTCATTTTTGGTTCATGGAAAGTTAAAGTTCGAACATTCATTCACATGGTGATAATATTCATGATGTAAGTAATTTATTCACACTTCATTGTTGGTGTACATACAATTTGGTTGCTGCATTCATCTTAAGAATTCAAAATTTACTGCCAAAGTCTATGTACTCTGTCTGATAAATGGATCTTCTATTTCGGGTTTGAATTCACGATTGCAGAAAGTAACTTTTAAAATATAATTTAACTAAAACCTTCTTTTCCCCCTCTCATTTCTCTTAAAGTATATATTTTACATTTATCTCCCTTACATCTATATTTTTGACAGCTAGGTGTGGCAAAGCTGATTTTTTTTTCTTATATAGCTTTAGATTTTCTTTGTTTTCTGATTAATGTTCGTGAAGGATTAATATCAGGGAAGGGGTAGTAACATGAGATTAACCATTCCAGAAGTTGATCCATTATTCAACCAAGAGGCTCGAAATATTAGGAGGCAATCATCATCATCAGTTGCAGGGGGTTTACCTCCATTTGGCAGGTTCATTTTCAACAGTGTATTCTTTCTTCTGATTATTTTTACTTGATTCCAAGTTTAGTTCATAAACATGATATCATATTTCAGATTCTTTATCACTTCTGGGAACAATCCAACAACATAATTTTTTTAAATTCATGTTCTTTTACTGATAAATGTGTTTAAGTTTACTTTACATTTTAATCTATTCATATTTGTTTTATGTTTGTTTTTATTTTTAATAATTTACAGTATGGAGATACAAATTAAAGAAAAAGAGATTGTTGCGGCTTTTATGAAAGCTTGGGACGCTAACATGTGCTGAAAGAAGGAATCAAAGTTTTTCGAGATTAATGCATAGTTTTTTTCTAGTGTTTATTAATTAATTTAGAATTCGATTATTTTTTTATTTGAATGATTTATAATATTGGAAGATTGTATACTAAATTTTATTTTAGAAATTTTTGAATTTTGAGTGATTTATAATATTGAAAATTTGTGATTTAATTTTTTTTTTTGTTTAAAAAAAGACAACAATTTTTAAAGTGTTGTCTTTACCAGAAAAGACAACGCTTTTTTGAAGCGTTGTCTTTTCCAAATACAACGACGCTTAAAAAGCGTTGTGTTTTCCAAAAACGACAACGCTTTTTATAAAAGACAACGCTTAAAAAGCGTTGTCGTTTTTAGATACGACAACGCTTTTTAAGCGTTGTCTTTGACCATGGTCTTTTACAACACTGGCTACGACAACGCTTTTTCGGGGACATTAACAACGCGGAAAAAGCGTTGTCTTTAGCCGTTTTTCTTGTAGTGAGTGTTCAGGAATCAACCGTCCCTTTGCTCTCTTTTCACTTCATTTCCACCAACAATCCCTACACCATGAACCTAAGGTTCATCGCCGCCGACACGCTGCAAAAGCTCATAATGTGAGCAAGAGGGGTTGTTTGGAATGGACGATAACACTTTTCTCCCTTTCAACTCTCCCAAACACACTGGTCATGGGCATCCCTTTGCTCAAGGGGATGTACGGAGACTTTTCCGGCGGATTAATGGTGCAAATAGTGGTGCTTCAGTGCATCATTTGGTATACTTTGATGTTATTCATGTTCGAGTACAGAGGCGCAAAGATTCTAATCTCTGACCAGTTCCCACACACCGCTGCATCCATTGTAGTAGTAGTAGTACTGCAGGTGCAAGAAACTCAAACTTTGGTGGGGCAAATGATGCTTATGGTGGAGGGTCAAGAGGGCCTACGCCTAGGCCTTCAAATTTCGAACTGGGATTAATAAATCAAGATTAATTAATGGTGGCACGCAATATCCCGCTCCCAATCCTGCTATAGTACTCTCTGCAGTCTCACCCACAGGTAAGAGGACAAATATTGGGCAGCAGCAGCACCAAGATGCTCATATGTTTGTATGGAGCTTAAGTGCTTCCCCAGTTTCGGAGAATGTTTATGGCGGAGGCCATGCAATATTGGATTCACAACATGTTAATAATGGCAAAGATCAAGTTGTTAGAGATGACTCTCAATTCTTTTCTCTCTTCCTTTTTAATCCGAATAAGATCTTATGTTTTTCATCCATATTAATTTGTTAAAAAAAAAAGTGTGAAAATATAATACTGGTATTTGGTTAGCTTTTGAAGTACTACTTTTAGGATAAAGTGGTTTCTAATATAATTTCGGCCCCAATTTTTCGCGTAAATTAATTAATCTTGATTAATGTTGTATATATAGTTGAAGGGCATAGGGACAACCAAGAAGATTATAACTTGGAGAGGGATGAGTTGAGCTTCGGAAATAGAGCAAACGAAGGAGAAAAGAAAGTGAAAGTAATGCCTAGCTCCCACGAGCGTAATGACGAGGCTTATTTTGATCATGGTTTGGAGAAAGCTCATAAGGAATCCCAACACTTATTCAAGCCTAATCGGACTAACATGGTCTCTAGTTTCTTTCAGGTACAATCAAATAAATTCTTTATTGGATACACGGATAAGTCGACTTGATTTATATTTATATATATAGTGTGAAAAATAATATTTCTGGATAAAAAAATATTTTTCATAGGTCGGGTCAAGTAAAAAGATCTGTTTAACAAAATTAACGTTTTTGTGTTTTTTTTTTATTTTTTTGTGGTTTATTTTAAGATATTTATTTAAATTTTGAATTTAATTTTTCTTCTTAGGTGGCATGTTGAAATGCCTGCAATAATAGCGAAGTCCATTTCCATACTGTCTGATGCAGGACTTGGCATGGCCATGTTTAGTCTTGGTGAGTAATAATTAATAACTATTATAATTTAATAAACTTTACTTTAAAGTTTTTAAATGACATGGTTTGTTTAATCTAGAATGTGAAAGCAAGCATGCTAGAAAAGCAAAGCAAGAATACAGTGGTCATGATAACATGTCTGCATGCCTCTTTATTTTCCTTTTTTAAAATTTATATAATTGAGTAAGCATTCGTTCATGCGTGTATATTTTATTCCAATTGCATGCCATTATGTCAAAAATAATATTTTAATTAATTGCTGGGAAATGCTACATGTACACATTGAGTTACACATTATATATGAAATTACAAAATTATCCCTCCACTTGATTTGAAAAAAATCTTTCCAAAATACATTAAAGATATTTATGTAATTTCAAGTACAATATAACTCTCCGTGTACATGTAGCATCACCCACCAAATAAACACATGTGAGATAAAAGTCACCCCGAAAAACATGGCCATATCAGATACATATCGTCACAGTTGAAGCCTTAGCTTGTCAATATTTCTCTTACAAGTCAATGGCTCATCAATCTGCTTTTAATTAGCCAGCAGCTAATTACTACTTCACTTGTCGATTTTGATATACGAATAACGAGCCCACAATTATTTTCACTTTGGCTTAAGGTTTTTAAAAGCCACGTGAATTTAACACACAATTAAACTAATACATATATATACTAACTCCTAGACAGAGGCTATTAAAATGGGTCCGCCCAAACCATATATCCCAGCATGAAAAATAGGAGAGTAGAGTTAGTATTTGAATGACCCGTTTGAAACGGGGCCTAGAACCATATATCCCAGCATGAAAAATAAGAGAATGAAGTTAGTATTTGAATGACCCGTTTGAACGGGCCTAGACAGGCCAGCTCATTTGGGTCGCAGGTTGGGGCAGGAAGGGGAAGGGAGCGGTGGCCCATCCGACAGTTTTTTGTTTTTACAATTTTTTATTATGTTATTTCAATAGTTTTATGTATGAATGATGAACTTTGAGTGATTTATATGAGGGGCCGGGAAATGTTTTTTTTGGTTTAATATATTGTCCATTTTTGGTTTTGGTCCATTAAATTTTCAAATTTTTGTTTTAGTGCACTAACTTTTAATTTTCATTGATTTTGATCCAATTGTCGACGTGGCAGCTAGACACGTCAGCATTTTCCGGTGTCACGTCATCATTTTTCGATGTCACGTCAGCATTTTCCGGTGTCACATCAGCAGTTGCACCACAATACCCGAAAAGTAAAAGTTAGCATACCAAAACAAAAATTTGAAAAGTTAATGTATCAAAACAAAAAAAATAGACATGTTAAATGGACCAAACAAAAAATTTTCCTATTATATTATTTATAATGATTTATTATATTTGATGAAACTTGAAATAATTATATTATTTATAATGTTTTATGTATGTTGATGGATTTTGAAATATCTATATTATTTATTATTTTTTATGTATGATTTTTTTTAGAAAAAATAAAATTGTTTTTTTTAAAAAAATTTTAACAGATTGACTCACCAAACTTTTTGGACTGAAGTTTTCCCAACCCACTAAATTGGCAGGCCAGTACGAGATGGGACGGGCCCGTTTGACATCTGTACTCCCAAGATATAGTGGTCAACTAAGTAAAAGTGAAATAATTAATGAGGCATAGAAAAATTAGAATCTTTAGTTCCAAAGGAACAAATTTAGTCTCTAGTTTTCAATGAGCCCAAATCAAATGCCTACAAATTCCCCGGGGACTTGGGAAAAATCAACACTTATTTAGAAAGTTTATAAAAGTTGATATAACACATACAATTGAGATCGATCGAGGGCGTTCATGACGTGTAGTTCATTTGACATCAAGGTCTCAAATATAGGACGAGGTTTCGAGTTAGAAATCCAATTGTAGCAATACTCTCTCCCAATTCAAAAAAAAAAAAAAAAAAAAGATGGATCGAGGGCATGTCGAAACATTTTGATAGCATTTAGTTTTTATTTCCCCCTTTTTGTTTCACAATTATTTTTATCTTTATTTTTTTAATGAATGGAGGTAAATTAATTAATATTTTTAAAAATAATTTGAGTAATTGAGATAAACGAAATATATACAAGGAATGACAAAGGACAATTAAACAAAATCTTGGAACTTTTAGTTTTCACATGCATGCTGGTGGAGATCGACAAAGTAAAAAAGGTAAAATGTCTCCAACCTCATGAGACCGAGTTGAGACTTGATAAGCCAAACTCGACTTTAACTTGAGTTTCATACTTTCAATTACTTGAGTTCGATTTTTTTTAAATTTTTATTTAATGTTAAATGAATTTATCACTTTATTCTTAATTTTGTAATGAAGGACACATTTTAAATTTTTAATTAAATTCTATTTTTTAGAACGTTCAAGGGTGAATTATTGAGTAGGAAAAATTACAATTTTGGTCAATTATATTTGATTTCTTTGCATTTTTTGGTCATTTCCGTCATTTTTTCCGGAAGTACTCATATGATACGACATTATCCGCGTCTTTCATCAATGCACGTCAGAAAAATAGTTAAACTTGAAAAAAAAATACAAAACAAATATCGCGAAACTAATTGAAGCTTAAATTCGAAAACATAAAAAAATCAAAATCATTTAAAAAAACAAACGGATTATATATATATACACCAAAATCGTAATTTTCTCTCATATTTGAATCGAGCTCAAGTTTGAGCTTTTTTATTATTATTATTTTTTCCCTGTCTAGTCGTGGTCAAGTAACAAGCTAGGATGTTACTCGAAACTCACTCGGCTTAGTTCCACATGGTGATATTCAAATATTATGTTTGATGTATACACCTACAATAATGTTTATATACCTTGAGAAGGTTATAAAAACGGATGGTGTGATGACACCATTTTTTCTTCCGATTTTTTTACCTTTTTCTTTAACTATTAATTTTCTATTTTCTATTTTTTTAATATTATATCTATCTCTTCTAATCTAAGTCTTAAAAAAACTATTACACACGTAATGCGTATGCTTCGATAGCTAGTATAGGAATAAAAAAAGAGAGAAAATGGGAAGAGTTGGCAGTTGGGATCGATGGAGAATAAGTGCGAAAGGCACGAGAGAGGGAGAAGAACAATAAATGGGGTTGTAAGAAAAATAAGGTGATGAGGCTTATGATAACCCTCATCATCGTCACGTCGTTTTTCATTGTTCAGTCCCTTTCTCTGAAACTCATATGCCATTTGCATCTTCTTCTCCAATTTCTTCTTCTCATTATTATTATATATTTATCAATTAAAATAACTCACACATCTCTTTCTTGCACTTTATAATTCCATTTTCGGCTCACCCTTTAATTATTGGCACAAGCTAGCTAGTATAATCAATCACAAAGATTTTTTTTTTTTTGCCAAGTTAAGTAATTACTCATATAAACTTCTTACACTTATATATAAAGAGCTAGGATAAAGAAATTCAAAAGACAAGCGATGTGGATGATGGGATGCAACGACGTCGGCGGAGATCAAGATTCGTTAAACGGCCGGAAGCTCCGCCCTTTCATGCCGATAACTGCTGCCTCGGCGGCTCGCAACCATGGGACGGATCATTTTCTTGCCCTAAACCATCATTTTGGCAAGTCTTTAATTATAGTTCTTAATTCTCACGTGTATATATATATATATATATATATATGTGTCTGAATCTAATATAAAATATATAACAACCCTAGGTTTCCTGGGATCTTGCCCCCCACCAGTTCAATTATGGTAGTGTTTTGTAGAGCTTTTAAAATTAAAGAAAAGCCGAGAAGTGCCACAAAACATTACCTAATTTTAGTGTAGGATTTTGAAATAGGACTAGGTAGATATATATATATATAGTTAGTGATTTGTAATTAATATGATGAATTAGTTGCAGAAGATAACAAGAGAGAATTGATGAGTACACAACAAGTGGTGGTTAGCTCCCGTTGGAACCCGACTCCGGAGCAGCTGGAAACCCTGGAAGAAGTGTATCGAAGAGGGGTCCGGACCCCGTCCGCCGACCAAATCCAGCACATAACCACGCAGCTCCGTCGATACGGCAAGATCGAGGGCAAGAACGTCTTCTACTGGTTCCAGAATCACAAGGCCAGAGAACGCCAGAAACGACGACGCCAACTCGATGATATTCATGACCTGCACAAGAAGATTAATCATATCATCCCCATCTCTCAAAGGAAGAACCAATCATCATCATCATCACCAGGTACGTACTAAGTATATATATATATATATATATTATACCTACTGATTTTCAAAAAGAAGCATAGCTACCTACATTGATTAATACCTACATCCGTACGTTTTTTGTATGCTTTCGACTCGCATGAAAGTTACAAAAGAAAGAACCGTGTGGCTTCTATATACTCACACACGATTCTCCTTTTATTTGTTTTCTAGCGTCACGCGCGGAAAGCTGTATCGATGGTTGATCTTGCGATGCATATTGTTTTCATCTTCAGATGGTCTCTTACAACTTGTATTCTCTATTTTGTTTTTCTTCTTGTCTACCTCACAGGGGAAAATGGGACACTATTACACACTTGTAATAACAAGTTGGCATCTCCCAAAAAATCCAGCTCTATAATTGAACAGGTTTGTTTTTTACTCCAAACTGTCCTTTGATTCAGAAATATACATATATATAGGACAATATCCCCTAGCTTTTGATTACTATAGCTTTTAGGAAATCTTGGGTATCTTAGTTAAAGCAAGAATATATATGCAGGTTTAACTGTTATATATCTCATGATTAGCCAATGATTACTTGTATTTCAAAGATATATATATATATATACCTTCCCATGATATCTTCTCACATAATTAATTATATTTGTTAAAAAAATCATGTATTTTAGAGTACGTACTTCTGATCTTCAAGGATATATCTTATAAATCCCGGCCCCTTGAATTCTCAAAATTAAAACTTTATGTATAGTTTTTCTGAAAATTAATTCAAGTTTTAGCCGGCCTGATTCCGTTAAAGTCGATTCATTTTCCGGGACCATCCTTGATGCACATGGGGAGAAGTCAAAAGCTTTTAATTGGTTTGATGAAAATAGCATGAAAGCTGCATGTGTGGGTGTTTTTCTAGCTAGCTAGGAAACATTTTTAGGGTTGAGAAACTTTAATGGGTACTACTACACTAGTCATGTTATTGTTATGTTCTGCTCAATTCCTCTTTGTTTGCTATTATTTTCTCTTTTCACCTACATTTAATTTGCATGGCAATACATACATAAGACATTGATGGACTTTACAAAAGAAAAGATTCATGTAATTTGTCTGCAACTACATTACTCATATTAAGTACTGCTATAAGCATGTGAGATTTAATTTGGCAGTACGTACTGCTTAAATTTTTGGGGCATTGTGATTTAAGATGACCAGGAACATAATAAGATACAGAAAAACATAATCTAATATTTTACAGAGATCATAAATATTGTTAAATATATATATTCATGATGATCCGTATTTATTGCATGGAATTTAAGATATGGTAATTTTGATTAGAAAAGTATGCCAACACGGGGGGCAGAAGGTAGTAAAGCAGATGGATGGGTACATTTCAATGAGGAGACAGAACTGGAAGAAAGGAGAAATCCCAGTAATTGGCAAATGTTGAATTTGTCTTCTTCTTATAATTCTTCTTCTCCATCTCCCAACAACCTAATTTACTATTCTTTCCCTAATTCATCTGCCACTCATCATGTGGACACCAACCCATTAAGCCTGGACCAGCAGTGCTACGGCGCCGCCGGTTGTCTGGAGGAGCAGACAACTCTGCAGCTCTTCCCCGTTCGCAGCGGCTGCCGGAGCCCATGCAACGACGACGACGAGGATGATCGATCCATTGTAGTAAACTACGACACCACTGCCAGTACTAATGTTGCTGCTCCTGATCATTATCAATTTTTTGAGTTTCTTCCATTGAAGAAATGATCAGATTTTATTTTATTTTATTTTTTGGATTAATTAAAATAATGCATGCTTGGTTTTAATTTGATCATTTATGTCTAAATAATAAATGTAGTGGTGACATGAATGATACGATGGTTTTGAGCTTGGATTTGTGATTCTTGATGAAAAGTGGGAAACTGTCATTTTTTGTTTGTTTTCGCTGGCATGGTTGACTTTTAGTTTTAGAATGTACACATATTGGTATGTGTACGTGTATGTTTTGCCTCCTATATAATTATATTATTATTTTTATATGTTTGCTATAAAATCCAAATTTCAAACAGATTGCTATATAATTATGTTCGATCAAACAAATTATAAATGAGATGATAGTGCATGAGATATTCTTAATAGATTTTAGAATCAATTAATTTTTAATTAATGCAACCACATGTGCTCCAGTTTATTAAGGGTTATTTTCAAATTCATATAAACAATAATATATATGTCATATTAATAATTAACATATAATCCAAGAAACCCTAAATTAGTACGAGCTAGAGAGCTTATGGTTAAAATAAAAACAAATTAAATGAAATTCAAGATCAAAGATTGAAAAAAAAAAAAAAAAGGTTGAGAAAGCAACCGGCAAAGAAATAAATACTCAACATTGTATTTGCAGAAGGAATAAATGAGCAATGGGGTCATTGGCGCCCTGCCATGGAAAATGACAATACCAAAACTGCAAATTGCAAAATACAGGCAGGCAAAAGAAACAGCAGTGCCTTACATTTCCTCTTCCACAAAACAAATCTAACGTATGATATCCCCTCTCTTTTCAAATCATCACCTCATCATTCCTCATATACCTAGCTACTTACTTATTACCTGCCCACCCTCTACTTATAACATAGGAATCACAATCCCAAATATATACCATATGATCATTTTATTAAGGGTTGACGTTGGTTCATCTATGAATCCAGGTGCAACCGGAGATTGAAACTTGGTCGAGGGGTTGGGGGATCCGACCCGTGAGGAAGGGCCGATAAAGGGTTTCGGCTATTGTTCTAAATAAAATAGTAGGGAAAACTATCATATTTGCCCTATATATATTTAATATTTGTTTTTGTAATTTGATTTTGGTCCTTTATGCTATCAAATTTCAGTCCTAGTTCGTTGTTTTGGTTATTCTAGTAATTTTAGTTTTTTTTCAATGTGGTGTTGATGTGGCACATATGAGACGTATACGTGACGACTCTGACATTGCATTGATGTGTATCATCACTTTCAAATAAAAAAATAACTAAAATTGTTAAATTTAAGAGATGTGTTACTATAAATGAAATTGAACAACATAAAAGAACAAATTAAAACACAAATAAACTAACATATTACACCAAAAGTGCAATTTTTTCAATCTTAGTATTATAACCACATATGAGATTTTTGGGCGTTGATTTGACAACTAACTTTCTGGCCTAATTATATTGCAGTGTTACAAATGAATCGTTATGATCAGAGATTCAGAAGTATATATAGAGTTAGAAGGGAGCCTAGACTTAAAATATATATATATATATATATATATATATATATATATATATATATGTAAGGAATAATTGCGGTCTCTCTTAAATTCTTGTAGAGTACTTCATGTTGTCTAAGATAGTATGCAAGAGAGTCGTTTTAAATTCTAATAGATTCGGAAAATATTTATGAAACATCTAGACCTTCTTAAAACTTAAATGCAAATTTTTTTTTTTATATAATAACAATACATATATGCCCATACATATATGTATTGTTATTATATAAAAAAAAAAATTTGCATTTAAGTTTTAAGAAGGTCTAGATGTTTCATAAATATTTTTATGTATCATATTTAAAACCAATTACTGCTACACGTAGCAATTAAAATACTACTTCTTAGTAATAACTTAAATAAAAATAAACAAATAAATAATTAAAAAGGGTTTCATGCATGAAACAAAAATAGTAAATAATACATGTTTGAAACTCTCATATGGAAAAATAATAAAATAGAAATATGCAACTTGTTTTAAAAACTCAACGTCAAAAAAATAAATGTATCTTAAAACATCATCTAAAAACTGCAACGATCACGGGGCCACTGTTCCGTGAGCTCATACATCCTCACCATCGGTAGGAGCTACATAAGTATCATCTGACTCACCTGCACCATATAAGCGTAGTGAGCCTAGGGGCTCAACATGTCTAAACTTGAATATCAAGGTTTAAAATAATGCATCACATAATCATACTAATACATATACATGATACATGAGCATGCATGGAAACATTTTACTTCATAACATAAATGCTGAAACATAAATTTTAAGCATAAACATCATCTTTCTTCATCATACATAACATAGTTGAGCAGGGTATTTTTGAAACGTTCTATGGTCCTATCCGTAAGTGTGACGCTTATCTGTGCCGACTGATCAGTCTCATGAACCAACGTACGTGGCGGTGATAAATCACCTCTTATGGTAGTAAACTACCTCTTAAATCATATATCATATGGTGGATAACCACCCTTATGTCACACTACTTCAATTTTCATCAAGAAAATATTTTTTGCTCAACTCATACATAATCATAATCATATCATATAAAATTTCATGAATGCATGCACTGAAAATTTGTCCGTAATATATATTTAATTGATTTTTTCATATTAAATATAATTATACTTAAAATATAAACTTCATGCATAAAAATAATTAAATATATATTCCGAACTTAGTTATTTTTCATGGGTTGGTCCAGACTGCTGGTCACTCACTCTAAGCCCATTAAACTTAAATAAGAGCCCAATTATCATATTTTAGCCCAAATAACTTAACTAAACTTAACTGGGCCTAAATAAAAAATATTTAAGCCCATTAACTTAAATAAACCCAATAAGACACTAGACTGGCCCAAAAATCCTCTGACTGACCCAAAATTCCCATGGGCTCCCAAGCCCATAAAAATCATTGGTCTAACTTAAATAAATTATTTAAAGCCCAAAAAAAAATTATTTGGAAGCCCAAATAATTTTATTTCTAATTAATTGGCCCAAAAACCAATTAAAACCTTAAACACTTAAAAATTAAAAATACTCGAGCCCGGCCCACCTAACCCGGACCCGGACCGACCTGTACCAACCCACAAATTACCAGACCCGATCCAGGCCCCAAGACCCGACCCGGACCTGCCCAAAACCCTAAACTCGTTTCCCTCTTGTTCCTTACTCTCGGCTGCGACCAGCTTCTGTTCAGAGGCATCGGCCGCCCTACTCCGGCCACCAAATGGCTAGAGAACCACCACCTACACCTATCAGACTTCAAGACGTTTCCAGAAAGCTAAAAACCAGCCCAAACGGAGTCCTAACGAAGGAGAACGAACCAAAACAAAATCTGCCTAATTTTTGCTCGTGCACTGCGCGCGACGCCGGACTTCCGGCCGTTCGGCCGCCCAACTCCGACCATAACTGGCTAGAGAACTACCTGAGATAACTTCCTCTATGTCTTGGGGTTCTAACCCAATTGGAATCACCCTCAAACCCGTCCTATACAGTGCACACGAACCATTCTCCCAAAACTGCTCAAACTGCGACCTTCTATGCAACCAGAAGATATTGTTTCGGTTCAGACCAACCTTGGCTCAAACCACTCGAACCACTCGGCCCTAAGGCACCCTAGGACACCCCTTGACCGAGCCCCAGCATCTGGACCATACCATTCTTGGCAAAAACGTGAGTCATGACCAATCAAGCAAGAACATGCATCAATACAAGGTATACATGCATAAACTCGAAATTTCCATGAAAAATCTGGAATAAAACACATCATGCAAGAGTAATAGCTTATATGGTGGCCAAATAAAAGTTTTAGACATGCCTTTTAATCTTTGAATGGAGATTGATGCGTTTACGAGACTCCGGGACGACGAACGGACCAAAAATCTACGAAGATCAAGCTTGGTCGGCTATGGCGATTGTGAAATCTGAAGAAAACGTGAAGAAGAGAATGGAGAGAAGGATGGAGTCGGCTGATTAAGTTTAGGGTAGGGTAGGCTTTAGTTTTTTTAAATTTTGATAATTAGGATTAATTTAGGATAATAACTAATATAAATTAATGAGATAGATAATATAACATAAATATAAGATTTTAAACTTTTAAAAATACCTACTAATCTGATATATAATAATAAATCCCGAAATATAATATTAAAGGATTTTTAAAGATCAATAAAAGTCATTAAAATGACTTATTTTGGCCAAAAATCAATTCTTAAATAAATATATAAGTAAATACTAAAATTTTTTTGGCAAAATACCTTAAAATATTATTTTAAGGCTCATAAAACTCATAAAATATTTTTGGCTAAGAATTTTGGTATCTCGTCCGTCTGCGGTCCCGTCTACGCGATCAAAATATTAAATTTCTTAAAAATCTAGAATTTCCATAATTATGGGTTAAATGCTAAAATAAATTAAATCATGCATATAAATCACATAATAACACATAAATACATTTAACCCTTAATTAAAAAATTAATTTCTCCTAATTATGCATGCGGATTTACGTTTTAAAATTTTCGAGTGTTACAATTTATGTGTTTTAAAACATTTGATGATGGATATTGATGTATAATTTAAGGGTAATGCTACATGTACGTGGTGGGTTACACGTTAAATTACACAATGCACTTGAAATTACATGATTATCCCTGCACTTTATTTGGAAAAAATCTTTCAAAAATGCATGTAGGATAATCATGTAATTTCAAGTGCATTGTGTAACCCAACGTGTAATCCACCGTGTACATATAGCATTACCCATAATTAATGCAAATGTAATATATTTAAACTTTACTGTTATATTTAATTATAAATATTTGATCTTTTTCTTACATACCTTCGTTATATGATGGACATATCAGACTTTGTCGTTTCTAAATTATCGGGGCTTTACATCACTGTTCTTTCATTAAGGAAATAAATCATCAGAGCGTGCTCAATAGGCGAAGAAGGTGCACGATGAAGTGTAAGAGATTGAATATTGAAATTGAGACAAAAGAAGTCGTGCTCGAGCGTACAAAAGTTGGCATGCTTGAGCGCGCTTGGCCAAGCGAAGGGTCCTGCAGAACAAGCGCACGGTTTTATGCGCTAGAGCTCGATCCATGCTGCGTGAAATTCCTGGCAGCGTTTTGTCTCCAGGTTGTTGCACCTTCTCGAGTTCTTTTTTCATATATGGTGAAATGACATGTGTCTCTTGACTGAATAACTTCATCCATAACTAAATTTTGTACTCTTTATATGGTTGTGTTGTTTCGGTCATGAGTTGGTTCATGAAAAGACACCAATTCCATACCATCTGTCAGACAGTACTCTATATATATATATATATATATATATATATATATATATATATATATATATATATAAATTTTCAACTGTCCAACCAATTATACCCAACTCGTCCCCGACCACTAAAATCTGGTACCGTGTTTTATGAAAGGAATATTATTCCTTCAATATTTCGGCCCTTAATAAATTTAATATTATAAGATTTTGCTTTCTAGACAAGATCAAATATTTGGTAAATATCTTTTGTATATCTCGAATATGTTAAGATATATTTGCCATACTAAAATCTTGTCTTGATAAGGTAGTTATTAGATATAATATTATTCGATATTATCAAGATATGATTTGCTAGATTTGATAGAGTTTTATTCCTACTTAAACATGTTTCCTTATTCATGTAGGACTCTATCTAAAAAAACCTTCAAAGACTTGGATGCTAATCTATATAAGAAAGTTTTCACGCACAAGGATGTAAGACTTCAGACATACAATTCTCTGCGCATAGACTAAAGAATTCCATTGAAGAATTCGAAGATTCTGAAGCAAGGTGTTTGCAACCTTCGTTGTTGCTTGTCCCCGTGTTGCCGTTCGTGTTGAAGACATCAGAGACAACACTGTGGAAACTGTGTTGTTAAAGATATTTTCGTGTTTCTTCAATTTAGGCTACGGAGTTGCATCTATTGTTTTTTACTCTGATTTATTTAGGATGCAAGTTTGATTTCTCAACGTGTTGAGAAATTTAGGATTTACTGACTTTTCGTAAAATCACTAGGATTATTTTGTAAGACTGATCTTACGTTTACTAGTGATATTTAGTCCTAAGGCACCCGCACGAGTTTTTATACTCGTGCAAAATTATTTGCTTGTGTTTTATTTACGCTTTAAATTTTCGCTGCACTGTGTTGTCTTTGGTGTTACAACACGAAGTACAACACTGCCTATTTTACATAACAAACCACGTACACCGTTTGTTTCACGTAATATTAGAGCCACCACTTGACTTTACTAAGTGAGTTCCTGGTTTGTGTTACAGGTTAGTTATGGATATGATAAGTGTCTTAAATTTGCACTCTATGTTAACATCCACACCTGATATGTAAACGTAAAGAAAAGTAAATAAATAATTGAAGAATATGATGAATGGAATTATATTATTAGTGATTTTGGTACCTCGCAAGAAATGGGAGTGTTTAGAGAGATGTGTGTGGCGATGGCATACATCACAGTAGACAGAACCAAGTATGGTGATATGTGGAGAGGTGCCTGCAGTAGTAGTAGCCGGCCAACGCTCATTAATTAATCTAAAAACGAAGAGGAGATGAATAATATGCATTGTATTCATGAATTAGAATTAGTTTTTTAGCTTCATTTTACATACTATATATGGAATAAATGAGGTGGAGCCATAAACTTGTTTTGATTCCTCTGTGAATAGTTAGTTGGCAAATCGTGGAAGTAGTCATTATGAATTTAATTGCAGATTTTATTTTATTACACAAGCAATGACTTGGTTTTGTATTTCAACTTGAAGTATATTTTTTGGTAATCTCGTCTTCATTTGTTTGTTAAATCTCAGAAAAAGTGTGCCAAATTTAGAACAATGAGGCTAAAATTAGATCACACTCACACAATGAGCCGGAGAGGTTATGCTCGTTTGAGCCACATTATGGTAAATATTGTTATTATTTTTTTCATATTCTCTAATTTAACTAATGTATAATGATATATGCGTCTTTTGAATTTTGTTTCCAATAATTTTTTCTATATATCTCTATATTTAAGAAAAAAACAAGTCTGGTAGATACAAATATCACAAGATCGCAAGTTTGGATTGAAGATCACAAGAAAAAAATGGAAACCTGGTACCAAGCTGTTGGAATTAAAATGGTAATATAATAATCTATTTGTTTTTATTTTAGAAAGTCATAATAAAAAATAACCAACCTAATTTTGTGATGTTCTCATATTATCTTTGTTATTTGCAGAAAAAAATAGAAGAATGTCCACTCGAATCTCGAAACACAACTAACATGGCTGAAGATGCAATCAACCTTGTGTTTGGCAAGGAAGCTCGGGGTAGAGTCTGTGGAATGGGCTTTGGAGTTACATCATCAAACGTTGGAGTTTCTGTGCAACAAAGTGGAACTGTTAAAAAACTTCAACAAGAAATAAAAGAAATGAAGTCCGTGTTTTTACAATAAATGCAAGAAATGAGATCGATGTTATTACAAAATATGAGTCAACAAAATCAGCAAGAACATGTTAGTAATTATACAACATATCTGAAATCACTTTTTTATGTACACTTAAATTCTTGGAATATCATGAAGACATTTCTTGACACTATTTGTTTCTAAAATTAGGTTTCTAGTGGTGGAATTGGTAGCGGTGTTGCGAATGGAGTTAGTAGTAGTAATGATATCAATATTGGTACCAAAAAAGGTGCTGATTTTGGTAATGCTAACAAACATATAGCTACTGTTCACGTAACTATCTTCAAATTATGTGTTTATAAATCACAAAATTGTCATAAAAATATAAGTGGTATAATTATTAACTTTGTATTATTTATTTATAGTCAAATATGAAGAATGTCATTCATGGAGATATCCGTGCTAATACTAGACGTAAGTTGCTTTATTGGTGTGTTGATGGATTAGCTGTTGCAAAAGGTCGTATTGCATCCACAGATCCGAACGCAAAAGTCAATCACGTTGTTTTTGGTGGATCTTGTTGGAGTTTCTGTGCAACAAAGTGGAACTGTTAAACGACTTCAACAAGAAATAAAAGAAATGAAGTCCATGTATTAATGAATTGGAATTAGTTTTTTAGCTTCATTTTACATACTATATATATATATATATAGAATAAACGATGTAGTAACCCAGATTTTATTTTAAGATAATTATATGATAATCATGATTAAGGGTCCAGTCTTAACTGCTGAACTGATGAGCAGCTAGGGAAACATGAGCAGCTAGGGAATATGAGCAGCAATATGAGCAGCTAGGGAATATGAGCAGCTAATATGAGCAGCTAGGGAATATGAGCAGCTAGGAAAATATGAGCAGCTAGGGAATTTGCTGCTAGGGATTATACAGCTAGGGATTCTGCTGTTAGTTTGTTAGGGAATTTCGTTACTAAGGAAGTTTGAAAAGCTGCTAGGGAATCCCGAACTGCTATTAGGGAAGCCCGAACCCTCCAAGACAGGCAGGCAGGTGAGTGGATGCTTGCATGAATGACAGTTGGCGCCTAAGCATGAGCTGTCAATAATGGTAGTGACTCAGCTCAAGCATCTGATACGTGGCGTGCTTATAGGGGCTCGGACGTCTCGATGTCAGCTCAAGAATCCCGATCACCCCAAATATTTGTCTATAAATAGGAGCTGGGGATTCAGTTATTTTTCACATCACTTCCATCTCACTTCATATCTTTGCCCGGAAAAGAGTAGCTGGGGAGCTCGGGAAAGAGTAGCTTGGGAATTCTAGAAGGAATAGCTCGGGAAGGAAGAGCTCGGGGTCAGACCAAGAGACCAGTTTGGGTCAAGCTTGAGACCAGGTCAGGTCGGGAGTTGACCTAGGACAGCTAGGGGTTGTCTTTTTCCAGCTTATTCAGACTTCGGTGTTAAGTACGTACACATTGACTAAGATTGCCAGCGAGTATACATGTTTATATATTGCATTTATTTGGCATTATTATATGGCATGATGTATGATTTACCGTTTTCCATATTCATATGTCATGTGCATATACACGTTGAGCCTATACCTTGTTATACCTGATTATAGAGCCGCTCAGCTCTATACTCGATAGTCTGTCACTGAGAGTACCGCGACGGCGGGGGCATTTATGTCTGTCTACTCTGGTGTACTAGACGAGTGTGGTTGCACCCAGAGGTTGATCCGTGCGGTGGCAGCACTCATGTGGCGCCGGTACTGAGCATGACTTTTTGGATGACCCTTTACCAGTCATCATGTTGCATGCATTATATACATATGTTTACTCATGTCTATGTACTGGGCGTTAGCGCTCACGTCCTAGTTGTTATCTTGGACACCCTATTCCACGGGGCAGGTCACAGGATGGAAGGAGCTGGTAGTTCAAGGCAGGACTAGGGAGCAGGGGCCTTGAAGAGTTAGTTATACAGCAAGATTCGATATAGCTGTATAATGTTTACTTTTAAGAATTTCGATATGGTTGTATCACTACAGATTTAAGCCTGGATTTTATTACTAAGCTGATATGTAAATTATGGTTATGTTTCCGCACGTTTTACTCTGTTAAGTTATTTTGCTGTAGTAAGTTTAATGCATGCTATTAGTTGCCAGTTAGTAGGTGATACCATGCAGGGTCACTACATTTTTTGTATCAGAGCATGCATAGATTTTGGGATTAGTACTTGGGATTTAGTCTAGTAATTCTTGAGCATTGGGATTTTAATGTGCAATTCTTTTTAGGATATGGCTAACGAGAGTCACGGTAGTGTTGGCCAGGGAGGTGATCATCATCATCATCGCCATCATCATCAGGATGATCGACATCGTCCTCATGAGGGTAGACGTCGCTATACTATTAATAAGTTCATGCAGGTAGGACCAAAACCCTTGGTGGGAGGCGAGAATCCTGAACAGGCGAGAAGTTGGATGTCTAAACTCGAGAGTAATTTTCGTGCTTTCGATTGTACTGAGGATCAGAAGCTGGAAGTTCTAGAATTCGTTCTAGAGGATCGAGCACGTTTTTGGTGGGATGCCAAGGCTGCTCAGGCACGTGTTTGCTCTAGAGTTCTTCTGGTTATCATCCCCAGACTCAAGGGCAGGTGTTTGCTCTGTCTCAGGAGCAGGCTACTGAGGGAAGCGATCGCATGTTGGCAGGTACCTTTCTGTTATGTGGTATTCCTGCACTTGTATTAATTGATACTGGAGCATCGCATTCCTTTATTTCTAGTCGCTTTGTTAAGAGACATAGATTACCTTATGTATCATTAGATATGGATTTAGTTGTATCTACTCCGTTAGAGCAAGAGATAGTAACTAAGCGTCTAGTGATGGGTTGCCTTCTGGAGTTTGAGGGTAATGTGTTAGCGGCTAATTTGATGATATTAGCGATGGCAGATTTTGACTATATTTTGGGAATAGATATGGTGACTTTGTATCACGCTACTGTGGATTGTTATCAGCGTCTGGTACAGTTTCATCCTGTTGAGGGTGATAGCTGGTACTTTTATGGTGAGGGTGCGCGACCTCCGATGCCACTTGTTTCGGCTCTGAAGGCATGTCATGTCTTGGAGTCAGGTGGGGAGAGCTACCTCATCTATGCAGTTGATATGTCCGCGAGTAGTCCGGGTATTGATCAGCTACCGGTTGTCAGCGAGTTTCCTGACGTATTCCCTGATGAGATTCTTGGTTTTCCTTCGGTTTGAGAGGTTGAATTTGATATTGATCTAGTACCAAGAACTACACCTATATCCCGAGCACCTTATCGTCTGGCACCGTCAGAGATGAGGGAATTGAAACAGCAGTTACAGGATCTGCTTGATAAGGGATATATTCGTCCGAGTATTTCTCCGTGGGGAGCACCTGTGTTATTTGTCAAGAAGAAGGATGGATCGATGCGACTGTGTATTGATTACAGGCAGTTGAATCGTGTCACCATCAAGAATAAGTATCCTTTGCCGTGGATTGATGATCTGTTCGATCAACTACAGGGTACTTCTATCTATTCTAAGATAGATCTGAGATCGGGATACCACCAGATGCGGGTACGAGACTCAGATATTTCTACGACTGCTTTCAGGACCAGATATGGGCATTATGAATTTCTGGTAATGCCATTCGGTTTGACGAATGCACCGGCAGTCTTCATGAATCTGATGAATCAGATATTTCGGGAATATCTGGATAGATTTGTCATCGTCTTCATTGATAATATTCTTGTTTATTCTCATGACAAGGAAGAGAATGCACAACATCTGAGAATTGTATTGCAAACGTTAAGAGATAAGCAGCTGTATGCGAAATTGAGCAAGTGTGAATTTTGGCTTGATCGGGTAGTGTTTCTCGGTCATGTGATTTCTAGTGAAGGAATATCTATTGATCCTAGTAAGATAGAGGCAGTGCTGAACTGGTCTCGTCCGACAACGGTTGCTGAGATTCGTAGTTTCTTGGGTCTAGCGGGATATTACCGTCGGTTCATCGAGAATTTTTCACAGTTGGCCAGACCTTTGACTCAGCTTACTCGGAAAGATGTTACCTTCATTTGGTCCTCGGATTGTGAGGAGTAATTTCACGAGCTGCGTAGACGTCTTACTACTGCACCTGTGCTAGCTCTACCTTCTGGATCAGGAGGTTATGTTGTCTATACTGATGCCTCTGGTCAGGGGTTAGGATGTGTTCTGACACAGCGTAGACATTTTATTGTCTATGCTTCTCGACAGTTGAAGGCGCATGAGACTAACTATCCAGTGCATGATCTCGAGTTGGCCGCCATTGTATTTGCGCTCAAGATTTGGAGGCATTATCTTTATGGCGAGAAATTTGAGATATTTACGGATCACAAGAGTTTGAAGTATTTATTCACTCAGGTGGAGTTGAATATGCAACAGAGACGCTGGATGGATCTTCTGAAGGATTATGATTGTGAAATCAAATATCATCCAGGTTCTGCCAATCTTACTGCTGATGCCTTGAGTCGGCAGGTGAGACTTTCTGCACTTCAGACTAATGAAATATCTCATATGATTCAAGAGTGCTGTTCATTGAGTTTTACGCTCAAGCACAAGAAAGGGAGGAATAAGATTCGTTTATATACTATTCTATCTGAGCCAGCATTGTATTCTCGGATCAGATATGCTCAGATATCTGATGTTAAGACTCAGCGTTTGGCACATCTGGCCAATGGAGTTAATACATCTGGATTCCATGAAAGAGTGGGTGCCCAGTGAGCCAACTTGTGGCTATGGGCTTTGATGACTCTTTGTACAAACGATCTTTTGTTTAATGTAATTTACACTTTTATAAATGGCAATGACTTTATCTTTCTTCATATTGTTATATTATGATATACTATTGTTGTTTTGATAAAGACCTTGAATATACTATAGTGTATGTAAGATGTGGTAGAACATGGGGATGTCTATCATGAAATACATCTTATAGTCACTGTATATTCTAAACTGTTCCTAGTCGATTGAGCCGTCCGATAATAAGGATAAGGATCGCTCGAGTTTGAGACTAGCATTTGCGATGCGGAGTACCACGTTTCATTGGTAGGGAACATGGAGATGTTCGAAGCATGCAAATGGATATTCATAGGATGAATAATCGAACTACCCTATCCGGACTTTCCAAGTGGTTATCACTTATCGAGTGGATAAAGTCCGCGGTTTTGGTTGTACACCATTAGTCCTTACGACTTGAAATATCATGGAGACTCTATATGCTAGTGCTGTGCTTTGACTCGTTTACCGACTCTATGGGGGTCATCAGGTGTCGAGATTGGGTACAGTTACGACACATATAGGAGTCAATGCATTGTTGTCAAGGATTCACCACATACTTGCGAGTGTGGATATCCTATGCGATCTGAGGAGATATTAGTGTGATAAATCTCTGGCCAGAGTAATTGATGTGATTTAAGAAATGGTTTCTTAGTAGCACATGCGATGTCACTAATTTGATCTTCAAGATGTATTGCATAGTTATCGAATCTTGAGCGACTCTCGATATACCAATGGTTGTTGATTCGATCGGGATATATGGATGAAGGGACCGTACTGTACGCTAACCAAAATCTACTGGTTCTTGTAGGCACTATCAGTGATACCTAGGGAATCATGGGGCGATGTTGCTAGGCGCTTTACCATGATTCGTTGGGCAAGTCGGAAAGTGTTGTTCCGAGTCACAAGGAGTTGTGAGCCCACGGCTAGCTGTATCCCTGAACCATTGAGGGTCACACAGTGTAATGGAGTTTTAATCCCCGTTGAGATAGTTAAATTTAAAGAGTTAAATTTAATGAACTAAGGAGTTGGACTTCTTAATTAAGAGTAAGGGAGTAGGATTTCCTAAAATGACATAGGGATGGACATTTTTGGAAACCACTGAATTCGGATTCAGGAAAATTTATTTTGACTTTAAAATGTGCAGAAATGGTTTCTGTGCACATTGGTGAAATCAGTTCATCAATCGGAGTCACGATGAATTTTATATTAATTTCTGAACGAGCGGGCTTTGCTTGTCAGGCCCCAGCTTATGATTAATGGGCCCTAAGGTGTTAGTGGCCTGCATTATAAATAAGTTATTTCAGTACAGAAATTACACACAACAGGTCATAATTTTTGAGAGCAAAAATCGAAAACCCTAGTCTCTCTAAAAGAAAATTTCGGCCGACCCCTCCCCCTCTGCCCGAGAAAATTCCGGTCTGTGATTTTGAATCGCGGTCAGGAATAACGAATCAGATTCGTGTAATCTCTTCGCAGAAAACTTCTGATAGATTTTCTAGTGCAATCTATCAGAGGGATTAAACCTCTGTTCGTGGACCTGATTGAAGGAGTTCATCGGTTCCAGGGAGAGACAACAAGAGCAGATAAAATCTGTTGGTGTCCAGTAATCTCGTTGCGAGATTGAAGGTAAAATTTAATAACTGTTATTTGAATTTTACACACACAATAATTTAATCGTTGAATGGTTGATACCCACACCATGGAATTGTTCCATGATAAAAATTTTTTAACTTCCGCTGCACCGGGTATCAATCGTGATTGATCTGACCGCCAGTTTTTTCTACAGTGGTATCAGAGCCAGGTTGCTCAGATCAAACGATTAAATTAATCAATTGTACAAAATTTTTGAGTCTCGGTTTTTGAAACAAAATAAATATTTTTAAATAAAAAAAAAAAAATTTTCGGGGCAAAACCCGGGCAGCGATTGGATCGCTGCCCGGTGCGGCAGCAATTGTTGCTGCCCCGGGCGGCGCACGGCGCCGCCCAAAGGGGGCGCACGGCGCCGCCCAAGGCGGCGACCGTCGCCGCCCAGGGCGGCGCACGGCGCCGCCCAGGGCAGTGCTGTGCGCTGCCCAGCGCAGCGCTGGGCGCTGCGCAGGGCAGCGCTCGGCGCTGCCCAGGGGCGGCGCTCGGCGCCGCCCAGGGCAGCGCCAGGCGCTGCCCTAAGGGGGCAGCCGGGCTGCCCCCGGCCCGCGCCCCGGGTGCGGGCCGGCCCGGGAGTGTCCCGGGCGGCCCGCGGGAAAAATTATATTTTTATTTAAAAATTAATTTTAATATTTAAAATTTTATTTTTGGTCCGGTCAAAAATTGTTTTGATTGGTTCACGAGATTTCGGATCGAATTGTTCGAGTCCGTAAATTTTAAAATTGATTTTGGATAAATTTGAATTTTTGGAAAATTTTAATATTTTATCCGTAAATTGAATTTTGAAATCAATTATTTTGGTACAATTGATGATAAGATATGATCTTATGATATATTAAGTAAAATATGATTTTATTTGTAAAATTGGATTTTATAGATAAAATATGATTTTATTTGATATAGAGATAAAATATGATTTTATATGTGAAATGAGATTTTATATATAAAATATGATTTTATCTTGTTTAAATTTGAATTGCCACAGCATGTTATCCAATAAATTAATTTTGAATTAAATGTTATTGGATAAGGATGATCGATTGCCATGACCAATTTTGTAGGTGTATGTTAGGAATTTACATTTTGTCTTTATTATTGTTGGTTTTATTAATGGGCCTGGTTTATGGCCCGATATGAATGTCATATGTAATAAAAGTGGGCTTGGTTTATAGCCCGTTCCCACCCCCTAAAAATGTATCCCCTACTTGTCATTGTTATTTATTGTAAATACATTAGATTTAGTGGGAGATCAAGATTTGAAGATGGTGGGCCCAGCAGACAATGAAGACTGAAGAAATGTAAATTGGAAGCATATGTAATAGGATTGCATTTGCATACTGCATATTACCTAGGATTGGACTAAGACCCGTGATTGGCAACCACGGGTCAATTAGAAATGGAATCGATCATCCTATATAATATGTGATATTATGATTGTATGCATGTTTAGACATAAATTGCGTGAATCCGGCAATGCATGCAATAAATTAAATATGATGAGACAAATATTTTTATAAATAAAATCCCTCATTTTAAATATGATTTAAAATTTATATCAAGATAAATAAAGGAAATTTAAATATTGTTTAAATGTTCCTACCTTCCATCAACGGTCAATGTATGTGATGCTACCCGCGGATACGGTCCGGCTCATATTATTGGGGGGGCCCGTCCGTCGGAAAGCTGTACATTGGATTGACAAATGTTGTAAGTTGGGTGGAACTCCCATGGGATCGGCTCATATTATTGGGGGATCCACATGGCGACCGTCCATCACAACTTAATATTGGTGGGTCATCTTGACATGTCACTTTAAACGGCGTCATATTATTGGGCCCTTATTGGACATGAGGTAAATACATGGGGGTTGCTTTGGAAGAAATTGGGCTCTACCTTTTGAGAATTATGGTTGGCTGATATTATTCGGGACCATAAGTTTGTCAATTGGACTCCATGTTCTCACTAAGGAAAAAGTTTCCCGTTTTCACTAGAGGGTGGTGAAATCGTTAAAATAGTGGGAGTGAGATTCATAAAATTAAATTCGCCTATTTTATGTCTTAGTAAATTGTTAAACAATCATTGATATATGTCTGTTTTCCTTTTCAGTATTTCATACAATGAATTCGCGAAATCCTTTATTCTCGATCCTCGAACAAAACAAGCTGACTGGCGCCAACTATACGGAATGGTTCCGGAAGTTGAAGATTGTCTTAACTTCGGAGAAAATGCTCTATGTGTTAGAGAAAGCACCTCCGAAGGAAGCACCAGCTGATGTTAGTCCGGAGGAATTGGCCAAGCTTGATGCATGGTGGGACCATGACATCAAGACCAAATGTTATATGCAAGCCTCGATGTCTGATGAACTCCAGAGGCGATTTGAGGACACGGTGAATGCTGCTGACATTCACGCGCAACTCAAGGAACTTTTTGGGGCTCAATCGAGGGCTGAAAGGTTCTCTACTGTTAAGGAGTTGATGACGTGCCGCATGCGTGAAGGGACTTCGGTCCGTGATCATGGGGTACGAGTGATTTGGCTCATACAGAAGTTAGCGACCCTTGATTTGGTGTTGGAGCATGAACTCAATGTGGACTTGTTGCTTCTATCTCTTCCTTCTTCATTTGATGGATTCGTGATAAATTTTAATATGAACAAGATAGAGGCCACCCTTGAAGAGATGGTCAATATGCTCGTTACATATGAATCCACACTTAAGAAGGATAAGCCAGCTTTCTTGGTGGGCTCCTCATCTTCTGCTAAGAAGGGGCCAAGTATGAAGGGCAAGAAACGTTCTGCCCCACCCAAGAAAGTGGAACCCGAGAAGAAGCAAAAGACAAAGGCTTCAAACAATGGAAAATCCAAGGATGTTTGCCATTACTGCAAGAAGCCGGGTCATTGGAAGCGCAACTGCAAGGAGTATCTTGAGCAGTTAGGAACTGCAAAGGGTATGTTCTATATCGAAATAAACATGTCACTTAATACAACTTCTTGGGTATTGGATACCGGATGTGGATCTCACATTTGCAATGATTTGCAGGTGATGACAAGAAGTCGCAGGCTTAGAATGGGTGAGACCCAGCTGAGGCTCGGGAATGGTTCCAGAGTTGAAGCTACAGCCATTGGAGATGTTTGTTTGACTTTGCAGAACGGTTTTAAATTATTGTTGAGAGATGTTTTATTTGTGCCAGATTTAATTAAAAACATTATTTCTATTTCTATGCTTGATAGAGATGGTTATTCTTGTAATTTTGTGAATGGGATTTGCAATATTTACAAGAATGAATGTTTAATTGGAAATGGACAACTTGAAAACGATCTATACAATTTAAAACTAAAAGACGTTCCAGTGAATTGTATTGACAAACCGGCGACAACAAACAAAAGAAAAATCGATAGTCAAAACCCGGCAAACCTTTGGCACGCTAGACTAGGTCATATTTCCTCAAGGAGGATGAACAAGCTAGTGGGAGAGGGCATGTTTGATATGTCTGATATTAACTCTCTACCTACTTGTGAATCCTGCCTAAAAGGAAAAATGACTAAATCTCCTTTTAAGGGGAAACCTGAGCGTAGTCAGAATCTGTTGGATTTGATCCATACAGATGTTTGTGGTCCATTTAGAGTAGGGACTCAACATGGCCACACCTACTTCATTACCTTTACTGATGATTATTCAAGGTATGGGTATTTATATTTAATGAAATATAAGTCTGAAGCATTTGAAAAGTTCAAAAAATTCAAGGCTGAAGTAGAAAACAAGCTAGGTAAAAGTATTAAAGCACTTCGATCGGATCGAGGTGGAGAATACTTGAGTACCGAGTTTTTGGACTATCTAAAAGAGAATGGGATTCTCTCTCAGTGGACTCCTCCTATGACACCACAGCTTAATGGTGTATCGGAGCGTCGTAATCGAACTTTGTTGGACATGGTTCGATCTATGATGAGCTTCACTGAGCTTCCACCTTCGTTTTGGGGCTATGCGCTTGAAACGGCGGTATTGTTGTTGAACAATGTCCACACTAAAGCAGTGGACAAAACACCATACGAGTTATGGAATGGCAAAGCTCCTAAGTATTCGTACTTGAGGATTTGGGGATGTCCTGCTTACGTGAAGCGGACAGTGGGAGATAAGTTGGATAGTCGATCCAGCTTATGTTATTTTGTAGGGTATCCGAAGAATTCAATCGGATATTATTTCTATTATCCTGCTGAAACAAAGGTGTTTGTTTCTAGGAATGCCACCTTCTTGGAGAAGGAGTTCTTATTGGATAAGAAAGGCGAGATGATGGAACTCGAAGAAGTTCGAGAAGAACCCGAAATACAAAATAACGATCCTACATCTCAGGAACCATTGCTGGACACGCCTGAACCTAGAAGATCCGAGAGGACTTCTAGACCTCCTATTCGATATGGTCTTCTTCTTGAAGGGGATCAAGATGAACCCGACATTGGATGTGATCCAAGAAACTTCAAGGAAGCAATTTCTGATGCGGATTCGAATTTATGGCTTGAAGCTATGCAGTCAGAATTGGATTCGATGCATACAAACCAAGTTTGGTCTTTGGTAGATCCTCCCGATGGAATTGTTCCAATAGGGTGTAAATGGATCTACAAAAGAAAGCTTGGGCCTGATGGTAAGGTATTGACCTACAAGGCGCGATTGGTGGCGAAAGGTTATACTCAAAGGCAAGGAGTTGACTATGATGAAACCTTTTCACCAGTTGCTATGTTCAAGTCCATAAGAATCCTTATTGCCATAGCTGCATGGTATGACTATGAGATATGGCAAATGGATGTGAAGACTGCTTTTCTTAATGGAGACATTAAGGAAGAAATCTATATGAAGCAGCCTGAGGGGTTCACATCCATGGGAAGCGAGCATAAGGTATGCAAGCTTCAGAGATCAATTTATGGTCTAAAACAAGCATCAAGAAGTTGGAACCAGAAATTTGATGAAACAATTAAAGATTTTGGTTTCATCAAGAACCCGGAGGAACCTTGCGTGTACAAGAAAGTAGTTAAGGATGCGGTGACATTCTTAGTACTTTATGTTGATGACATCCTACTCATTGGGAATGATGTAGGGATGTTACAGTCAACGAAGATATGGTTATCAGGTAGATTTTCGATGAAGGATTTGGGTGAGGCATCCTACATTCTAGGGATTCAGATCTATAGAGATAGATCTAAGAGAATGATAGGACTCACTCAATCAACCTACATCGATACCATATTGAAACGGTTTTCAATGGATGGGTCCAAAAGAGGACATCTACCCATGTGTCATGGAGTTTCTCTATCCAAGTCTATGTGTCCCAAGACTGATGAAGAGATAGAGAATATGACACATGTACCATATGCGTCAGCTATAGGTAGTATCATGTATGGGATGATATCTACCAGACCGGATGTAGCATTTGCTCTGAGTGTCACGAGCAGATATCAGTCTAATCCTGGTCAAATGCATTGGAAAGCCGTGAAGGACATTCTTAAGTACTTGCGAAGGACTAAGAATATGTTCATGGTTTATGGAGGACGAGAACTCAAACTGGAAGGCTATACCGACTCTAGCTTCCAAAGTGATGTGGATGACTCGAAGTCTACCTCTGGATTTGTGTTCATGCTCAATGGCGGTGCTGTCTCTTGGAAGAGTTCCAAGCAAGACATCACAGCGGATTCCACCACTGAGGCTGAATACATTGCAGCATCAGCTGCTGCTAAAGAGGCCGTTTGGATGAGGAAGTTCGTCCAAGAGTTGGGCGTCATTCCTGAATTTGTTGGTCCAGTCCCGGTGTACTGTGACAACACGGGTGCCGTTGCTCAAGCAAAGGAACCAAGGTCTCATCAAAGATCCAAACACGTACTGAGGAAATACCACATCATCCGGGAGATTGTGGAAAGAGGAGACATCACTGTCGAACGAGTGGCCTCTGCAGACAATATCGCTGATCCGCTTACTAAGCCCTTGCCAGGACCATTGTTTGACAAACATCGCGAAGCAATGGGTCTACGTAGTATGACTAGTTGGCTATAGGGCAAGTGGGAGATTGAAAGAGTGGGTGCCCAGTGAGCCAACTTGTGGCTATGGGCTTTGATGACTCTTTGTACAAACGATCTTTTGTTTAATGTAATTTACACTTTTATAAATGGCAATGACTTTATCTTTCTTCATATTGTTATATTATGATATACTATTGTTGTTTTGATAAAGACCTTGAATATACTATAGTGTATGTAAGATGTGGTAGAACATGGGGATGTCTATCATGAAATACATCTTATAGTCACTGTATATTCTAAACTGTTCCTAGTCGATTGAGCCGTCCGATAATAAGGATAAGGATCGCTCGAGTTTGAGACTAGCATTTGCGATGCGGAGTACCACGTTTCATTGGTAGGGAACATGGAGATGTTCGAAGCATGCAAATGGATATTCATAGGATGAATAATCGAACTACCCTATCCGGACTTTCCAAGTGGTTATCACTTATCGAGTGGATAAAGTCCGCGGTTTTGGTTGTACACCATTAGTCCTTACGACTTGAAACATCATGGAGACTCTATATGCTAGTGCTGTGCTTTGACTCGTTTACCGACTCTATGGGGGTCATCAGGTGTCGAGATTGGGTACAGTTACGACACATATAGGAGTCAATGCATTGTTGTCAAGGATTCACCACATACTTGCGAGTGTGGATATCCTATGCGATCTGAGGAGATATTAGTGTGATAAATCTCTGGCCAGAGTAATTGATGTGATTTAAGAAATGGTTTCTTAGTAGCACATGCGATGTCACTAATTTGATCTTCAAGATGTATTGCATAGTTATCGAATCTTGAGCGACTCTCGATATACCAATGGTTGTTGATTCGATCGGGATATATGGATGAAGGGACCGTACTGTACGCTAACCAAAATCTACTGGTTCTTGTAGGCACTATCAGTGATACCTAGGGAATCATGGGGCGATGTTGCTAGGCGCTTTACCATGATTCGTTGGGCAAGTCGGAAAGTGTTGTTCCGAGTCACAAGGAGTTGTGAGCCCACGGCTAGCTGTATCCCTGAACCATTGAGGGTCACACAGTGTAATGGAGTTTTAATCCCCGTTGAGATAGTTAAATTTAAAGAGTTAAATTTAATGAACTAAGGAGTTGGACTTCTTAATTAAGAGTAAGGGAGTAGGATTTCCTAAAATGACATAGGGATGGACATTTTTGGAAACCACTGAATTCGGATTCAGGAATATTTATTTTGACTTTAAAATGTGCAGAAATGGTTTCTGTGCACATTGGTGAAATCAGTTCATCAATCGGAGTCACGATGAATTTTATATTAATTTCTGAACGAGCGGGCTTTGCTTGTCAGGCCCCAGCTTATGATTAATGGGCCCTAAGGTATTAGTGGCCTGCATTATAAATAAGTTATTTCAGTACAGAAATTACACACAACAGGTCATAATTTTTGAGAGCAAAAATCGAAAACCCTAGTCTCTCTAAAAGAAAATTTCGGCCGACCCCTCCCCCTCTGCCCGAGAAAATTCCGGTCTGTGATTTTGAATCGCGGTCAGGAATAACGAATCAGATTCGTGTAATCTCTTCGCAGAAAACTTCTGATAGATTTTCTAGTGCAATCTATCAGAGGGATTAAACCTCTGTTCGTGGACCTGATTGAAGGAGTTCATCGGTTCCAGGGAGAGACAACAAGAGCAGATAAAATCTGTTGGTGTCCAGTAATCTCGTTGCGAGATTGAAGGTAAAATTTAATAACTGTTATTTGAATTTTACACACACAATAATTTAATCGTTGAATGGTTGATACCCACACCATGGAATTGTTCCATGATAAAAATTTTTTAACTTCCGCTGCACCGGGTATCAATCGTGATTGATCTGACCGCCAGTTTTTTCTACAGTCCATTTTCAGGCAGATGGTTTATTGTGCCTATCTAATCGAGTGGTTGTACCTAATGTTGTGGAGCTCAGGAATGATATTCTATCTCAAGCTCACAGGAGTCGATTATCTGTTCATCCTGGTAGCATGAAAATGTACAAGGACTTGCGAACTAGATTCTGGTGGAAAGGGATGAAGCGAAGTGTTTATCAGTTTGTTTCTAGATGTTTGGTTTGTCAACAGGTCAAGGCTGAACATCGACGACCAGGTGGATTACTGCAGAATCTTGAGATTCCCGAATGGAAGTGGGAGCACGTGACTATGGATTTTGTCACCCACTTGCCTATGACTTCACGTCAGTGTGATGCTATTTGGGTTGTCGTTGACCGTTTGACGAAATCAGCACATTTCATTCCTTACAACCGGGAGTATTCTTATGATCGCATGACACGCTTATATATCCAGGAGATAGTGCGATTGCATGAGATTCCAGTGAGCATAGTTAGTGATAGAGATCCGCGATTTATCTCACGTTTTTGGGATAGTTTTCAGCAGGCGTTGGGTACCACTCTGAGTTTGAGTACTGCATATCATCCGGAGACTGACGGGCAGTCAGAGCGGACGATTCGTACGTTGGAGGATATGCTACATTCGTCTGTCATGGAATTTGGCTTATCTTGGCAGGATCAATTATCTTTGATCGAATTTGCCTACAATAACAGTTATCATCGTAGTATTGATATGACACCTTTTGAGGCATTGTACGGTCGACGGTGTCGTACTCCGTTATTCTGGGATGAAGTCGGGGAACGACAAGTCGAGGGTCCTGAATTGGTGCAGCAGATTGTAGACAAGGTAGATTTGATCAAACATAACATCAAAGTTGCTCAAGATCGGCAAGCCAGTTATGCTAATATTCGTCGTCGGCCACTTCAGTTTGAGCATGGTGAATATGTGTTCTTACGAGTATCACCTTTCAATAAGGTGATGAGATTTGGTGTGAAAGGCAAGTTGTCTCCTCGTTTCATTGGGCCTTTCCAGATACTGGAAAAGATCGGAGATGTTGCATATCGTCTGGCGTTACCGTCATCTCTTTCCAGTATACATAATGTTTTTCATGTGTCGTTACTTCGACAGTACATAGCTGATGAATCTCATGTGATTCAATCTACTGATATTCAGCTAGAGCCAGATTTGTTTTTTGTTGAACGACCAATCCGTATCCTAGACAGGAAGGAGAAAGTTCTTCGGAACAAGACTATACCACTTGTGATGGTACAGTGGCAGCGCCGAGGCATTGAAGAAGCAACTTGGGAAACGGAGAGTCGTATGCAAGCGGAATATCCTGAGTTGTTTGCTTTATACTTTTGATTACCATGTATCAGTATAATTACAGTTTGTTTAATAAGACATGGTTTTCTGTTTCATATTGGTATCTTAATTTGTCTTTAGATTTTATTTCGCGGACGAAATATCTAAAGGTGGGGAGAATTTATTAACCCAGATTTTATTTTAAGATAATAATATGATAATCATGATTAAGGGTCCAGTCTTAACTGCTGAACTGATGAGCAGCTAGGGAAACATGAGCAGCTAGGGAATATGAGCAGTTAGGAAAACATGAGCAGCTAGGGAATATGAGCAGCTAGGGAATAGGAGCAGCTAGGGAAATATGAGCAGCTAGGGAATTTGCTGCTAGAGATTATACAGCTAGGGATTCTGCTGTTAGTTTGTTAGGGAATTTCGTTACTAAGGAAGTTTGAAAAGCTGCTAGGGAATCCCGAACTGCTATTAGGGAAGCCCGAACCCTCCAGGACAGGCAGACAGGTGTGTGGACGCTTGCATGAATGACAGTTGGCGCCTAAGCATGAGCTGTCAATAATGGTAGTGACTCAGCTCAAGCATCTGATACGTGGCGTGCTTATAGGAGCTCGGACGTCTCGACGTCAGCTCAAGAATCCCGATCACCCCAAATATTTGTCTATAAATAGGAGCTGGGGATTCAGTTATTTTTCACATCACTTCCATCTCACTTCATATCTTTGCCCGGAAAAGAGTAGCTCGGGAGCTCGGAAAAGAGTAGCTCGGGAATTCTAGAAGGAATAGCTCGGGAAGGAAGAGCTCGGGGTCGGACCAAGAGACCAGTTTGGGTAAGCTTGAGACCAGGTCAGGTCAGGAGTTGACCTAGGACAGCTAGGGGTTGTCTTTTTCCAGCTTATTCAGACTTCGGTGTTAAGTACGTCACATTGACTGAGATTGCCAGCGAGTATACATGTTTATATATTACATTTATTTGGCATTATTATATGGCATGATGTATGATTTACCGTTTTCCATATTCATATGTCATGTGCATATACACGTTGAGCCTATACCTTGTTATACGTGATTATAGAGCCGCTCAGCTCTATACTCGATAGTCTGTCACTGAGAGTACCGCGACGGCGGGGGCATTTATGTCTGTCTACTATGGTGTACTAGACGAGTGTGATTGCACCCAGAGGTTGATCCGTGCGGTGGCAGCACTCATGTGGCGCCGGTACTGAGCATGACTTTTCGGATGACCCTTTACCAGTCATCATGTTGCATGCATTATATACATATGTTTACTCATGTCTATGTACTGGGCGTTAGCGCTCACGTCCTAGTTGTTATCTTGGACACCCTATTCCACGGGGCAGGTCACAGGATGGAAGGAGCTGGTAGTTCAAGGCAGGACTAGGGAGCAGGGGCCTTGAAGAGTTAGTTATACAGCAGGATTCGATATAGCTGTATAATGTTTACTTTTAAGAATTTCGATATGGTTGTATCACTACAGATTTAAGCCTGGATTTTATTACTAAGCTGATATGTAAATTATGGTTATGTTTCCGCACGTTTTACTCTGTTAAGTTATTTTGCTGTAGTAAGTTTAATGCATGCTATTAGTTGCCAGTTAGTAGGTGATACCATGTAGGGCCACTACAAACGAGGTGGAACAATAAATTGTTTTGATTCCTTCGTGAATAGTTAGTTGGAAAATCGTGGAAGTAGTCATTATGCATTTAATTGTATATTTTATTTTATTACACAAGCAATGACTTGGTTTTGTATTTCAACTTGAAGTATATTTTTTTGTAATCTCTTTATTAACGTTTTCATTTGTTTGTTAAATCTCAGGAAAAATGTGCCAAATTTAGAACAATGAGGCTAAATTTATTAACGTTATCACGTTGTTCTTGGTGGATCTTGTTGGAAAGTTTGGGTTGATAAGATTTTGGTGGAGAAGGTTGACCTAATTCGACCAAGAGATTAAATGCGAGTTCTTGATGACTCATTAGAAAGCCCCGTCGCATGGTTATCTAAATTTGTAGTCTTGTGTGATTTATATCAATTCTAGTGATCTGTGTTGTTATGTGTAGCTAGTTTGTTGAGATATTTTGTATCGTGTTTTGGGTAGTATGATGAAAAATCTCGTGTATTAACTCTGCGAGTGGATTAGACTTGAAATTGTGCTTATTTTGTTGTAAAGATCTGGTTCTTTCGTTTTCATGAATGAAATTGAAATTTTTTGTTTAGTTATTCGTTTTCATTTTTCGTTTAGTTTATTGAAGTTTTTGTTACATTCGCATCATATGAGGCTATCTATGATCAAATAGTGTGTTGTCGACATCTTTTTTCGCGGCGTGCGAACGTATGATGTTAATAAACTTTTCACAACGTGCATTCGTGTGCTTCCAATAATTAATTTCGTAAGTGCGAGTTCACGCTGTCAATAGCTTTTTGCGGCGTGCATTGTGAGCTGTTGATACCTCTTTCCATGGCAGACAATGCGTGATGTTGATTTTCTTGTCCGCAGCGTGCGTGGAGTGCAATTGATGTTACTTTTCGCATCGTGCATCGCGCGTTGTTGATGGTACTTTCCGCAACGTACATCGTGCGCTGTTGATGTTAATTTGCGTAGCATGAAGCGCTGTCAATAACTTCGAACTTCAACAGCTTTGAGTTGTGCAACATGCACTGCGTGCTGCGGAAAGCAGTTTTTGTTGTAGTGATCTTCAATGCAATTTGACGTGAATAAGAACGAGCATAACATGAGATCTCGTGTGAGACCTCGATTCTAATCATTTATTCTCATTTAAAACAATCAACAAGCATACAAGATCCAAGGTTGAAATACAAACAAATTTTTTTTTCTCAAGCAAGGGCCCCGATCGATCGGTAATTTATTACCGATCAAGCGGACAAAACCCTGCCCGAAATTCCAAAGGCACTCGCTCGATCGGTAATAATTCACCGATCGAGCGGGCAAAACTCTGCCTCAAAAAAAGACTTACAGACATTCTCCCTCGATCGGTAATAATCAACCGATCTAGCGAGGACAACTCTGAACCAAAAACCAGAATTTATCTTATTCAATACTCCAGCTTCAAAATCAAAACAAAACATGCCGAGATATAAATACATGTGACAACAACATTCAAACATCAATATTCTATTATTCGATACAACGAGTTTCAAACCAAGTCGAGTTCTAACATGCTTCCAAAAACAACAAAAGTTCGACATGATAATAGCTCTTAAACCGAAGTCCCACTTCTAATCCTTGATCTCGATGCTAACCAAGTCTCCTCTGACTCGATCCTGCCCCACCTGTCTCCAAGTACACATACAAAACAAAGCATATAGTACCTAAAATCAAATCTACTAATTCGCATATATTAAATTAAATAAATATTATGATTATTTTTTTAAAAGTTTAATTAATTTAAATTCTTTATTTGAATTATGTGTTAATAGAATATCATTTATTTATTCAAATGATTTTCTTGTGCAACTTATTTATTTTAAATATTTTAAAGGTATAAACTTGCTTATTTAAATGATTTTCAATGTCTAGCTTATTTAGTTAAATTCTTTTATCTGTCCAAATCATTTTAAAGGTTTTTATACTGCTTGTGTATTTATTTAGATTACTTTTAAATGTTCTTTCAGTTTGTTTAAATTATTTTAATCGCTCTGTTTATTATTTAAAAATCTTAATTATCGTTGCGACATCAAAATATTTAAAGTGTTGATTTTAATTCCTAAGATAGTGCCTCAATTCATTTTCAATAATTATGAATTTAATTGCTTGGAATTAATTGTTTAAGTTTTCTTTAAAGTTTAAGTGCTCAAATATTTTAAGTTATTTATTATTGAGATTTTTGAGGCAGTGACTTTCAGTCCCGGTGTTCGGCGATGTTGGATTTCGGCGGTAAACTTCAAGAGTTTATTTTAAAAGTTTAGTAGGGAGGTAGGAGGATTTTAGATGAGAGTTTGAAAGTTAGAAGTTTTCGGGTATCGAAAAGCATTTTTTCTTATTATTGCAATATTAGGCTTATTCTTTAGCTTTTTCAAAAGTTAGAATTTTTGTAAATCCGGATTAGTAAAACCCGATTTAATATTTTTAATTTGGGGTTTTTAAACTTAGGAATTTTATTAGTGTAAGTTAGTAGGTAAAAGTTGTAGTATTTTAAAGTTGTACTATTAAAACAACACTCATACCTACTTTTACATGCTTACACCTATACATATAAACACTTGTACACCTCACACACACACCTTTTAAACACAAAATAAAACATTTAGCAAACCCTAGCCTCCATTTCCCTTAGGGCATCTCCAACCCTGTTTCAAAATGGTGTTTCACGCCATTTTGAAGCAGGGTTTCTTCTCCAACCCTGGACGCTACTTTAAAGTAGCATCCAATGGTTTTTAGCCCTTGACGCAGGGAGACCCCTGCGCCACATTTGGCGCAGGGGTCTTTTACTTTTTTTTTTAATTTTTTATTGTTATTTATTATTTATATAATAAATAATTTTATTAAATTAATATAAAATAATAATAATTTAAAAATAAAATTTTAAATATTAATTATGATTTGTAATTCGCAGGGTCCTTTACTTTTTTTTTTAATTTTTTTATTGTTATTTATTATTTATATAATAAATAATTTTATTAAATTAATATAAATTAATAATAATTTTAAAAAAAAATTAAATATTAATAATGATTTGTAATTAAGGTATTATTTATGGAATAAATATTTTGTGTTATAATAATTAAAATATTTAATAATTTGGGAGAATATTAGACAATGTAAATAAATAATACGAATTATATGATTGAATTAAACATTCAACATAAATTTATAATAAAAATACAAATTCAAATACATAACTAAGCATTGAAGCACACAACTGAAATTAAAATACAGAATCAAATACTGAATAAATGCAAAGATGATAAACAAAAAACAAACTAAATCATCAATAATTTGGAAAATCTGATCCAGAATCAGACCCTCACTACAAGAAAAAAGCTCATACACAACACTTAAAAGACAACGCTTTTTGTAAAAAGCGTTGTGTTTTTTTTATAGACAACGCTTTTAGTGAAAAGCGTTGTCTATAATTTTTTTAATTTATGAAGGACAACGCGTTTTGATATCTATGACAATGCTTTAGAAAAGCGTTGTCTATGAGCGTTTTTTTAATTATCTACAACACCACTTTTTTAAAAAGTGTTATCTATGGCCGTTTTTTTTACTATCTATTACAACGCTTTTTAAAAAGAATTTTCTATTAAATATTTTTTTAAAACATACCGAATTTGGCCTCAAAATAAAATATTTGCTTACAATTATTATTCTCTCTCCTTGCATTCTCTCTCTCTCGCCGATCTATCTTCTTCCTCTCTCCCTTCACCATTTCAAAATTTCAAGCTTCGATCTACTGATTTGAGCATAGATTTAGAATCCTCTCGTCGAGGGCTTCCTTCCAGTACCTATTTTCCTAATTTTTAAGCACGCTCCGTCAAACCTTTTTTCCTGCTATTTTTGTTTTGCGGTCGCCAACTGTCGCCTAGCCGAGAAAGAAGGTTTTTCAGGTTGTTTGGAGCTTTATTTCGAAACCTGGAGGTATCTTTCAAATTTTAGGTTTTTAAATTTGGGAATTTTTTTAGTTGTTTTCGTTTTTCTCGATTTATTTGGTGTGTGAAGTATGGTTTGGAATGATTCGGTCTTGTGTATGTTTTTGCACGATGATTTTACAGAAGTTGAGTTCTTGTCCCGTGGAGTAGTACATACCAATGGAACTTGTCAGAATTGTAAATTTTTTTGTCATTTTCATTATCTGGAAGTGTGACAATTAAAGAAAGAACTGTTGTAAGAATTCCATAATGCGTAAAAAGATTTGGGTTTCTTGAACAAGTTTAGTCGTGGACACTGGATTGTAGTCTTAGTTGCTATGTCCTCTGTCCCTTTCCAAGTCTTATTTCAGTGCTCAAATTATTACGTATAGCTTTGTTTCTGTGTGTGTTTGTGCTTGTCTCCTTTCACTCTTCTCCCGAGTTTTTTAAATTGTTCTAATGTTTATGGCCTTTTGCTTCCATCAGTGGCTTCATCTAGGGAAGGAAGAGCATGAATTGGGTTCATTCACTTCTTGGAACATAACAGGAACTTATAGAGGTTTGTTAGTTGCCTACTTATGAAATGATTCAGTGTTTTTTCATGTTATGATTATTTTATGTTGAATAAATCACACTTACTTTTTCTTGTAGTGTTTCTTTATGCCCATGAGTGCTCAATTCAATTATGTTTGTTGATACTCTAAATAAATTATAATACTCTTATCATCCATTATAGATTGTGCCTCTAATGTGTAAAATTTCATTCTCAGTACCTGTCGTGATGGGAATTAGTTCTTTCTTCTCTTGATGCACGTTTTAATCAATTGCCTTGCTAGATGGTCATTACAATCAACGTCTAATATCTCCAAAACACTTGTATAATATTGAATCATGGAATCTTACTTCACAAATATTTACTCATTTTCACCGACAATAAGTTTGAGTAAAACAGTTACCTTAAGAAAAAGTCTCTTGCATGCAGTGTTTTTTGTGTTTAGGTGGTTTGTAATATATCCATCCTAATAAGTAATTAAGTTCTCTGTTCAATTGAATTTTCTAAGTTTCTTAGATGATTAGTGCTCAAGATCAAGTTGATTTTACAGAAGGCTCCATTTCATTGGAAAGTCTATTCATTCTTTGATTCTTTTTGGTTCTAATCAGCTTGTTACAAGCTACTCAATTGTTATTCAATATTGCTGGTTTAAACTTTAGGTTGATTAATTTGTTTTTGTGTATGGATTTGTATTATATATTACTATTATTAAGCTAGTTATGTGATATGAATATTATTTGCTAGTAATTTTTTGATAGACTAGAACAGCTACTCAATTCTCCGTGCTGAATTCCAAAAATTAATTGACATTTTGCTTACTTTGAACTTTTCTGATCTTGCTGATATTTCTTGCATTTTCTTGACTTGGTGGTTCTTACTGACGTTCTCTTTTTTTCCACTCCGTATGCAATATGACGCACTGATATTTCTTGCATTTTCTTGACTTGGTGGTTCCACTCCGTACGTAATCTTGACGCCAAAACCGTGCTTTATTAAGTTGCTTTTGTTTTGATATGGTTATATGCATTGAATTTAATTCTGTTACTGAAAATGTATGAATTTTCAATGTTGGAACATGTCAAGTAGATTTGCAAGACTCCTCAGAATCCAGTGTGCTATTGCGGGGAAAAATATGTGCGTTAAATTTAGCTGCAGCACAGGTGATGCCATGGGGATGAACATGGTTTTGAAAGGTCACTACAAGAAATTCCTTAATTCACAACACTTAATAGACAACATTTTATGTTCAAGTTTTATAGGTTAATCTGTAAAAACTACACATTCAATTTTTATCAGAAACATATATATTTATTTACTAAGTGGTTCAATAGTATTCAATTACAGATATATATCAATAACATTTCAATTACTAATTGGTTTATTAGTATTTAGTTCTTGTCTGATTTGATTGTCAGAAAAAACAAAGCTGATTATGACTGATGAATTGACGCTTAATTAAATTTGTGCAGGTGCGTCCATTTAAGATACCTGTGGTATCACAGATGATTTTTGTCCATTTTATACTAGAGTAGTTTGGGCAGATATATAGTCTCAATCTTATAAGCTTCACCAGTTTTTGATCTTCTTTTCAAAAAGTTATGTTACTCTTCAGGTACATTGACATGGCAGAATCATTGTGCCAAAAAGAGTGATCAAAGCTTTCTGTTTAGATCCTGCAAAATGGGGAGGTAAATACATGCAACTCAGTTGTCAACTATTTTCATAGGATATCAGTATTTCAGTCTGGTTTCATTTGAAAATGGTGTGATAGTATAGTTTCATTTGCTTTGTCATTCCTGACATAGTAAAAATAAATAAAGTTGCATTTTGTTAGGCTGACTGGAAAAAAGTTCATTGATATTCTATATTCCTATATTTGTACTCCAATTTTTTGCATGTTTGACATGCAAATTGTGATAAACGTTTTATGACTATGAGATTTATATGATGCCTTGTGTCCACTTAAGCTTGTTCGGTTGAGTTGGGCTTAACTAATTGTTGTAACTCATTGGCACATAGGGATCGATGTATATTTTATAGTCTTGTGCAAATTATGCGTGTTAAATATTTAAATCTCGCAGCTTTGTGTGTTTTTAAATATTCCCCTTGTGTAAAAGAATTTAACAAGTCTCTACAATTCCTTGTTGTGCGTGCGCCTCTTCTATATATGTGAATTAAGTCAAACCAAAGGTCAATGAATGCGTCAATACTAATGATGATCATGAATGCTTAGCTCTTGGCTGGAACCGTACCTCAATGTCATTCTTTTTCATTTTACTGAATCACTGATTTACTTAATTGAGTTCTTTTCGAACTGTTGCCAAATTATCTTGATATGATTATGATTATTCCAACCTCTCTCTTCTCAGGCTTAGCTTGCCTTGGACAACCTTGTAGTGCCAGTGGGGTAAGCTTCTTATGTTGTTGTCCGTTTAAACAATTTTTTGCAAGTATACTGATAAATTCAAATTATATAAATGTCTCAAATCTTTGCATTCTAAGTTTGTTGCAAGTATTAGTTACTGATCAAGGATATGTCTCTGGATTGATTCAGGCTTGGAGGCATTAGCGTGAGGGAACACCTGCAAATATGATAGATCTTATGTTATAGGATGGATTAATGTATAGTTTTTTTCCTAGTGTTTATAGAGTTAGAATTAATTTGATTATTTTTTTTACATTTGAATGATTCATAATATTGAAATATTGTATATTAAATTTTATTTTTCAAATTTTTGAATTTTGAGTGATTTATAATATTAAAAATTTGTGAATTAAATTTTAATTTTTTTTGTTTTTTTTTTTCGGAAAAAGACAACGCTTTTTTCGCGTTGTCTATGTGGCTGAAAAAGCGTTGTTAAAGCCAGTGCTGTAAAAAAGCTCATCCAATGACAACGCTTTAAAAAGTGTTGTCTTTTTGAGAAAAGACAACACTTTTTTAAGTGTTGTCTTTTCTCAAAAAGACAACGCAGAAAAAACGTTGTTGTTGAGAAAAAAGCGTTGTCTTTTCAAAAAAAACAACGCGAAAAAAGCGTTGTTGTTGAGCGAATTTTTTTTTACAACACTGACTATAACAACGCTTTTTCAGCCACATAGACAACGCAGAAAAGCATTGTCGTTGGCCTTTTTTGTTGTAGTGCCTCCAATATCACCAAAATATCTTCCAAATGAGTTGTCTTCTTGTTGACGACGTTCTTCTTCTCTTTTCTGCATAATTCTTGCTCGATCATTCTCAACAATTTGGCACAGCACAGGATCTCCAATTGTGCTAACATCCATGTATAAAATTTTGTTTTCCTCTTGATGTTTAGCCAATGCTAATTGTTCTTGACGAAGTGATATTTTTTTCTGCTCATTTTGCAATGCTAGCATCCTCATCTCACGAGTATCGCTAGATCCCTGTTGTAGTACACTGAGAAGCTCGCGATGTCCTTCCTTCATCGAAGAAATTAATTCTGAAACATGTTCTTCTCTTTTTTTCTTTAATTTGGATTTTTTCACTCCAAGAGGTCGTTGAGAAGTGTCACCTGCATTTTTATCACTACTTAAATTAATTTCAAATGAATTGATTCCTTGGGAACCTGATATCGGAGATTCTGATCCTTGAGTATTCGACTGTGATGAATCCAAATTTGTGACTTCTTGTCTTGGTATTGCCTTCGGTGCACTGTCTTCGGCCGAGAATTTCTCCATTTCTTTCAAGATAGGCCACACATGATCAAATTTGAATCCTTTTGTAAAATTTTTATCTTGCATCATCAAATCTAACACGTAGAGCATCTTCTTCGAAGTCAAGACAATCTTCAACTTACGGAACCATTCCGTATAGTTTGCGCCAGTCAATTTATTTTGTTCGAGGATCGAGAAAAGTGGATTATGCGAATTCATCTTTATGAAATACTGAAAAGAAACAGACAAATATCAGTGATTGTTTAATTAATTTACTAAGACATAAAATAGGCGAAATTTATTTTATGAATCTCACTCCCACTATTTTAACGATTTCACTACCCTCTAGTGAAAACGGGAAAATGTTTTCCTTAGTGAGAACATGGAGTCCAATTGACAAACTATGGTCCCGAATAATATCAGCCAACCATAATTTTCAAAAGGTAGAGTCCAATTGCTTCCAAAGCAACCTCCACGTTTTTACCTCATGTCCAATAAGGGCCCAATAATATGACGCCGTTTATTGTGACATGTCAAGATGACCCATCAATATTAAGTTGTGATGGACGGTCGCCATGTGGATCCCCCAATAATATGAGCCGATCCCATGGGAGTTCCACCCAACTTACAACATGTGTCGATCCAATGTACAGCTTTCCGACGAACGGGCCCCCCCAATAATATGAGCCGGACCGTATCCGCGGGTAGCATCTCATACATTGATCGTTGATGGAAGGTAGGAACATTTAAACAATTTTAAATTTCCTTTATTTATCTTGATATCAATTTTAAATCATATTTAAAATGAGGGATTTTAATTTTGAAAATTTGTCTCATCATTTTAAAATTTTGTATGCTTGCCGGATTCACACAATTTAGTCTAAAACATGCATACAACAATAATATCATATATTATATAGGATGATCGATTCCATTTCTAATCGACCCGTGGTTGCCAATCACGAGTCTTAGTCCAATCCTAGGTAATATGCAGTATGCAATGCAATCCTATTACATTGAACTTCCATTTACATTTTTTCTGTCTTTATTGTCTGCTGGGCCCACCTCCATCTTTAAATCTTCATCTCCCACTAAGTCTAATGTATTTACAATAAATAAACATGACAAGTAGGGGATACATTTCAAGGGGTGGGAACGGGCCATAAAACAGACCCACTTTTATTACATATGACAATTCATATTGGGTCATAAACCAGGCCCATTAATAAATCCAACAACAATAAAAACAAATGTAAATTCCTAACATACACCTACAAAATTGGTCATGGCAATCGATCATCCTTATGCAATAACTTTTAATTCAAAATTAATTTATTGGATAACATGCAATGGCAATTTAAATTAAAAGGATAAAATCATATTCTATATATAAAATCTTACTTTACATACAAAATCATATTTTATCTTTTTATCAAATAAAATCATATTTTACATATAAAATCCAATTTTATACATAAAATCATATTTTACTCAATATTTCCATAAGATCATATCTTATCATCAATTGTACCAAAAATAATTAATTTCATAAAATCTGATTTAAAGGATAAAATATATAAATTTTCCAAAAATTCAAATTTATCCAAAAATCAATTTTAAAATTTTCGGACTCGAACAATTCGATCCGATGCCTCGTGGACCAATCAAAAACAATTTTCGATCGGACCAAAAATAGAATTTTAACATATTAAAATATTAATTTTAAAAATTAAAAATTAATTTTTCCGCGGGCCGCCCGGGACACTCCCGGGCTGCCCGCGCCCCAAAGGGGCTCGGGCCGGGCAGCCCGGCTGCCCCTAGTCGCTGCCCTGGGCAGCGATCCAATCGCTGCCCATGTTTTTTGCCCGAAAAATTTTTAATTTAAAAAATTTATTTTGTTTCAAAAACCGAGGCTTAAAAATTTTTGTACAATCGATTAATTTAATCGCTTAATCTGAGCAACCTGTCTCTGATACCACTGTTGGAGAACGGCGATCAGATCAATCAGAATTGATACCCGGTGCAGCGGAAGTTTAAAAATTTTATATGGAACGATTCCATAATGGGTATCAAAACCTTACGATTAAATTGTGTGTGTAAAAATTAAATAACAATTATAAATTTTTACCTCCAATCTCGAATCGAGATTATGGACACCAACAGATTGCTCTGCTCTTGTTGTATCTCCCAGGAACTGATGGACAAACTGTTCTTCAATCAGGTCACGAACAGAGATTTAATCCCTCTGATAGATTGCACTAGAAAATCTATCAGAAGTTTCTACGAAGAGAATTAACGAATTTGATCCGTTAAACCAGACTGTAATTCAAAATTCACAGGCTGGATTTTTCCTGAGCAGAGGGGAGGGGGGAGGCCACTGTTAGAGAGAAAACTAGGGTTTTTTCGAAAATTGTGACCTGTTGTATTTAATTTCTGTACTGCAATAACTTATTTATAATGTAGGCCGCTAACAGCTTAGGGCCCATTAGTCATAAGTTCAAGCCTGACAAGCAAAGCCCGCATGTTCAGAAATTAATATAAAATTCATCGTGACTCAGATTGATAAACCGATTTTACCAATGTGCACAGAAACCATTTCTGCATCTTTTAGAGTCAAGATAAATTTTCTGAATCCGAATTCAGTGGTTTCCAAAAATGCCCATCCCTATGTCATTTTAGGAAATCTTACTCCTCTACTCTTAAATAAGAAGTCCAACTTCTTTGTTCATTAAATTTAACTCTTTAAATTTAACTATCTCAACGGGGATTAAAAATCCATTACTCTGTGTGACCCTCAATGGTTCAGGGATACAGTTAGCCGTGGGCTCACAACTCCTTGTGACTCGGAACAACAATTTCCGACTTGCCCATCGAATCATGGTAAGAGCGCCTAGCAACATCCCCCATGATTCCCTAGGTATCACTGATAGTGCCTACAAGAACCAATAGATTTTGGTTAGCGTACAGTACGGTCCCTTCATCCATATATCCCGATCGAATCAACAACCATTGGTAAATCGAGAGTCGTTCTAGATTCGATAACTATGCAATACATCTTGAAGATCAAATAGTGACATCGCATGTGCTACTAAGAAACCATTTCTTAAAACACATCATGTACTCTGGCCAGAGATTCGTCACACTAATATCTCCTCAGATCGCATAGGATATCCACACTCGCAAGTATGTGGTAAATCCTTGACAACAAAGCATCGACTCCTATATGTGTTGTAACTGTACCCAATCCCGACACCTGATGACCCCAATAGAGTCGGTAAACGAGTCAAAGCACAGTACTAGCATATAGAGTCTCAATGATGTTTCAAGTAGTAAGGACTAATGGTGTACAACCAAAACCGCGGACTTTATCCACTCGATAAGTGATAACCACTTGGAAAGTCCGGATAGGGTAGTTCGATCATTCATCGTATGAATATCCATTTGCATGCTTTGAACATCTCTATGTTCCTTACCAATGAAACGTGGTACTCTGCATCGCAAATGCTAGTCTCAATCTCGAGCGATCCTTATCCTTATTATCGGACGGCTCAATCGACTAGGAACAGTTTAGAATATACAGTGACTATAAGATGTGTTTCATGATAGCCATCCCCATGTGCTACCACATCTTACATACACTATAGTATATTCAAGGTCTTTATCAAAACAACAATAGTATATCACAATATAACAATATGAAGAAAGATAAAGTCATTGCCATTAATAAAAGTGTAAATTATATTAAACAAAAGATTGTTTATACAAAGAGTCATCAAAGCCCTTAGCCACAAGTTGGCTCACCGGGCACCCACTCTTTCAATCTCCCACTTGCCCTAAAGCCAACTAGTCATACTACGTAGACCCATTGCTTCGCGATGTTTGTCAAATAATGGTCCTGGCAAGGGCTTAGTAAGTGGATCAGCGATATTGTCTGCAGAGCCCACTCTTTTGACAGTGATGTCTCCTCTTTCCACGATCTCCCGGATGATGTGGTATTTCCTCAGTACGTGTTTGGATCTTTGATGAGACCTTGGTTCCTTTGCCTGAGCAACGGCACCCGTGTTGTCACAGTACACCGGGACTGGACCAACAACTTCCGGAATAACGCCCAACTCTTGGACGAAATTCCTCATCCAAACGGCCTCTTTAGCAGCAGCTGATGCTGCAATGTATTCTGCCTCAGTGGTGGAATCCGCTGTGGTGTCCTGCTTGGAACTCTTCCAAGAGACAGCACCGCCATTGAGCATGAACACAAATCCAGAGGTTGACTTTGAGTCATCCACGTCACTTTGGAAGCTAGAGTCGGTATAGCCTTCCAATTTTAGTTCTCTTCCTCCATATACCATGAACATATTCTTAGTCCTTCGTAAGTACTTAAGAATATCCTTCACGGCTTTCCAATGCATTTGACCGGGATTAGCTTGATATCTGCTCGTGACACTCAGAGCAAATGCTACATCCGGTCTGGTAGATATCATCCGATACATGATACTACCAATGGCTGACGCATATGGTACATGTGTCATTTTCTCTATCTCTTCATCAGTCTTGGGACACATAGACCTGGATAGAGAAACTCCATGACACATGGGTAGATGTCCTCTTTTGGACCCATCCATTGAAAACCGTTTCAATATGGTATCGATGTAGGTTGATTGAGTGAGTCCTATCATTCTCTTAGATCTATCTCTATAGATCTGTATCCCTAGAATATAGGATGCCTCACCCAAATCCTTCATCGAGAATCTACCTGATAACCATATTTTTGTTGACTGCAACATCCCTACATCATTCCCAATGAGTAGGATGTCATCAACATAAAGTACTAAGAATGTCACAGCATCCTTAACTATTTTCTTGTACACGCATGGTTCCTTCGGGTTCTTGATGAAACCAAAATCCTTTATTGTTTCATCAAATTTCTGGTTCCAACTTCTTGATGCTTGTTTTAGACCATAGATCGATCTCTGAAGCTTGCATACCTTATGCTCGCTTCCCATGGATGTGTATCCCTCAGGCTACGTCATATAGATCTCTTCCTTAATGTTTCCATTAAGAAATGCAGTCTTCACATCCATTTGCCATATCTCATAGTCATACCAAGCAGCTATGGCAATAGGTATTCTTATGGACTTGAACATTGCAACTGGTGAAAAGGTTTCATCATAGTCAACTCCTTGTCTTTGAGTATAACATTTCGCCACCAATCACGCCTTGTAGGTCAATACCTTACCATCAGGCCCAAGCTTTCTCTTGTAGATCCATTTACACCCTATTGGAACAATTCCATCGGGAGGATCTACTAAAGACCAAACTTGGTTTGTATGCATCGAATCTATTTCCGACTGCATAGCTTCAAGCCATAAATTTGAATCCGCATCAGAAATTGCTTCCTTGAAGTTTCTTGGATCACATCCAACATCGGGTTCATCTTGATCCCCTTCAAGAAGAAGACCATATCGAATAGGAGGTCTAGAAGTCCTCTCGGATCTTCTAAGTATAGGCGTGTCCATCAATGGTTCCTGAGGTGTAGGATCATTATTTTGTATTTCGGGTTCTTCTAGAATTTCTTCGAGTTCCATCATCTCGCCTTTCTTATCCAATAAGAACTCCTTCTCCAAGAAGGTGGCATTCCTTGAAACAAACACCTTTGTTTCAGCAGGATGATAGAAATAATATCCGATTGAATTCTTCGGATACACTACAAAATAACATAAGGTGGATCGACTATCCAACTTATCTCCCACTGTCTGCTTCACGTAAGCAGGACATCCCCAAATCCTCAAGTACGAATACTTAGGAGCTTTGCCATTCCATAACTCGTATGGTGTTTTGTCCACTGCTTTGGTGTGGACGTTGTTCAACAACAATACCGCCGTTTCAAGCGCATAGCCCCAAAACGAAGGTGGAAGCTCAGTGAAGCTCATCATGGATCGAACCATGTCCAACAAAGTTCGATTACGACGCTCCGATACACCATTCAGCTGAGGTGTCATAGGAGGAGTCCACTGAGAGAGAATCCCATTCTCTTTCAGATAGTCCAAAAACTCGGTACTTAAGTATTCTCCACCTCGATCCGATCGAAGTGCTTTAATACTTTTACCTAGCTTGTTTTCTACTTCAGCCTTGAATTCTTTGAACTTTTCAAATGCTTCAGACTTATATTTCATTAAATATAAATACCCATACCTTGAATAATCATCAGTAAAGGTAATGAAGTAGGTGTGGCCAAATTTAGTATCGATTCTAAATGGACCACAAACATCTGTATGGATCAAATCCAACAGATTTTGACTACGCTCAGGTTTCCCCTTAAAAGGAGATTTAGTCATTTTTCCTTTCAGGCAGGACTCACAAGTAGGTAGAGAGTTAATATCAGACATATCAAACATGCCCTCTCCCACTAGCTTGTTCATCCTCCTTGAGGAAATATGACATAGCCTAGCATGCCAAAGGTTTGCCGGGTTTTGACTATCGATTTTCCTTTTGTTTGTTGTTGCCGGTTTATCAACATAATTTATTGGAACGTCTTTTAGTTTTAAGTTATATAGATCGTTTTCAAGTTGTCCATTTCCAATCAAACATTCATTCTTGTAAATATTGCAAATCTCATTCACAAAATTGCAAGAATAACCATCTCTATCAAGCATAGAAACAGAAATAATGTTTTTAATCAAATCTGGAACAAATAAAACATCTCTCAAAAGTAACTTAAAACCGTTCTGCAAAATTAAATAAACATCTCCCACAGCTTTAGCTTTAACTCTGGAACCATTTCCGAGCCTCAGCTGGGTCTCACCCATTCTAAGCCTGCGACTTCTTGTCATCACCTGCAAATCATTGCAAATGTGAGATCCACATCCGGTATCCAATACCCAAGAAGTAGTATTAAGTGAAACATTTATTTCAATATAGAACATACCCTTCGCAGTTCGCAACTGCTCTAGATATTCCTTGCAGTTACGCTTCCAATGACCGGGCTTCTTGCAGTAATGGCAAACATCCTTGGATTTTTCCATGTTTGAAGCCTTTGTCTTGTACTTCTTCTCGGGTTCGATTTTCTTGGGTGGGGCAGAACGTTTCTTACCCTTTGTACTTGGCCCCTTCTTAGCAGAAGAAGAGGAGCCCACCAAGAAAGCCGGTTTATCCTTCTTTAAAGTGGATTCATATGTTACAAGCATATTGACCATCTCTTCAAGGGAGGCCTCTATCTTGTTCGTATTGAAATTCACCACAAATCCGTCAAACGAAGAAGGAAGAGATAGAAGTAGTAAGTCCACGTTGAGTTCATGCTCCAACACCAAATCAAGCGTTACCAACTTCTGTATGAGCCAAATCACTCGTACCCCATGATCACGGACCGAAGTCCCTTCACGCATGCGACACGTCATTAGCTCTTTTACAGTAGCGAACCTTTCAGCTCTCGATTGAGCCCCAAAAAGTTCCTTGAGTTGTACGTGAATGTCAGCAGCATTCACGGTATCCTCAAATCGCCTCTGGAGTTCATCAGACATCGAGGCTTGCATATAGCATTTGGCCTTGATATCATGGTCCCACCATGTATCAAGTTTTGCCAACTCTTCCGGACTTACATCAGCTGGTGCTTCCTTCGGAGGAGATTTTTCTAACACGTAGAGCATCTTCTTCGAAGTCAAGACAATCTTCAACTTACGGAACCATTCCGTATAGTTTGCGCCAGTCAATTTATTTTGTTCGAGGATCGAGAAAAGTGGATTATGCGAATTCATCTTTATGAAATACTGAAAAGAAACAGACAAATATCAGTGATTGTTTAATTAATTTACTAAGACATAAAATAGGCGAAATTTATTTTGTGAATCTCACTCCCACTATTTTAACGATTTCACTACCCTCTAGTGAAAACGGGAAACTGTTTTCCTTAGTGAGAACATGGAGTCCAATTGACAAACTATGGTCCCGAATAATATCAGCCAACCATAATTTTCAAAAGGTAGAGTCCAATTGCTTCCAAAGCAACCTCCACGTTTTTACCTCATGTCCAATAAGGGCCCAATAATATGACGCCGTTTATTGTGACATGTCAAGATGACCCATCAATATTAAGTTGTGATGGACGGTCGCCATGTGGATCCCCCAATAATATGAGCCGATCCCATGGGAGTTCCACCCAACTTACAACATGTGTCGATCCAATGTACAGCTTTCCGACGAACGGGCCCCCCCAATAATATGAGCCGGACCGTATCCGCGGGTAGCATCTCATACATTGATCGTTGATGGAAGGTAGGAACATTTAAACAATTTTAAATTTCCTTTATTTATCTTGATATCAATTTTAAATCATATTTAAAATGAGGGATTTTAATTTTGAAAATTTGTCTCATCATTTTAAAATTTTGTATGCTTGCCGGATTCACACAATTTAGTCTAAAACATGCATACAACAATAATATCATATATTATATAGGATGATCGATTCCATTTCTAATCGACCCGTGGTTGCCAATCACGAGTCTTAGTCCAATCCTAGGTAATATGCAGTATGCAATGCAATCCTATTACATTGAGCTTCCATTTATATTTTTTCTGTCTTTATTGTCTGCTGGGCCCACCTCCATCTTCAAATCTTCATCTCCCACTAAGTCTAATGTATTTACAATAAATAAACATGACAAGTAGGGGATACATTTCAAGGGGTGGGAACGGGCCATAAAACAGGCCCACTTTTATTACATATGACAATTCATATTGGGTCATAAACCAGGCCCATTAATAAATCCAACAACAATAAAAACAAATGTAAATTCCTAACATACACCTACAAAATTGGTCATGGCAATCGATCATCCTTATGCAATAACTTTTAATTCAAAATTAATTTATTGGATAACATGCAATGTCAATTTAAATTAAAAGGATAAAATCATATTCTATATATAAAATCTTATTTTACATACAAAATCATATTTTATCTTTTTATCAAATAAAATCATATTTTACATATAAAATCCAATTTTATACATAAAATCATATTTTACTCAATATTTCCATAAGATCATATCTTATCATCAATTGTACCAAAAATAATTAATTTCATAAAATCTGATTTAACGGATAAAATATATAAATTTTCCAAAAATTCAAATTTATCCAAAAATCAATTTTAAAATTTTCGGACTCGAACAATTCGATCCGATGCCTCGTGGACCAATCAAAAACAATTTTCGATCGGACCAAAAATAGAATTTTAACATATTAAAATTTTAATTTTAAAAATTAAAAATTAATTTTTCCGCGGGCCGCCCGGGACACTCCCGGGCAGCCCGGCTGCCCCTAGGGCAGCGACGATTGCTGCCCATGTTTTTTGCCCGAAAAATTTTTAATTTAAAAAATTTATTTTGTTTCAAAAACCGAGGCTTAAAAATTTTTGTACAATCGATTAATTTAATCGCTTAATCTGAGCAACCTGTCTCTGATACCACTGTTGGAGAACGGCGATCAGATCAATCAGGATTGATACCCGGTGCAGCGAAAGTTTAAAAATTTTATATGGAACGATTCCATAATGGGTATCAAAACCTTACGATTAAATTGTGTGTGTAAAAATTAAATAACAATTATAAATTTTTACCTCCAATCTCGAATCGAGATTATGGACACCAACAGATTGCTCTGCTCTTGTTGTATCTCCCAGGAACTGATGGACGAACTGTTCTTCAATCAGGTCCACGAACAGAGATTTAATCCCTCTGATAGATTGCACTAGAAAATCTATCAGAAGTTTCTACGAAGAGAATTAACGAATTTGATCCGTTAAACCAGACTGTAATTCAAAATTCACAGGCTGGATTTTTCCTGAGCAGAGGGGAGGGGGGAGGCCACTGTTAGAGAGAAAACTAGGGTTTTTTCGAAAATTGTGACCTGTTGTATTTAATTTCTGTACTGCAATAACTTATTTATAATGTAGGCCGCTAACAGCTTAGGGCCCATTAGTCATAAGTTCAAGCCTGACAAGCAAAGCCCGCATGTTCAGAAATTAATATAAAATTCATCGTGACTCAGATTGATAAACCGATTTTACCAATGTGCACAGAAACCATTTCTGCATCTTTTAGAGTCAAGATAAATTTTCTGAATCCGAATTCAGTGGTTTCCAAAAATGCCCATCCCTATGTCATTTTAGGAAATCTTACTCCTCTACTCTTAAATAAGAAGTCCAACTTCTTTGTTCATTAAATTTAACTCTTTAAATTTAACTATCTCAACGGGGATTAAAAATCCATTACTCTGTGTGACCCTCAATGGTTCGGGGATACAGCTAGCCGTGGGCTCACAACTCCTTGTGACTCGGAACAACAATTTCCGACTTGCCCATCGAATCATGGTAAGAGCGCCTAGCAACATCGCCCCATGATTCCCTAGGTATCACTGATAGTGCCTACAAGAACCAATAGATTTTGGTTAGCGTACAGTACGGTCCCTTCATCCATATATCCCGATCGAATCAACAACCATTGGTAAATCGAGAGTCGTTCTAGATTCGATAACTATGCAATACATCTTGAAGATCAAATAGTGACATCGCATGTGCTACTAAGAAACCATTTTTTAAAACACATCATGTACTCTGGCCAGAGATTCGTCACACTAATATCTCCTCAGATCGCATAGGATATCCACACTCGCAAGTATGTGGTGAATCCTTGACAACAAAGCATCGACTCCTATATGTGTTGTAACTGTACCCAATCCCGACACCTGATGACCCCAATAGAGTCGGTAAACGAGTCAAAGCACAGTACTAGCATATAGAGTCTCAATGATGTTTCAAGTAGTAAGGACTAATGGTGTACAACCAAAACCGCGGACTTTACCCACTCGATAAGTGATAACCACTTGGAAAGTCCGGATAGGGTAGTTCGATCATTCATCGTATGAATATCCATTTGCATGCTTTGAACATCTCTATGTTCCTTACCAATGAAACGTGGTACTCTGCATCGCAAATGCTAGTCTCAATCTCGAGCGATCCTTATCCTTATTATCGGACGGCTCAATCGACTAGGAATAGTTTAGAATATACAGTGACTATAACATGTGTTTCATGATAGCCATCCCCATGTGCTACCACATCTTACATACACTATAGTATATTTAAGGTCTTTATCAAAACAACAATAGTATATCACAATATAACAATATGAAGAAAGATAAAGTCATTGCCATTAATAAAAGTGTAAATTATATTAAACAAAAGATTGTTTATACAAAGAGTCATCAAAGCCCTTAGCCACAAGTTGGCTCACCGGGCACCCACTCTTTCAGTTGGGAAGTCTCGACTGTATGCATTAGAAGTGGAAAAATTGTCCCACCGCTTGGGATGGACAATATGCAGGCCGTAGTGGTTCTCCAACAAAAATTTTAGAAGATGTGGCTGATTACGATCTTTGGATATGACATGCATATTTTGGTATGCCTGGCTCCAATAATGATATAAATGTTTTAGAGTCATCCAGTCTATTTTATAATCTTGCAGATGGAATTTCTCCCCCAGCTCACTATACTATTGGAGGCAAACAATATGAAACTGGGTATTATTTAGCTGATGGTATCTATCCTAAATGGTCAACTATTGTACAAACTATCCATGATCCACGTGGTCCAAAGAAGCAGTATTTTGCGATGAAACAAGAGTCGTGAAGAAAAGATGTGGAGCATGCATTTGGCGTTCTTCAATCACGGTTTGCGATTGTGGCATCTCCAGCACGTGGTTGGAAGAAAAATCATTTGCATGATATAATGAAATCATGCATTATAATGCACAATATGATCATTGAAGATGAACGAGATCTCAGTGCACCAATTCAAGATGCGAGGGAAACATCAACTCCAGTTGTAGAAATTGCTGCCAATGATCATGCCAGATTTCAAGAATTTCTCGGTCGCTATAAAAAAATTAAAAACAAAGACGCCCATTATGCATTGCGAAATTCTTTAATTGATCATTTATGGGATAAATATGGTCATTCAAATATTTGAAGTGTATTGTTTTGTTTTAATTTATATCATGTACTTTTATTTTATTTCATCATTTGGAATAAATTATATTTAATTTCTTATAATATATTATTATAATAATTCGAAATTAATATATTTATCATTTTAGTAATATTATTTTTATTATTAATATTATAATATTAATATAATAAAAATTTAATGTAATATAATTAATTAATGAAAATTTTTAAATATATATGTTTATAAATAATAAAAAGTAATATAAAAAAGTAAAGTAAAAGGAATATTTCGAGAATATTCTTTTTAGAGTAAGATTTGAAGTAAGTGGGTTGGAGATGAATGTTATATTTGGTGCAGAAATTGCACTATTTTAGAGTAGAGCTGCTTTAAAATGAAGTTTTGGGTTGGAGATGGCCTTAGAAGCCGCCCTCTCTCTCCCATTTTTTCTCAAAATAAATTGGCCACCTTCTCCTCCTTGCTCCAGCCGCCGCCGCCGCCGCTGCCGCCCTCCACCACAGCCGCCGTTGCCGGGAAGTCGTCTAGGGAGGTTTAGCTAGGGTGTGGTCAAGTGTTCCAGCCCTTTCCCCTCTTCATTTTCGTTTTTTTGGTTATTTACAAGTCAAAGGCAAGTATAAACATTTTCTTGGGCATTCTAGCAAGCTATTTATTTTCTTGTGCTAAACCTCTATTTAAATTTTGAAATGCCTATGTTTTTTACATGTATGGTTTCGGTTTTAAGCAATTTTCAGTGGGGGTTATGTTTAAATTTTGGATTTTTAGCTATGCATGAAGTTTAAAGTGTTGTATGGGTAAATTGTGACTTGAGACATGAAAGGTTTGATGCATATAGCAAATTTTTGAATTTTCCAGAAGTGTGTATGCCCAAATTTCGAGTTTCATATGATGTTTGGGCTGTTTTTGAAGTATATAAGTATATTTTATTGGTTGGCAATTGGTCTTGATTGATTACTCATGAGTTGGAGGCTTTTTGATGCATAATTTTGATATTTTGAATTGTGGTGTTGAAGTGTGGTAAGGGGATGCCTAGGTGTTTGTGATAAGTCCTAGGAGATGGTATCGAGTGTGTTTAGTTGTTTGGAAGAAATTTGGGGTAAGGAAATAGGTCTTGGTGGTGTTTTCTCAAGGTAGAGGTGTTGTAGAGTGAGTTTGGCTTGGACAGGGCAATTTGATTTTGGGGCAGGGGAGGATCTGGACGAGGTCTGGGCATGGCTAGGGCTAGTTCTAGGTCAAGTTCATTACGTTTTGGTCGCGTCGGTATAAAATGGGCTTGTTTCGGGTAATATTTCATCAAGTTATGGATTTTTGAAGTTAAGGTGTCGGTGCAGAATTTTGAGGGCAAAAGTGGGCTGTCCGGATTGGGTTTTTGTTCAGGTTGTATAGGCTGTCAAATGAGGTTGAAAATAGGTCATATGGTTAGTTTGTAGTGTTTGGAGAGTGTCGCTTTGAGCGGTGTCAAATTTGGCTAAGGGATGATAGAGTTAAGGGCTTTACGGTTTGGTTGCTCGGTTTAAGGCAAGGTTGAGGAAAGTAAAGAATAGTTGGGCTTGTAGCTTAGGGGCAGCCACTCACCCACCTTGCACCCATATTTTTGAGTTGAGTTCCATTTCTTAAGTTGCATATTCGTGTGCGTGATTTTCGTCTTTGAGCCAAACAATATTTTCAAATGAAGTCGTTATAAGTTCTTGCATGCTAAGTATTTTGAGTCGAGTCAAGGAAGGAAAGAAAATATTTTTGAACAAAGTAAGTTGTTTGTGACTGGACAGAGCAATGTGGGCTGAGGGATGCCTCACCCACTTGCCATAGACGTGTAGTAAGTGGCTGGGAGACATCCCAGATCCCCTACCAAAAGGGACGTGTAGTAAGCGGCCGGGTTCATCTCGGCTCCCCTACCAAAAAGGAAAGTAAAGGGGCAAATCGCGTCGGGAGAAATCTCGGCGTCTTGCCTGCATAGTGCACTGCAGCCATGATCATGATCGAAACTTGAGTCACAATTCGAGGATCTAAGTTCTAAAGCAAAAAAACAAAGTTTAAGTTTCAAGTATCAGTTGACTCGTCTCAATTTATTCAGTTTTATGTTATGCATGCGTTTCAGTTAAGTCAAAAAAGTTCAAAAGTTTCATAGCATCAGTTGGCGTGAGTTCATACTTGCATGTTGTCTCATTTCCCTTATTTCACGCATGTTTACAGTTTAAGTTTCAAAGTATATTATGTATAGTAGTTTGAGTATTGCTTGGAGTATTTTAAAACTCTTGTTATATCATTGTTTATATTTGCTAGGTCATTAGACTCACTATGCTTGTTTGTTTGCCAGGTGAGGAGGAGTTTGTAGGGACCGAGGGGCAGGGTCCTTGAGGGGAGGTCTCCGGCGGAGCGAGGCCCTACGACCGTTGCTATTTCATGTTTCCGCACTAGTTTATGATTGTAATAAAGAGTTTAAACTTATGTACTTTAGGTAATAGTCAGGATGTGTTTTCCCTGTGCTTAAATTTTTAGGTCTTGAAACTGTTACCGCTATCATTTTCGCAACCGTGTGGGGTTGCTTTTACTTTGAAAGTTATGATTATCGCAGTGGTTATATTTTTGCCGCATTTATTGCGTTTGTTTAGATTGGTTGTCTGTGACAGAGAGGTTTTGCTTACTTTCAAAAAAGTCATGGCAATTTTTTTTTTTAAAAAAAAAATCCTTAACTTCTTTTATTATTTATTTAAGTATAGAGGTTAGGGTCGTTTCTGTTGGTATCAGAGCACGGTCTTGGTTTGGGCTGAGCCTACTGCCGGTTGTCGAAACTCAGAGGATCTCGCCTCAAGGTCTGTAAGTTTTAATAAATTTTATATGGTAGTCGTAATTGATTTATTGTTTTAAATGTTTTGATGTCATATTTTTAAGAATTTTTTTTATAATAGATGTTTAAATCCTTTAAATGTGTAATTTCAGTGTTTAATTTTGTTTAAAAATTTCTTTTAGTAGTTTAAAGTGTGCCATTCAAATGTTTATTTTTTTTTAGCATGCGACTTCAATTTAAACGAAGTTGGTGTACCAATATTCCTTCCAGTTTTGGACAGTACAGGAGAATTGTTTGAGTTATTAGGCAGTGTTAACAATTCTTGATGAGATTGTAGGAGTTGGTTGAAAACATTAAACTTGCGCATTAGAAAATATTAATTGATGTGTCCTTGTAGTAATTTATTCTCTTATGGATGGAATTTAGTCGGATAAACTAAGTGTATAGTTTGCTTAGAAATTTATAGATGTATGTTTTGTCAGTTAAGTTGTGAATCGAACTGGTGTGAAGACTTGAGGTATATACTTTGTTATATTATTATGGATAGTTTGAGTTTTTCTTTTGTTATATGGGGAAATATGATTTTAAAAATAGTGAGTCGGTTACTATGAGCCTTTCAATTATATGAACTATTATTCCGATCATTAATTCCTTTTTCATCTTTTGTGTTCATATCCATTGCAACGAATACTTTTGAGTATCCAAAATTTATTTGCACATCCTTTGTTCATTTATGGATTCGTATGTCATCAGTCAACGTTGTATTCTGCTACTTTGACATAGGTTGAACTTTTAATAAGAATTTATTCTTATCTTACATTTCTTGAAATTTTTCTTCGGTTCTAGAGTCACATGTTGATGTGAGTGAGATTCATTTTGTCCTTATTTTTGGTGATCTACTTATTTTGTGGTTGATATTCGAATATGTCTTGGGACCGTTGTTTCCCCTGATTATTGACTTGTGTGGACTTCTCTCGACTGAAGTCACATCGTGTGAGACCTCGGTTCTAAACATCAAACTAAACTCGGATTGAATAAAAAAATAAGCAAACAAGATCCAAGATTTAAAAGTAAGAATTTTTTTTTTATCCTCGCTCGAGCGGCAAGACAAGCCCGCTCGAGCGAACAATGTTCTGCCCACTTGCCAAGAAAAACTCTCGCTCGAGCGGGGAAGCACCCTCGCTCGAGCGAAAAGGGTTCTATCACGCACACAGAAAAATGCCCGCTCCAGCGAGCACCAACTGCCACTCGAGCGAGACCAGGACTGAGTCAAAAATCCAGCATTTAGCTCAACCAATCCAAAATAAAACAAATCCATTCTCAACATGCATACATGACCAAAACAACATTCAAACATAACATGGTTCATAATACATGTAACGACAACCTTCAGTCCACGATACTCGTAGGATCGATACAACAGAAACGACGAGTTCGAATCTAAACATGCTATGAAACATAAACTAGATTGGCATGCTGATTTGACTTCTAAACCGAGTCTCACTTCTACTTCTTGCCCTCGAAGCTAACCAGGTCTTCGCTGACTTGATCCTGCCCCATCTGTTGCCAAGTACACATACAAAACAAAGCAACAGCTGGATAAACCGGTGAGAAAGATACTCCCAGTAAAAGCAACATAACAAGTAATACAATTAATAAACATGCTTTCAAGGCAATACGTAATCACTATCAACGTAATGAAATTCATGTCTTTAAATCGGGATATCAATTCTGATAAACGAGGGGTTGCTATTGTGCTTTTGGGATCCTGAGGATGAGATCACGTGACGACTCACCGACTCTCTCAATCGAGGTGGTGCCACGTATCCCACTCTTCTAGACTTTGAACAACTATAATGAGTTACTAGCACTAGGCGAGACGGCTACGACCTAGGCCACTCAGATTATAGCTCCCAAACGTCTAAAAAAAAAAGGGCTGTTCTGCCCGCTGAAATCAAAGTTGGCTCAAGATGCATGCATAACAGAAACATAAAACGTAAGCCACATAACCAATCTCAATCAATCAACAAAATACAGTTCCACATGCTAGAACAATATTGATGCAATATGTGATTTTAAGGGAAACTCGAGAACCAACTGTCCCGGGTATGCTATCCCGCTAACGATGGCTGCTTTTACCTTTCAATGCAAGTAGTTCCAACTCTGGATAAGTTACAATAAAAAGGTTATATCAGAAACTATACAACCTAACAACAATATCGGCTCAAGGTAATCTCTTTACCGATTCTTCGTCAAACTCTAGACGATCGACTGCTGCTTCTCTATCTCGAAAACTCCAAACGAATCTGTACGGAGACAAAAAATGATCAACAACAACGAACAAACCCAATGCCCAAAGTTCTACAACTCAAACACGGTTCAAAATCCTCAAAACTCAAACCGGCGGCATAACGGCTATAAACGATTATACCGGAAACGCAGACAGCAGTTCAATATCGATAACAACTCGAATCAATGCTAATACAACAAAAACAAGGCAATTCCAACAAATCCCAAAAACCTCATTTTCAAAAATAACTTTAGAAAATCATAACAAATCCGAACGTCGCTCTATTTCAAAACCGACAGATAATAAAAGACCAGAACTCCGTCAAGAACAACATACTCGAATCTCAATCGATTCTAACAACATCCGAAAACTAGAATGTATCTGATCGTAGAAAAACTTACGATATAACGGAGCTCTTGCTGCAGTGATCTCTAATCTGCCTTCAGAAATAAATTCCAACGGCCGGATCGAGCTCGGACTAAAATCTGGAAGCTCAAAAACAAAAAGGGGCGGTTTCAATGGAGAGGAATCAAGTTGGAGAAGATGACAGGATGGTTGGACAAGTCAATGGAGTGTACATAATATATAAAACTCAAAATTTGCACTTTAGTTCCTGAAAAATCTAAAATTTGCAAAATGGACCCTGATCAAAATCAAGTCGGCTCTTGAACTCTGTAATCTCCAATTAACTCAAATAAAATCATTTAAGATAAAAACGGGGCGTTACAATTCTCCCCCACTAAGAAGAGATTTTGTCCTCGAAATCAATAGAATCACAACTCATAAGATAGAATAAAGAACTAAAGACTATAAGAAGAACTCACGTCATCCGAATAACTCAGGAAAACGTTGTCTCATGTCGGATTCTGTCTCCCAAGTTGCTTCCTCAACGTCGTGACGGCTCCACTGCACTTTCACCAATGGAATCAACTTGGTCCTGAGTTGCTTCTCCTTCCGATCAAGGATCTGAATCGGTCGCTCAAAGTAGCTCAGAGTCTCATCTAACTCGGCTTCGTCAGGCTGAAGAATATGAGAAGGATCTGGATGATACTTCTGCAGCATAGAGACGTGAAAAACATCGTGAATACCAGATAAAAACGGAGGAAGTTCAAGTCTGTAGGCAAGATCGCCTATCTTCTCGAGAATCTCGTACGACCCGATGAATCTCGAAGATAACTTCCCTCTCTTCCCAAATCTAACGGTGCCTCTAAAAGGTGAAATCTTCAGAAAGACTCGGTCTCCCCGATCGAAACTCAAAGGTATGCGTCTGACATTAGCATACTTCGCCTGTCTATCCTGAGCTGACTTCATTCTAGACTGAATGATCTTAACTTGCTCTGCCATATCTCTAAGCATATCCGGTCCCAAATCAGGTGACTCGGACAAATCATCCCAAAACAAAGGAGATCGGCACTTCTTGCCGTACAAAGCCTCAAAAGGTGCCATACCGATACTCGCTTGGAAGCTGTTGTTGTAAGAAAACTCGACAAGAGGCAAAGAATCTTGCCAACTAGTTCCAAAGTCTAGCACTACCGCTCGAAGCATATCCTCTAACGTCTGGATAGTCCGCTCTGACTGTCCATCGGTCTGAGGATGATAAGGTGTACTCAGATGCAAACGAGTACCAAGTGCCTCCTGCAGACTGTGCCAGAAGTGCGAAGTGAATCTAGGGTCTCGGTCTGAAATGATCGACTTCGGCACCCCATGCAATCTCACAACATTGCTAACATATAACTCAGCCATCTGATTATGACGATATGTCATCCTGTACGGAATAAAACAAGCAGACTTCTTCAATCGATCGATCACTACGCAAATAGCATCGCATCCTCGAACAGATCGCGGTAGCTTCGTGACGAAATCCATAGAAATGTGATCTCATTTCCATTTAGGAACAGATAGACTGTGCAATAGACCACCCGGTCGCTTCCGCTCTACTTTCACTTGCTGGCAGTTCAAACATCGAGATACAAACCTCGCAACATTGCTCTTCATTTTCTTCCACCAGAACTGATTCTTCAGATCGTTGTACATCTTACGACCTCCAGGATGAACACTGAACCGACTGCAATGAGCCTTTCGGAGAATACGCTGCCTCAACTCCGAAATATCAGGCACAACAATACGGTTATTCACAAACAAAACGCCATCTCTAACCTGGAATTCAGACTGATGCCCAGATCTGACTTTCTATACTGAAACTTGAACGCTCGGATCAGATCTCTGTGCCTCTTTGATCGCAATCAACAACTCCGGCTCGGCTTGAATAGTAAACACTCTGATAGTCTTCCTATCTGTTTCAAACTCCAAACCAGAAGTGCAACATTCGTCGATCAACTGAGAAACACCGATAGTAGAAAGAGATAACGAACAAAGTTTTCGACTCAAGGCATCTGCAACTACATTCGACTTTCCCGGATAATACTTGATTTCACAGTCAAAATCCTTCAACAGATCTAACCATATTCTCTGTCTCATGTTCAGTTCTGCCTGTGAAAACAAGTACTTAAGACTCTTATGATCAGAAAAGATCTCAAATGACTCACCGTAAAGATAGTGACGCTAGATCTTCACAGCAAAAACAATCGCAGCTAGTTCAAGATCATGAACCGGATAATGAGTCTCGTGCGGCTTCAGCTGCCTCGATGCATATGCTATCACATGCTTATGCTGCATAAGAACACAGCCCAAGCCTCGGTTAGAAGCATCACAATAGACTATGAAACCTCCAGTACCCTTCGGAATAGAAAGAATTGAAGCACTGGTCAGTCTCCTCTTCAGATCAACAAAGCTAGCCTCGCAATCTGCAGTCCAGATAAAAGGCGCATTCTTCTGTGTCAGCTGGGTAATCGTCTTGGCAATAGACGAGAAACCCTCGATGAATCGGCGATAATAACCAGCTAAACCCATAAAGCTTCGGAGCTCAGGTACTGATGTTGGTCTAGGCCAATTCATAACCGCTTCAATCTTGCTGGGATCGACAGAAATCCCATCTCCAGAAATAATATGACCGAGAAAGACAACTTGATCCAACCAGAATTCACATTTAGACAGCTTGGCAAACAATTGCTCAACTCGCAAAATCTGCAAGACGATTCTCAAGTGCTCTGCATGGTCAGTATGATTCTTTGAATAGATAAGAATATCATCGATGAAGATAATGACAAACTCATCTAAATAACGCTGAAAGATACGGTTTATCAAACCCATAAAAACCGCTGGAGCATTAGTCAAACCAAACGGCATGATTATAAACTCAAAGTGACCATACCTCGTTCTGAATGCGGTCTTAGGAACATCTTCCTCTCGCACTCTCAGCTGATGATAACCTGATCTCAGATCAATCTTTGAGTAGACAGAAGAACCCTGCAGCTGATCAAAAAGTTCATCTATTCGGGGTAAAGGATACTTGTTCTTGACTGTAGCCTGATTCAGTTGACGGTAGTCGATATAGAGCTGCATAGAACCATCCTTCTTCCGAACAAAAAGAACAGGAGCACCCCAAGGCGATACACTAGTTCTGATGTATCCCTTGGCAATCAAATCCTCAAGCTGCTCCTTCAACTCTCTTAGTTCAATAGGTGCCATACGATAAGGAGCTTTGGAGATGGGTTGAGTACCTGGCACTAAGTCGATGTTGAATTCAATCTCTCGAATATGCGGCAATCCAAGAACATATTCCGGAAACACATCAGCAAAATCTCTAACCACTGGTATATCAACCAATTCAGGGCTATATTTCAGTACATCAACTGCATAAACCAAAAATCTCTCTGCACCTCTCTGTAACAAACGAGTCATAAATAACACTGAAATCAAAGGAATTCTAGATCGAGAACACTTACCAAAGAATTTCCACTCGTCTGCCATCTCAGGTCTGAATCTGACAATCTTCAGGAAACAATCGACCGTTGCCCTGTACTTGGTTAAAGCATCTATACCGACTATACAATCAAAATCCAACAATCCAAACACAATACAGTCGAACTCTAACAGATTCCCCTCAAAACAGAGTTCACAGTTCCTGACTATTCTGACAGAAACAATTCCTCCACCCAAAGGTGAAGTAACAGCTACTACAGTAGGTAACAACTCAGTAGGCAAAGCATGCAATAACACAAATTTCTTAGAGATAAAGGAATGGGAAGCACCTGTATCTATCAAAACATGGGCAGAATAACCAAAAATCGAACAGTTACCTGCTATAACATCATCAGGAGCTGCCTGAGCCTGATCCTCTGTCAAAGCAAAGACTCGTTCTTGTTGTCTCGGAGGCTGGTTTGCACTAGAGCTACCTTCATGTCGGTTCTGCTGCTGAGGCTGGAAAGAGTGCACTGCAGAAGAGTGCCTCTCAGGCTGAGCTGTAGGTCGAGATGAACTTCCACTTTGAGCTCGATCTCTGTTATGCTGAGGGCACACCTTAGAAAAGTGTCCCGGTTGTTGACAGGTGTTGCAGTTACCAAAGACTCCCACACACTGATCTGGTGAGTGCCTACCTCCACACTTGTTACAATACAAAGAAGTTGATCCAGAACTCTGTCCTGAACCGAACTGCTTGGAACCACTGGAACTAGAAGAACTGTTCCCTTGCCTCTTGAACTGTTTTCCTATTGCTTTGTACTGATCCCTTCTGTTTCCCCCACTGTTTCCACCTTCATAATTCTGTTGTTGGTTCTGAAACTGAGGTGGCTGATTCTGATGCTGAGATGGTTGGTTCTGAAACTGTCTCTGTTGCTGAGACACCATCTAATTACCTCTCTGCCTCCACAAGCCTGCTTTCTCTCCCTTTGCGTGATCCGCAAAGTTATCTGGCCTAGCAGTGTTCACCAACGTGAAGATGTCGGGATTCAAGCCGTTGATAAACTGATCGACTTTGGCTTCTTCATTGTCGGCAATGTGCGGGGCAAAATGCAACAAGCTGTCAAACTTGGCTACGTACACCTCAATGTTCAGATTCCCTTGCCTCAGATTGGCAAACTCGGCTCCCTTTTCCTTTTGGTACGAAACAGGAAAAAACCGCTTATAAAACTCATGATCCACCAGTTTTTGGCAACACCACGCAGCTGATGAATGACTAGCCTGGTTCGGCGGTCATCTGTATAATCAAGGGAATCGAACAGCTGATCAATGTCATCCAACCAACTCTCACAGTCAACTGGATTCTCAGTACCCATCAACAAAGGCGGATTATTGTAAGAGTGGGTGCCCAGTGAGCCAACTGTGTGGCTATGGGTTTTGTTGACTCTTTGTATAAACAATCTTTTGTTTAATATTATTTACACTTTTATGGCAATGACTTTATATTACTTCATATTGTTATATTGTGATATACTATTGTTGTTTTGATAAAGACCTTGAATATACTATAGTGTATGTAAGATGTGGTAGAACATGGAGATGTCTATCATGAAATACATCTTATAGTCACTGTATATTCTAAAACCGTTCCTAGTCGATTGAGCCGTCCGATAATAAGGATAAGGATCGCTCGAGTTTGAGACTAGCATTTGCGATGCGGAGTACCACGTTTCATTGGTAGGGAACATGGAGATGTTCGAAGCATGCAAATGGATATTCATAGGATGAATAGTCGAACTACCCTATCCGGACTTTCCAAGTGGTTATCACTTATCGAGTGGATAAAGTCCGCGGTTTTGGTTGTACACCATTAGTCCTTACGACTTGAAACATCATGGAGACTCTATATGCTAGTACTGTGCTTTGACTCGTTTACCGACTCTGAGGGGGTCATCAGGTGTCGAGATTGGGTACAGTTACGACACATATAGGAGTCAATGCATTGTTGTCAAGGATTCACCACATACTTGCGAGTGTGGATATCCTATGCGATCTGAGGAGATATTAGTGTGACAAATCTCTGGCCAGAGTACTTGATGTGATTTAAGAAATGGTTTCTTAGTAGCACATGCGATGTCACTAATTTGATCTTCAAGATGTATTGCATAGTTATCGAATCTTGAGCGACTCTCGATATACCAATGGTTGTTGATTCGATCGGGATATATGGATGAAGGGACCGTACTGTACGTTAACCAAAATCTACTGGTTCTTGTAGGCACTATCAGTGATACCTAGGGAATCATGGGGCGATGTTGCTAGGCGCTTTACCATGATTCGTTGGGCAAGTCGGAAAGTGTTGTTCCGAGTCACAAGGAGTTGTGAGCCCACGGCTAGCTGTATCCCTGAACCATTGAGGGTCACACAGTGTAATGGAGTTTTAATCCCCGTTGAGATAGTTAAATTTAAAGAGTTAAATTTAATGAACTAAGGAGTTGGACTTCTTAAATAAGAGTAAGGGAGTAGGATTTCCTAAAATGACATAGGGATGGACATTTTTGGAAACCACTGAATTCGGATTCAGGAAAATTTATTTTGACTTTAAAACGTGCAGAAATAGTTTCTGTGCACATTGGTGAAATCGTTTCATCAATCGGAGTCACGATGAATTTTATATTAATTTCTGAACGAGCGGGCTTTGCTTGTCGGGCCCCAGCTTATGACTAATGGGCCCTAAGGTGTTAGTGGCCTGCATTATAAATAAGTTATTTCAGTACAGAAATTACACACAACAGGTCATTATTTTTTAGAGCAATTTTCGAAAACCCTACCCTCTCAAAACCGATCGGCCGTCCCCTCCCTTTGCTCTGCCCGAGAAAATTCCGGTCTGTGATTTTGAATCGCAGTAAGGAATAACGAATCAGATTCGTGTAATCTCTTCGCAGAAAACTTCTGATAGATTTTCTAGTGCAATCTATCAGAGGGATTAAACCTCTGTTCGTGGACCTGATTGAAGGCGTTCATCGGTTCCAGGGAGAGACAACAAGAGCAGAATTGTTCTGTTGGTGTCCATTAATCTCGTTGCGAGATTTGAGGTAAAATTTATTTAATTGTTATTTAAATTTTACACATACAATAATTCAATCGTTGTATGGTTGATACCCACACCATGGAATCGTTCCATGAGAAAATTTTTAAACTTCCGCTGCACCGGGTATCAATCGTAATTGGTCTGGGAACTCGCCAGTTTTCCAACAGTGGTATCAGAGCCAGGTTGCTCAGATCAATCGATTGAATTAATCAATTGTACAAAATTTTTGAGTCTCGGTTTTTGAAACAAAATAAATATTTTTAATAAAAAAAAAATTTTTTTTTCCGGGGGGCGAAACCCGGGCAGCGATTGGATCGCTGCCCGGAGGGGGCAGCGATGGTCGCTGCCCCCAGGGGCGGCGCACGGCGCCGCCCAAAGGGGGCGCACGGCGCCGCCCAGGGCGGCGACCGTCGCCGCCCAGGGCGGCGCACGGCGCTGCCCAGCGCAGCGCTGGGCGCTGCGCAGGGCAGCGCTCGGCGCTGCCCAGGGCGGCGCACAGCGCCGCCCAGGGGCGGCGCTCGGCGCCGCCCAGCGGCGGCGCCAGGCGCCGCCAGGGCAGCAAACGTTGCTGCCCTAAGGGGGCAGCCGGGCTGCCCCGGCCCGCGCCCCGGGTGCGGGCCGGCCCGGGAGTGTCCCGGGCGGCCCGCGGGAAAAATTATATTTTTATTAATTTTAATATTTAAAATTTTATTTTTGGTCCGGTCAAAAATTGTTTTTGATTGGTTCACGAGATTTCGGATCGAATTGTTCGAGTCCGTAAATTTTAAAATTGATTTTGGATAAATTTGAATTTTTGGAAAATTTTAATATTTTATCCGTAAATTGAATTTTGAAATCAATTATTTTGTTACAATTGATGATAAGATATGATCTTATGATATATTAGATAAAATATGATTTTATTTGTAAAATTGGATTTTATAGATAAAATATGATTTTATTTGATATGGAGATAAAATATGATTTTATATGTGAAATGTGATTTTATATATAAAATATGATTTTATCTTGTTTAAATTTGAATTGCCACAGCATGTTATCCAATAAATTAATTTTGAATTAAATGTTATTGGATAAGGATGATCGATTGCCATGACCAATTTTGTAGGTGTATGTTAGGAATTTACATTTTGTCTTTATTGTTGTTGGTTTTATTAATGGGCCTGGTTTATGGCCCGATATGAATGTCATATGTAATAAAAGTGGGCTTGGTTTATAGCCCGTTCCCACCCCCTAAAATGTATCCCCTACTTGTCATTGTTATTTAATTGTAAATACATTAGATTTAGTGGGAGATCAAGATTTGAAGATGGTGGGCCCAGCAGACAATGAAGACTGAAGAAATGTAAATTGGAAGCATATGTAATAGGATTGCATTTGCATACTGCATATTACCTAGGATTGGACTAAGACCCGTGATTGGCAACCACGGGTCAATTAGAAATGGAATCGATCATCCTATATAATATGTGATATTATGATTGTATGCATGTTTAGACATAAATTGCGTGAATCCGGCAATGCATGCAATAAATTAAATATGATGAGACAAATATTTTTATAAATAAAATCCCTCATTTTAAATATGATTTAAAATTTATATCAAGATAAATAAAGGAAATTTAAATATTGTTTAAATGTTCCTACCTTCCATCAACGGTCAATGTATGTGATGCTACCCGCGGATACGGTCCGGCTCATATTATTGGGGGGGCCCGTCCGTCGGAAAGCTGTACATTGGATCGACAAATGTTGTAAGTTGGGTGGAACTCTCATGGGATCGGCTCATATTATTGGGGAATCCACATGGCGACCGTCCATCACAACTTAATATTGATGGGTCATCTTGACATGTCACTTTAAACGGCGTCATATTATTGGGCCCTTATTGGACATGAGGTAAATACATGGGGGTTGCTTTGGAAGCAATTGGGCTCTACCTTTTGAGAATTATGGTTGGCTGATATTATTCGGGACCATAAGTTTGTCAATTGGACTCCATGTTCTCACTAAGGAAAAAGTTTCCCGTTTTCACTAGAGGGTGGTGAAATCGTTAAAATAGTGGGAGTGAGATTCATAAAATTAAATTCGCCTATTTTATGTCTTAGTAAATTGTTAAACAATCATTGATATATGTCTGTTTTTCCTTTTCAGTATTTCATACAATGAATTCGCGAAATCCTTTATTCTCGATCCTCGAACAAAACAAGCTGACTGGCGCCAACTATACGGAATGGTTCCGGAAGTTGAAGATTGTCTTAACTTCGGAGAAAATGCTCTACGTGTTAGAGAAAGCACCTCCGAAGGAAGCACCAGCTGACATAAGTCCGGAGGAATTGGCCAAACTTGATGCATGGTGTGACCATGACATCAAGACCAAATGCTATATGCAAGCCTCGATGTCTGATGAACTCCAGAGGCGATTTGAGGACACGGTGAATGCTGCTGACATTCACACGCAACTCAAGGAACTTTTTGGGGCTCAGTCGAGGGCTGAAAGGTTCTCTACTGTTAAGGAGTTGATGACGTGCCGCATGCGTGAAGGGACTTCGGTCCGTGATCATGGGGTACGAGTGATTTGGCTCATACAGAAGTTAGCGACCCTTGATTTGGTGTTGGAGCATGAACTCAATGTGGACTTGCTGCTTCTATCTCTTCCTTCTTCATTTGATGGATTCGTGATAAATTTTAATATGAACAAGATAGAGGCCACCCTTGAAGAGATGGTCAATATGCTCGTTACATATGAATCCACACTTAAGAAGGATAAGCCAGCTTTCTTGGTGGGCTCCTCATCTTCTGCTAAGAAGGGGCCAAGTATGAAGGGCAAGAAACGTTCTGCCCCACCCAAGAAAGTGGAACCCGAGAAGAAGCAAAAGACAAAGGCTTCAAACGATGGAAAATCCAAGGATGTTTGCCATTACTGCAAGAAGCCGGGTCATTGGAAGCGCAACTGCAAGGAGTATCTTGAGCAGTTGGGAACTGCAAAGGGTATGTTCTATATCGAAATAAACATGTCACTTAATACAACTTCTTGGGTATTGGATACCGGATGTGGTTCTCACATTTGCAATGATTTGCAGGTGATGACAAGAAGTCGCAGGCTTAGAATGGGTGAGACCCAGCTGAGGCTCGGGAATGGTTCCAGAGTTGAAGCTACGGCCATTGGAGATGTTTGTTTGATTTTGCAGAATGGTTTTAAATTATTGTTGAGAGATGTTTTATTTGTGCCAGATTTAATTAAAAACATTATTTCTATTTCTATGCTTGATAGAGATGGTTATTCTTGTAATTTTGTGAATGGGATTTGCAGTATTTACAAGAATGAATGTTTAATTGGAAATGGACAACTTGAAAACGATCTATATAATTTAAAACTAAAAGACGTTCCAGTGAATTGTATTGACAAACCGGCAACAACAAACAAAAGGAAAATCGATAGTCAAAACCCGGCAAACCTTTGGCACGCTAGACTAGGTCATATTTCCTCAAGGAGGATGAACAAGCTAGTGGGAGAGGGCATGTTTGATATGTCTGATATTAACTCTCTACCTACTTGTGAATCCTGCCTAAAAGGGAAAATGACTAAATCTCCTTTTAAGGGGAAGCCTGAACGTAGTCAAAATCTGTTGGATTTGATCCATACAGATGTTTGTGGTCCATTTAGAGTAGGGACTCAACATGGCCACACCTACTTCATTACCTTTACTGATGATTATTCTAGGTATGGGTATTTATATTTAATGAAATATAAGTCTGAAGCATTTGAAAAGTTCAAAGAATTCAAGGCTGAAGTAGAAAACAAGCTAGGTAAAAGTATTAAAGCACTTCGATCGGATCGAGGTGGAGAATACTTGAGTACCGAGTTTTTGGACTATCTAAAAGAGAATGGGATTCTCTCTCAGTGGACTCCTCCTATGACACCACAGCTTAATGGTGTATCGGAGCGTCGTAATCGAACTTTGTTGGACATGGTTCGATCCATGATGAGCTTCACTGAACTTCCACCTTCGTTTTGGGGCTATGCGCTTGAAACGGCGGTATTGTTGTTGAATAACGTCCACACTAAAGCAGTGGACAAAACACCATACGAGTTATGGAATGGCAAAGCTCCTAAGTATTCATACTTGAGGATTTGGGGATGTCCTGCTTACGTGAAGCGGACAGTGGGAGATAAGTTGGATAGTCGATCCAGCTTGTGTTATTTTGTGGGGTATCCGAAGAATTCAATCGGATATTATTTCTATTATCCTGCTGAAACAAAGGTGTTTGTTTCACGGAATGCCACCTTCTTAGAGAAGGAGTTCTTATTGGATAAGAAAGGCGAGATGATGGAACTCGAAGAAGTTCGAGAAGAACCCGAAATACAAAATAACGATCCCACACCTCAGGAACCATTGCTGGACACGCCTGCACCTAGAAGATCCGAGAGGACTTCTAGACCTCCAGTTCGATATGGTCTTCTTCTTGAAGAGGGTCAAGATGAACCCGACATTGGATGTGATCCAAGAAGCTTCAAGGAAGCAATTTCTGATGCGGATTCGAATTTATGGCTTGAAGCTATGCAATCAGAATTGGATTCGATGCATACTAACCAAGTCTGGACTTTAGTGGATCCTCCCGATGGAATTGTTCCAATAGGGTGTAAATGGATCTACAAAAGAAAGCTTGGGCCTGATGGTAAGGTATTGACCTACAAGGCGCGATTGGTGGCTAAAGGTTATACTCAAAGGCAAGGAGTTGACTATGACGAAACCTTTTCACCAGTTGCAATGTTCAAGTCCATAAGAATCCTTATTGCCATAGCTGCATGGTATGACTATGAGATATGGCAAATGGATGTGAAGACTGCTTTTCTTAATGGAGACATTAAGGAAGAAATCTATATGAAGCAGCCTGAGGGGTACACATCCATGGGAAGCGAGCATAAGGTATGCAAGCTTCAGAGATCAATTTATGGTCTAAAACAAGCATCAAGAAGTTGGAACCAGAAATTTGATGAAACAATTAAAGACTTTGGTTTCATCAAGAACCCGGAGGAACCTTGCGTGTACAAGAAAGTAGTTAAGGATGCGGTGACATTCTTAGTACTTTATGTTGATGACATCCTACTCATTGGGAATGATGTAGGGATGTTGCAGTCAACAAAGATATGGTTATCAGGTAGATTTTCGATGAAGGATTTGGGTGAGGCATCCTACATTCTTGGGATACAGATCTATAGGGATAGATCTAAGAGAATGATAGGACTCACTCAATCAACCTACATCGATACCATATTGAAACGGTTTTCAATGGATGGGTCCAAGAGAGGACATCTACCCATGTGTCATGGAGTTTCTCTATCCAAGTCTATGTGTCCCAAGACTGATGCAGAGATAGAGAATATGACACATGTACCATATGCGTCAGCTATAGGTAGTATCATGTATGGGATGATATCTACCAGACCGGATGTAGCATTTGCTCTGAGTGTCACGAGCAGATATCAGTCTAATCCTGGTCAGATGCATTGGAAAGCCGTGAAGGACATTCTTAAGTACTTGCGAAGGACTAAGAATATGTTCATGGTTTATGGAGGACGAGAACTCAAACTGGAAGGCTATACCGACTCTAGCTTCCAAAGTGATGTGGATGACTCGAAGTCAACCTCTGGATTTGTGTTCATGCTCAATGGCGGTGCTGTCTCTTGGAAGAGTTCCAAGCAGGACACCACAGCGGATTCCACCACTGAGGCTGAATACATTGCAGCATCAGCTGCTGCTAAAGAGGCCGTTTGGATGAGGAATTTCGTCCAAGAGTTGGGCGTCATTCCTGAATTTGTTGGTCCAGTCCCGGTGTACTGCGACAACACGGGTGCCGTTGCTCAAGCAAAGGAACCAAGGTCTCATCAAAGATCCAAACACGTACTGAGGAAATACCACATAATCCGGGAGATTGTGGAAAGAGGAGACATCAGTGTCGAACGAGTGGCCTCTGCAGACAATATCGCTGATCCACTTACTAAGCCTTTGCCAGGACCATTGTTTGACAAACATCGCGAAGCAATGGGTCTACGTAGTATGACTAGTTGGCTATAGGGCAAGTGGGAGATTGTAAGAGTGGGTGCCCAGTGAGCCAACTGTGTGGCTATGGGTTTTGTTGACTCTTTGTATAAACAATCTTTTGTTTAATATTATTTACACTTTTATGGCAATGACTTTATATTACTTCATATTGTTATATTGTGATATACTATTGTTGTTTTGATAAAGACCTTGAATATACTATAGTGTATGTAAGATGTGGTAGAACATGGAGATGTCTATCATGAAATACATCTTATAGTCACTGTATATTCTAAAACCGTTCCTAGTCGATTGAGCCGTCCGATAATAAGGATAAGGATCGCTCGAGTTTGAGACTAGCATTTGCGATGCGGAGTACCACGTTTCATTGGTAGGGAACATGGAGATGTTCGAAGCATGCAAATGGATATTCATAGGATGAATAGTCGAACTACCCTATCCGGACTTTCCAAGTGGTTATCACTTATCGAGTGGATAAAGTCCGCGGTTTTGGTTGTACACCATTAGTCCTTACGACTTGAAACATCATGGAGACTCTATATGCTAGTACTGTGCTTTGACTCGTTTACCGACTCTGAGGGGGTCATCAGGTGTCGAGATTGGGTACAGTTACGACACATATAGGAGTCAATGCATTGTTGTCAAGGATTCACCACATACTTGCGAGTGTGGATATCCTATGCGATCTGAGGAGATATTAGTGTGACAAATCTCTGGCCAGAGTACTTGATGTGATTTAAGAAATGGTTTCTTAGTAGCACATGCGATGTCACTAATTTGATCTTCAAGATGTATTGCATAGTTATCGAATCTTGAGCGACTCTCGATATACCAATGGTTGTTGATTCGATCGGGATATATGGATGAAGGGACCGTACTGTACGTTAACCAAAATCTACTGGTTCTTGTAGGCACTATCAGTGATACCTAGGGAATCATGGGGCGATGTTGCTAGGCGCTTTACCATGATTCGTTGGGCAAGTCGGAAAGTGTTGTTCCGAGTCACAAGGAGTTGTGAGCCCACGGCTAGCTGTATCCCTGAACCATTGAGGGTCACACAGTGTAATGGAGTTTTAATCCCCGTTGAGATAGTTAAATTTAAAGAGTTAAATTTAATGAACTAAGGAGTTGGACTTCTTAAATAAGAGTAAGGGAGTAGGATTTCCTAAAATGACATAGGGATGGACATTTTTGGAAACCACTGAATTCGGATTCAGGAAAATTTATTTTGACTTTAAAACGTGCAGAAATAGTTTCTGTGCACATTGGTGAAATCGTTTCATCAATCGGAGTCACGATGAATTTTATATTAATTTCTGAACGAGCGGGCTTTGCTTGTCGGGCCCCAGCTTATGACTAATGGGCCCTAAGGTGTTAGTGGCCTGCATTATAAATAAGTTATTTCAGTACAGAAATTACACACAACAGGTCATTATTTTTGAGAGCAATTTTCGAAAACCCTACCCTCTCAAAACCGATCGGCCGTCCCCTCCCTTTGCTCTGCCCGAGAAAATTCCGGTCTGTGATTTTGAATCGCAGTAAGGAATAACGAATCAGATTCGTGTAATCTCTTCGCAGAAAACTTCTGATAGATTTTCTAGTGCAATCTATCAGAGGGATTAAACCTCTGTTCGTGGACCTGATTGAAGGCGTTCATCGGTTCCAGGGAGAGACAACAAGAGCAGAATTGTTCTGTTGGTGTCCATTAATCTCGTTGCGAGATTTGAGGTAAAATTTATTTAATTGTTATTTAAATTTTACACATACAATAATTCAATCGTTGTATGGTTGATACCCACACCATGGAATCGTTCCATGAAAAAATTTTTAAACTTCCGCTGCACCGGGTATCAATCGTAATTGGTCTGGGAACTCGCCAGTTTTCCAACAATTAAATGACTGAAACCTCTTCAGCAAGGTTTCCATAGGAGTTGCTGTAGCATCCAACTGATCAACTTCAGTACTAGCTTGCTCAGTCTCAGGAATAACTGGCGGTGGGTTTCTATTTATCATTCAACGAGGACCCATTGATAATAAAAGGTTAGGACACAAGATATCTCAGTCGCTACAATTTGGTGCCCTTACAACAGCTTGGAATGTCGGATACCCGCCGATAACAAAAACATTTATATCTCAAGTAGTTCATGCTTTATAAATTAAATCACAACATCATGTAATTCAATTAATTCTTAAATAATAAAGCATGCTCGCATGGCATTAATTAAACAAGTACAGAACTCAAACACATGCGAGGAGCCAATACATGCGGACTCGAACTACTCCGCTCACTCTAGTTCAACCAAGAATCTTAACACTCTAATACCACTTAATATGAGACCTCGGTTCTAAACATCAAACTAAACTCAGATTGAATAAAAAAATAAGCAAACAAGATCCAAGATTTAAAAGTAAGAATTTTTTTTTTTATCCTCGCTCGAGCGGCAAGACAAGCCCGCTCGAGCGAGCAAGGTTCTGCGCGCTTGCCAAGAAAAACTCTCGCTTGAGCGGGGAAGCACCCTCGCTCGAGCGAGAAGGGTTCTGTCTCGCACACAGAAAAACGCTCGCTCGAGCGAGCACCAGTTGCCGCTCGAGCGAGACCAGGACTGAGTCAAAAATCCAGCATTTAGCTCAACCAATCCAAAATAAAACCAATCCATTCTCAACATGCATACATGACCAAAACAACATTCAAACATAACATAGTTCATAATACATGTAACGACAACCTTCAGTCCACGATACTCGCAGGATTGATACAACAGAACCGACGAGTTCGAATCTAAACATGCTATGAAACATAAACTAGATTGGCATGCTGATTTAAATTCTAAACCGAGTCTCACTTCTACTTCTTGCCCTCGAGGCTAACCAGGTCTTCACTGACTTGATCCTGCCCCACCTGTTGCCAAGTATACATACAAAACAAAGCAACAGCCGGATAAACCGGTGAGAAAGATACTCCCAGTAAAAGCAACATAACAAGTAATACAATTAATAAACATGCTTTCAAGGCAATACGTAATCACTATCAACGTAATGAAATGCATGTCTTTAAATCGGGATATCAATTCTGATAAACGAGGGGTTGCTACTGTGCTTTTGGGATCCCAAGGATGAGATCACGTGACGACTCACCGACTCTCCCAATCGAGGTGGTGCCACGTATCCCACTCCTCTAGACTTTGAACAACTATAATGAGTTTACTAGCACTAGGCGAGACGGCTACGACCTAGGCCACTCAGATTATAGCTCCCAAACGTCTAAACAAAAAGGGTTGTTCTGCCCGCTGAAATCAAAGTTGGCTCAAGATGAATGCATAACAGAACATAAAACTTAAGCCACATAACCAATCTCAATCAATCAACAAAATACAGTTCCACATGCTTGAACAATATTGATGAAATATGTGATTTTCAGGGAAACTCGAGAACCAACTGTCCCGAGTATGCTATCCCGCTAACGATCACTGCTTTTACCTTTCAATGCAAGTAGTTCAAACTCTGGATAAGCTACAATAAAAAGTTTATATCAGAAACTGTACAACCTAACAACAATATCGGCTCAAGGTAATCTCTTTACCGATTCTTCGTCAAACTCTAGACGATCGACTGCTGCTTCTCTGTCTTGACAACTCCAAACAAATCTGTACGGAGACAAAAGATGATCAACAACAACGAACAAACCCAATGCCCAAAGTTCTACAACTCAAACACGGTTCAAAATCCTCAAAACTCAAACCGGCGGCATAACAGCTATAAATGATCAAACCGGAAACGCAGACAGCAGTTCAATATTGATAACAACTCGAATCAATGCTAATACAACAAAAACAAGGCAATTCCAACAAATCCCAAAAACCTCATTTTCGAAAATGACTTCCAAAAATCATAACAAATCCGAACGTCGCTCTATTTCAAAACCGACAGATAATAAACGACCAGAACTTCGTCAAGAACAACATACTCGAATCTCAATCGATTCTAACAACATCCGAAAACTAGAATGTATCTGATCGTAGAAAAACTTACGATATAAAGGAGCTCTCACTGCAGTGATCGCTAATCTGCCTTCAAAAATAAATTCCAACGGTCGGATCGAGCTCGGACTGAAATCTGGAAGCTCAAAAACAAAAAGGGGAGGTTTCAATGGATAGGAATCGAGTTGGAGAAGATGAGAGGATGGTTGGACTAGTCAATGGAATGTAGATAATATATTAAACTCAAAATTTGCACTTTAGTCCCTGAAAAATCTAAAATTTGCAAAATGGACCCTGATCAAAATCAAGTCAGCTCTTGAACTCTCTAATCTCCGATTAACTCAAATAAACTCATTTAAGATAAAAATGGAAAGTTACACATCGATTGCTCTTAATCACGCTTCGATTGTTTGAGCATGATTTCATTGCTCATGGACGAATGATCACAAGATTTGTATCTTGTTGGCTCATATTCATTATTCTTGGAGCCTCCATTATTATTAACCCATCCCTAGAATTTAATTATGAGTTGGTTGTTTTCACTTATCTAGATTTTCATTTTCAGCTCGTTTTCTTTGTAATGCTTGCATCATTTCATTTCACATTAAGCAGCATTACTTGTATGTCTGTTTCTTTTCATGATCCATCATGATGAGGATTTGGGTGGATCATAATTTCAATTATTATTTGAAATTCTTGTGTAGAGAATTGGCTCGTAGCCGCTTAGTGAGCGTTTAGACTGTTGGAATTTAGCATTCATACTAGATAAAATCATAAGTTATTGTTGTGATCCTAGGAGTGGCGACTATCAATTGTATCTAGTTCTAGTGAGTAGGTTGCTAGGTAGTAAATTATTTGAATGGGTTGTTTTAATTTTAATTAGGATCGTTAAGAGTAAACAGATTATTTTTGGTAAGCTGAATGGGTGAACAGTTGCGAGATAGGAAATAGAGTTGTCCCTAAAAACTTTTGGGTATTTTATATTAGCATTCTAAGGTTTTGTGAATGTCAATCGGTAGGACTATTGCACCAACTATGGGAACAAAATGACGAATAAAATATTCAAGCGGTTTATCGGATAAGCTACAGATGTAATTACCGGTGAAATACTAAGGTACTAGGGAAATACTGAGGAAGCATATACGATCGGGTTACAAACTCTTCAAGGTGCCTAATTGGGTACTAAGTTCTTGAAATATAAATTCAGGTTGTAGATATAATAATTTGGGAATTTTGGATTTTCGAACTTGCTGTTGAATTGAACTAGGGATTTGAGAAATGTCTTCAGGCGATATGTAAGAATTGTTTGGTACTTAAAGGCTATCTAATCCAATAAGTGGATAATAACTCGTGGTATAATTTGACTTGAGGTATAAATATGGATCTCCTAGTTGTTGCGTCTGTGATAGAAAAGGTGGATTAATCCGTTGGAAGATTTTAACTAAGAATTAAACTTTGGAAGAATCAAGAATGCCTAAGAGACGAAAGTATAAATTGGTGGTTATCCATATTGGGATCTGTGTAGTTGCCTATTTGGATTCTTTATATTATTGGATAACATCTTGGAGCTGAGCAACAATGGATTATATGGTTATATTTTCTTATCAAGGATTAATTTAAATTTATTTAGAGAAATGGGTCAATCAATCCTAAGTTGAGGAGAGTCATTTGTTTCACTTAAAGGTTAGCTGAACTAGAGTCATTGCTTAAGGGAATTTTAATTATCCATAGAGGCGTTGTGGGATGTAGTAACTAATAAGGGATTGAGCATAGTCCAAGAGTATTAAGCAAATCATTGCTAATAAGTGGCGTAGACCATTAGAATTTCAAAATGGTTGTTAGGTTGTTTTTGAAGGTATCATTGTTCGATTGTACTATTGACTTGGGTATATAAGAAAATTAACTCGATTTGTCGGTCCTTATGCAATTGATTGAGGAGATAGGTAATTTGTTTTATCATTCGAACTGGCACAGAGTTGTTAGTGATACATGATGGGTTTCCTGTATCGATGTTGGGGAAATATGGGTCAGATTCATATCTTATTTCAAGGTCTAACAAGGTAGAATTGTATAGTCCCTTAGTTATCCTATTTAGAAAAGTTTAGTGTTTAGTTGCTAAGTATTCTGGGAACTTGTGGATTTCTCAAAAGTTCAAGTTCTGGATTATATGGGTTAAGTTTAACTGGTGAATAGACATTAAGCATAGTTTCGTGGTTATAAAGCTTCTAATTTATAGTAAAGATCGACATAAATTCTTTATTGGGTATACAGAACTTTAATGCTTAGAATTTGCGATTCAGGATTTAAGGTTATCGAACCAAGATAGGTATAAGATATTTTAGGACTTTAGGTGACGAATTAAAGCTTTTAAAGTCACAAGAGAGCAGTGATTTGAAATCTCTCTTAGGAAGCAATCATTTGGGAACAAATAAGAATTGTGAATATGTATTGCAGTAATAATTAGTCCGATTCTTGATGATATAAACACTAATAAGTATCAGAGTGTACATCCTTAGCTATTTAGCGTCAACTCATAAGGGTGCTGGTAAGAAAAGTTAGTGCCAACCGGGTCTAATGTATCTGGACCTAGTTAGTAAATCCTGAATTTCGAGGACGAAATTCCATTTAAGGGGGGAAGGAATTGTAGTACCTAAAATCCAATCTACTAATTCGCATATATTAAATTAAATAAATATTATGATTTTTTTTAAGTTTAATTGATTTAAATTCTTTATTTGAATTATGTGTTAATAGAATATCATTTATTTATTCAAATGATTTTATTGTGCAACTTATTTATTTTAAATATTTTAAAGGTATAAACTTGTTTATTTAAATGATTTTCAATGTCTAGCTTATTTAGTTAAATTCTTTTATCTGTCCAAATTATTTTAAAGGTTTTTATACTGTTTGTGTATTTATTTAAATTACTTTTAAACGTTCGTCCAGTTTGTTTAAATTATTTTAATCGCTCTGTTTATTATTTAAAAATCTTAATTATCGTTGCGACATCAAAATATTTAAAGTATTGATTTTAATTCCTAAGATAGTGCCTAAATTCACTTTCAATAATTATGATTTTAATTGCTTGGAATTAATTGTTTAAGTTTCATTTAAAGTTTAAGTGCTCAAATATTTTAAGTTATTTATTATTGAGATTTTTGAGGCAGTGACTTCCTGTTCCAGTGTTCGGCGATGTTGGATTTCGGCGGTAAACTTCAAGAGTTTATTTTAAAAGTTTAGTAGGGAGGTAGAGGATTTTAGATGAGAGTTTGAAAGTTAGAAGTTTTCGGGTATCAGAAAGCATTTTTTCTTATTATTGCAATATTAGGCTTATTCTTTAGCTTTTTCAAAAGTTAGAATTTTCGTAAACCCGGATTAGTAAAACCCGATTTAATATTTTTAATTTGAGGTTTTTAAACTTAGGAATTTTATTAGTGTAAGTTAAAAGGTAAAAGTTGTAGTACTTTAAAGTTGTACTATTAAAACAACAATCACACCTACTTTTACATGCTTACACCTATACATATACACACTTATACACCTCACACACACACCTTTTAAACACAAAATAAAACATTTAGCAAACCCTAGCCCCCATTTCCCTTAGAAGCCGCCCCCTCTCTCCCATTTTTTCTCAAAATAAATCGGCCACCACTTCCTCCTTGCTCCAGCCGCCGCCGCCGCCCTCCACCACCGCCGCCGTTGCCGGGAAGTCGTCTAGGGAGGTTTAGCTAGGGTGTGGTCAAGTGTTCCAGCCCTTTCCCCTCTTCATTTTCGTTTTTTTGGTTATTTACAAGTCAAAGGCAAGTATAAACATTTCCTTGGGTATTCTAGCAAGCTATTTATGTTCTTGTGCTAAACCTTTATTTAAATTTCGAAATGCCTATGTTTTTGACATGTATGGTTTCGGTTTTAAGCATTTTTCAGTGGGGGTTATGTTTAAATTTCAGATTTTTAGCTATGCATGAAGTTTAAAGTGTTGTATTGGTAAATTGTGACTTGAGACATGAAAGGTTTGATGCATATAGCAAATTTTCGAATTTTCCAGGAGTGTGTATGCCCAAATTTAGAGTTTCATATGATGTTTGGGCTGTTTTTGAAGTATAAAAGTGTATTTTATTGGTTGGCAATTGGTCTTGATTGATTACTCATGAGTTGGAGGCTTTTTGATGCATAATCTTGTTATTTTGAATTGTGGTGTTGAAGTGTGGTAAGGGGCTGCCTAGGTGTTTGTGATAAGTCCTAGGAGATAGTATGGAGTGTGTTTAGTTGTTTGGAAGAAAGTGGGGGTAAAGAAATAGGTCTTGGTGGTGTTTTCTCAAGGTAGAGGTGTTGTAGAGTGAGTTTGGCTTGGACAGGGCAGTTCGGTTTTGGGGCAGGGGAGGATCTGGACGAGGTCTGGGCATGGCTAAGGCTAGTCCTAGGTCACGTTCATGACGTTATGGTCGCGTCAGTATAAAATGGGCTCGTTTCGGGTAAGATTTCATCAAGTTATGGATTTTTGAAGTTAAGGTGTCGGTGCAGAATTTTGAGGGCAAAAGTGGGCTGTCCGGATTGGATTTTTGTTCAGGTTGTATAGGCTGTCAAATGAGGTTGAAAATAGGTCATATGGTTAGTTTGTAGTGTTTGGAGAGTGTCGGTTTGAGCGGTGTCAAATTTGGCTAAGGGATGATAGAGTTAAGGGCTTTACGGTTTGGTTGCTCGGTTTAAGGCAAGGTTGAGGAAATTAAAGAATAGTTGGGCTTGTAGCTTAGGGACAGCCACTCACCCACCCTGCACCCATATTTTTTAGTTGAGTTCCATTTCTTAAGTTGCATAATTGTGTGCGTGAGTTTCGTCTTTGAGCCAAACAATATTTTCAAATGAAGTCGTTACAAGTTCTTGCATGCTAAGTATTTTGAGTCGAGTCAAGGAAGGAAATAAAATATTATTGAACAAAGTGAGTTGTTTATGACTGGACAAGGCAATGTGGGTTGAGGGATGCCTCACCCACTTGCCATAGACGTATAGTAAGCGGCTGGGAGACATCCCAGCTCCCCTACCAAAAGAGATGTGTAGTAAGCGGCCGGGTTCATCTCGGCTCCCCTACCAAAAAGGAAAGTAAAGGGGCAGATCGCGTCGGGAGAAATCTTGGCGTCTTGCCGGCGTAGTGCACTGCAGCCATGATCATGATCGAAACTTGAGTCACAATTCGAGGATCTAAGTTCTAAAGCAAAAAAACAAAGTTAAAGTTTCAAGTATCAGTCGACTCGTCTCAATTTATTCAGTTTTATGTTATGCATGCGTTTCAGTTAAGTCAAGAAAGTTCAAAAGTTTCATAGTGTGAGCTCATACTTGCATGTTGTCTCATTTCCCTTATTTCACGCATGTTTACAGTTTAAGTTTCAAAGTATATTATGTATAGTAGTTTGAGTATTGTTTGGAGTATTTTAAAACCCTTGTTATATCACTTTTTATACTTGCTAGGTCATTAGACTCACTATGCTTGTTTGTTTGCCAGGTGAGGAGGAGTTTGTAGGGACCGAGGGGCAGGGTCCTTGAGGGAAGGTCTCCGGCGGAGCGAGGCCATACGATCGTTGCTATTTCATGTTTCCGCACTAGTTTATGATTGTAATAAAGAGTTTAAACTTATGTACTTTTGGTAATAGCCAGGATGTGTTTTTCCTGTGCTTAAATTTTTAAGTCTTGAAACTGTTACCGCTATTATTTCCGCAACCTTGTGGGGTTGCTTTTACTTTGAAAGTTATGATTATCGTAGTGGTTATCTTTTTGCCGCATTTATTGCATTTGTTTAGATTGGTTGTCTGTGATAGGGAGGTTTTGCTTACTTTCAAACAAGTCATGACAAAAAAATTTTTAAAAAAAAAATCCGTAAATTCTTTTATTATTTATTTAAGTATAGAGGTTAGGGTCGTTTCAAAGTAACAACCGAATAACTCCGGTGAGAATAAATCCCAGTAAAAGCAACATAAACATGCAAAATCAATTAGCATATCATTATCATGATATGACATACATGTGATTCGATAATACTAAATATGAAATGCATGTCTTTTAAAAACTCAGGATTATCATATCAGATAATCAAAAGGAAATTCGTTCGTTCGGTTGGGATCCCGAGGACCAGACCTTGTAACTTGCCACCGACTCTCCCGATCAGGTGGGGTCACTTACCTACGTACTCTAGACCTTGAGCAACTATAAAGAGTCTTCTGACACTGAAGAGAACTCACACAAACCAGGCTACTCAAATATAGTCTCCAAAACGTCTATTTCGCATTTGGACAGTTCTGCCCTTTCAAATCAAAGATGAAGGCTCAATATGAATGCAATACAATTCGATATGCAATCAACTAACTTCATGAATATCATATAAGAGCATATATTCAAATAATACTCATTCAAGATCAAATAATATGCAAGTATGTGGTTTAGGAAAACTCGAGAATAAAAACATATTCGAGTGTTCAACCCCATTCGATCGATGTCAACCTATACCTCTTCTTCGATTCGAGGTGCTCCAATCTGTAATTCAATATCAAATAATACAATCAATATCCCTTCAAAACTCAATCAAACCAACTAGGTAAAACTCATTACCAAACTCGATCAACTCGCTACGGATTCAATCCCTGAAATCTATGAGCTTAACAACCTTCAAACAATCTGTACTAAGATGCAAAGAGCTCAATATCAATCAATCAATTCAATTCAAACTCAAACTAACGGCATAACGGCTATAAACGGTCAACCGAAAAACTACAAACATCAAAATCAACTATCCAACAACTCATAGCATCATAAAAACATCAATCCCCCATCAAGAACACGACCAAAAACATAAATCCAGAAATTGACCAAACTCAATTAACTTCAAAAAATCATAATAAATCCAAACGACATTCTTTTTCTGATCCGTATTCGAATAAACGATCTATGCTAGCTCAAGAACAACATATCCAAAAATTATTTGATTCTAACAACATCCAAAAAATTAATTATATCCGATCGGAGAAAAATTTAAGATAAAACGGAGCCTTCGATTCCGTGATCGTGAATATATCTTCAGATTTAATTTCTAACGGACGAATCGTGAAAAATCAAAAATCCCAAAGCTTGGAGAGGCGTTAATGGAGGTTGGAGGCGTGAAAGAGAAGAGAAATGAAGTGAAGAAGAAGTCAAATCATGCCTAAATATCTAATAAAATTCAGATTTGCAATTTAGACCCTGAAATTTCCAAAAATTGAAAAACAGTCCTAGATAAATATCAATTCAACCCTCGAAAATTCTAATATCAGAAAATCAATAATAAACTCAATTAAAATAATTCTAGGGCGTTACATCTCGTCTATCATATTTTTTTTCATTTTTGCTTCCTTTGTAAAAACCATCCCTCAACCTCTCTCGCAAAAGAATAATAGGATTTTTGAACGATATCACAGGGTTTGAAAAAAGATGTTGATCGAGCATTTTGTGTACTCAAAGCACACTAACATACAGTGAGAGGTCGATCTCGCATGTGATATTTAATTAGTTTAGATTATACAATGAAAGCATGTATAATTTTCTATAACATGATTGTGATGAGAAAAATGGAGGATATGTTCGAAAATTGTGATTTCCAAGATCAAGATTATGAATATGTGCTCCGTATGTTATCCATTCAAAAGATCTGCCGTAGAGTTTAACATCTCTTTGGAGCAGCATTTTGACATTCAGAACCAATAATCACACCTCTAAGTTTTAACATATTTGGAGTTCACATGGGGTGAATAGTGGATTTCGTCCATTTTTTAATCATGTGTCATTTTTAATTATTTGTGTTTTATTTTTGGATAATTAGTTTCAAATTTTAATCATGTGTAATTGTATTTTTTAAAATTTATTTGAAATTTTTTATTTTGTTTTTTTTAATTACAAAGTTATTAAATATAATTTAAAAAAATCAATATATCAAAAGTATCTCTGCATCACTGAACGAACATGAGATGAAGTTATCAATGTTGATATCAAGATCAAATGAAGTTACCGACTACTTCACACAAACTTTAGCACACCGTTATACATGCTCTTAGAAGATTTTAGTGCACGATAGTTCGTTAAGAATTTACTTCTTTTGTAATTATCGATTGAGCGCTGTATTTGTTGATGCACCAAGGGAATCTAATTTTTTTTAAGGCACCAAGGGAATCTAATTTAATTGAATATACACTTTGCTCTTTTTGTTTTTGTTTTTTTTAATAATATGAAAATATTTTGGTGTGGATTGGGTGCTTTTCTCTTTTCTTGATCTTGGATGATTTAGAGTCTGTTTTGATTAGAAAGCCGGAGAGTAATATATATATATATAATTTTGATCCACTGCACTTTAGTGGTGCAAAATTTTTTTAAAAAAAACCATTTAAACCCATGGTCGTTCACAAATTTTCTGCATTCTAAGATGCAGGGGATCATGTCTATATATATAGGAAAATGCTATGTGTACATGGAGGGTTACACGTTGGGTTACACACTACACATGAAATTACAAAAGTATCTCTCCACTTTATTTGAAAAAACTCTTTCCAAAATACATTTATGTAATTTTAAGTGCTACGTGTAACCGAACGTGTAACTCTCTGTGTACATGTAGCATCACCCATATATATATATATATATATATATATATATATATATAATTTTATATGTGTTTTGATAGTTTTTTAGTGCTTTAAACTACACTTAATTAAGCTTAAATAAATATATTTTTTTAAACGGCCCAATGTATAATTTTTCAAGTGTTTCTCTATTAATAAAAACCCAGAAACATTTTTTAAAGTAAAATACTCCTTGTTCCAAACGACGGTTCGATTTGAAATTATTCTTTCATCTCTCCGAAGCCCTAGCTTTTTAGTCTTCATTAATTCAACTAATTATATTTATGCTCTGCTTAATTCGTAAAACTGACTAGATATTGAAACTTGACTGGTATAACAACTTGATTTCTCAGACTATTCTCACATATATCATTCCCTTTTTTAAAAAAAATAAAGTTTAGGTAGCCCATGTATCCATGTTTTGCACGAATAGTCCTTGGGAGGACAATATTTGCGTTCTTTTACGTACTCGATTGAAAGTGGAAGGATTTTTATTTCCTTGAGATTTTGATAAAAGTTAAATTTCCACCCCACTCAGACAATATAAAGGTAAGAGGAAGACCAATTTCGCTGGGCTTATAGTTATAGCAGGCTTTAGCCCAATTAATTTAGAAAGTGCCACAAATTTTTTAGAAATACTCCTCAGTTATTTTTTAATAAAATTTTATAAAATTTCAAAAATTTATTAAGAAAAAGTTGAGAAGTGCTTCCTACAAGCTCTCTCAAGACTATCTTAGGTTTTTTGGCATATAAAAATTAACTTCCGGTCTCCAAAAATAACCATCAACCTATTATTTTGTTTTCAGAAATCAAACATTTAAGGCGTGTGGTTAAAAGTCGCTGATTGGTGTGTAAAAACTAAAAAATTTTCTCAGAATTTTTGTGAATCTTCATTTATATAATTTCACATAAACTTAAACTATAATTTTGTGTGGTGGGTCTCTTATTTGGGTCACTAATTAAGAAATATTATTTTTATTTCAAAATTATTGATTTTTATTATAAATATGAGCAAAATTAATCTGTCTCACTTATAAGATCCGTGAGACCGTTTTACAAGAGACCCACTCATTCTAATTATTGTCCTTAAAATGAATAAGTCAAGCGTTAGATCATCAGTTGCTAATGCGAAATATATATTTTATCAAATTTATGGATCGCACATATAGTTAATATTTTTTTATGACGTGAGAAACCGCAGCCGCCACCATTTGATACGTAATGGATAAACCTCGGGTAACATAATAGTTTGTAAACTACGTTAGTTAGGTAAACAACACTGATCAAACCTTATGTTACAGGCTCGCTCGAGAAGATGTTGGTTGAGAATTGAATTCCTTGTTATTTGTCAAGAGCTTACCTACTACACCAACTCACACATCTTTTGAGGGGAATTACATCGTTATTATTAATCACAAATATGCATTTTTTTTTTACTCGACGGACCAAATATTTTGATGTGAAAAAAATTAATCGAAAGATGCGTATTGCATGCTTAATGATGTTGCCCGAAATAAGAAGAATATCATATGCATGCATGCGATGCGTGTGATAGCAGGTCTATGAGTCTATCCTACACAAGTGATTTTCGCTACGATAATGATTCAACAGATATATAGTTGATCGCATGCACACACAAATAAAGAATGTTAGAGGGCATGCTTCATGCATGACGGTTTTTGGAAAAAAATTATCCGACCTTCAAGTTAAGGATCGAAAATATGGATAATATAACTAAAAAAGCGCAAGAAATATATAGCTTCAAAATAAGTGATTTATGCGATAGATAAATAGTTTTAGGAATGAAATTGGAAGTATTTTATTTTTGTAGCCGAAAATTAAAATACCTTTTCTTAGTTTTTTAAATTTTAAATTTATCCCATCAATATATTACACTTAATTAAATCAAAATTATTAAAGGAAAATTACATTTTTTGGTTTTTTTAAATCTATTTCTAATGTTGATCTTCTATGTTTATGAAAGTTCATGAGTTTTAGTTTAATATTTTTTTTGTCATAACACCAATATTGGAGCTATAACAAACAACGATATATGCAATAACACATCAATGTTTCGTTTGGATATATATTTACAAAATATTTTTTATAAAAATATGTTTTACAAACTTTTTATAAATTATTTTAAAAATTGTTTTAATAATAAATATGCGTTTGAACAACTATATATTCTATAAATTTTTTTTAACATTTCAAAAGTAATGTTTATCTTTGTCTTCCATAGTTCTATTATAAAAACATCTAAAAACACGTATCAAATATTATTTAAAAACTATATTTGAAAAACACTTGTTAGCAAATATTTATCAAAAATATTTTACAAAAATTTTATTCAAACATATACTGTAAGTTTTTTTTCACCTGTAAAATACTAAAAATGGTTTTGAAGTACATGTCCAAACGGAACCTAAGATTTCTAATTAAAAATAATTTAAAGCAAAAGTTTAAATATATATAAAATGAAACTTAACAATATAAATAATCAAAAATTAGAAAAAAAAAAAGAAAAAGATGAAAATAGCAATTTTTTCAACTATTAATTCACAAGTACTGGAAGGAGATAGCACAATGTAAAATAAAGTTTCAAGCGGGATGAGTGGAGAATATTGTGTTGAGATGCGTGAAATATTGCAGAACGCCCTTTTTGTTGGGACATGTGAAATCCATCGCCCCTTTTTATCTCTTTCATTATCAATGCATTTCAATATAAAATAATTGTTAGAATATTGTATTTTTTAAATTTTATACACTAAAAAATATATATATTTTTACGGGGATTTGCCTATTTTAAATAATAATCTGATAATACAGTATTTTATAGAGTTAGCAGTGTGAATGTTTGTCCTTTTTTAATTTATATTATATATATTTATTTTGTGCACTCAAATCTCAATAGTTCCTGTTTACTGAGATCTGACACTCCCTTCCCTTGGGCCACAAAAAAGATGTGCTGTTGGCACTATCACTAAAATCTGCTCACATTATTATATTATAATAAAAATTATTTAATTAAATCCAAACTTATATATAATTTAAAAGCATTAAAAATTATTAGAAACCAATTGGCAAAATAAATATTTAAATATCACGAAAGGCAAAAACACTTTCTAACTTCAGCAGTTCAGCGAACGACAAACGTCGGTTGGATTGGTAGATGATTAGTATCACCACGGATGGTAAATTGTTCAAAATTTTAGAATTGATATCAAAATCAAAGCTTATATATGTTTTATTATTGTGAATTGTATTGTCCATAATTATTGAAAGAAAGATTGTCACATAAAATAATTATCTCTACTAAAAGAGTGATGGACACGTGGAACTTAGATTAATATTATGATTGTCGTTGTACTATTATACTAATTATTATAACTCTTGATAATTTAACATATATTTATATATCTTACCATTTTATAAAGACTCCACCCCATAGAAAAACTAATTTGATAATTTATGTGTGTATACTAAAATGCCCTCATTTTTATTCACCAAAAAGAAAACATGCGAAGGATAACATGGTAATAATCTATACCCATTCTCAATCTAACTTCCCACCCCGAGACCCACGTTCTGTAATTTCTCCACCATTTTTCCCTCGACTCCTCATTCTCGATTTTTCCATTTTATCTTTATTACAAAACGTTCAGCAATCGTTCCCGATTGATCGCAGAGGAGTGTATGAGTACCCCTCGGAAGTCATTAGGACTCAAGCTTCGCAGGAGGAAGTTATTCTTCCTCCCAAGATCCCACAATTATTTACTGGTACAACTTTATCTTTTGTGCACCTTTCTTTGGTTTGCCCGGGGGTGTTTTATTTTAAATTTTTAAATTTTGTGGCAGTTGAGGTTCTTCTTCACTCTTCGAATTGAATTTTAAATTATGCGAAAAATTGAACAAATTATACAAGTATGTGAAATGCTTGCTATGTGTTTGCAGAAATGTCCGAGTGGGAAGTGCTTGCTATGTGTTTGCAGAAATGAATGAGTGAATGAGGTTTTATACTTTTCTCCCATGGTTATTTAGATTTGATCCCTGCAGCATATTCACTGTATTTTGGCTCTCAAAGTATTTCAATATCTTCTTTTTTTTAGCAAATGAGGTTATAAGTTTGTTCATTTCTTTGTTTAGTTCTTACTATTTCGTAAATGAATTATATTATTTGTAGATTTATCTGTTTCACCGAAATTTGCTTAGATTGGATGGAATGATCATACATTTACCTGGCATTATTTATCTTACCATATAATAAAGCAATAATTTCATTATGTAATTTTACCTTATGCATGCTTCGGCAGTGACTACGAATCAAATTTCGTAGGACGAATCGATTCTTCCTTCGAAGTTGCCACAATTTTTGTAAGATAACTTCTCCTTTTGTAAACTTTTCTTTCGGGTGCCTGGTTTTGTTTTTGTTTTTTTCTCAAGCAGCCGAGGCTTACTTTCACTGTTCACATAGAATTTTAATTTTACGGAAGATTGAACAAAAAAAAAAGGGGTTTCGGAAATGCATACTATGTGTTTGTAGAAATGGTCAATTGCTCCCAGTGTCTTCTAATATCTTTAATTTGGTGTGAAATGCTATCTAAGTGGATTTTGATGGTTTATTAACTAATTTTATGTCAACCGGAAAAAATTATTTGAGTTGTGGGTGATCATCTCTTTTAAATGATTTATATTCTCTTCTAAATTATTTGTTATGACATTGAAATTTTCTTATGTTGGACAGATTAACATAAGGCTATTCTAAATCATCACATCTTCAAACATTGAAATTTTATGATGTGATGTTTCTATATTTTCCCATTCGTGTAGATAATCGCCTTTCAACTTTTGCTACTTAAAATATTAAAACTAATTGTCTTTCACTGCAGATAATTTACTTTAAAGTTTTCTTATTATGAATTATAATTTTTAAAATTATTATGCTAATATATTTTTCATAATCTGATCACATATATTTTAAAATACAAAATACAGATTGATAAGCATGTCTCTTTCCTTCAACCGTTACATGTTAGTGCTTATCTTTTTTTTTTCAAATAAATTTAAATTTATTTATATCCCAAAAAAAGTGCAACGTCTGTTGATTTCATGTATTACAAATAGATTTATTGTTTACATTATCTGTACCACTCAATGCTTTTCCCTTCTCACTCACTAAAATATCTCTTCCCTTTTTCATATGAAAATCTGTACTGTCCAATGATATTTATCTTTTGTTTCATTTAAATCAATTCATTTGACCGATCATCTTCCTCATTTATGGAGTATTCATCTCAAGGTAATGTCGTATTTTAAATAAAATTATTTCCTCAATTTTTGATATTTTTATTTATTGTGCTTAAAATGATAGATGCTCACGTATATTTTTCTTTCAATTTTATCATGAATAGGGGAGCCGGTATCCTCCGCTTGGGATATTGCAAACACTAGGCGGAGGCGCCAAAGAAATATTTCAACAAATGAAGATCATGAGGCATATCTTGCGCGCCGACGGTCAATATATCAAAGGCGTCGGAATCAATTAAGAAATGCAACCAATGAAAACACGATCAATACTACTTCTGAGATTGGAAATACGAGCACAAGTAACGTTCAAGCTGTAGAAGAGGAAAGAGGTAAACTACATGTGAACTCCATCTCTGCAAAAAAAATAATTTTTAAAAATTATTGGTTTTCAGATTACATATCAATAAGTTTTCTTTTTAATCAATATGCTTCATTCTAATATTTCCCTTTGTATTTGAGTGCGTGAAATGTTAGGGATATTAATTGTTTGTCAATTCTTAACATTGACTTCATCGATTCTTCAAATTTAAATTATTAATCACATGTTACGAAAGACATCAATAATTTATTACGTGATATCAAGTTGGTTTACTATTTTTTATTATTACTATTTTTTTTCTATCATTTCACATAATATGAAAATAATTTGAATAACATTTCAGTACTTACGAGTGTCTGAAACTAATCTCACAGGTGGTGTGCGAGGAACTTCTACACTACGTCCAATTATTTACAATACACATGATTCTACTTTCGAAAGCGGTGGCACAAGTGCAATCAATATTCAATCTACACATGTGGAAGAAGGTTATTTTAACTTCATCTCTGTATGTTAAAATTAAACATATATATTGCATAAAAAATAATATATAAATCATATTTAACTATAGAATTTTGAAATATATTCATATGCCTACGTCAAAAATTAATATCAAATTTCCGTGTGTTTGTCATCTGTCATGGGTCAAGCACACCCCGAGTGAAAATAATAACAATACAATAATATATCATTAATTTTCAAGGGAAATCCCTTCCATATCCAGAATTTTTGAACAAACACAATTAAATACAACATAAAAATTTAAAACTGGTGATCGGGAAGACATGAAGGGCCTAATAACTTGGGTTTAGATCTGATATTTATTTTTGTATAATTTTATTTTTATTTTGCTTTCTGAATATGCCTCTGGAAGAATTTTGTGGATAAAATAAAATTAAATAAATTTATTTCAATTTTAGATATTTTAAAATCTTTCTTCCAAAATTCCATTACAGTTATACACCATTTTAGTCTCCATGCAACAAATATTAACTTTTTTATATTGACTTATTTTTTAGAAAATAAAAAAATATTGAATTTTATTAAGTTCCCTCTAATTTATTTAAAATAATATTTTAATATGATTTTATTATGAGCTTAATGAAGTTACTAATAAACACAAATGACAACGGCAACAATATTAATGAATTCACATCCTACTGTGAAACATCATATTTCCATTGAATGCATATACTTACTACGATTTAGTTTCTTTGCTGAAAATGTTAAAAATATATTCCGTCTAAGTCGTAATCATGCATAGATATATTCACCAATTAAGTCAACATACATCATACTTCACAAACTTAAACATCTATTATGTTTTTTTTTTTTCATTTACGAAATGCACGAACAAAAATGTCAAAATTTTGATACATAAGGTTATCTCCAACCATAAATTTTATTTTAGTGCAAGTTTTGCACTAAAATGATTTAATTTATGTATCAAATTCAATATCCATATATCTCGAACCTATCTACTTCAAATATTACACCACAAACATTATCTCCAACCACATATTTTTAAAGTTATCTCCAACCACATATTATATTTTAGGAATAATATTTATATTATATAATCAATATTAAATGGTTAAAAAATTTAAATATAATATTTAAATTTAAAAATACATTATATATTTATTAAATTATGTATAATGAAAATTAATACACGAGGATTACAAATAAAACTTAAAAAATTTGTATCTTTTTTTCTTTATTTAAATGTTTAAATCAAACCATTAATTATTTATTTTTAATTTATATAAAAAATTAAATATTAAACAAATAAATAGTTAACATATATTTTATAAATTTAATTGGAAAATTATAATAACTTTTTTATGATTGAATATTTATTTACCAAGATAATAAAGTAAATATCATAGTACAATATCTTTATTTATAATACTTAAAAATAAAGAATAGAATTAAAAAAATACCAAAAAAACAAATGTTACCACCAAATTTGCCACAGTGGTTTTTCTTGCGCCAAATTTGGTGCAACAAATAGTGGGACGATAGTTTGGTACACTAAATAACATTCTCATTAGAGCATCATTGCATACGGCCTAAATCAGACAAAATCTATTATATTTTACTTATTTATTTATTTTTACTTTCTAAAATAATATAATTTACACAACTACAGGAATTGATCTTATTGGTAGTGGGACTAATAATAGCAACATTCGACGCTCACGTCCAAGACGATTTCATAATCTAGCTAGAAATTTCAGTAATTTACAAGGACACAATCGACACGTGTTGTCTGATCCAAAAACTTGCCCACACTGTCAAGCTTTGTTGTTTCACGGGGAATCATCTCAGTTGTGTTGCAGAAATGGACGCACACAATTGGATCCAATAACATCACCAATTGAGCTACAAGAACTATTTGTTATGGAAAATGAAGAAGGCAGACACTTTAGGCAGTACATAAGGGCATACAATCATGTTTTCTCTTTCACTTCTATTGGAGTTAACTTAGATGAATCACTCACAACAGGTTCAAATGGGATTTATACATTTCGTGCCCAAGGTACAATATATCACTCGATTGGAAGTCTACTGCCACCTGAAAATGATCGGCCTAGATACATGCAAATGTATATTGTAGATACTGATAATGAGATAGATAACAGACTTCTAGAAAATCAACAATTGCGAAGAGAATTGTTGATAAAGATACAAATGATACTTGATCAATATAACCCCTTTGTGCAAGTCTTCCGACAAATTGGTCAGCGTCAGGATATACCTAACTGCAAACTGGTAATTAAGCAGCAGAAATCAAATCAACGTCAATATTGCCAACCAACCGCATCTCAAGTTGCAGCAGTTATTGTAGACAATGAATATCCAGAAAACTTATGTGGTAGAGATATCATAGTCGAAGGTATTAATGGACGCCTTATGAACATTCAAGATATTGTTGGCTATTATGATCCTTTACAGTATCCTCTACTTCTACCACATGGAACATATGGTTGGGACATAAATAGTCGAAATATTCACGGAACAAAACTAACATGTTTAGACTTTTATTCCTACCGTTTACAGGTTAGTCCTAACAAAAAAATTAATTATTTCATATCTTGATATCTTGATTCAATATATTAATAATCTATAATTGTGATCTACCTTTTGTATTAGATACGAACAAATTGTTCAGCAATATTACTTCGGGGAGGTCGTCTGCTACAACAATATGTGGTTGATAATTATGTAAAGATCGAAACACAAAGGCTGAGATGGATTCGTACAAACCAGAATAATATTCGATCAGAACTTTACCAAGGTCTACAAGATTGTTTAGATGGCGGTGAAAATAATGCAGGTTTGACATCTTGATTGTGGCAATTAGCCGTGCAGATTTTTTTTTAATTTACATATCTTACTTAAATGAGAATAATATAATGTAGGAAACGTTGGTCGTAGAATAGTGCTTCCATCATCTTTCACTGGGAGCCCACGTGATATGTACCAACGATATCAAGATGCAATGGCGTTGGTCCAAACATATGGAAAGCCAGATTTATTTATTACAATGACGTGTAATCCAAATTGGATTGAAATAAAAGAGCAATTACTGCCTGGCCAGTCACCTCAAGATCGTCCGGATTTGATAACCAGAGTATTCAGAGCAAAATTTGAGGAATTCAAGAAAGATATTGTGGAGAGAGGGGTTTTGGGAAAAGTTCTTTCTTACTCATACGTCATCGAATATCAAAAGAGGGGACTGCCTCATGTTCATATGTTGCTTATATTTGAACATGTTGACAAGCTGCATAATCCAGATGATTTTGATTCAATTATTTCTGCTGAAATTCCAACAAAAATAAATGAACCGAATCTGTATGATGCAGTTATTCGTCATATGATACATGGACCATGTGGATTACTTAACCCTCAAAGTCCATGTATGCGAGATGGTATTTGCAAGAAGAAATTCCCCAAATCATTTGCATCATTCACTACTCGAGGAAATGATTCATATCCTATATATCGAAGACGTGAAGGCACATATGATCTTATTAGTGACAATGGTCAGATGATGGTTGACAATGGTTGGGTTGTACCATATAATCCATTTCTTCTACTAAAATTTGATTGTCATATAAATGTTGAAGTATGTGGTGGGGTAAAATGTGTCAAATATATTTATAAATATATACACAAAGGACCTGATAGAGTGGCATTAGAATTGCGCAATGGACAAAATTGTGATGAAATAAAACAGTATGTGGATGGAAGGTGGATTTGTGCACCCGAGGCATTATGGAGAATCTTCTCATTTGAATTCAGTCGAATGTACCCTTTGGTTTTTAGATTACAAGTACACTTACCAAATCAACAATCGATTAGGTTCAGATCAGATCAACATGTAAGTGATGTAATTGGAGATGATGATAACTCTAAAACCATGCTGACAGAATTTTTCACAATGAACAAAGATCTTGAATTGACTGGAAAGTATTTGTATAGAGAATTTACAGAATTTTACAGATGGATACAATCTCAGAGAAAATGGGTTCGACGAATGGGTAGAAACAAAGTTGTTGGGAGGATATATGTCGTGTCCCCATCTGAAGGTGAAAGGTTCTATTTGCGAATCCTTTTAAATCATGTCCGAGGGCCTACATCTTTTGAAGAACTCATGACTGTCAATGGGGTAATTTATACAACATTTAAAGAGGCAGCTGACATTCGAGGACTTCTTCAACATGATGATTATGTTCATCATTGTATGCAAGAAGCATGTTCTGTAAAAATGCCATCCTCATTAAGAAGATTATTTGTGTCCATATTGGTTTTTTGTCAACCAACACGAGTTCGAGAACTCTGGGATGAATATCACCCCTATATGTCTGAAGATTATGGTAGATCAAATTCTTCTAATAATTTTTTCATCACAAACAAATTGTTGCTTGAGTTGCGAAGATTGTTGCATCAGCACAAAATGAAACTCAATGATTTTGATTTACCTATGATAAGTGTTGAGTTTTTGGATGATTCACCACTCCCAAGAATAATTGAGGATGAGCTTTCTATTCAAATTTCTGAAGAAGATTTGAGATCCGTACAATGTTTAAATTCTCAACAAAGGGTGGAATTTGAAACAATTGTTCAAAGTATTATGTGCAATCATCCAAAACTTTTTTTTATTGATGGCCCAGGCGGAAGTGGAAAAACTTTCTTATACCGCTCAATTTTAGCATATTTAAGAAAGAAAGGAAAAATCATAATTGCAGTAGCAACTTCTGGAATAGCTGCAACTTTATTGCCTGGGGGTAGGACAGCACATTCACGTTTCAAAATTCCACTGAAGCCAACAATAGAAACACTATGCAACATTGAAAAACAAAAAGATCTCGCGGATTTGATCAGACGATCGTCCGGTATAGTGTGGGATGAAGCTCCGATGGCTAATCGTTATGCTTTTGAATCTGTGAACAAAACTTTTCAAGATATCATGGAAAACATGTTGCCATTTGGTGGGAAAACTGTAGTTTTTGGTGGAGATTTTCGACAAGTATTACCTGTTGTGAAAAGAGGATCGGTACAAGAACAAATTGCTGCAAGTATTTCAAGGTCAACATTCTGGAACTGTGTGGATGTAATTCATCTTCATCAAAATATGAGATCTGAAGAAGATGTTGAGTTCTCTCAATTACTACTACGCATAGGTGATGGTTTGCAACATTCTGTAAATGGTAATTTCATAAAATTACCAGACTCGATGGTCATACCATGGGAAGGTGACCATTCAATTTGTCAATTGATTGACGTTGTTTTTCCAAATATGATTGAATATATTAATGATGCAAACTATATGGTTAGTAGAGCCATAATTACTCCAAAAAATGCCGATGTTGATAAAATTAATGAGATACTTATTTCAAAATTTCCTGGACAAAAAATGGAATATGTATCCTGGGATTTCGTGGAAGATGACAACAACAATCTTTTTCAAGAAGAGTTCTTAAACTCTCTTAGTCCAAGCGGTTTACCACCACACAGAATTGTATTAAAAGTAGGTTGTCCTGTTATGCTCTTGAGAAATGTGGCACCTGAACTTGGTCTGTGCAATGGAACAAGGTTGATATGTCGTAATCTCTATAGAAATTTCATAGATGCTGAGATTATAGCAGGTCCTCACAAAGGTATTAGGTATTTTATTCATCGAATGCCTCTAAAAAGTGAAGACGATTCTGGATTGCCATTTGAGTTGACACGTAAGCAGTTTCCGATAAGATTGAGTTTTGCTCTCACAATTAACAAAGCACAGGGTCAAACGATACCAAATGTTGGTATATTTTTACGTAATCATGTGTTCAGTCATGGTCAACTTTACGTGGCGCTTTCAAGAGGAGTTTCGCAGCATTCAACAAAAATTTTGGTCAAAGATGGAAAACTGCATAACAGATCTGGCATTTACACAAAAAACATTGTTTACAAAGACGTGCTACTTCGTACTAATGGATGAGGATAAAATTTGTAAGATCTTATGCTTTATTTCTCTCAAATGACAAAAACTACTAATATATTTATTCACACAATGTTTTTGCGTGCAGGTCAACAATTGGAACCTCCTACCGTTTTTCATGGTCATTAAACAAATGATATTTATTATATCAAACATAATTCTATTGTTACATATCGACACACAGGTTTGAATTTCAATTCTAGGTCACGTAATATTTCATTTCAATATTTTTATTTCATTTTATATCATACATTTTATTTATTTTTTGTTCTTAGGTTGACAATTCAACTCATCATGGGTTTTGCAAATTTGTATTCTACAAAGATAAAGATAATTAGTCTAGGATGAAAAATCACTGTCAATAGGAGCATATACGACATTGATGATGTATTTCAGGATTTATAGTAGCAAAAGATGCATACGTAAGTTTTCTCATTAAATGTTAAATTTTCTAATGTGATTGAAAAATGGTGATTCAACATTATTGATTTTCGACAGGGCAAACCAGATTGCTTTGATTGAAGGATGGAACTTTACCGCGGTACATTAACAAATTATTACTATGATCTTTTTTTATACAAATCATTTCATTATCTACTTCTATTTTATATTTAAAAAAATTTCGATGTCGTAGATGACTAATCAACTATCAAGCCTTGGAAAAACAAATGTCACAAACGTTGGAAGTTGTACACAATTTTATTTCATTTGTTTATTGTGGATAGGAGAGGCTTTGGAAAGAAATTTTGTGTTGCGTGGAATTGTGAAGCAGACTCTGTAAAACTCTTATTGGTGATGGTGAATTGATCTACCTGGATCAAGTGGATGTAGGATCGCATTGATCCGAACCACTATACGTCTTTGTGTCGTTTTTATATTTGCACATCACTTGCTCAAATAAACACGACTAAATCAAAAACTTAGCACTTTCACACACTAATTCTTGCACTACATATAAAATATTCACAACTCAACCAAGTACTTTTACAAAAATATTTCATTTACAAATATATATTTTCCAATATGCATATATTTCGTTATACACATGCAACGCATGTGCCTCGGTTACTAGTCTTGATAAAATAACAAACACTCCATGGTATCTAATTATTTTGATATCCACGTATTTATGAGATAAAACCACTTAGTTCCATAAGGCACATCACGTATGTATCTTACCATTTTATAAAGACTCCACCCCATAGAAAAACTAATTTGGTAATTTATGTGTGTATACTAAAATGCCCTCATTTTTATTCACCAAAAAGAAAACATGCGAAGGATAACATGGTAATAATCTATACCCATTCTCAATCTAACTTCCCACCCCGAGACCCACGTTCTGTAATTTCTCCACCATTTTTCCCTCGACTCCTCATTCTCGATTTTTCCATTTTATCTTTATTACAAAACGTTCAGCAATCGTTCCCGATTGATCGCAGAGGAGTGTATGAGTACCCCTCGGAAGTCATTAGGACTCAAGCTTCGCAGGAGGAAGTTATTCTTCCTCCCAAGATCCCACAATTATTTACTGGTACAACTTTATCTTTTGTGCACCTTTCTTTGGTTTGCCCGGGGGTGTTTTATTTTAAATTTTTAAATTTTGTGGCAGTTGAGGTTCTTCTTCACTCTTCGAATTGAATTTTAAATTATGCGAAAAATTGAACAAATTATACAAGTATGTGAAATGCTTGCTATGTGTTTGCAGAAATGTCCGAGTGGGAAGTGCTTGCTATGTGTTTGCAGAAATGAATGAGTGAATGAGGTTTTATACTTTTCTCCCATGGTTATTTAGATTTGATCCCTGCAGCATATTCACTGTATTTTGGCTCTCAAAGTATTTCAATATCTTCTTTTTTTTAGCAAATGAGGTTATAAGTTTGTTCATTTCTTTGTTTAGTTCTTACTATTTCGTAAATGAATTATATTATTTGTAGATTTATCTGTTTCACCGAAATTTGCTTAGATTGGATGGAATGATCATACATTTACCTGGCATTATTTATCTTACCATATAATAAAGCAATAATTTCATTATGTAATTTTACCTTATGCATGCTTCGGCAGTGACTACGAATCAAATTTCGTAGGACGAATCGATTCTTCCTTCGAAGTTGCCACAATTTTTGTAAGATAACTTCTCCTTTTGTAAACTTTTCTTTCGGGTGCCTGGTTTTGTTTTTGTTTTTTTCTCAAGCAGCCGAGGCTTACTTTCACTGTTCACATAGAATTTTAATTTTACGGAAGATTGAACAAAAAAAAAAGGGGTTTCGGAAATGCATACTATGTGTTTGTAGAAATGGTCAATTGCTCCCAGTGTCTTCTAATATCTTTAATTTGGTGTGAAATGCTATCTAAGTGGATTTTGATGGTTTATTAACTAATTTTATGTCAACCGGAAAAAATTATTTGAGTTGTGGGTGATCATCTCTTTTAAATGATTTATATTCTCTTCTAAATTATTTGTTATGACATTGAAATTTTCTTATGTTGGACAGATTAACATAAGGCTATTCTAAATCATCACATCTTCAAACATTGAAATTTTATGATGTGATGTTTCTATATTTTCCCATTCGTGTAGATAATCGCCTTTCAACTTTTGCTACTTAAAATATTAAAACTAATTGTCTTTCACTGCAGATAATTTACTTTAAAGTTTTCTTATTATGAATTATAATTTTTAAAATTATTATGCTAATATATTTTTCATAATCTGATCACATATATTTTAAAATACAAAATACAGATTGATAAGCATGTCTCTTTCCTTCAACCGTTACATGTTAGTGCTTATCTTTTTTTTTTTTTCAAATAAATTTAAATTTATTTATATCCCAAAAAAAGTGCAACGTCTGTTGATTTCATGTATTACAAATAGATTTATTGTTTACGTTATCTGTACCACTCAATGCTTTTCCCTTCTCACTCACTAAAATATCTCTTCCCTTTTTCATATGAAAATCTGTACTGTCCAATGATATTTATCTTTTGTTTCATTTAAATCAATTCATTTGACCGATCATCTTCCTCATTTATGGAGTATTCATCTCAAGGTAATGTCGTATTTTAAATAAAATTATTTCCTCAATTTTTGATATTTTTATTTATTGTGCTTAAAATGATAGATGCTCACGTATATTTTTCTTTCAATTTTATCATGAATAGGGGAGCCGGTATCCTCCGCTTGGGATATTGCAAACACTAGGCGGAGGCGCCAAAGAAATATTTCAACAAATGAAGATCATGAGGCATATCTTGTGCGCCGACGGTCAATATATCAAAGGCGTCGGAATCAATTAAGAAATGCAACCAATGAAAACACGATCAATACTACTTCTGAGATTGGAAATACGAGCACAAGTAACGTTCAAGCTGTAGAAGAGGAAAGAGGTAAACTACATGTGAACTCCATCTCTGCAAAAAAAATAATTTTTAAAAATTATTGGTTTTCAGATTACATATCAATAAGTTTTCTTTTTAATCAATATGCTTCATTCTAATATTTCCCTTTGTATTTGAGTGCGTGAAATGTTAGGGATATTAATTGTTTGTCAATTCTTAACATTGACTTCATCGATTCTTCAAATTTAAATTATTAATCACATGTTACGAAAGACATCAATAATTTATTACGTGATATCAAGTTGGTTTACTATTTTTTATTATTACTATTTTTTTTCTATCATTTCACATAATATGAAAATAATTTGAATAACATTTCAGTACTTACGAGTGTCTGAAACTAATCTCACAGGTGGTGTGCGAGGAACTTCTACACTACGTCCAATTATTTACAATACACATGATTCTACTTTCGAAAGCGGTGGCACAAGTGCAATCAATATTCAATCTACACATGTGGAAGAAGGTTATTTTAACTTCATCTCTGTATGTTAAAATTAAACATATATATTGCATAAAAAATAGTATATAAATCATATTTAACTATAGAATTTTGAAATATATTCATATGCCTACGTCAAAAATTAATATCAAATTTCCGTGTGTTTGTCATCTGTCATGGGTCAAGCACACCCCGAGTGAAAATAATAACAATACAATAATATATCATTAATTTTCAAGGGAAATCCCTTCCATATCCAGAATTTTTGAACAAACACAATTAAATACAACATAAAAATTTAAAACTGGTGATCGGGAAGACATGAAGGGCCTAATAACTTGGGTTTAGATCTGATATTTATTTTTGTATAATTTTATTTTTATTTTGCTTTCTGAATATGCCTCTGGAAGAATTTTGTGGATAAAATAAAATTAAATAAATTTATTTCAATTTTAGATATTTTAAAATCTTTCTTCCAAAATTCCATTACAGTTATACACCATTTTAGTCTCCATGCAACAAATATTAACTTTTTTATATTGACTTATTTTTTAGAAAATAAAAAAATATTGAATTTTATTAAGTTCCCTCTAATTTATTTAAAATAATATTTTAATATGATTTTATTATGAGCTTAATGAAGTTACTAATAAACACAAATGGCAACGGCAACAATATTAATGAATTCACATCCTACTGTGAAACATCATATTTCCATTGAATGCATATACTTACTACGATTTAGTTTCTTTGCTGAAAATGTTAAAAATATATTCCGTCTAAGTCGTAATCATGCATAGATATATTCACCAATTAAGTCAACATACATCATACTTCACAAACTTAAACATCTATTATGTTTTTTTTTTTTTCATTTACGAAATGCACGAACAAAAATGTCAAAATTTTGATACATAAGGTTATCTCCAACCATAAATTTTATTTTAGTGCAAGTTTTGCACTAAAATGATTTAATTTATGTATCAAATTCAATATCCATATATCTCGAACCTATCTACTTCAAATATTACACCACAAACATTATCTCCAACCACATATTTTTAAAGTTATCTCCAACCACATATTATATTTTAGGAATAATATTTATATTATATAATCAATATTAAATGGTTAAAAAATTTAAATATAATATTTAAATTTAAAAATACATTATATATTTATTAAATTATGTATAATGAAAATTAATACACGAGGATTACAAATAAAACTTAAAAAATTTGTATCTTTTTTTCTTTATTTAAATGTTTAAATCAAACCATTAATTATTTATTTTTAATTTATATAAAAAATTAAATATTAAACAAATAAATAGTTAACATATATTTTATAAATTTAATTGGAAAATTATAATAACTTTTTTATGATTGAATATTTATTTACCAAGATAATAAAGTAAATATCATAGTACAATATCTTTATTTATAATACTTAAAAATAAAGAATAGAATTAAAAAAATACCAAAAAAACAAATGTTACCACCAAATTTGCCACAGTGGTTTTTCTTGCGCCAAATTTGGTGCAACAAATAGTGGGACGATAGTTTGGTACACTAAATAACATTCTCATTAGAGCATCATTGCATACGGCCTAAATCAGACAAAATCTATTATATTTTACTTATTTATTTATTTTTACTTTCTAAAATAATATAATTTACACAACTACAGGAATTGATCTTATTGGTAGTGGGACTAATAATAGCAACATTCGACGCTCACGTCCAAGACGATTTCATAATCTAGCTAGAAATTTCAGTAATTTACAAGGACACAATCGACACGTGTTGTCTGATCCAAAAACTTGCTCACACTGTCAAGCTTTGTTGTTTCACGGGGAATCATCTCAGTTGTGTTGCAGAAATGGACGCACACAATTGGATCCAATAACATCACCAATTGAGCTACAAGAACTATTTGTTATGGAAAATGAAGAAGGCAGACACTTTAGGCAGTACATAAGGGCATACAATCATGTTTTCTCTTTCACTTCTATTGGAGTTAACTTAGATGAATCACTCACAACAGGTTCAAATGGGATTTATACATTTCGTGCCCAAGGTACAATATATCACTCGATTGGAAGTCTACTGCCACCTGAAAATGATCGGCCTAGATACATGCAAATGTATATTGTAGATACTGATAATGAGATAGATAACAGACTTCTAGAAAATCAACAATTGCGAAGAGAATTGTTGATAAAGATACAAATGATACTTGATCAATATAACCCCTTTGTGCAAGTCTTCCGACAAATTGGTCAGCGTCAGGATATACCTAACTGCAAACTGGTAATTAAGCAGCAGAAATCAAATCAACGTCAATATTGCCAACCAACCGCATCTCAAGTTGCAGCAGTTATTGTAGACAATGAATATCCAGAAAACTTATGTGGTAGAGATATCATAGTCGAAGGTATTAATGGACGCCTTATGAACATTCAAGATATTGTTGGCTATTATGATCCTTTACAGTATCCTCTACTTCTACCACATGGAACATATGGTTGGGACATAAATAGTCGAAATATTCACGGAACAAAACTAACATGTTTAGACTTTTATTCCTACCGTTTACAGGTTAGTCCTAACAAAAAAATTAATTATTTCATATCTTGATATCTTGATTCAATATATTAATAATCTATAATTGTGATCTACCTTTTGTATTAGATACGAACAATATGTGGTTGATAATTATGTAAAGATCGAAACACAAAGGCTGAGATGGATTCGTACAAACCAGAATAATATTCGATCAGAACTTTACCAAGGTCTACAAGATTGTTTAGATGGCGGTGAAAATAATGCAGGTTTGACATCTTGATTGTGGCAATTAGCCGTGCAGATTTTTTTTTAATTTACATATCTTACTTAAATGAGAATAATATAATGTAGGAAACGTTGGTCGTAGAATAGTGCTTCCATCATCTTTCACTGGGAGCCCACGTGATATGTACCAACGATATCAAGATGCAATGGCGTTGGTCCAAACATATGGAAAGCCAGATTTATTTATTACAATGACGTGTAATCCAAATTGGATTGAAATAAAAGAGCAATTACTACCTGGCCAGTCACCTCAAGATCGTCCGGATTTGATAACCAGAGTATTCAGAGCAAAATTTGAGGAATTCAAGAAAGATATTGTGGAGAGAGGGGTTTTGGGAAAAGTTCTTTCTTACTCATACGTCATCGAATATCAAAAGAGGGGACTGCCTCATGTTCATATGTTGCTTATATTTGAACATGTTGACAAGCTGCATAATCCAGATGATTTTGATTCAATTATTTCTGCTGAAATTCCAACAAAAATAAATGAACCGAATCTGTATGATGCAGTTATTCGTCATATGATACATGGACCATGTGGATTACTTAACCCTCAAAGTCCATGTATGCGAGATGGTATTTGCAAGAAGAAATTCCCCAAATCATTTGCATCATTCACTACTCGAGGAAATGATTCATATCCTGTATATCGAAGACGTGAAGGCACATATGATCTTATTAGTGACAATGGTCAGATGATGGTTGACAATGGTTGGGTTGTACCATATAATCCATTTCTTCTACTAAAATTTGATTGTCATATAAATGTTGAAGTATGTGGTGGGGTAAAATGTGTCAAATATATTTATAAATATATACACAAAGGACCTGATAGAGTGGCATTAGAATTGCGCAATGGACAAAATTGTGATGAAATAAAACAGTATGTGGATGGAAGGTGGATTTGTGCACCCGAGGCATTATGGAGAATCTTCTCATTTGAATTCAGTCGAATGTACCCTTCGGTTTTTAGATTACAAGTACACTTACCAAATCAACAATCGATTAGGTTCAGATCAGATCAACATGTAAGTGATGTAATTGGAGATGATGATAACTCTAAAACCATGCTGACAGAATTTTTCACAATGAACAAAGATCTTGAATTGACTGGAAAGTATTTGTATAGAGAATTTACAGAATTTTACAGATGGATACAATCTCAGAGAAAATGGGTTCGACGAATGGGTAGAAACAAAGTTGTTGGGAGGATATATGTCGTGTCCCCATCTGAAGGTGAAAGGTTCTATTTGCGAATCCTTTTAAATCATGTCCGAGGGCCTACATCTTTTGAAGAACTTATGACTGTCAATGGGGTAATTTATACAACATTTAAAGAGGCAGCTGAAATTCGAGGACTTCTTCAACATGATGATTATGTTCATCATTGTATGCAAGAAGCATGTTCTGTAAAAATGCCATCCTCATTAAGAAGATTATTTGTGTCCATATTGGTTTTTTGTCAACCAACACGAGTTCGAGAACTCTGGGATGAATATCACCCCTATATGTCTGAAGATTATGGTAGATCAAATTCTTCTAATAATTTTTTCATCACAAACAAATTGTTGCTTGAGTTGCGAAGATTGTTGCATCAGCACAAAATGAAACTCAATGATTTTGATTTACCTATGATAAGTGTTGAGTTTTTGGATGATTCACCACTCCCAAGAATAATTGAGGATGAGCTTTCTATTCAAATTTCTGAAGAAGATTTGAGATCCGTACAATGTTTAAATTCTCAACAAAGGGTGGCATTTGAAACAATTGTTCAAAGTATTATGTGCAATCATCCAAAACTTTTTTTTATTGATGGCCCAGGCGGAAGTGGAAAAACTTTCTTATACCGCTCAATTTTAGCATATTTAAGAAAGAAAGGAAAAATCATAATTGCAGTAGCAACTTCTGGAATAGCTGCAACTTTATTGCCTGGGGGTAGGACAGCACATTCACGTTTCAAAATTCCACTGAAGCCAACAATAGAAACACTATGCAACATTGAAAAACAAAAAGATCTCGCGGATTTGATCAGACGATCGTCCGGTATAGTGTGGGATGAAGCTCCGATGGCTAATCGTTATGCTTTTGAATCTGTGAACAAAACTTTTCAAGATATCATGGAAAACATGTTGCCATTTGGTGGGAAAACTGTAGTTTTCGGTGGAGATTTTCGACAAGTATTACCTGTTGTGAAAAGAGGATCGGTACAAGAACAAATTGCTGCAAGTATTTCAAGGTCAACATTCTGGAACTGTGTGGATGTAATTCATCTTCATCAAAATATGAGATCTGAAGAAGATGTTGAGTTCTCTCAATTACTACTACGCATAGGTGATGGTTTGCAACATTCTGTAAATGGTAATTTCATAAAATTACCAGACTCGATGGTCATACCATGGGAAGGTGACCATTCAATTTGTCAATTGATTGATGTTGTTTTTCCAAATATGATTGAATATATTAATGATGCAAACTATATGGTTAGTAGAGCCATAATTACTCCAAAAAATGCCGATGTTGATAAAATTAATGAGATACTTATTTCAAAATTTCCTGAACAAAAAATGGAATATGTATCCTGGGATTTCGTGGAAGATGACAACAACAATCTTTTTCAAGAAGAGTTCTTAAACTCTCTTAGTCCAAGCGGTTTACCACCACACAGAATTGTATTAAAAGTAGGTTGTCCTGTTATGCTCTTGAGAAATGTGGCACCTGAACTTGGTCTGTGCAATGGAACAAGGTTGATATGTCGTAATCTCTATAGAAATTTCATAGATGCTGAGATTATAGCAGGTCCTCACAAAGGTATTAGGTATTTTATTCATCGAATGCCTCTAAAAAGTGAAGACGATTCTGGATTGCCATTTGAGTTGACACGTAAGCAGTTTCCGATAAGATTGAGTTTTGCTCTCACAATTAACAAAGCACAGGGTCAAACGATACCAAATGTTGGTATATTTTTACGTAATCATGTGTTCAGTCATGGTCAACTTTACGTGGCGCTTTCAAGAGGAGTTTCGCAGCATTCAACAAAAATTTTGGTCAAAGATGGAAAACTGCATAACAGATCTGGCATTTACACAAAAAACATTGTTTACAAAGACGTGCTACTTCGTACTAATGGATGAGGATAAAATTTGTAAGATCTTATGCTTTATTTCTCTCAAATGACAAAAACTACTAATATATTTATTCACACAATGTTTTTGCGTGCAGGTCAACAATTGGAACCTCCTACCGTTTTTCATGGTCATTAAACAAATGATATTTATTATATCAAACATAATTCTATTGTTACATATCGACACACAGGTTTGAATTTCAATTCTAGGTCACGTAATATTTCATTTCAATATTTTTATTTCATTTTATATCATACATTTTATTTATTTTTTGTTCTTAGGTTGACAATTCAACTCATCATGGGTTTTGCAAATTTGTATTCTACAAAGATAAAGATAATTAGTCTAGGATGAAAAATCACTGTCAATAGGAGCATATACGACATTGATGATGTATTTCAGGATTTATAGTAGCAAAAGATGCATACGTAAGTTTTCTCATTAAATGTTAAATTTTCTAATGTGATTGAAAAATGGTGATTCAACATTATTGATTTTCGACAGGGCAAACCAGATTGCTTTGATTGAAGGATGGAACTTTACCGCGGTACATTAACAAATTATTACTATGATCTTTTTTTATACAAATCATTTCATTATCTACTTCTATTTTATATTTAAAAAATTTCGATGTCGTAGATGACTAATCAACTATCAAGCCTTGGAAAAACAAATGTCACAAACGTTGGAAGTTGTACACAATTTTATTTCATTTGTTTATTGTGGATAGGAGAGGCTTTGGAAAGAAATTTTGTGTTGCGTGGAATTGTGAAGCAGACTCTGTAAAACTCTTATTGGTGATGGTGAATTGATCTACCTGGATCAAGTGGATGTAGGATCGCATTGATCCGAACCACTATACGTCTTTGTGTCGTTTTTATATTTGCACATCACTTGCTCAAATAAACACGACTAAATCAAAAACTTAGCACTTTCACACACTAATTCTTGCACTACATATAAAATATTCACAACTCAACCAAGTACTTTTACAAAAATATTTCATTTACAAATATATATTTTCCAATATGCATATATTTCGTTATACACATGCAACACATGTGCCTCGGTTACTAGTACATATAACATATGAGCATTTTATATGGCTATTAATGTGAACGTCTATAATGAATGAAAAAACTATTAATGGCTCCCTAGGCAATTCTATTATCCCAACTCAAGAAAAAAAAAAACTTCGATCTCTATCAATTATAAGTAGGAAGATAATTTGACGGGTGGTATTTTGTGTAATTGCATAAATCTATATTCATTGTATATAATGGCATCACTGATATATATTTATGATATGAATTGTGTCAATCTATAACGAAGAGTAATATTTTTTACAAAAAAATAATATTTCACTCAAATTAACATATATATGTACGATATTTTTTCATAAAATAACTAACAAAAAACATATTTAGCAGTAAAAAATAATAATTTGAACATAAAAATAATATTTTTAATAAATAAGATATTATAAGATATTTATTTCAAAAAATTATTTTACGACAAACCGCATTCCAATATTATCATACATTCCTTAGTTATAGATGTCTCGAATAACTCGATCATTGTTTCATTTATATTACGGGGAATAGTGTTGACATAGGTCCCGTTTGGATTTGATAGACATTTAAAAAAAAAAACACTTTTTTAAGCTACAATTTTTGGCTTTTGAAAAAGCTCTAATTTTGACTTAAAAAAATGCTTATTTGTCAACCAAACACTTTGTTAACTTAAAAGCACTTAAAAAAGTGCTTTTTTGGCCTGACTTTTGAAATCAAACGGAGCCATAGTTCATAGTTGGTAATTTCCCCTTCATAGTCGTAGTATTGTTGGTCAAAAGTAAATTTTCATTTTAACTAAAGATATATAACGTTTCAAGAATATATATATATATATATATATATATATATATATCCATTTTTTAAAGGATGATTTTTAAATAAAAGATTTACAACGCAATCAAGATACACAATTCATACAAATAACCTGATATTATTCATGCAAAAACCAATGCTTTAATGTCAAAAACGTACGTACATTTTGTAGAAGAAATATTCAAATTAAGAGAGTTAAATGAGTATTATTTTATCGGAGAAATTATATCTCATTCTTAAATGCAATTTTCTAAAAAAAAAAAACTTCACGATAAAAACTTTAATGGAAGAAATCATTTCCCCGCAAGAAAAGGTTCCGAAGCACATGGCGGCCTTGTTTCGTTTTCTTTTTTCTTGTTTTTTTTGAAGGAGCCTTGTTTCGTTTTCTTGTCAATACCTCGGTAATTATTTCATATTTTCTCCCAAAAAATAAAAAAAATAAAACGAATTCTTCTTCATCATGCTCTCAAACATAATATCTTATCACATAAAATCTCATTTCTATATGCAATAAAATATTGTGGTCGATCCTATATTTTCTAAATATAATTAAGTTACATGATTTAGCGAACTAACTTTTATGTTATTTAATTTCACTCTTTATAATTACTTATACGTCGTATCGTAATTATCATGTCAATCTCATATATTCTCATAAAAATAATTAAAATTAAAAACAATAATAACATATTAAAATTGAAGTAAATATATATATATTAAAAAAATTATAATTCTCACCTTCTTTCTTTTACTTTAGACCAATCAATCAAATGTCCTTTAAAAGAGGGAGTAGCTCACTCTCAGTCACTTGCACACATTCATTCACACTCTGCTCTCATCTCGTTCTCGCAGCAAGCCATGGCGGCATTGCTGCTCAGATCTCTCATTTCTTTCCTATTTTTCTCCATTTTTACTCTCCAAATTGCAGGTATAACTTCGACCCACTTCACTTGCTATCTTATTTTGCATTATGATGTTGAAAATTATTGTGATTTCTTATGTTTTCTTTTCTTGGTTGAATGAAAGAGGTGTCAGCGGGTAGAACAATGACAATGTACAACAGATGCAGCCACACTGTGTGGCCGGGGATACAACCGAATTCCGGGAAGCCAATCTTGGCCAAGGGTGGATTCGAGCTCCCTCCCAACAAGGCCTACACGCTGCAACTGCCCGAGGATTGGTCTGGCCGTGTGTGGGGACGCCATGGCTGCTCCTTCGACTCCTCCGGCCGGGGGAGGTGCTCCACCGGAGACTGCGCCGGCTCCCTCTTCTGCAATGGGCTCGGTGGGGCCCCTCCGGCCACCCTTGCCGAGATAACCTTTGGCCATGAACTCGACTTCTACGATGTTAGCCTCGTCGATGGCTACAATCTCGCTATTTCCATGACCCCTTTTCGTGGCTCAGGTATGGAGGGAGCCCAGCCAGCTACTCTTGTGCAAATATCTAGATTTAATCGTGATTGTTCTTATGGAGGGAGCCCAGCTAGCTACTCTTGTGCAAATATCTAGATTTAATCGTGATTGTTCTTGCTTCGTTTGATGTTCGATTTTGAATTGCTGTTTTAATCGATGCTTATTTTGCTCAAGAATCGCTTTGAATAAAGTTACTTTCTTTTTTCACTTTCTTGATGAAACAGAGTGTCATTCATGAAGATCATTAACTTCATTGGAAAAATTAATTGGGTTGACCAGTTGTATCTCAAAGTTTCAGTGTCGTGTGAATAGAGAATGATTTTGTTCTTGTGTGTCTATAAGATTATGAGATACTCTTAACTTAAAGGTCTGGGTTCCCTTTTGAGATTATATATATATAGCCTGATGTATTGCTTGGAAAAATTGCATCTCTATTAACTTATCGTATGGATTTTTAGTTAAATATCATCTAGTTTGCTTGATCATGTGATGTTTGTGTATCCGTTGGCATGTTGATTGAGAAATTTATTTATTGGCTTTCAACCTTTCATGGAACTTTGGCCTCTACTTCACTTGTGAATTTTAAGGGGACCTCTTATGTCTAGCAGTTAATATAGTTAAAATTTGAAGGGAAGCTCTTGTGAATCCTGTAAAATATCGTTGTATTTTTATCTCCTTATCATCTCCGTGAAGATTTACGCAATACTTCCTTCATCTTTTCCTTTCTAGTAATGTCGATTGTGTTTTAATAATCAATATTGTTAGCAAGCATGAAATCTGGACATCGTTACTGAATTAACTTACTAAGTCCTCCATGATTTTTTCTTCTGATGAATTTTTTGTTATATTCATGTGCAGATTACAAAATCTTTATATGCAACCTACATTCAAACTAACATGACAGAAAGTCGTACATGTTGGATTAGCCGAATCATGTTTGTACTTTGCCTGCAAATTTGTGTTCTCAAGTGTGTCTTGATTACATAAACAAATACTAAGAAAAACCATGCTTCTGAGCTTTGCTGGCAAAATTATGCATAATAAACTTTGCTAGCTATTATTTCCTATCTATCTTGGTCACATGAAACTAACCAACCCTAACTGTTAGAAAAATAAATGATACCGTCTTATGAATCTATTCACACTTTCCCACCTTATATACAACAGGATCTTGCACTGTTGCTACAACCCCTCAAATCTGGGATTATTCACATTGTATGATTATGATGACAAAGCAATTGATTGATGCATTTGTTTTGGCCATTGAAATACTGCAGGAAAGTGTAGCTATGCAGGGTGTGTGAGCGACCTCAACATGATGTGCCCGGTAGGGCTTCAGGTCCGGTCAGACGACAAGAAGAGTGTGGTGGCATGCAAGAGCGCATGTTCTGCGTTCAACTCCCCCAGGTACTGTTGCACAGGAAGATTTGGAAACCCCGAATCATGCAAGCCCACAGCCTACTCCAAGATTTTCAAAGCTGCCTGCCCCAAGGCTTACTCTTATGCATATGATGATCCCACCAGCATTGCTACTTGCACCGCCTCGACCTATTTACTCACCTTTTGTCCCCATCATTAGATATATCTTACATATAAATATATTTCGCAATGGTATTATTATGCCCATTGTAAGTAACTAGTACTAGTACTTATTTTGATCCATTGGGTGTGTACCATCAAATTTGACCACTTGTTTTGCTCTTGTTGGTGGGTGGTTCAACGTTTGGTTAATGGTGCATGATTTTTGTGTCAGTCGATTTGAAAAGATCAAGTTATGGCTATGGCCGTTCGATGAACATGAGCTTGAGCTGTTGTAAGGATTCCTATTTTCCCCTCCCTCGAATATCTAGTAAATTAAATGGACAATTAATGGTTCTAGAGGTTTGAGTATTGTTGATTGCCACCACATTCCTATCAGAATCTCTTATTGTGGATCATGAGATTGATATATTATCTTATTTAGAATTTGTTTGTGAGCGAAAATAATTATTAGTTATTTCGATGGGATCAATTATTTTTGGATAATGTTACGTGTACATAGAGTTGTTGTATAGAGCGTTACACACTTATGTTAAATTCAGAAATTATCCCAATTTTTTTTTAAAAATTGTTTCCTTTCAAACTACATTTATTTGTCTTGCTAAAAAATATTGTAATGATGATTTTTTTTTTACAAGATTCAAATTGAGTGTCTTAGTTATATGATAGAAATTTTTCCTTATTGAGTAATATTTTTACTTTATTGATTGCATACAATGGTATATATTATTTAATTTTTCAAATTTTGACGAGAAATATTGTGATTTCTTAGTGATTGCAACAATCGTATATATTATTAAAAAAAATTGAATTTTATTATTTTCAAATAGCTCAGCCATGTAAAAAAAAAAATTTAGAAAGAAAAATATTTAACTAAAATCATACCGTTGTATGCGATCATTAAGATATCACAATATTTCTAATCATAATTTGAAAAATTAAAATTTAATGTTTTTAAATAACTCAACTTGATTGACCAAATACGTGAAAAAAAAGTTCGATGGAAAAATATTAAATTAAAGTCATAAAAATTATTCAAAATGTGAAAATTTCTATCTTTTAATTATGACACTCAATTTGATACTTGTAAAATTGGACAATAAATAATAGAAAAATATATAAAAATTCATAAAAATATTTTTTTTAGAAAGATAAATAATTGTGTAAGTTAGATCCTACCTATACAAGTATTATCTTGACATACATCTAACAGTTGACATTTATCAATAAATGTGGGGTTCGTTATTTTTTAGTGGACGGTTGACATTTATCAATAAATGTGAGGTTCATTATTTTTTAGTTGACTCTGCATGTATTAATAAAGGATGACTCTTAGATCTATCATGAGGGTAGTGCCTGTAAGAGTAGGTTGAAATAAACCCTCTCGTAGAAGGGATGGTAACAAATTTTGGGGGATCATCATAACAACTTTGTACCAAGCGTACTCCAAGGTAGCTTCAAAACACTAAATACGTACCGAATATGATTCGATCTATTTTATTTAATAATCCAATTATTTCTTTTATACAAATATTACTTTTTTTTATAAGACAAATATTACATTTTGGGTAATGTAGAGTATATATATATATATATATATATATATATATATATATATATATATATAACCGAAAACGGCATATTTCACCTAATTTTCGGTCATCTTCCCATTTTCGACTACCGAGATTGAAATTTGTATCATATTATATATCGTTAGATTCGCATTTTCGAGACGACCCTACCGTGAAAATTTCAAGATAATTGAAGTTGTTTTAGGCACGGGTGCATATATATATATATATATATATATATATATTTATATATATATATATATATATATATATATATATAACGACGTCACCTAATTGTAGCACATCAATTGTAGTAGACCTCTTAACCAATGGTGAAAAAAAAATAACATAAGAAAAAAAAACTAGGTGGCAGTCTTGATGCAAATAACCAACAAAAATGTTTTTTTTTCCTGAGAGTACAAGTACAAGATTACATCAAAAATGTTATGATTGAATGAAACTAAACTTGTTGGTTATATATTGTCAAACAGTTGTTGCATAGAAGAACAAAATTAATCTAATCTAATATTATTTCTATATAAAAGCGTGTTTTGAATTCTTTATTTATTTTGTGTCCTTGAAATATTTGAATTCTCAATATTGACATTATTGATTAATTTTTTGTCTTTTGGTAATCCAGAACTATCTAATCTGTAAATCCCCTTAAGCTGTCCAAGAATATCATTTGACCCTAGAATGGCCGAACCCTTAATCAATCTCATATTAGCTAATTCATCCGCCGCAACATTAGCTTCCCTATAGACATGAGTTTTCCGCACCATCGAAGAATTTAAGATCCTCTGAATCTGCGAAAGTATTGAACTAAGTTCCCAACAAGAGTTGTCCGTATCAATAATTGCTAAAGCTGCCATATAATCAACCTCCAGCCATAAAGGAAAAAAAATTATAAAGCTTGCTAATATGCAGCCCCTTAAGAATTTCACAAAGTTCCGCTCTCGTGTTAGTCCCATTACCAATAGAATCATGGTACGCTAGGATAATTTTGTCTGAGTGATCTCTGATAATACCACCAATCCCGGAATCTCCACCACCTTTCGTGCAGCCATCTGAGTTAAGTTTGAAGTGCCCCCTCCTCGGAGACACCCTTCAAACCACACGGATGAAAATAGATCGAGGATCTCGATGAACGAGTCCCAACGATTCAGCCACATCTCCATGTCCACACCAGTGACCAGCCTTTAGAATCCCACGGCCAAGAGAAATTATATACTCATCGAACACCTCGATGTTTGTGGTCATTTTTGGCCTTCCAGAGGAACCAAATAATCAGAAAGGGAATCAATTCCTTAGCATGACCATCCTTACGCCAGTCCTCAACCATCCTCCAGTTGCTAAAATTCTGAAAATTTTGGACTCCAAAAATTCTGGAAAAATGTAGCTAGACAAACTGAGCAGTAGCACTCGAGAAGAACAAATGTTCAAAGGATTTCTGCGCTTGACAACATTGACACAACGAGTCTAGAGCAATTCCTCGAGACATTAAAATATCATCAATTGAAAGTCTTTTGTAAAACCACCGCCAACAAAAAAATAGAAATTTTTGGCCTCAAAAGTTTGGACCAACAGCCTTTGAACCACCCAACCTCCATATTTCTATTCTGCACCATATCCCAGGTGGATTTAACAGAGAATCTGCCATTAGACGACCTCTTCCAGATAGCAATATCATCAGAAGCATAGTGAATAGGCACATCCAAAATACCCAAAGCCAAATCCTGAGGAAGCACAAGAAGTAGTCGATCAAGATTCCAATTTTGGTCTTCCAAGAACCAACTGAAAAGCCTATTCGACTGACCCAGGATCGGAACCAAAGATGATAAGGGACCATCCGGGTTCCAGGAGTCGAACCAAACACTAATATCTCCTTCCCCGATCCTCCAACCAATTTTGGATTCTGCTCGTTCCCTAACCTTCATCATTCAGCGCCAAGTAGTAGAAATATTCTGCATGATGCGCACCGCAGCCGGATGATCAGTCCTGCAATATCGAATATGCAAAAATCGGCTCCAAAGAGATTCAACAGTCCTGAATCTGAGCCAAAGTTTAATTGAAAAGGCAGTTACCGCATCCTTAAGTCTACGAATACCCAAACCACCTTCAGAAACCGGAAGACATATCTTTTCCCACGATATCCAGTGCGTAGTATGTCCTCCCGATTTTGAACCCCATAAGAACTTGGCACACAACATCTCGAAACTATGCAGGACTATACCCGACGGTTGTAATACATAGAACAGATAAATAGGCATAGAGCAAAGTACACTTTTAATCAACACCAACCGACTTCCAAAAGATAAATTTTGCGTTCCCCCCCCCCCCCCCTTGAAGCTTATTCCGAGCATTTGAAATGATTTTATTGAAAAGGGAACTTTTTCAATGACCCAGAAAAGCGGCGCAGCTAGATATTTAAGAGGCAGCGCACCATCCCCAAAACCAGTAATAGAAAAGTATCACCCTTTCTTATCATGCGAACACTTGGAAGACGTCAGGATAACACTCTTCGCATTATTGATCAGTTGACCCGAACACTGCTCATTGTGATACAAGAATTCTCTGATGGATCTGATTCCAGGAATCAAGCCATTAGAAAAAATAATAATGTCATCCGCATATGCCAGATGTGAGAAACTGGAAGGCCGCCCTGTACGAAAATGCAGACTCTTTTGCCGACCAAATAAATCATCCAAACCCCGAGAAAGATACTCTGCTGCAATAATAAACAAAAGCGGTGAAAGTGGATCTCCTTGTCGAAGCCCTATTTTAGAAGCGAAAAACCCTGATAAAGTCCCATTGATATTCACTGAAAACCAACAATTATCAATGCAGAGACGAATCTTATTACAGACTTCATCTGCAAAACCGAATTCCTGAAGCATTTGAATCAAAAATTCCCACTGCACTCGATCATAAGATTCGGCCATGTCTAGCTTCATAATAATATTCCCTCTAACTGGATAGTTAATATGACTGACCATTTCTTGAGCTAGCAGAATATTATCAGAAATCAATCTACCAGCAACGAAACCACTTTGCGAAGGCGAGATAATTTTGGGCAATATACGGCTCATGCGAATAGTAATAAAATTGGTAATAATCTTTTTGCTCACATTACACAAGCTAATAGGCCTGAAGTCGGACCATCTCTGAGCATCTTCATTTTTAGGGATCAAAATAACAGTGGTGGGTGTGATACTCCTGGGAAGAGATGAACCCTCCAAAAATTCTCGAACGGCCTCAATTAAATCAACTTTAATGATATCCCAACATCTCTGATAAAAACCAGCTAAGAATCCATCCGGACCCGCCGCACTATCCTCATGTAGTGAACAAACACTATCCAACACCTCAGCCTCAAAAATCGGCACAGCCAAAGCCAAATTATCCTCCTCATCAATCAATGCAGGAATATGATCGAAGGTAGCCCGAGTAGGAGCAGTATGTTCATCAGTTAGCAGATTCTCAAAAAACCGAGCCCCAGAAGTCATGATACTCGTCTGATTTTCCAAAGCAAACCCATCATCCCAGATCCTGTAAATTTTATTTTTGGATCTTCGACGATTAACCATATTGTGATAGAGTTTAGTATTTTTCTCACCCTCCACCATCCACTTAGCAGACGCTTTCTGTTTCCAGAAAACCTCCTCCATGGAGAGACAAAGCGACAAATTATCTTTTTCCAGAGACAACGCAGCTCTATTCTCTTCAGAAGGAGCAGCATTGAACGTGTCTTCTGCATGAGCAGCAGCCAATTCAAAGGCCTTAACCTTGTCGTGAATGTTCCCAAAGACCTCATGATTCCACCATTTTAGGTGATGCTTAAGCCTTTTCAATTTAATCACCAAACAACCAAGCCCGCTCTCAGCACAAGGATTATTCCAATTAAGCCGGACAGTCTGCATAAATACATGGTGAAGAAACCACATATTCTGAAATCTAAATGAACTTATATATATGAAGTATGGAGACAAAGAAAAATAGATACGAGAGCATACAAGAGCAGACAGAGATATACACAAGAAAAAAAAATACATACAGAGATAAAAGCTCTACAAGTTCTCTGAAAAAATTATCTCGCTCAATTACTTCGGCCACTCATATTGATATATTAGATATCCGAGGCTCATCAAGTGCCAAGATTCAACTCTAAACTGCCTAATTGTATACAAAGAGTTGATTCATTGTTTGAATATAAGGATTCATTCATTATTGTATTTCGATTGTTAGGACGGGGTGTCTTTACTTGGTTGTATGCTAGGAATTTTGATCTAGACAAGGATAAGTCCTACGATTGGAGTGGGTTGTATAAAAGACGTTGTATAAGCCAAAGTCTTCTAGTGAATTCTTCTCTCGTGGAAGAAGGGGTGACGTAGGAGCAGTTCAGTCTCCGAACATCCATAAACATATCTGTGTGACAATACCAGAGGCTGTTGCCCCGTTTTCACATCATTCGATCGTTCTTGTCACAGAGGTGCCTGCTCCGCTTGAAGAAGTTGACATAGGATAGAGAGACAATGAAATTGATGTTGACAACCAGCCAGATTACGAGACGCTCAATAAGATGTTTCCTCCTCCTCCTCTGGTTAGAAGGTCGAAGCGCCAAGCAGGGTATAATCCTGATTTTACCCCCTCCAAGCGATACCACGAATGTGTATCCTATCCTCGTCCATCACTCACTGACCAAAAGTATGCCTCTGGAGATTATTCTGAAGATAGTGACTATGAATTTGTGGCTCGCGACAATTCCGCACAAATTTCTAACAGCAGTTCGTCCAATGATGAAGAACCAATCCCCCAAACTGTTGCTGAGAAATCTACCACAATAGAACCAAGCTTCTCTGATGAATAGGAGCTGTCATTGGCTCAATTTATGGCCAATTTGAAGAAATACAAAGCCTCTGTGTCTATGTCTCCTGCTACTGGACAATATGATGATGAACCAGATGAAGAGATGCTACAAGATTTTGCTGATAACAGGACTCAACCCTCAGAGAGTTCCTCTTCTACCTATGATGATGTAATTTGACGTTGATGATGAAGAATTTTCTGATGATGATATGAAGAATGAAAGAGTGGGTGTCCGGTTAGCCAACTTGTGGCTAAGGGCTTTTATGACTCTATGTAAAATAATCTTTTGTTTAATATAATTTAAACTTTTATAATGGCATTGACTTTATCTTTCTTCATATTGTTATATTATGATATGCTATTGTTGTTTTGATAAAGACCTTGAATATACTATAGTGTATGTAAGATGTGGTAGCACATGGGGATGGCTATCATGAAACACATCTTATAGTCACTGTATATTCTAAACTGTTCCTAGTCAATTGAGCCGTCCGCAAATAAGGATAAGGATCGCTCGAGATTGAGACTAGCATTTGTGATGCCGAGTACCACGTTTCATTGGTATGGAACATAGAGATGTTCAAAGCATGCAAATGGATATTCATATGATGAATGATCGAACTACCCTATTCGGACTTTCCAAGTGGTTATCACTTATCGAGTGGATAAAGTCCGCGGTTTTGGTTGTACACCATTAGTCCTTATTACTTGAAACATCATTGAGACTCTATATGCTAGTACTGTACTTTGACTCGTTTACCGACTCTATTGGGGTCATCAGGTGTCGGGATTGGGTACAGTTACAACACATATAGGAGTCGATGCTTTGTTGTCAAGGATTCACCACATACTTGCGAGTGTGGATATCCTATGCAATCTGAGGAGATATTAGTGTGACGAATCTCTGGCCAGAGTACATGATGTGTTTTAGGTTAATGGGTTTTCCTAGTAACACATGCGATGTCACTAATAGATCTCCAAGATGTTATGCATAGTTATCGAATCTCGAACAACTCTCGATATACCAATGGTTGTTGATTCGATCGGGATATATGGATGAAGGGACCGTACTGTACGCTAACCAAAATCTACTGGTTCTTGCAGGCACTATCAGTAATACCTAGGGAATCATGGGGCGATGTTGCTAGGCGCTCTTACCATGATTCGATGGGTAAGTCGGAAATTGTTGTTCCGAGTCACAAGGAGTTGTGAGCCCACGGCTAGCTGTATTCCTGAACCATTGAGGGTTACACAAGTAATGGATTACTAAAACCCCGTAGAGATAGTTAAATTTAAAGAGTTAAATTTAATGAAAGAGAAGTTGGACTTCTTAACTAAAGGGAGTGAGATTTTCTAAAATGACATAGGGATGGGCATTTTTGGAAATCACTGAATTCGGATTCAGAAAAATTATTTTGACTCTAAAAGATGCAGAAATGGTTTCTGTGCACATTGGTGAAATCAGTTTATCAATCGGAGTCACGATGAATTTTATATTAATTTCTATAACAACAGGCTTGGCTTGTTGGGCTTAAGTTATGGATTGTGGGCTTTAAGGAGTTAGAGTCCTGATACAATTATAACTAGAAATTATCTATAAATATACTGCAGTGTTCGAAAATTCCATAAGATTTCAGTCTTGCAATTTTCGAATTTCAGCCTATATTATTCAAGGGGATTTTCGAAATCCTCTGTCCCTTTTGGAGAAAATTCGGGTTGTGATTTTTGTGAAAAATTACAATCTGAATTAACAGATCATATCTGTTTATTCTCTACGCAAACTTCTGATTGATTTCTAGTGCAGTCAATCAGAGGGTTTTGTTTTCTATTCGTGGACCTGATTGAAGAAACGTTCATTCATCAGTTCCTGGGATATACAACAAGAGCATTTCGAGATTTCAAGGTAAAATATTTAATAGTGATTATTTGTTTTACTTAAACAAATTTAATCGTAAAGTTTTGATACCCAGATATGGAATCGTTCCATATTAATAAAATAAATTTTTAAACTTTCGCTGCACCGGGTATCAATTCTAATTGATCTGATGATGAAGAATTTTCTGATGATGATATGAAGAAGTTGTTGCTGAGGATGTTGATGTTGAGGAAAATGTTGCCAACACTGAAGGCAACACGGATGCTATCGATTATGATCTCTTCACTTTCTTCTCCAACAAGTTCTATTTCAAGAGCGTTGTTGCCTTGTGGCCTCTATATGCCAATCGAGGCTTAATTGATAAAAAGAAAATAGATGTGGAAGCCTATGGAAGGTACAACCTAGTTGAATTTTTGAAAGTTAGAGGTCTTTTATTTATTGTTTCTGTTGTCGCTCCCTACAGTCGCTAACCTGTTTTGGAGTTCTTTTTAAATCTCACTGAGAGTGTGGGTGATGAACAATTTGCCAAGTTTGGCAGAGTATGTGTGCGTGAAAGGATTTTCCAGTTCAACCCTGCTACCATCAATGCAATCTAAAGCACTCTTGATGTGGAAAAGGATAGAATGCAACTGGATATCAATGAAGTGATTGGCGTGCTTACTGGTGGTCTGATCACACAGTTCCCTGGATGCCTCTCTGCTGCACACCTGACTTTTTTTTACTCTGTACTTCACAAGACCGTCGTGAGAAAATGAAGCATACAACTATTTTAACGGATAGTCATTTCGATCACCGAACTATGAGATATGTTTGAAATAAACAGATGCGTCAGAGACTAAGTTGTACTAGAATTATATTCCAAAAACTTAGCACTTCTAATTTGTGATCTACCAACTACAAATTTGAGTATAATATTTTTTTTATGACGTGAGAACTCACAGCCTCTACCTTTTGGTGCGCACTAGGTAAACTGTCAGATTAATGCAATAACCTGAAAACCACGTTTTTCGGGTGAACCGCACTGGGCAAACCCTGTGCAATAAGCTAGTCCAAGAAAGTGTTGGTAAGGAGAATCAAAAATCTGATCACTGGTCAAGTGCTTATCTACTCCATCAACTTGGACACCTCTTAAGGTCAGTTGAGTAAATATGTTAAAAACAAAATGACAAGTTTTGTTATCATCAAAATCAAGATTGCTTTTAATTTCATATCTAACATATATGTAATATAATATAGATAATATTTATTTACTATCTTGCACGCACCCTACCAGTAATATATATTACTTTCTAGCGGATAATGACATACGTGATGTGTGTGATTCATGGAAAAAATAGAAAATGAAATAGTTTTTAAAAAATATAGAGAATGAAATATTTTTTTAAAAAATTAAGAAATTGAGGTTATTAATTTTTGGAAAAATTATAATTTTGGTCTGATAGTTTTGACACATTGTGATTTTGATCTTTTATATTTCATATTTCAATTTTAGTCCTATATATTCCGATTTTTGACAATTTTAGTCATTTTTATCGAAAATACTGATATGACACTATATTCTTCAGCACCACAACAACGCTGCAAATGTGCCACATGAACGTCATATCTCAAAAATAACTAAAATTACCAAAAAAATAAAGATAACAATCTAACACTAAAATCTGATATCATAGAAAACCCAAATTGCAAAGAGAGAAACTTATATGATCAAAAAACAATTTTCTCGTAATTTTTTAAGAGTGAATTGTCCTAAAATCCCTAATACCCTTCCTAACTTTATTAGAACTCCCTAGGCAAAAGATTCTTTACTATAACTCCCTAGAACCACCAAACTTGAATTTTTTAATATTTAATTCTTGTGCTGGATTTATGCTAATCTATGCTTGAAATTTATAGGTTCTATACTTAACTTGTAAATGTTTTATGCTTGAATCTGGAGATTTTGTGCTCATTTGCAGTATAAAGAATTATGCGGAAAAATGGTATCAGAGCCTTAGGTTAATTATTCAGACATAATATTATTCGTTAATTCATGTTTTTCTTTGTTGAGGAGAAGATTTTACAAAAATATGACTTCAAACGAAGTTTTGAATCAAGAGGATTTTATTCACATGAAATCCTATAAACAAGTTAATCTATTAACAATAGATTACTTACAACATGTTACGACTAATGCTCTCAAATTTGAAGAGATAAAGAAAAATGATTTCTAACTCTAAATTTTTAGAGATTACCCCAGATTCCTCTAAACTCTCCGGAGATCTTAGAGAAATTCAAAAGACGGTACAATATTACAACAATCAGTTGTATGAAATACCTCGGCAAATTGAAGAAATCCTTAAGAAACAAGAAGAAATTCTTGGAACTCTAAAGGATCTTCAAAATAAAATCCTAAACCTAGAACATACTTCTGGTTCTAGAAAAGGAAATACAGGAGGAAGGTTACCACTATCGTTTGGTACCGAACCTTTGTTACATCAGAAAGGTAAAACCAAAATGGTTCAAAAACCTTTAAATAATGATGAAATGATGATTAATCTTATAAAAGCAGTATCAGAGAAAAACACTATCTGATGACTACTTTAGAAAGATTAAATCTCGAGGATCTACAAGATCTTGCGGATTCTTTTGCGAATCTCAAAGTTGTAGATCTAAAAATGAATTCCTCTGAGGATGAACAACCCATGGGAAATCCCCCAAGATATGTGGTAAAAACAGAAGAACCACATAGTGAGTTCCATGTGGGAGAAAATTCACATCCAGCAGGAACCAGATTAAGAAGGAGTAAAATACCACTACATCAAACTCCTTATGGAAAAACTGTTTTAGACCCGATACATCCTTATGGGGTTATGTTAAACCTTGATGTTTCGGACTTCAAAAACAGAGAAAATCTTATAGATGATTGGATGTCATCTATGAGAATTGCAGCAGGGACATTAGATCTCAATAAATAAGGATTCATTAAACTTCTAGAAATGAGTCTAATGGGATCTGTCAAGATCGCATGGGAGATGACTATGCCAGATACGAATGAATCAATCTTAGCAGGAGAATCCCTCAACGAGATTGGAGAAAGAATGACCACCCTATTTAAAACACAATTCATAGGGGTAGATTATTTCAATAATCAAGATACAAAGAAAAAGAGAAGATATACTCAAGCTCTGTATAGCCTCGAGTTACATGATATCTGTTTATTTGATGAGTACATTATATTATTCACTAAATACAGATGGAATTCGGGAGTCGAGGAAAATGTAGCTATTCAGCTATTTTTTGCAAAAATGCCAAGTCCCTGGAGAGAAATGCTGATTAAAAAATACGTTCCAGGTAATCTTGATACATTGGCAAGACGCGCGTCCTTTTTGAAAGGAAAATTGGCAGAATGATGCCATATGACAGCATTACAAAATAACTACAAGAAAATAAAGGGTATAGATAAGCGTACACCTTTGTGTTGTAGAGAAAATGATCTTCCAACGATCATTGGAAACAGAACACAGGGATTTAAAAGGAAGAAATTCAGAAATAATCTCTATAATAAAAGAATGAAGAGTTCTTGGAAACCAAGAACATTTTGGTCCAAACAAAAAGCCAGATCCTATAGATCAGGTAGAAGAAGTGGACCTACAAGAACGTCCCCAGCAATAGGCTCATCACAAAGCAGGGGAAGAACACCATCAAGAAGAACTTTCAGAAGAACTCTACAAGGGCAAGTGAAAGTTTCAAGGATTGCAACTGCTGGACATGTGGAGCAAAAGGACATATATCTAAAAATTGTCCAGAAAATGAGAAAAAAGGAGTCAAACTCTTTGAAGCAACACCAGATATGGATGATGCGGTTTTCTTTCAAGATCTAGTCCAAGTATATCAATTTGAGGATATCCCCTCAGATGAAAGCATATACGAAGAAGAGATATTATTTAGTCAAGAAGTTTCTGAGGATGAATCAGAATCAGAATCAGAATAAAGAGGAGGTGTTTCGACATGAAACACATGAAAGTTTGGCTGGGTTCTTTAGTCAAACCACGATATCTCATAATATGGTTCAAAGGATTATGAGAGAAAATCCAACACTACAGAAGTACCAAGGATTTTCGGCAGGACAAGTTGAAAGAGTTTTAGAAAACCTAGGGCTAAGACAAAGAAGACATAATTTGATTTATAAGGTATCCAGAAGGGAAATGGCGATTCCTATGGAATTAACCAGTAATAAAATTGAGATGCAGTTGATTCCCTTTAAAGAAATTCGAGAGGAATTACAGAAATTAAAAGCAGAAGTAGCAAAGACAATGTCTTGGATTCATATTGGAGCAATCCAGATTATGATCAAAGCTACTTTTAAAGAAGGAATAGATTCACCCATAGATATCGTAGTATGCGATAAAAGAATGGGGAATATACAAGATGCGGTTCTAGGAACTATCTCAGGAAATTTGTGCGCAGAAAAAATTGTGGGAGTTATTTATCCAAGAATAGCCTACAATTTAGCTGATAGAGATTTTAGTCGAGCCTTGACGTTGCTTCAAAACTTCAAGGAAAAAAGACTAATGAAGGAAGGTAATAGGCCATATTCTATTACATATCAAATTTCATATGGTCTTTCTAATACTCACCATTCTGAATTATTTATTAGAAATGAGTTCATTGAAATTCCAGAGATATTTGGGAAAGTTGCTCATGCAATATACCCGAAAAGAATCGAGTTTCCTTTAATTGAGGAAACAGACATTCAAATTCAAGACAGACCTATTCTATACAGAGACCTTAAAATAGAACCCCGAAGGTTATCTTTTCAAGGAGACCGAATGACAAGTAGGAGATGGGACAAATCTCCTATTCAAGAAATTCCACCAGAAGAAAAGAAGTTTTCTATAATAGGAAAACTTAGATCTCCAGAAGGATGGAAAGAAGTGAAAATAGTATTCGAAATTACAAGTCATCGGAATCAGTTCCCTTGTAACTCGATTTACTATTTGGAACAACAAGAAAAAGGAACTTACCAAGGAGTGATAAATATTGGAGAATTGGAAGTTCAAATCTGTGGAATTCCAGGAAAAGAGATGGATCAGCTCATTCTTGGCCTAAAATTTCTGGAGGACCATAAACCATGGAAACGCCTTGAAACAGGAATAGAGTTTATGGCAAAAGAGAGACTTGGAGGATTCAATAAAAATCCTACGAGATGGAAAACCAAGAGAATTGGATAAGGGACAATCCTTTAAACAGATTCGAAAACTCTGTTTACAAATAGAGGAAGAAGCAACTATTGAAATTAGTAAGTCATGAACATGATTTACTAGGACGCATCGAATAAGTAGAAAGAAGTAACCATACTCTACCTTCTGAAACCTTAGGAAAACTAAAGGTGAAAAGTCTTAATCGGATTACTGAGTTGCAACACAGTCTATTAAAAATGGCAGGGTCATTTAGTAATCCCTTTAAAAAATGACAAGAAGTCCTTTCTCCATATACATTCCAATAGGAATGTTGTATGAACAATATAAGGCTGAATACTTTGCAGCTTATATTGACTCGGGAGCAGGAATTTGTACAGCAAAAAGAGGAGTCTTCCCTGAAGAATGTGAAGAAGAATTGCCAAAAATTGCTGGACGGAATTTCTCTAGAAGAATTTTAATTCTTTGCAAAGGAATAAAACAAGAAGAAATCCTCATGGGAGGAGCAGGTCAAACACCTTGGTACAAGGTAATGACACCACCAATCTATTTTCATGATACAGAAGCTGATATCCTATTAGGAAATAACTTCTTACAAATGTTTAAGAAGTACACACAAGACAATGAGTCAAGAAAACTTATGTTCACTACAATTTGTGATCATAAAATTATCGTTCAAAGACTCAAAGTTGATTTTTATCGACAATTGCCGATAATATTTCGCAGCCAGCGTGGTGATAAAGGACAACTTTTTCACCCAAAAATGAAAGATCCAAGAAGGTTTGGAGAAAACATGTTGAAAATAACAACAAAACAAGAACTCAAAACAGAGGATATGGAGCTTCTCAAGGTGACTCTAAATCACAGAGATATAGAGTTAGAAAATAAGGTATCCCTTGAAGATATCAAAAAGAGGCTCAAAGAAAGTTACAACGAGCATCCTTTGGCATGGTGGGATAGAAATCAACTCAAAGCTAGTCTTACTCTAAAGGAAGGCAAAGAGTATGAATTCGTCAGATATAAGCCTATCCCGATGAACATAATAGATCAAAGGGATATGAGAATAATTATCAAGAAAAATTTGGACCTTGGTCTAATCAAAGAAGGAGTTTCACAATATAGCAGCCCAGGATTTCTGGTCAGAAATCATGGTGAAATAAAAAGAGGGAAACCCAGGTTAGTTATTAACTACCAAGGTATTAATAAAATTCCGGAGTTTGATGGGTACTTCATACCGAGTAGAGAACACCTAATTAGTTGTGTACGAAATGCTAGAGTGTTCTCAAAATTTGATTGTAAGTCTGGATTTTACCAGATTCGAATGGAAGAAGGCAGTAAGAAATTCACAGCCTTCTCTACTCCACAAGGACACTATATTTGGGAAGTTATGCCTGTGGGATTGGCTAATGCACCCCAGATATTTCAAAGAAAGATGGATAACCTTTTTAAAGATTATTTCAACTTTATGTTTGTTTATATTGATGATATTCTTATAGCATCAAAAAATATAGACGAACACGTTAAACACTTAGAGATTTTCTCTAAAATTTGTAAACAAGAAGGACTGGTCTTATCTGAAAAGAAAGCAGTCATAGAAATAAGGAAAATTGAATTCCTTGGTATTGAGATTGATGAAACTGGAATAATTCTACAACCCCATATTGTGGAAAAGGTAAAGAATTTTTCAGATAAACTCAAAGATATAAAACAACTCCAGAGTTTTCTTGGAGTAGTTAATTTCGCAGGGATGTTCATTAACAACCTAGCAATGTACAGAAAGGTGTTCAGTCCTTTGTTAAAAAAGGATGCTAGGTTTATATGGACCGAAGACCATATTCAATGGGTAAACCAATTAAAGTAGATATGTAAGAATCTCCCAAAAATGGTTATACCCGAAGATGAAGATGATCTGGTTTTATTTACGGATGCTAGTGACGATTGGTGGGCAGCAGTCCTTGCCAAGATTACTCCGGATGGAGAAATACCATGCAGATACTGTAGCGGTCTTTTTTCAGAATCAGAGGCCATCAGATGACATATCAACGAAAAGGAATTTTATGCAGTCAAAAGGGCTTTCGAAAAATGGCCATTATTTTTACTTGCTAAAAAATTCACGCTAAAGGTTGATAACACCCAGGTAAAAGCTTTCTTAAAAAATAATATTGAATCTAAACCTGATAAAGCTAGGTTATTAAGATGGCAAGAATTATGTCAAAATTATATTTTTGATATTGTTATTATTAAATCTCATGAAAATATTCTTGCAGATTTCTTAACAAGAGATAGAAGGCAGTGACGTGGATTCCATCATGAAAATGCAGAGGCATCTCAGGGAACACCTTGGGTTGCTTCAAACCGAGTTCAACCAGTTAGCCATTAATGCTGAAATGGCCGGCAGGTTACAACAAGCTGATCGGATCAAAGTATCTAATCGAATTACAGGGTGTATGCAAGCTCAAACACAACTATGGGCTGCTATTCAAGGGCCAATTGTGAAGGCCATAGAGAAACCATTGGTTTCTTATAAATAAGATATACTAAAACCATTGGTTTTACAAAAACAAGAAATACAACCACCGGTTGGAAAACAAGATGTTGAGGAAGCTAAAACTCAAGAAACAAGTGCTAATCTATCATCAGCTTTTGATGATCTTGATGAAACAACAATTGATGAGGATTCTTCATCAAGTCAACCCTCCGCCTCTGAGGTAAAAGAGGAAGAGATCAATCTTAGGCCCAACACTGACAAGGGCAAATCTAAGATCGATACTAATCCAGCTATTATTTCTCCATTTCAGGTTTATCAACAGAGGTGGGAGAAATTAAGTACAAGAAGTGAAATTAACCCTAACACTTGCAGGGTTGATGTTGCAGGGATATATCCAAGGGTATGGCTAAAAAACAATATCAATCCTAAGGATGTAAAGCTTTGGTATGAATTTGGAGCCTTGGCCTCAGTTTATACAATGTCACCAAGCTTTCCGGAGATATCACAGTTACCCAAATGAATTCAGGAAGCAGTCCAAGAAACATGGGCAAATAACGACCATTTGTCCAGAGGAGATGTTCTTGAATTATATTTCTTTAGTGCAGCTCCAGAACCAACAGGAAAAGGATCACACGAACTCTTTCATTTCATCAAGCTAAGGAGACCTGACATGAATAATCAAAGATTCATTAAGGAACCTTATTCCTGAGGAAATACCATTAGTGTCCACTTTTGGAGAAAATGAAATCTCAACCAGAAGGGCATGGGGTATTTGGGTTTGTCTCACCGAGATGGACAAGGTCAAGTTTTCGTTCAAATTTTATCAGAATTCTGTGAACGGATCATTCCTGTTAAACACAATGACAGAAAAAACTACGGCTTTTGCGGAAGAACTCTTCGAAAAGAAGAGAAACTTTTTATGGAACAACAAGCTGACGGGGAGTAAAGAGACTCGCCGAAAATTTTGTAACATGGCTCATATCGGAAGATGGCCAGAGAACATCTGCCCAGAGTGTCCCAACCAGAAGGAGCCAGAATTCGGAAAAAACTTCAGACCCCGAACGGATCGAAAAGATTTTTCTGAGACAAGCAAAGGTGGACAAGGACCACCAAAGATGCGTTTTCACAGGAGCCTACTTCAAAAGCAAAAGATGCCCCGACAACAATAAAACAGGCATGTGAGGAGAATAAAGCCAAAAAAAAGTGACAGGCATGTGATTCCTCCACTAGTAAAAGATGCCATCAATAATGACATAAAAAATACAAGACAACTGCCTCGTCCACTAGTAAAAGATGCTATCAATAATGGCATAAAAAAAATAGAAGATAGCTGTAAGATTTCCTGAAGTTTCTCGGTGAAACGAGTGGAACCTCAGCTATAAATACAAGCATTCAAGGAAGCTGAAGACATCGATCATTCTCTTCAGTTTTATTACAAATAAATTGTTGTAATATTTCTCTCGCTATTGTATTAAGTTTTCTTTATGTATTATAAGAACATGGCTACTATGAGTAGCTAAACAAGTTGTCTTCTCCTCTTCAAAGGAGTTGATTTATGTAAGAATATCATGTCTGAATAATTTCTTTAAAGCATCTTGTTTTTTCATGCTCATATTTTATAATTAAATTTATATGTCATACGTCTTAAGGTAGAAAACGAATTAAGGCTGTGCTGGGTGTCGTTGAAGGAGCTTGTGCAAAAACCATATGTTGCGACTGTGTGGTTGGAGTGTGAGGAGCACTACGTAAAACTCGGCAGGTATGACCCGACGATATTTTGGTCAAAAAGATATTTAAATTTATTTCATCTTACGGAAGCATGTTGGACCCTAATTCGAAGTATATCGGCTGGAAACCTTGCGTAACTGATAGTCTTGCATGGCCGGGACTGGTTCGATAGGTTAACAATGCCACGTACAAAGGATTAGTTGCTATTTAATTCAAAAATGGGGACCACTAGGGAGTTGAAATAAAGAAAATTGTGGTTAGGGAGTTAAGATAAAGTTTGAAGGGTTGGTACGGATTTTTAAATCATTTACCCATTTTTTAAAGTAAAATGATAAGAGATATAATTATTAAATATTAAAAAAAATATGTTATATATAATTGAATAGTTAGAGCTTAAATAGTTAAAAGATGTGGTAACGTTAATAAATAACATCCATATAGATATATTATATTACAAATATGATACGTGTGCTACAATTGCTGTTTGGATTATATATAATTGATAGTCACATATTATAGTATATATTTGCAAATCCTAGTATTGATTATGATAAATGTGCATATTCCAACATTCAATCTCCTTCTCAAAAGTAAAAGGATAACCCCACAAACCAAACTGAAATCCTGATTCATTTTTTTTCCATAGAAGCTAACAGCAAAGATCCTATAAAATGTGGATACCGTAAAACGGCGCCGTTTAGGCAGCGGCATTATTGGTGGTCATCATCTTCTTGAACTCGTCAAAGCTCACAAAACCGTCGCCGTCGGAATCGACGGAGCTGATCATTCCAGCGCAGTCGGCGACGGTGCAGTGCTCGCCGAGGCGGGTGAGGATGAGGTGAAGCTCCGCGGCGGAGATCTTGCCGTCGTGATCCTGGTCGTATAGCTCGAACGCCTCCCTGAGCTCCTTCTCCGCGGAGTTGTACGGATCGGCGTCGCCCTTGCAGAAGGCGGCGAACTCCTCGAGATTGATGTGACCGTCCTTGTCGGTGTCGATCTCCGCCATCATTTTGGCGACCTGGTCGGCGGAGGTGCTGGATCCGAGAGCCTCCAGCACTCCGCTGAGCTCCTCCGTGGAGATCTTGCCGTCGCCGTTAGAGTCGAAGCGCTGGAACACCTTCCGAACCTCGTCTATGTTCTGGAGATACATCGAATTCGGCGCCGGATTCGCTGCCATTTTCGCTGACTTTTTGTTTTTAGGGGTTTGCGCTTTGGTTTGATTTTTCTCATTTGTGGAAACGAAGATATATATAGGAATTAGGGAGACACGCAGTCGATCTATTTTTTATTTTTTTTATTTTTGTTTAATAATAATCATAATAATAAGTTGTCTGAGTAATTGCATTATTTATGACTTGCAAACATACCGTGTATTTGATTTGCAGAAATTAATGATTTTTTTTTTTTAAGAATACAGAAATAAATGATTTTGACGTGGGAATATCACAACTTTATTATTGAAAATATTTAATTTAATTTGATATATATTTTTATATCATCAGAATCCATCATCATTATTTTCGGCGTCTACAAGTAAACTCTCGAATTAATATATAACCTACAAATCATGTTGATAAAATAAATCGTACTGACGAGCTCTATACAACAATTTATCGGAGAAAATATTGATAAGAAGTCAAAACTCATTACTAATGAGTGCTCCGTTAACGTGCTTTACAACACATTCATTACTTGAAATACATGTAACTTAGGTTTGAAATTCACTTATTTGTGGTAGCAATGATAAAAATTTAGAGATTAAATTAAAGATAAAAGAAATAATTAAGAAATTGAAGTTAAATTAGAGTGATGATATGAAGAGAGGGCACTAAACCAAATCCAAAAACTCAAATCGACTTAATGATTAATTAAAAGCTAAACAAACTTTTTTTTTTTCTTATCCAGATGGGTTTGGTGGAGTGTAAAACACGTGGCAGGGACAAAAAATGGGATTCCGGTACGCGTCGGGTACGGAAAGCAAAAATCAGCGTTTTATGCACAGTGGCCTGAGGTACTGCCACTCGCTTCATCCGCGGTTTGGCGTCGGTTGGTTTTGTTTGTTTTTTTATTTTTATTTTTTATTTTGTATACCTATATTCCAATTAATTTTTTTCTTTTAAAAGATTTATATGTATTTTTTATGATTAAAACTTATTTTGATACACCAAACTATTAATAAAATATCAAATTAACATACGAAGTATTGAAAAATACATGATCGAACTCAAAAATCAATTTTGTTATTTACTTAATTTTTTTAAAATTCAATATTATTATTAAATTCAATTAGATACATATTTCCTTTTTTAAATTATTATATTGATTAAAATTATAATAATAAATTCATATTTACTATATTATAATAAAATTGTATGTTGTGCATCTAAAAAATAATTTAATATGAAATTTGTATGTCATAAATGAAAATATATATATATATATATATATATATATATATTATCGGAAAAAAATTAGCATTTTATGGAGATCGGAACATCAACGCAAAATCATGTGAATTTTGCTTATTATATCGATTTACGCTTAATTGCCAAAAAAAATTTGTACTTAATTCAGATATTTCTGAAAAATTATAGGATTTTTTAATTATGTTTAATTTTTAAATATAAAAATAATTTATTTATAATATTTTTATAAATATAATAACCTATATTTTAGCTTTGTATATTCTGATTTATTGATAAATTGTAATGTATTAATATAAATGATAATATTATAACATAGTTAAAGAAAAAAATATTATTTTATTATATATTTATAAATATTTTTTAATATATATTATTTTTGAATATATAATTTATTAGTTATTATATGTACATGTATATATGTTTGTTTGTATTAATTAATATTTAATAATCTTTTTTTACTATGTGTATGATGTGTTTATAGTAATATAATTTTAAACAATATAAATTTATGTTTATCATTGTAATCAATAAAATAACTTCAAAAATTAAAATGTATATCTATTTTAATTTTATAATAATGTTGAACTTAAAAATAATTGAAGTAAGGGTTAAATGGACTTTATAATTTGATCATTTACTAATTAACTTATTTTCAATCATTCATATATAAATTTGACATTTTATCAATAGCTCGTGTACCAAAATAAAATTTAATTTTTTTTGTTAGAGATTATAATTATTTTTATTTTTTTCTGTGTTTGATTAAGAGGGTTGGCTGAACATATAAACTCTACAAAATAACTTATTATTTTAGAGCTTATAAGCTCTTAAAATTTGTTTGGTAAAAAATTTCCAAACAGCTTATATGCTGACAAAATAAGTTGTTTGACAGCTTATAAACATTTTTTTTTAAAAAAACATGAATATTGAAAAAAATCACTTGGACCAAGCGAAAATTGCAAACTATGTGAGAGGTATCTAGATACAGACATGATATACGAGAAATATATGGATACTAGGGGACGAGTCACTAAAATATATGATCTGACTAAGTTTTTTATTTACTTTATCATACACGCTTATCTTTTGAAAATTGAAACCTGAAATTTTGTGAAGAAAAAGTTCAAAAGTTTTTTTTAGAAGCAATTTCAAATACTACCATAATCAGATTGGAAATTGATTGAATTTTTCGACATAATACTTGATCAGGTGAACCTATCAAATGAAAAATGGAACAAGCCAAACCTAAAACTACTAATTTTTTAGTTTTAAAGTTGGCATTTTTTTGTTTTTTTGAAGAGAAAAAGTTGGCATTGTCAATGGTGTCACTAGATAATATTCTGCCCAATTTCTGGTATTTTTGGACTCGAATATTTTGAGCGTATCTTTTAAAAACCGTTCATAGAATATTGTTTGTTTTACAAAACTTTACTTTATAAGTTTATATGATTATAACATATATGCAATTTCATACGATGGTTGGAGAAAAGGTCGCAAGAAAGTTGCTGAAAGATCAAGGAAAATTGGCTTTTTGCAGTGCCGTTTTATGTCATCTTCTCTGACAATTCAATGCAAAAAAAAAAACAAAAAAAGAAAAAAAAGAAAAAAGAACGAATCTCACGGGCTCACGGCATAGGCTGACTTTAGGGCTTTTTTATTAAATTAATATAAAAATAAAAAATATATATTAAAATATAACAATTTTAAAAAATTTATCAATTTATTACGATCCGAAACAGTCTGTCCCAGATTCATCATAGTCCTGTCAAAACTCTGATGTGATTCATCATAGTCCTGTCAAAACTCTGATGTGAGTTCTGTAGAATTCTGATGAATCCGGGACAGACTGTGCCGGATTTATTTATTTTTTTTTTGGCCCAACAAGAGTGGACAAAGACGATGACACCAAGTTTTGAAATGTAACATTTTGTTTTGTTTACTTTATTATATTCATGTGCGTATATATTATTTTATTATAATAAATATATTTCATACTTTTTTTATAGAGGTATTTGTTATAATCCACGTAAAAATGAAGAGAATATTTTGAATAAATAAAGACAATTGAAAAAAAAAATTCTTGGAACTTAAATTTATTTCTTGTTCAGATTTTAAATATTTAATTGATTGAAATAAGATAATATATGTGCTTCAAATTAAAATCGAGATAATAGATAACCAAATCAAATTATACACACATTTAGATAATATATAGTTAATATTAAATTTGATTTAAACAAATTTTGTATAATTTTTTGTAAAGTTCGAGATAAAAAATAATATATATTAAAATAGTTGCACTTGAATTGATAAATTTTTATTGTTTGATTCTATCTATCATAAAGAAAAATTATTGTTATTGTTTACTGCTCTGAATTCAGACGGATTGTTTTTTGTTGTATATTTAATTATGAAAAAATCAAGGGTAAATGATTTAAAAATCCCTACCAATCCTTCAAATTTTATCTTAACTCCCTAACCACAATTTTCTTTATTTCAACTCCCTAGTGGTCCCCATTTTTTAATTAAATATTATTTAGCAACTAATCCTTTGTACGTGGCATTGTTAACCTATCGAACCAGTCCCGGCCATGCAAGACTATCAGTTACGCAAGGTTTCCAGCCGATATACTCCGAATTAGGGTCCAACATACTTTCGTAAGATGAAATAACTTTAAATACCTCTTTGACCAAAATGTCGTCGGGTCATACCTGCCGAGTTTTACGAAGTGCTCCTCACACTCCAACCACACGCAGTCGCAACAGATGGTTTCTGCACAAGCTCCTTCAACGACACCCAGCACAGCCTTAATTCATTTTCTACCTTAAGGCGTATGGTATATAAATTTAATTATAAAATATGAGCATGAAAGAACAAGAGGCTTTAAAGAAATTATTCAGACATGATATTATTACATAAATCAACTCCTTTGAAGAGGAGAAGACAACTTGTTTAGCTACTCATAGTAGCCTTGTTCTTGTAATACATAAAGAAAACTTAATACAATAGAGAGAGAAATATTACAACAATTTATTTGTAAGAAAACTGAAGGAAATGATCGATATCTTCAGCTTCCTTGAACGCTTATATTTATAGCTGAGGTTCCACTCGTTTCACCGAGAAACTTCAGGGAATCTTACAGCTATCTTCTATTTCTTTATGCCATTATTGATGGCATCTTTTACTAGTGGAGGAGACAGCTGTCTTGTATTTTTTTTTATGTCATTATTGATGGCATCTTTTACTAGTGGAGGAATCACATGCCTGCCACTTTCTTTTGGCTTTATTCTCCTCACATGCCTGCTTTATTGTTGTCGGGGCATCTTTTGCTTTTGAAGTAGGCCCCTGTGAAAACGCATCTTTGGTGGTCCTTGTTCACCTTTGCTTGTCTTGGAAAAATCTTTTCGATCCGTTCGGGGTCTGAAGTTTTTTCCGAATTTTGGATCCTTCTGGTTGGGACACTCTGGGCAGATGTTCTCTGGCCATCTTCCGATATGAGCCATGTTACAAAATGTTCGGCGAGTCTCTTTACTCCCCGGCAGCTTGTTGTTCCATAAAAAGTTTTTCTTCTTTTCGAAGAGTTCTTACGCAAAAGCCGTAGTTTTTCCTGTCATTGTGTTTAACAGGAATGATCCGTTCACAGAATTCTGATAAAATTTGAACGAAAACTTGACCTTGTCCATCTCAGTGAGACAAACCCAAATACCCCATGCCCTTCTGGTTGAGATTTTATTTTCTCCAAAAGTGGACACTAATGGTATTTCCTCAGGAATAGGGTCCTTAATGAATCTTTGATTATTCATGTCAGGTCTCCTTAGCTTGATGAAATGAAAGAGTTCGTGTGATCCTTTTCCTATTGGTTCTGGAGCTGCACTAAAGAAATATAATTCAAGCACATCTCCTCTGGACAAATGGTCGTTATTTGCCCATGTTTCTTGGACTGCTTCCTGAATCCATTTGGGTAACTGTGATATCTTCGGGAAGCTTAGTGATGTTGTATAAACTGAGGCCAAGACTCCAAATTCATACCAAAGCTTTACATCCTTAGGATTGACATTGTTTTTTAGCCATACCTTTGAATATATCCCTGCAACATCAACTCTGCAAGTGTTAGGGTTAATTTCACTTCTTGTACTTAATTTCTCTCACCTCTGTTGATAAACCTGAAATGGAGAAATAATAGCTGGATTAGTATCGATCTTAGATTTTCCCTTGTCAGTGTTGGGCCTAAGATTGATCTCTTCCTCTTTTACCCCAGAGGCGGAGGGTTAACTTGATGAGGAATCCTCATCAATTGTTGCTTCATCTAGATCATCAAAAGCTGATGATAGATTAGTACTTATTTCTTGAGTTTTAGCTTCCGCAACATCTTGTTTTCCAACCGGTGGTTGTATTTCTTGTTTTTTTAAAACCAATGGTTTTAGCATATCTTGCTTATGAGAAACCAATGGTTTATCTATGGCCTTCACAATTGGCCCTTGAATAGCAGCCCATAGTTGTGTTTGAGCTTGCATACACCCTGTAATTCGATTAGATACTTTGATCCGATCAGCTTGTTGTAACCTGCCGGCCATTTCAGCATTAATGTCTAACTGGTTGAACTCGGTTTGAAGCAACCCAAGGTGTTCCCTGAGATGCCTCTGCATTTTCACGATGGAATCCACGTCACTGCCTTCCATCTCTTGTTAAGAAATCTGCAAGAATATTTTCATGAGATTTAATAATAACAATATCAAAAATATAATTTTGACATAATGCTTGCCATCTTAATAACCTAGCTTTCTCAGGTTTAGATTCAATTTTATTTTTTAAGAAAGCTTTTACCTGGGTGTTATCAACCTTTAGCGTGAATTTTTTAGCAAGTAAAAATAATGGCCATTTTTCGAAAGCCCTTTTGACTGCATAAAATTCCTTTTCGTTGATATGTCATCTGATGGCCTCTGATTCTGAAAAAAGATCGCTACAGTATTTGCATGGTATTTCTCCATCCGGAGTGATCTTGGTAAGGACTGCTGCCCACCAATCGTCACTAGCATCCGTAAATAAAACCAAATCATTTTCATCTTCGGGTATAGCCATTTTTGAGAGATTCTTACATATCTCCTTTAATTGGTTTACCCCTTGAGTATGGTCTTCAGTCCATATAAACCTAGCATCCTTTTTTAACAAAGGACTGAACACCTTTCTGTACATTGCTAGGTTGTTAATGAACATCCCTGCGAAATTAACTACTCCAAGAAAACTCTGGAGTTGTTTTATGTCTTTGAGTTTATCTGGAAAATTCTTTACCTTTTCCATAATATGGGGTTGTAGAATTATTCCAATTTCATCAATCTCAATACCAAGGAATTCAATTTTCCTTGTTGCTATGACTGCTTTCTTTTCAGATAAGACCAGTCCTTCTTGTTTACAAATTTTAGAGAAAATCTCTAAGTGTTTAACGTGTTCGTCTATATTTTTTGATGCTATAAGAATATCATCAATATAAACAAACATAAAGTTGAAATAATCTTTAAAAAGGTTATCCATCTTTTTTTGAAATATCTGGGGTGCATTAGCCAATCCCATAGGCATAACTTCTCAAATATAGTGTCCTTGTGGAGTAGAGAAGGCTGTGAATTTCTTACTGCCTTCTTCCATTCGAATCTGGTAAAATCCAGACTTACAATCAAATTTTGAGAACACTCTAGCATTTCGTACACAGCTAATTAGGTGTTCTCTAATCGGTATGAAGTACCCATCAAACTCCAGAATTTTATTAATACCTTGGTAGTTAATAACTAACCTGGGTTTCCCTCTTTTTATTTTACCATGATTTCTGACCAGAAATCCTGGGCTGCTATATGGTGAAACTCCTTCTTTTATTAGACAAAGGTCCAAATGTTCCTTGATAATTATTCTCATATCCCTTTGATCTCTTATGTTCATCGGGATAGGCTTATATCTGACGAATTCATACTCTTTTCCTTCCTTTAGAGTAAGACTAGCTTTGAGTTGATTTCTATCCCACCATGCCAAATGATGCTCGTTGTAACTTTCTTTGAGCCTCTTTTTGACATCTTCAAGGGATACCTTATTTTCTAACTCTATATCTCTGTGATTTAGAGTCACCTTGAGAAGCTCCATATCCTCTGTTTGGAGTTCTTATTCTGTTGTTATTTTCAACACGGTTTCTCCAAACCTTCTTGGATCTTTCATTTTTGGGTGAAAAAGTTGTCCTTTATCACCACGCTGGCTGCGAAATATTATCAGCAATTGTCGATAAAAAGCAACTTTGAGTCTTTGAACGATAATTTTATGATCACAAATTGTAGTGAACATAAGTCTTCTTGACTCATTGTCTTGTGTGTACTTCTTAAACATTTGTAAGAAATTATTTCCTAATAGAATATCAGCTCCTGTATCATGGAAATAGATTGGTGGTGTCTTTACCTTGTACCAAGGTGTTTGACCTGCTCCTCCCATGAGGATTTCTACTTGTTTTATTCCTTTTCAAAGAATTAAAATTCTTCTAGAGAAATCCCGTCCAGCAATTTTTGGCAATTCTTCTTCACATTCTTCAGGGAAGACTCCTCTTTTTGCTGTACAAATTCCTGCTCCCGAGTCAATATAAGCTGCAAAGTATTCAACCTTATATTGTTCATACAACATTCCTATTGGAATGTATATGGAGAAAGGACTTGTTGTCATTTTTTAAAGGGATTACTAAATGGCCCTGCCATTTTTAACAGACTGTGTTGCAACTCAGTAATCCGATTAAGACTTTTTGCCTTTAGTTTTCCTAAGGCTTCAGAAGGTAGAGTATGGTTACTTCTTTCTACTTCTTTGATGTGTCCTAGTAAATCATGTTCATGACTTACTAATTTCAATAGTTGCTTCTTCCTCTGTTTGTAAACAGAGTTTTCGAATCTGTGTAAGGGATTGTCCCTTATCCAATTCTCTTGGTTTTTCATCTCGTAGGATTTTTATTGAATCCTCCAAGTCTTCTCTTTTGCCATAAACTCTATTCCTTTTTCAAGGCGTTTCCATGGTTTATGGTCCTCCAGAAATTCTAGGCCAAGAATGAGCCGATCCATATCTTTTCCTGGAATTCCACAGATTTGAACTTCCAATTCTCCAATATTTATCACTCCTTGGTAAGTTCCTTTTTTTTATTGTTCCAAATAGTAAATCGAGTTACAAGGGAACTGATTCCGATGACTTGTAATTTCGAATACTATTTTCACTTCTTTCCTTCATTCTGAAGATCTAAGTTTTCCTATTATAGAAAACTCCTTTTCTTCTGGTGGAATTTCTTGAATAGGAGATTGTCTCATCTCCTACTTGTCATTCGGTCTCCTTGGAAAGATAACCTTTGGGATTCTATTTTAAGGTCTCTGTATAGAACAGGTATGTCTTGAATTTGAATGTCTGTTTCCTGAATTAAAGGAAACTCGATTCTTTCCGGGTATATTGCATGAGCAACTTTCCCAAATATCTCTGGAATTTCAATGAACTCATTTCTAATAAATAATTCAGAATGGTGAGTATTAGAAAGAACATATGAAATTTGATATGTAATAGAATATGGCCTATTACCTTCCTTCATTAGTCTTTTTTCCTTGAAGTTTTGATGCAACGTCAAGGCTCGACTAAAATCTCTATCAGCTAAATTGTAGGCTATTCTTGGATAAATAACTCCCACAATTTTTTCTGCGCACAAATTTCCTGAGATAGTTCCTAGAACCGCATCTTGTATATTCCCCATTCTTTTATCGCATACTACGATGTCTATGGGTGAATCTATTTCTTCTTTAAAAGTAGCTTTGATCATAATCTGGATTGCTCCAATATGAATCCAAGACATTGTCTTTGATACTTCTGCTTTTAATTTTTGTAATTCCTCTCGAATGTCTTCAAAGGGAATCAACTGCATCTCAATTTGATTACTGGTTAATTTCATAGGAATCGCCATTTCCCTTCTGGATACCTTATAAATCAAATTATGTCTTCTTTGTCTTAGCCCTAGGTTTCCTAAAACTCTTTCAACTTGTCCTGCCGAAAATCCTTGGTACTTCTGTAGTGTTGAATTTTCTCTCATAATCCTTTGAACCATATTATGAGATATCGTGGTTTGACTAAAGAACCCAGCCAAACTTTCATGTGTTTCATGTCGAAACACCTCCTCTTTACTCTGATTGTGATTCTGATTCATCCTCAGAAACTTCTTGATTAAATAATATCTCTTCTTCGTATATGCTTTCATCTGAGGGGATATCCTCAAATTGATATACTTGGACTAGATCTTGAAAGAAAACCGCATCATCCATATCTGGTGTTGCTTCAAAGAGTTTGACTCTTTTTTTCTCGTTTTCTGGACAATTTGTAGATATATGTCCTTTTGCTCCACATGTCCAGCAGTTGCAATCCTTGAAACTTTTACTTGCCCTTGTATGAGTTCTTCTGAAAGTTCTTCTTGATGGTGTTCTTCCCCAGCTTTGTGATGAGCCTGTTGCTGGGGACGTTCTTGTAGGTCCACTTCTTCTACCTGATCTATAGGATCTGGCTTTTTGTTTGGACCAAAATGTTCTTGGTTTCCAAGAACTCTTCATTCTTTTATTATAGGGATTATTTTTGAATTTCTTCCTTTTAAATCCCTGTGTTCTGTTTCCAATAATCGTTGGAAGATCATTTTCTCTACAACACAAAGGTATACGCTTATCTATACCCCTTATTTTCTTGTAGTTCTTTTGTAATGCTGCCATATGGCACCATTCTGCCAATTTTTCTTTCAAAAAGGACGCGCATCTTGCCAATGTATCAAGATTACTTGGAACGTATTCTTTAATCAGCATTTCTCTTCAGGGACTTGGCATTTTCGCAAAAAATAGCTGAATAGCTACATTTTCCTCGACTCCCGAATTCCATCTGTATTTAGTGAATAACATAATGTAATCATCAACTAAACAGATATCATGTAACTCGAGGCTATACAGAGCTTGAGTATATCTTTTCTTTTTCTCTGTATCTTGATTATTGAAATAGTCTACCCCTATGAATTGTGCTTTAAATAAGGTGGCCATTCTTTCTCCAATCTCGCTGAGGGATTCTCCTGCTAAGATTGATTCCTTCGTATCTGGCATAGTCATCTCCCATGCGATCTTGACAGATCCCATTAGACTCATTTCTAGAAGTTTAATGAATCCTTCTTTATTGAGATCTAATGTCCCTGCTGCAATTTTCATAGCTGACGTCCAATCATCTATAAGATCTTCTCTGTTTTTGAAGTCTAAAACATCAAGGTTTAACATAACCCCATAAGGATGTATCGAGTCTAAAACAGTTTTTCCATAAGGAGTTTGATGTAGTGGTATTTTACTCCTTCTTGATCTGGTTCCTGCTGGATGTGAATTTTCTCCCACATGAAACTCACTATGTGTTCTTCTGTTTTTACCACATATCTTGGGGGATTTCCCATGGGTTGTTCACCCTCAGTGGAATTCATTTTTAGATCTACAACTTTGAGATTCGCAAAAGAATCCGCAAGATCTTGTAGATCCTCGAGATTTAATCTTTCTAAAGTAGTCATCAGATAGTGTTTTTCTCTGATACTGCTTTTATAAGATTAATCATCATTTCATCATTAGTTAAAGGTTTTTGAACCATTTTGGTTTTACCTTTCTGATGTAACAAAGGTTCGGTACCAAACGAGAGTGGTAACCTTCCTCCTGTATTTCCTTTTCTAGAACCAGAAGTATGTTCTAGGTTTAGGATTTTATTTTGAAGATCCTTTAGAGGCATAATTCTTTATACTGCAAATGAGCACAAAATCTCCAGATTCAAGCATAAAACCTTTACAAGTTAAGCATAAAACCTATAGATTTCAAGCATAGATTAGCATAAATCCAGCACAAGAATTAAATATTAAAATATTCAATTTTGGTGGTCCTAAGGAGTTATAGTAAATAATCATTTGCCTAGGGAGTTCTAATTAAGTTAGAAAGGGTATTAGGAATTTTAGGACAATTCACTCAAAAATCAACTGGTTTAACATATTTTGTTTCAACCAATTTTTTCCGGTTCAACCTGTCATTTATTACCGAAAATATAAAAATTACAAAAATTTGAAATTGGGATACTTTGTCCCAGATTATTATAGTTTCATAAACTTTTAACAAATACATTAGTTTTATACTTTTTATCATCTACTTCTATTTTATTCCAAACAAAATATTGTATATAAATCGAAACACGGTCGGTTTGTTTCTTCTCTATATAATAACAACAGATTTTTTTTAAAAAATAATATAAAAAATTAAATATTATAAATGGAGTATAACGAATGTTTCCTTAATTCTTAGGTACCGTTTGGTTCGAGGGATGAGATAAATATAAACATAGATAAGAGATATAATGTAATATAAAATAAATAAAAATTGAAAGTTAATATAATATTTGATTGATATATTATAGTTTATTTGATTTAAATAATTAAATTTTATATAAAAATGATGAATTGCCATTTGTCCTTTTAAGAATAAATAAAATATTAATAATATTATTTATAAGGGTAATATAGTAATTTAAATTCAATGATTGATTGATGTAAGATAAATGATTAATAATTTGATTGATGTTAAATAAATAATTAATAAATAGATAAATATCATAAAGAGAAAACGCAGAATTAAATAAAATAAATTATACATTGACTAATAATAACCGTACCAAATGGTACCTATAGTAGCACAAAAATCTATCATGATAGATGTAGTATAATATCATTTAATTAATTGATATTATATTAAGTAAATTAACAAGATACTCCATTTATAATATTTTAAATTTTTATATTATTTTCTTAAAAAAACTTTGGTTAAATTCCCTAAACCATATTGTACTAAGAGAGTTCGGATATGATGTCATAAATACTTAGCCTTTAATTAATCAGTCCACATCAAATGATGTGAAATAATACTATTACTTATTAAATCAAATGTCTGGAATCAACAATACAAATTATTCAAATACTTATACAAGAAAACCCATTACATCAAATTTGTTTTTTACAGTACAAATCCTACTACATGCGGAAGTTTTACATTCCATCTAACAAAACGGGCTATCCCTATTATAGTCCATTGACAGAAACTTCTTCTTACCAAGATCTATAAATCTTTTCAACCTAATAGATCTTTTCAATAATTAGGGGTACGATTATCTGGTATATGGGGTAAGATCTTCATGACAATCTCTCTAACTAATTATGGAAAATCTTCAAAAATTCCTCCTCCGGTCATAGAGGAATCGAAAGCAACGTCCTACAAATTTTGCCCAATTTTTTGCTACGTCTGGAGTCTCACGCTTGGTCATAAAACCTGTACAATTCATACATACGACGTCAATATTCGTGGTGACGGCGATCTCGGGGATATCTCGAAGCATACTCATCACCTCAACTCCCATCTCTTCCATGGCTACTGCCGTCGTTGCAATCGGCCATCTAACAAAAACCATAATCATAAAACCAGATAGCCACAACTATGTCCCAAATATACTTATTGCATGTTCTGATACCATAAATGTAATGACCCAACTCGGATCACCTACTATACATAACTTTAAGAATGTGATTAACTTAAGCAAATAAACAACATCAAAGATAACTACAGAAATAAAATAAGCTGCTAACCCAGCAGAATACAAATGAAAACCCAAGTAAACATTAGATGGAAATGCAACCCTATCGAAAACCTAAAATAAATACTTAAACAAATAATGGCAACCTCCACATCCCTGCCTTGGTCACCTACTACGCACAGGTCCAACTTCTAAGTCACATGCAACTACCCCGTTGAATGGGGTGTCTAAGAAATAACAATAAAGACGTGAGAGACTAACACTCAGAACGTAAATACGAGTATACAAATGACATGATGCATGAAAATGACTGGGTACTGGTATCCTATCAAGTTTTACTCAGTCTAAGCGCTAATGAGTGTATGGTACCATCTGGGATCAAGCTGACTAACACCCCACACTCGTCAAGATCACCATAGCGTCAGTCTCCATCATCATGACGTCTCCCGATGTCCGACCAAAACCAAGTGTATAGGGCTGAGCGACCCTACTCTAAAGGCTATATTGAAGGAGATACGGCTCAACATGAATATGCACATGCAACATAATATAATAAAGAAATAAAACATGGGTGATGACACATAAAATACAACATATAAGCATGCATTCTCGCTGGAGTCTCAGTCAGTAGTTACGTACCTCAACAACTAGCCTAGATGTACAAGTATCTACAATCCATCACTACAAGACAAGATAATTACATATCACTAATACTGATCTAAAAGCATGAACTAAGATAATAGAAACTCTTTAATACTACTAGGGATCTCGGACTATACTTGCGTCCTTCCTCAGCCTGCTGATGTCGAAAGCCCTAATCCTGGCGCAGCTCCTATACAAGCGCTGTAACACCTCACATCACCCGGCCCACGAGTATAAGGCTAAAACACTAAGAATATGCACTGAACTAAAACCTAACAACTAAAACACACACTAAATTGTGAGTTTTTGGCCCCTATTTATAGACGGAGTTCGGAAATTCCGAACTCGCATGCTTGCCACGTCTCCGATCATTCCTGATCGGAAGCTCCGATCTGCACTTCAGAAATTCCGAACTCTCACTTTGGAAGCTCCGATTTGCATGCATTTCCATGAGTCTGTACCTTCTTGACACGTCACAAATGAGCATGGCCTAACTCACTTGGGAAGGTCTGATATCACATTCGGGCATTCCGATCACATCCCTTGCATCCAAACCACGCCCGGTCCATCCGATCAGTTCGGATCCTCCAAACTTCCATAGTTCAGGTTCGGTGCTTCCGAACTAGCCAAGCCACTTGTGTCCTACGGACCATTTTCGGACATTTTTGAGTTGTTTATCCACTTGGTTTTATCATATTAAAACTCCTAAATTATGTTTTACTTATTCTAAACATGTTTACCCACTTAATTACGTAAAACAGATTTTGGGTTACTACAATCAGTCTACCTATCAGTTGACACTGCTTCATCAAAAACTACATGCACAGTTTCCTCAACATTCAAAATCTTTTTGTTAAATACTCGATAAGCTTTGCTAACTGATGAATAACCAAGAAAAATATCATCATCTGATTTAGCATCAAATACAGTAAGATGAATTTTACCGTGTTGTGGATAAAGCAACTACAACAAAAAACTTTGAAATAAGAGATCACCGGTTGCTTGCCATTCCAAATCTCATAAGATGCCATGCCATGATTATTATTAATCATTGATCTGTTATGAGTGTAATATGCAGTGTTTACTGCCTCATCCCAAAATTTCTGAGAAATACCAGAATCAACAAGCATTTTTCTTGCAGCTTCTTTAAGGGTCCTATTCATTCTCTCAGTAGCTCCATTTTGCTTAGGTGTTCTAGCTGCAGAGAATTGATGCTTGATTCCATTGCTTTCTAAAAAATTCGACAAATTTTGGTCAAACAATTCAGTTCCCCTATCACTTTTGATTTTGTCAACCCCTTTTGATTTTTCATTTCGAAGGCATTTTAAAATTTTGATCACTTTGGTAGCAGTTTGGTCTTTGGATTTTAAAAAATATTACCCAAGTAAATCTTGAGAAATCATTAAAAATAACAAGAGTATATTTCATTCTCCCTAAGCTCATCACTAGTATAGGACCAAACAAGTTCATGTGCAATAATTATAATTTTGGATTGATGAATTACACCATTTATTTTAAAGGTAGACCGAACTTGCTTCCCAAACTGACAAGCTGAACAAACTTTGTCCTTTGAAATTTCAATTTTTGACAAACCACTGACCAAATCATGTTTACTTAGATTGGAAATAGCTTTGAAGTTTAAAAGATTTAATCTTTTGTACCACAACCAGTTCTTTGTCATGTTGGAAGCAATGAACTGGATCACTATGTTGGTTTGACCAACTGACTTTGTAGGTGTTTTCGTATCTTTCACCTGTCATAATAATTGATCCAAAAGTCTTCTTGATAATATAGACATGTTTTTGGAACTCAACAGAATAACCATGATCACAGAGTTGGATTATGCTGATCAGATTATATTTGAGGTTTTCAACAAGTAAAACATCTTCAATAATAATGTTACCGTGAATGATCTTACCCTTACTCATGATTCTACCTTGTGAAGAATCCCCAAAAGTAACTTTTGGTCCTGAAAATTGATTCAGTTGGGACAGAAGTTTGGCTTCACCAGTCATATGTCTTGAACATATGTTGTCCATGTACCAAGTTGATTTCTTGATCATTTCAGTTCATGTTACATGCATTCACAAATTTAGAATAAATTTTGGTCTACATACCTACTTGGTTCTAGACTGGAATAATCTTTTTTGAACTCAAACTTGGATCGGTCTAACTGACCGACCATTCAATGTGTTCCGAGGGGGTTGTTCATATGGAGGTGTGTGAAATTCTTGATATGAACTTGTTACGTTTTAAATGCATATAAATCTCGAATTTTGAGATTAATGTTTTTAATGCATTAACAAGTCTCAATACACTATGTTTTGATGACTAACAAAACTAGGTTAAAAATGTTACTAATGTTTACAGTGAAAAAATTACAGAGTTAAAATTTTCAAGTTGAAATGAGGCTCAATCTATCAAAGATCATATTGCAAACAAGTTGTATTCAAGTTCAAAAACAAATTTCGAAGAATTATACTGCTACGGGATCGAAAGCTCCGATCAGGATCAAAAGCATCTTCGGAAGCCAAGGGATGATCGGAAGCTCCGATCAGGGATCGGAACCTCCGAGCTATTTATCAAAGTTTTTTTAAGGATCGGAAGTAGAATGGAAGCAAAGAAGTGAGGAGATCAGAAGCATTGATCATGGATCGGAAGTTCCGATCTGCAACGTCGGTCAGTTGATTCTGTCCGGAAGACTTTTGACCGACAACAAATTTAATGCGCCGATCGGAAGCTCCGATGGGGGATCGGAAGTTCCGATCCTATACACCCGCGTGATCTTAAAATTTAAATTTCGGAAGCTCCGATGCAGGGAACGGAATCTCCGATCGATGCCGAAGTTGTAACTATAAATAAAGGTCATTCCAAGCCATTTGAAGCATCCAAAACTCATTCTTATATCCTTTGCAAGCAATATTTTCTCTATTAAAGTGTTCGATCAATATTTGTGCGATATATTCAAAAATAGAGAGCTGTTTGTAAAATCATTTGTGAGTTGGTTGTGCGATCGTTGTAAACACTTGAGTGTGAAGTCAATTGTGTTGTGTGATTGTTGAGGCTATCCTTGGAGCCCTTCAGGCCAAGTGTATCGAGTTGTATCGGCACGGTGATCGTGTTGAGTTGTACGGCTATCCTTGGAGCCATCAAGGCCAAGACGTTCAAAGTGCTAGTGGATCTTTGGTTAATTAATCTTAACCAAGAAGGGGAGACGTAGACGATTTATCGTCGAACTTTCATAAACATCTCTTATCCTTTTTACTGCTTTATTTACATTACGCATTTATTTATCGCATTTATTATTGATTGCTTTAAGTCTTTCGCTTGCGTATTTGAATAATCGTTTTAAATTTCTAAAGTTGCCAATAGAACATAAATCCCCCCCCCCCCCCATTAGGTTCTAACAAGTGCTATCAGAGCCACCTTTTTACAAAATATTTTCAAAATGGCTCTATGGCAAATCTAGCGAGCGATTATGCTCAAGGACAATCAACCAATCGTCCTTCTCTTTTCAACGGCATAAACTACGGCTATTGGAAAAATCGAATGTCCCTATATATCCAATCCGTAGATTATGACATTTGAAAAGTAACAGTGAAAGGTCCCTATATACCTATGAAAGAGGTTGAAGGGGTTAATATTCCTAAGGGAATGGGTGACTTTTCAAAGGAGGATATGAAATTAATTTCTCAAAATGCTAAAGCTATGAATATTTTGTATTGTTCCATATATATGAATGAGTACAACCGGATCTCGATGTGCTCCTCCGCAAAAGAGATTTGGGACAAATTAGAGATATGCCACGAGGGAACCAACCAAGTCAAAGAAACCAATATTGACCTCATACAGCTCAAATATGAGACCTTCGAGATGGAAGCCAATGAAGACGTAGATACAATGTTTTGGAGGCTCACTCAAATCATCAATGAGCTAGCCCAACTTGGAGAACAATATCCAACCAAGCAAGTGTGGAGGAGAGCTCTGCGCGCCTTATCCACGTAGTGGGATGCCAAGAGAATGGCCATCATTGAGTCCAACAAAGGCGACACCACTTCCTATGATCTTGATCAACTTCATGGGACCCTAAAAACCCATGAGTTAGAAGTGTCTACAAGGAAAGAATCAAAGAAGGAGGATGAGAAGATCAAGGCAAAGGGGATTGCCTTATCCACCCAAGTCGAAGAAGAAGATGATGATGATATGGCACTCTTCGCAAGAAAGTTCAAACGATTCATGCGAGGAAACAAATTCAAGAAAGAGAAGAAGTCATACAAGGAAGTAACATGCTACAACTGTCAACAACAAGGCCACTATGCAAATGAGTGTCCCCTCAAGAAGAAGGTTGACAAAGGCGAGAAGAAAGCCCTAATAGCAACTTGTAGCGACAATGATGATGACGAGGAGGAAGACAACATCTGCCTCATGACTAGGGATGATGACATTGTATCCGACGACGATGATGAGGTACCTTCCTACGATGAGTTAATACATGATTATAAGCTTATGTTTGACATGACTAAATCACTTAAAAAAGAAAATAGAAACCTGAAAAATGAATTAGAATCTAAGGAGCATGAAAACCTAAGATTAAAGGATTACATAGCTCACTTAGAAAAATCATTTGATAAATTCAATGTTAGTAGTAATAAATTGAATAATTTACTAAGCATACAGAAATATAGCTTTGATAAGGATGGAATAGGGTATGGTAAAAAATCTATAGACTTTGCTAGCCTTATTGCTAAAGCTAAAATGAGATTACCCCCTACATGCTCTTACTGTTGTAAAATAGGACATGCTAGACATAAATGTAGATCTTTGAAATATCAATATGATAAAAAGAGCTATATGAAATGGAGGCCTAAGAGTACTTAACAACTCATCAGTCGGCATTATGAGAACATGATCTAAGGGAGTTCATCATAGACCGGTTTAAACTGCCTTGACTTGCGACTGGTCTTCCTGATGAACGCTGCTCTGTCCAAGGAAATAGGTTTTTAAAGAGGTCATAGCCCTACCTACTACTGGGAGCACACTTAGAAAGTGTCGATGATGTCGCTATGAGAGACTGAACTCTTAGAAATCCATTTTGTATCTCTCTTTTCTAACACTGTGAACCCAAAAGAACTAAAGGGTACCAAAATCAATTTTCGCAGGAAAATAAGAAAAATTTTCTCCCTAGCATATGGTATCTAGACAGTGGATGTTTTAGACATATGACGGGGAATAAGGAGCTACTCCAATCAGTCAAACCAAAGGAGAAGGAAACTGTCACCTTTGAAGACAACATCAAAGAAGTAATTGAAGGAATCGGCTCGATATGTATATCTAAATCCTGCTTGATTGATGATGTACTCATAGTGAAAAGACTTAAGCATAACCTACTAAGCATAAGTCAATTGTGCGATAGAGGTTATGAAGTCAAATTCACTCCCCAACACTGCACAATATCACTCACATCTGACAAATCCATAAATTTCAAAGGATATAGAAGTGAAAATGTTTACAAGATTTCTTTAAATAATTTATCTTTGACAAATATTAAAAGCCTTGTATCCTTGAATGTTGATGACAACATTCTTTGGCATAGACGATTAGGTCATGTTGGTCCTAGTACCATAGAAATACTTTTTAAACTTGATTTAGTTGTCGATATGCCAAAACTCAATTTAAAATTAGATTTTGTTTGTGATATTTTCAGCTTGGCAAACACACAAAAGAATCTTTTAAAAGCAAAAATTTTGTATCTACTTCTATGCCCCTTAAACTTCTCCACCTAGATCTATGTGGTCCCTCGAGGAACGCTAGCCTAGGAGGAAAGCTTTATGCATTTTTCATTGTAGATGATTTCTCACGTTTCACGTGGACGTTGTTTTTAGCCCACAAAAATGATGCCTTTGATTATTTTAAAACTTTTGTTAAACGTGTTGAGAATGAGAAAAATCTTTCAATAAAGCAGATCCGTAGTGACCACGAAACTGAATTTCAAAATGAGAGTTTTACAAATGTTTGTGAAGAAAAATGCATCGGTCACAATTTTTCTTGTCCTAGAACTCCTCAACAAAACAGGGTTGTTGAGAGGAAAAATAGGACATTTGTGGAGATTGCAAGGACCATGATATGTGAGCATTCTCTACCAAAATATTTTTGGGCTGAAGCAATGAACACTGCATGTTATATCATCAATCGTGTATCAATAAGGCTCATTCTCAAGAAAATTCCATATGAATTATGGAGAGGGAGAAAACCTAACATTTTTTATTTTCGGGCTTTTGGATCAAAATGCTACATTCATAATAACGGTAAGGACAACCTCGGTAAGTTTGATGTCAAGTCTGACAAAGACATTTTTCTCGGATATTCTACCTCAAGTAAGGCTTTTAGAGTATTTAATAAACATACTTCACTTGTTGAAGAATCTATGCATGTTGTATTTGATGAATCTATGTCTGTAGTTTCTCGTACTATTAACGATGATGTAGAATTACTCGAAGAAGAGATGACTTCCTCAAACCTGAATGATATAAATGTTTCTGTTGAGGAAACTCCACTACCAAAGGAATGGACGCTTCACAAAGATCATCCTATGAATCTTATCATTGGAAGTCCTTCGAAGGGAGTAACCACTCGATCTTCTCTTAATAATATTTGCAATCATCTTTCTTTTGTCTCGCACGTTGAACCTAAGTGCATTGATGATGTTTTATTAGATGATGCATGGATTATTGCTATGCAAGATAAATTAAATGAATTCAAACGCAATGATTTTTGGTGTATTGTTCCTAGGCCACATGATAGATCTATTATTGGTACTAAATAGGTCTTTAGGAATAAACTTGATGAGCATGGTACTATTACTAGAAATAAAGCTAGGCTTGTAGCAAAAGACTATAGTCAAGAAAAAGGCATTGATTATAATGAAACATATGCTCCTGTTGCCCGACTTGAATCTATTCGCATGCTACTTGCTTTTGCTTGCTCTAGAAATTTCAAGTTCTTTCAAATGGATGTTAAAAGTGCTTTCTTAATGGTGACTTGAAAGAGAAAGTTTATATTAAACAACCTGATGGCTTTGTTGATTCTTTATTGCCTGATAATGTGTATAGACTAAACAAAGATTGACATTACTTTATTTACTAAAAATGTCAAAGATGATTTATTGATTGTGCAAATTTATGTTGATGACATAATTTTTGGTTCTACTAACGAATCTCTCTGTCAAGAATTATCCAATCTTATGCAGGATCACTTCGAGATGAGCATGATGGGGGAACTTAACTATTTCCTCGGATTGCAAATCAAACAGTGCAAGGATGAGTTCTTTTGAACCAAATCAAGTACATCAAGGAGATTTTAAAGAAGTTTGGAATGGAGAACACAAAATCATCATCCACACCGATGAGCACGACAATCAGACTCGACAAGGATGAAAATGGTAAAACTGTAGATTAATCTTCCTTTCGTAGTATGATTGGCTCCTTATTATATGCTACTGCTAGTAGGCCGGATATTATGTTTAGTGTTTTCTTATGTGCACGATTTCAATCATGTCCAAAGAAATCACATTTGTTCGCCTTAAAATTCATTTTCAAATATCTTTCAAATACTCCAAATTTCGGCTTGTGGTATTCGAAAAATTCTTTCTTTGATTTAAAATTTTACTGCGATGCCGACTTTGGTGGATATAAGGTGGACAAGAAAAGCACTAGTGAAACTTGTTTCTTTTTAGGAAACTGTTTAGTCTCTTGGTTTTCTATAAAGAAAAATTGTGTTGTGTTATCAAAGACCGAAGCCGAATATATGGCTGCCGGTAGTTGTTGTGCGCAAATTCTTTGGATGAAGTATCAATTGCTCGACTATGACGTTTCTTTTTCAAAAATCCATATTTTCTGTGATAATACAAGAGTCATATGTCTAACAAAGAATCCGATTCAACACTCTTGCACCAAACATATTGATATTCGTCATCATTTTATTCGTGACCACATCGAATGAAATGAAGTTGAACTTCAATATGTTGACACGAAAAATTAACTAGATGAAAACACTTTTATTCGTTTGCGTGGTGAACTTGGCATGATTGAGTTGTAATCATAATTAGACATAAAATAAATTTAATGTCATATTAAGGGGGAGCCTAATAATAAATTCGAGCAACTTAATTTTTGATAATACAAATTAATTGTATTTATTCAAAAAATTATAAAGCTCATATTTTATGTGGATTATTTGTTTGAGGATTTAATTGCAAAATTTTAAATTTTAAGAGTCAAATTTGGAATTTCTACCTCAGGCGGATCGGAACTACCGATTCAAGATCGGAACCTCCGATCTGTATCCCGCTTTTATTTACTTGTGCGGTAATTTTTCCCTCCAAGACGCCGATCGGACCCTCCGATCAGGATCGGAGATTCCGATCCTCATCTGACCCGTCTTTCAAAATTCCTTTCACCGTCCTAACATTTATTACTGCCTCGGGATCGGAACTTCCGAAGCACGTTCGGAGCTTCCGTTCGAAACATGGCTTAATCTTAGCTGACCGCACAATCGGAACTTTTGATCTAAGATCGGAGCTTCCGATCGATTTCACCTATAAATATCATATCGCTCATTCCATTTTTCTCACCCCAAAATTCTTCTCTTTTCTCCTTTATCCAATTAAACCCTCTAAATGGCTCCCAAACGTCGTTGTGCTCAAGCCAGTACAAGCCAAGCCCAATCCCATGATCCTACGTAGCCTGCTATTTCTAGGCCCATTCCTGACGACTATCTGGGTCGTACTATTCATCCGGGTCGTATCTTAGATACCGCCTATTTGGCCCAGGCTCATCTCCTCTTGTTGAACTTAATATATGCTCAATAGTGAGGATCCTTCTTTCAGCCATCCGTCCCTGATTTCATTTTCGCTCCTCTCATTCACGAGTTCTATGCCAATCTTGAACTCGAATTAGGCCATGATGATATCACCATTGTCACGATCGTTCAAGGAAGGCATATTTGTTTTTATTCTGCTGGTTTGTCCTCCTGGTTTGATTTTCCTAGGAACGGACCTGGTGAATACTTCTCGCAATCCTGGCCTCAAAATGATCCTAACTTTGATCGCGAGTTATTCCTTTCTACCATCCTTGTTCGTCCAGCTACTGTTGTTGACGATCATATCCATCTCAAGAGTCTTTGTCCCGATTTCCAAATCATTCAAAAACTCATTACCACATCTATCGTTCCTCGCAGTGGAGACCTCTCCACTTGCAATTATCTAGATTTGAACATCCTATTTCATATCGTGTCTTCTCGACCTTTTAACCTTCCGGGCTTTTTTATGCAGACTATGCATCACACGGCAAAGACGGCTAAAAAGGTTTCCTTTCCTTTTGCCCATTTTATTAACCGCATTTTGAGTCGTTTTGATATTGACTTTGAGGGGATAAATTCTATTGAAATCCAATCAAGTCATATCATTAACCATCAGTCTATCACCAGGATGGATTTAACCTAGAATCCTGTCTACTCTCGATGGGTTAAAGACCCAGGAAGAGTATTTTCTAAATATTCTCCTATTTTTTGATTTACTATAGCATATTCTTCTCTTCCCCATTCTATCCAAACCAAAGGTTTTCCGACTGGTCCTCCTAACACAGACATTCCATCCTCTTCCAGTTTCGAAGCCTTTGCGGCCAACCTTGATGAACTTCCTTTCCAGGATACTGAGGTTCCTGCAAGCCCAGTAAACCAATTCCCTAACGACCGACTCTTCGAGACTCTTCATCGCATGGAGATGAGTATGAACACACATTTTTCCGAGCTGACTGCTAGAGTTGCCTCTTTGGAGACTCGATTTGATGATTTCGTCGCTTTCTATCCTCCTCCACAGCACAATGATGACTCTTAGATTTTATTTTGCATTTGAAGTTGTACTTTTCTTATGCATTTTATTAAGATTATTGTAATGAATTGGTTAAATAATTAATTATTCATAAAGGGGATAATAATAAATTTATTAAACACTTTAACTAATGGGATAAAATCTGGTTATTTGCCAAACGTTTGTTGTTTATTTCAGGGGGAGTTTGTTATAACTATTTTTTATCGTATATTTTATCTCCTATTTTTAACCAAGTTTTGTGATCATCAAAAAAGGGGAGATTGTTACACCTTAAACGCATATAAATCTCGGATTTTGAGATTAATATTTTTAAAGCATTAACAAGTCTCAATACACTATGTTTTGATGATTAAAAAAACTAGGTTAAAAATGTTACTAATGTTTACAGTGAAGAACTTACAGAGATAAAATTTTCAAGTTGAAATAAGGCTCAATCTATCAAAGATCATATTGCAAACAAGTTGTATTCAAGTTCAGAAATAAATTTCAAAGAATTATATTGCTACGGGATCGGAAGCTCCGATCAGGGATCGGAACCTCCGATCACGATCAAAAGCATCTTCGGAAGCAAAGGGACGATAGGAAGCTCCGATCAGGGATCGGAACCTCTGAGCTATTTATCAAAGTTAATTTAAGGATTGGAAGCAGAACGAAAGCAACGAAGTGAGGAGATCGGAAGCAGAACGGAAGCAACGAAGTGAGGAGATCGGAAGCACCGATCATGGATGTAAGGCCCTGAAAATAATTATTTCGTGATTAGCAGAGTTGATTATTATTTATTTTGGGAGATAAATTGAGCCGGGATTGAATCGATTTAAATTAGAAATTCAGGGATCGAGTTGCAATTGTGGGGTGGACCAAGTCAAAGCCTTGACTTATATTATTATTATTATTATTATTATTATTATTATTATTATTATTATTATTATCCTATCATCACATCACCCTTCTCCTTCCTCCCTACTCCCACACGCCGACCGAGAGAGAAGAAGCCATGTACGATTCTCCAAGCTTTTCTTTCTTCTGATTCGCACGATCCGACCGTCAGATTTTCATTTTGAGTTGAGATTCACGATCACCGCAACGAGGGCTTCATTTTGCTGTAAGTTTTGCTACGATCCATGAACTTTGATTTTTGTCGGGTTGTCAGAATTTGATAATTTTCAAGTATGTTGTTCTTAAGCTAGCATAGACCGTGTATTCGAAGTCGGTTTGGAAAAAGAACGAAGTTTGAATTTTATATGATCTTTGGAGCTTAATTTCGAAAATGGGTTTTGTGATTTTGGTTCGATTTGGTTGTTTTGTTGGATTGGAAGATGGGTTTGAGTTGTATTGATTATTATTGTTGATTGGAGATTTTTGGTTTGATCGTTTATAGTCGTTATGACGTCGAAATCAAGTTTTGGATTATCGGTTGTATTGTTTCGGTTTGATTTTTGGGTTTGTTTGAATTAGTAGATTGATATCGAATCCGTATGTTCTACATTTTCAGATTTGGGTTGAAGATTTGGGTTTAGAACGAACTTGGGAGTTTTAACCGATTCGAGAGTTGAAGACGGTATAATATTGAACTTCTTGTAAATGGTTTGTTTTGATTTGATTCGATATTGATTGAGTTCGTTGTCATTTTTCAGATTTGAATCCCCGACGAACTTGATAAGGTAAAAGACGACATTGAATTGAATGGGGTTGAATACTCGAGTTCGATTGATTCTCGAGTCCCTAAAATCACATACTGCATGTTTATTTGTTGGTGTGAACTTGATTGATTATTTTGTTTACACTTGCATTCATATTGAGCCGAATATTCGATTCGTTTTGAAATTAGACGATTTAGGGAGCTATATTGAAGTGGCTTTGGATTTCGAGTTTTTTCAAGTGCTAGAATACTTCTTATAGTTGCCCTGAAGTCTAGGGGTTTGAGTTGTGCGGCATCCACCCCGAATGGGAGTGTAGGTGGGTTGTTTGTAATGACTTGACCCCGGGATACCCCCCGATTATCGACTGATATTTCGATTATTTGACTTGATAATCCCGAGTTTTGAAGTCATGCATACATCCACCCTCTTTTGATTTATTGATGATTGATACATTTCAATATGAGGTATTTAATTGATATTGTATGTCTGTCTCTTTTACTTAGAAATTATATTTCTAACCAGGTTATCCGACTGTTGAATTTGTTTCTATGTGTACTTGACAACAGAAGGATCAGGAGCCGGACCGAGTCATCTGGGTTAGCTCGGGGTGAGAATGATAGAAGTGAGACACCGTGTGTCGTAGGGTTGTGCCTTTTGGACTTGTATTATTTTGATTAGTCAAACGAAACCTATCGTCGAACTTATTATTGTATTTTGGGCAGAATTTAGAATATTGTATGTTCTAAATATTGATATGTATGTGTTCTTGAGTTTAGATTTGATTGGAGTTGCTTTTGGAGTTGTTCCCAGGGCTCTGCACCTGTTTCTGCCCGTTTGGCCTACGCACGGGCGAGGCTTGACCTTGCGCGCACGCAAGCAAGCCTGGAGGGCTCGGGTATTTTTGCCCGCGTGCGCGCGAGCACTTCTCCTCGCGCGGGCGCTAGCCTCCTGCGAGGCCTCTGGCTGCGTTGCCTGCGCGCGCGAGGCGATAGCTCGCGCGGGCGCGAGGCTTTTAAAAAAAAAATTGATTCGTTTCCTCGGCTCTTTGTGTTCGATTGTAGTTAATTATTCGAGCTTAGAAGATTATAAACGGGGTCTCACATTAAGTGGTATCAGAGCGATAAGATTCTTGGAATTGAACTAGAGTGAGCGGGGTAGATCCAGTCCGCATGAATTGAATTCTCGCATGTGATTGATTTATTTAAATGATTATTTAAATGCGTGCGAGCATGCTTTATTGATTCTTGAATTAATTGAATTACATGAGTTGTGATTTAATTTATAAAGCATGGATTACGTAATATATAATTGTATTTGTGTTATCATATGTTTCGAATATCCTTGAGATTTATGAGTACTCATAGCAGAGTTTTGGACACCGAGGTTATGAGATTGAGTTTGAGATATTGTGTTCTAACCCTTTGATATCAGATGGCACCTCGACGATCTGTGCGAAGGAATCAAGCACCTTTGGTTCCTCCTTCTAGTGAGAATCCACTGCCGGTAGTGACTCCTTTGAATGATCAGGGTAGTACTGGAGTAGATCAAATGGATTCTACCGCGACCCCTATGGAAACTCTATTGAAGAGATTTCAATCGTTCCGACCACCGACCTTGACGGGTACCGAGAACTCCGTTGACTGTGAAAGTTGGCTAGAGGACATTGATCAACTCTTCGATTCCCTCGACTATACCGATGACCGCAGAATCAGGTTAGTCATTCACCAGCTACAGGGTGTTGCTAAGAATTGGTGGACTACAACCAAGAGAGCAAATGAGAATCGAGGCACCGTTGTCACTTGGAGTTTATTCAAGACTGAGTTCTACAAGTGATTCTTTCCTGTGTCGTACCGAAAGGAAAAGGGTGCCAAATTTGCGAATTTGAAGCAAGGGAACTTGAGCATCGAATATTATGTGAGCAAGTTCGACAGTCTCTTGAGGTTCGCACCTCACATCGCAGACAACGAAGAAGCCAAGGCCGATCATTTCATCAACGGCTTGAACCCGGAGATTTTCACTTTGGTCAATACCGGGAGACCCAACAACTTCGCAGATGCTATGGATCAGGCTAAGGGATCCGAAGCTGGACTTTTGATGCAGCGAGGAAATCAGATAGCTCCTCAGCAGCAGCAGAGATCTTTTCAGAATCAGCCTGTTCAGTTTCAGCCACAGCAACAGTCTCAGTATCAGTACCAACCTTCTCAGCAGTCGAATCAGTCTTAGAGGGTTGAGGGAGGTAACAGTGGCAGAACAGGCGAGATCAGTATAGACCGAAAGGGAAGCAATTTAAAAAGCCTGGGAGCAGTTCATCGAGTTCCAGTGGCTCTAGGAAGTTCAGTTCTGGGCAGAGTTCAGGGATTTCAGGAGCATCGTGCAGTAAGTGTGGAGGCCGTCACCCAAGTGATCAGTGTCGAGGCGTGTTTGGTAGTTGTAATATCTGCCATCAGCCGGGTCACTTTGCTAGAGTCTGTCCTCAACGGGGATCCGATAGAGCTCAGAGCGGCAGTTCTTCTCGACCGCCAGCTCAGCCCGAGAGATCAGCTTCTGCAATCCATTCTTTTCAGCCCCAGCAGCAGTCTCGTCAGGGAGGTAATCAGAATCAAAACCAACCTCCTCGACAACAGGCGAGGGTGTTTGCTTTGACAGAAGATCAAGCCAATGCAGCTTCGAATGATGTGATAGCAGGTAACTGTTCGATTTTTGGTTATCTTGCGTATGTTTTGATTGATACGGGTGCTTCTCACTATTTTATTTCTGAAAGATTTGTCGTGATGCATGATTTAATTGCTGAGCCATTATCTGATGTCGTTTCTATCACTTCACCTTTGGGTAGGAAAACTGTTTCGGTGAGATTGGTCCGTAATTGTGTGTTAGAATCTGAAGGGAATTCGATTGAGATTAACTGCATTGTACTTGGATTATCTGATTTTGACTGTATTGTCGGGATTGATGCTCTGACCAAGTATAGGGCAACAGTAGATTGCTTTCAGAAAGTGGTTCGATTCAGACCTAAGATGGCAGATGATTGGAAGTTTTTTGGTAAGGGTTCTTGATCCAAAATTCCTTTGATTTCTGTGTTATCCATGTCTCATTTGCTTCAGAGAGGAGCAGAGGGATTCCTGATTTATGAAGTGGATGTTCAGAGGTCTAGCCCTGAGTTGACAGAGATACCAGTGGTTAGCGAGTTTCCCGATGTATTTCCAGACTAGATTCCTGGTTTGCCGCCTTTTCGAGAGATCGAATTTAGCATTGAACTTGCACCAGGTACTCAGCCTATTTTGAGAGCGCCTTACCGGATGGCTCCGTTAGAATTGAAAGAGTTGAAGGAGCAGTTAGTAGATTTGATTGCCAAGGGGTACATCCGACCTAGCGTATCGCCTTGGGGTGCTCCAGTGCTTTTTGTGAGGAAGAAAGATGGTTCTATGCGACTCTGCATCGACTATCGCAGTTGAATCAAGTGACGGTCAAGAACAAGTATCCTCTACCTAGAATTGATGACCTTTTTGATCAACTGCAGGGTTCTTCAGTGTATTCGAAGATAGATCTGATATCAGGGTATCATCAGCTGAGAGTTCGCGACGAGGATGTGCCTAAGACAGCTTTCAGAACCAGATATGGGCATTTCGAGTTTATAACCATGCCGTTCGGTTTGACCAATGCTCCAGCAGTTTTTATGGATCTAATGAATCGTATCTTTCAGCGATATTTAGATGAGTTTGTCATTATCTTCATTGACGATATTGTAATCTATTCGAAGGACCGTTCAGATCATGCAGAGCATTTGAGGATTGTATTGCAGATTTTGCGAGCCAAATAGTTGTATGCTAAGCTATCAAAGTGCGAGTTCTGGTTGGACCGAGTTATTTTTCTAGGCCACATAATATCGGGAAATGGAATTGCTGTGGACCCCAGTAAGATCGAGGCAGTTATGAATTGGTCGCGACTGACATCAGTGCCAGAAATCCAAAGCTTTATGGGTTTAGCGGGGTATTATCGCCGATTTATCGAGGGTTTCTCTTCCATTCCAAAGCCGATCACCCAATTGACCCAGAAGAATGCACCGTTTGTTTGGTCCGAGGAGTGCGAGGCCAGTTTTATCGATCTGAAGAAGAGGTTGACCAGCGCACCGATCTTGTCTATTCCATCAGGTACGGGAGGTTTTTCCGTTTATTGTGATGCTTCTCACCGTGGTCTTGGATGCATTATTATGCAGAGGAAGCACGTAATAGCTTATGCTTCGAGGCACCTAAAGCTGCACGAGACTCGTTATCCGATCCATGATCTTGAGCTTGCTGCAACCGTTTTTGCTTTGAAGACCTGGCACCATTACCTTTATGGTGAGTCTTTTGAGATATTTTCTGACCACAAGAGCCTGAAATACTTGTTTTCCCAGTCCGATCTGAACATGAGACAGAGGAGATGGATGGATTTGCTTAAGGACTTCGACTGTGAGATCAAGTATTATCCTGGAAAGTCAAATGCAGCTGCATACACTCTTAATCGGAAACTTTGTTCCTTATCTCTCGCTACGATTGGTGTCTCTCAGTTGATTGAAGACTGTTGTACTTTTGGTTTGGAATTTGACACCGATAGGAGATCCATCAGAGTTTTTGCGGTCCATGCCGAGCCAGAGTTGTTTCAGTTGATCAGAGAGGCACAGAGATCTGATCCGAGCAGTCAGAGTTTGATAGAGAGGGTCAGATCAGGTCACCAGTCAGAGTTTCAGGTCAGGGATGATGTTTTATTTGTGAATAATCGTATTGTCATGCCCGATGTTTCTGAGTTGAGACGGCGTATTCTTCGAGAGGCCCATAGCAGTCGGTTCAGTGTTCATCCCGGAGGCCGAAAGATGTATAATGACTTGAAGACTCAGTTCTGATGGAAGCAGTTAAAGGGAGACGTCACAAGTTTTGTGTCCCGTTGTCTGAATTGTCAACAGGTGAAAGCCGAGAGGAAGAAACCAGGTGGTTATTGCACAGTTTGCCTATCCCGGAATGGAAATAGGATCACATCTCTATGGATTTTGTCTCGAAGCTACCGCGTTCAGTCAGAGGTTGTGATGCGATTTTGGTAGTGATTGATCGGCTGACGAAATCTGCTTGTTTCATTCCATACAGAATGACATACCGTCACGATCAGATGGCCGAGTTGTATGTCAGAGAGGTTGTGAGATTGCACGATGTGCCGAAGTCGATAGTATCAGACAGAGATCCAAGATTCACTTCTCACTTTTGGCACAGTTTACAGGAGGCATTGGGTACTCGTTTTCACTTGAGCACAGCGTATCACCCTCAGACCGACGGTCAGTCCAAGCGTACGATCCAGACTTTGGAAGATATGCTTCGAGCTGTAGTGCTTGATTTTGGCTCAGGATGGCAGGATTATTTGCCTCTAGTAGAGTTTTTGTACAATAACAGCTTCCAAGCGAGTATTGGTATGGCACCTTTTGAAGCTTTGTACAGGAAGAAGTGCAGATCTCTGTTGTTTTGGGATGAAATTTTGGAATCACCTGAGTTGGGTCCAGATATGATTTGCGATATGGCAGAGCAGGTGAAGTTGATTCGAACCAGAATGAAGACAGCCCAAGATCGACAGGCCAAGTATGCAAATGTTCGGCGCAGAACACTGTGTTTTGATCAGGGAGACCGAGTGTTTCTGAAGATTTCTCCGTTCCGAGGTACTGTCAGATTCGGGAAAAGAGGGAAGTTATTGCCGAGATTCATTGGTTCGTATGAGATTCTGGAGAAGATAGGCGATCTTGCCTATAGGATTGTTCTTCCTCCGTCTCTTTCAGGCATCCACGATGAGTTTCAAGTTTCGATGTTGCGGAAATATCATCCGGATCCTTCCCATGTTCTTCAGCCAGATGAGGCCGAACTCGATAAGACTCTGAGTTACTTCGAGAGACCGATTCAGATTCTTGATAGGAAAGAGATGCAGCTCAGAAACAATTCGATTTCGTAAGTGAAGATTCAGTGGAGTCGACATGGAGTTGAAGAGGCAACTTGGGAGACCGAATCTGATATGAGGCAGCGATTTCCAGAGTTGTTTGATTGAGTTAAGTTCTTCTTCAGTATGATTCTTTCTTGTTTCAGTTGTGATCTGTCAGATTTTGAGGACGAAATCGAATCTTAGAGGGGGAGAATTGTAAGGCCCTGAAATTAATTATTTCGTGATTAGCAGAGTTTATTATTATTTATTTTGGGAGATAAATTGAGCCGGGATTGAATCGATTTAAATTGGAAATTCAGGGATCGAGTTGCAATTGTGGGGTGGACCAAGTCAAAGCCTTGACTTATATTATTATTATCTATCATCCTATCATCACATCACCCTTCTCCTTCCTCCTTACTCCCACACGCCGACCGAGAGAGAAGAAGCCATGGATGATTCTCCAAGCTTTTCTTCCTTCTGATTCGCACGATCCGACCGTCACATTTTCGTTTCGAGTTGAGATTCACATCACCGCAACGAGGGCTTCGTTTTGCCGTAAGTTTTGCTACGATCCATTAACTTTGATTTTTGTCGGGTTTTCAAAATTTGATAATTTTTGAGTATGTTGTTCTTGAGCTAGCATAGACCGTGTATTCGAAGTTGGTTTGGAAAAAGAACGAAGTTTGGATTTTATATGATTTTTGGAGCTTAATTTTGAAAATGGTTTTTGTGATTTTGGTTCGATTTTGTTGTTTTGTTGGATTGGAAGATGGGTTAGAGTTGTATTGATGATGATTGTTGATTGGAGATTTTTGGTTTGACCGTTTATAGACGTTATGCCGTCGAAATCGAGTTTTGGATTATCGGTTGTATTGTTTCGGTTTGATTTCTGGGTTTGTTTGAATTAGTAGATTGATATTGAATCTGTATGTTCTACATTTTCAGATTTGGGTTGAAGATTCGGGTTTAGAACGAACTTGGGAGTTTGAACCGATTCGAGAGTTGAAGACGGTATAATATTGAACTTCTTGCAAATGGTTTGTTTTGATTTGATTCGATATTTATTGAGTTCGTTGTCATTTTTTAGATTTGAATCACCGAAAAACTTGATAAGGTAAAAGACGACATTGAATTACATGGGGTTGAATACTTGAGTTCGATTGATTCTCGAGTCCCTAAAATCACATACTGCATGTTTATTTGTTGGTGTGAACTTGATTGATTATTTTGTTTACACTTGCATTCATATTGAGCCGAATATTCGATTCATTTTGAAATTAGACGATTTAGGGAGCTATATTGAAGTGGCTTTGGATTTCTAGTTTTTCCAAGTGCTAGAATACTTCTTATAGTTGCCCTGAAGTCTAGGGGTTTGAGTTGTGCGACATCCACCCCGAATGGGAGTGTAGGTGGGTTGTTTGTAATGACTTGACCCCAGGATCCCACCCGATTACCGACTGATATTTCAATTATTTGACTTGATAATCCCGAGTTTTGAAGTCATGCATACATCCACCCTCTTTTGATTTATTGATGATTGATACATTTCAATATGAGGTATTTAATTGATATTGTATGCATGTCTCTTTTACTTAGAAATTATATTTCTAACCGGGTTATCCGACTATTGTTTTTGTTTCTATGTGTACTTGAAAACAGGAGGATCAGGAGCCGGACCGAGTCATTTGGGTTAGCTCGGGGTGAGAATGATAGAAGTGAGACACTGTGTGTCGTAGGGTTGTGCCTTTTGGACTTGTATTATTTTGATTAGTCGAACGAACCTTATCGTCGAACTTATTATTGTATTTTGGGCAGAACTTAGAATATTGTATGTTCTAAATATTGATATGTATGTGTTCTTGATTTTAGATTTCATTGGAGTTGCTTTTGGAGTTGTTCCCAGGGCTCTGCACCTGTTTCTGCCCGTTTGGCCTGCCCGCGGGCGAGCAAGCCTGGATGGCTCGGGTATTTTTGCCAGCGCGCGCGCGAGCGCGAGCCTCCCGCGAGGCCTCTGGCCGTGTTGCCTGCGCGTGCGCGAGGCTTTTTTAAAAAAAAAAATTGATTCGTTTCCTCGGCTCTTTGTGTTCGATTGTAGTTAATTATTCGAGCTTAGAAGATTAAAAACGGGATCTCACAATGGATCGGAAGTTCCGATCTGCAACGACGGTCAGTTGATTCTGTCCGGAAGACTTTTGACCGACAACAAATTTAATGCGCCGATCGGAAGCTCCAATGGGGGATCGGAAGTTCCGATCCTATACACCCGCGTGATCTTAGAATTCAAATTTCGGAAGCTCCGATGCAGGGAACGGAAGCTCCGATCGATGCCAAAGTTGCAACTATAAATAGAGGTCATTCCAAGCCATTTGAAGCATCCAAAACTCATTCTTCTCTCCTTTGCAAGCAATATTCTCTCTATTAAAGTGTTCGATCAATATTTGTGTGATATATTCAAAAATCGAGAGTTGTTTGTAAAATCATTTGTGATTTGGTTGTGCGATCATTGTAAACACTTGAGTATGAAGTCAAGTGTGTTGTGTGATTGTTGATGTTATCCTTGGAGCCCTTAAGGCCAAGTGTATCGAGTTGTATCGGCACGTTCGAAGTGCTAGTGGATCCTTGGTTAATCGATCTTAACCAAGAAAAGGAGACGTAGATGATTTATCGTCGAACTTCCATAAACATCTCTTATCCCTTTTACTGCTTTATTTACATTACGCATTTATTTACCGCATTTATTATTGATTTCTTTAAGTCTTCCGCTTGCGTATTTGCATAATCATTTTAAATTGCTAAAGTTGCCAATAGAACCTAAATCCCCCCCCCCCCCCATTAGGTTCTAATAGAATTGGATACAAAATGTTGTTTTTCCCTCCCAACTTCATTGATTTGTCTGTCTCTTTTCTCAACATGATTTTGGTTATAGTATCTCTTAGGCTTACCTTTCATTGAGTTATGCCTAGCTAAACTTGGTCGGTTAGGCACCCAATTAGGCTTGGCATTAGAACTCTCAGGTACAAAGCCAATACCAAACCTTCTTCTTGTATTCATATTTTCAACTGGCTTTTCAACTTGATAGGTGGGTTCTTTGTGTTCATATACCAAACTGGATATAACAAAATGAAAGTATTTTCCTTTGCACATGTCCAATTTTGGTTGAATACTTGTCTCAGCAATGGATTCATTGTTATTGAAACTGAGACCAGTTTGTCTTCTACCGATTTCTGTGATTCTTGCATTTGTTCAAGGGTAACTAAAGACTTATTTCAGATTTTTGATCAGATCAATCAATCTTCAGCTTATCAACCTCTGCCTTGAGACTCAACATTTCATCTAACTGTTCCCAGTTTGGCTCAGTATTATTATCAGGCAAACTGGCTTGCTTGGATTTACCTTCCTCGAATGAATTATAAAGTCTTCGGTATTCATTGACCATTCATGTAATTCATCAATTAAATTATCTCATGTGAATTCAGTTGAGCTAAAATCGAATACTGTTCACTGATAGATTCCAGCTCACTGTCATTGGCCATGGGACATTGAATCTCTTCATATGAAGCTGTTGGAACTTCTCGACTCCGATTGATTCAGAGTATGAATAAGCCCGCTTTGACTTTATTTCCTCTGCCACCAAAACCTTTTGATCATACATTTTCTTGAAGGAATTTTTCTCATCTCTAGACATTCTCTTCTTATCGAAGGACATCTTGTCCTTCTCATTTGACCTTTTTTCATCCTTCTTTGTCCTTAGGCAATCAGAAATAAAGTGACCAACATTCTCACTGTTGAAACACGATTTATATTAATCCTTGGATTTTGAGATCTTATGTAGGAGCTTTGATTTTTCCACAAAAAAATGCCAAAATTATTTACAAACAATGACATAGCATCATTGCTCAACTTCTTAGCTGATTTTCATTGGAAACTGATGGTTCCAGCTTCATAGCAGTTAGAGCCTTTGTCAGCTTGGAGGTAGACTGATTGTCATCCCTTGTCTGCAACTCATATTCATAGGCTTTAAGGTCTGCAAAAAAAAAATCATGTAGCTCCATCTTGCTCAAATCTTGGATTCTCTCATTACTACAGTCTTGACATCCTACTCTTTTGGTAATCCACACGTCACCTTCAAGATACTTCTATGTCACTATACACTTTTCAAAGTGCACTCAATTCGATCACAATCTCGCTGACTCTCTCATTAAAGTTAGACATTGATTCACTGTTCTTCATTTATGTTTTTGAAACTTTTGTATGACAACATATAGTTTGTTTTCTTTCGTTTGCTCGTTTCTTTCAAAAAACTGGATCAGTTTTCCCATATCTCTTTTGTAGTTTTGCACATTTTAATTTTTTTGAAAGTGTTTTTGTAAGAGTGGGTGCCCAGTGAGCCAACTGTGTGGCTATGGGCTTTGATGACTCTTTGTATAAACAATCTTTTGTTTAATATTATTTACACTTTTATGGCAATGACTTTATATTACTTCATATTGTTATATTGTGATATACTATTGTTGTTTTGATAAAGACCTTGAATATACTATAGTGTATGTAAGATGTGGTAGAACATGGGGATGTCTATCATGAAATACATCTTATAGTCACTGTATATTCTAAAACCGTTCCTAGTCGATTGAACCGTCCGATAATAAGGATAAGGATCGCTCGAGTTTGAGACTAGCATTTGCGATGCGGAGTACCACGTTTCATTGGTAGGGAACATGGAGATGTTCGAAGCATGCAAATGGATATTCATAGGATGAATAATCGAACTACCCTATCCGGACTTTCCAAGTGGTTATCACTTATCGAGTGGATAAAGTTCGCGGTTTTGGTTGTACACCATTAGTCCTTACGACTTGAAACATCATGGAGACTCTATATGCTAGTACTGTGCTTTGACTCGTTTACCGACTCTGAGGGGGTCATCAGGTGTCGAGATTGGGTACAGTTACGACACATATAAGAGTCAATGCATTGTTGTCAAGGATTCACCACATACTTGCGAGTGTGGATATCCTATGCGATCTGAGGAGATATTAGTGTGACAAATCTCTGGCCAGAGTACTTGATGTGATTTAAGAAATGGTTTCTTAGTAGCACATGCGATGTCACTAATTTGATCTTCAAGATGTATTGCATAGTTATCGAATCTTGAGCGACTCTCGATATACCAATGGTTGTTGATTCGATCGGGATATATGGATGAAGGGACCGTACTGTACGCTAACCAAAATCTACTGGTTCTTGTAGGCACTATCAGTGATACCTAGGGAATCATGGGGCGATGTTGCTAGGCGCTTTACCATGATTCGTTGGGCAAGTCGGAAAGTGTTGTTCCGAGTCACAAGGAGTTGTGAGCCCACGGCTAGCTGTATCCCTGAACCATTGAGGGTCACACAGTGTAATGGAGTTTTAATCCCCGTTGAGATAGTTAAATTTAAAGAGTTAAATTTAATGAACTAAGGAGTTGGACTTCTTAAATAAGAGTAAGGGAGTAGGATTTCCTAAAATGACATAGGGATGGACATTTTTGGAAACCACTGAATTCGGATTCAGGAAAATTTATTTTGACTTTAAAATGTGCAGAAATGGTTTCTGTGCACATTGGTGAAATCAGTTCATCAATCGGAGTCACGATGAATTTTATATTAATTTCTGAACGAGCGGGCTTTGCTTGTCGGGCCCCAGCTTATGACTAATGGGCCCTAAGGTGTTAGTGGCCTGCATTATAAATAAGTTATTTCAGTACAGAAATTACACACAACAGGTCATAATTTTTGAGAGCAAAAATCGAAAACCCTAGTCTCTCTAAAAGAAATTTCGGCCGACCCCTTCCCCTCTGCCCGAGAAAATTCCGGTCTGTGATTTTGAATCGCGGTCAGGAATAACGAATCAGATTCGTGTAATCTCTTCGCAGAAAACTTCTGATAGATTTTCTAGTGCAATCTATCAGAGGGATTAAACCTCTGTTCGTGGACCTGATTGAAGGAGTTCATCGGTTCCAGGGAGAGACAACAAGAGCAGATAAAATCTGTTGGTGTCCAGTAATCTCGTTGCGAGATTGAAGGTAAAATTTAATAACTGTTATTTGAATTTTACACACACAATAATTTAATCGTTGAATGGTTGATACCCACACCATGGAATTGTTCCATGATAAAAATTTTTTAACTTCCGCTGCACCGGGTATCAATCGTGATTGATCTGAACGCCAGTTTTCCAACAGTGGTATCAGAGCCAGGTTGCTCAGATCAAACGATTAAATTAATCAATTGTACAAAATTTTTGAGTCTCGGTTTTTGAAACAAAATAAATATTTTTAAATAAAAAAAAAAAAAAAAAAAATTTTCCGGGGCAAAACCCGGGCAGCGATTGGATCGCTGCCCGGTGGGGCAGCAATTGTTGCTGCCCCGGGCGGCGCACGGCGCCGCCCAAAGGGGGCGCACGGCGCTGCCCAGGGGCGGCGCTCGGCGCTGCCCAGGGGCGGCGCTCGGCGCCGCCCAGGGCAGCGCACGGCGCTGCCCGAAGGGGGCAGCCGGGCTGCCCCCGGCCCGCGCCCCGGGTGCGGGCCGGCCCGGGAGTGTCCCGGGCGGCCCGCGGGAAAAATTATATTTTTATTTAAAAATTAATTTTAATATTTAAAATTTTATTTTTGGTCCGGTCAAAAATTGTTTTTGATTGGTTCACGAGATTTCGGATCGAATTGTTCGAGTCCGTAAATTTTAAAATTGATTTTGGATAAATTTGAATTTTTGGAAAATTTTAATATTTTATCCGTAAATTGAATTTTGAAATCAATTATTTTGGTACAATTGATGATAAGATATGATCTTATGATATATTAAGTAAAATATGATTTTATTTGTAAAATTGGATTTTATAGATAAAATATGATTTTATTTGATATAGAGATAAAATATGATTTTATATGTGAAATGAGATTTTATATATAAAATATGATTTTATCTTGTTTAAATTTGAATTGCCACAGCATGTTATCCAATAAATTAATTTTGAATTAAATGTTATTGGATAAGGATGATCGATTGTCATGACCAATTTTGTAGGTGTATGTTAGGAATTTACATTTTGTCTTTATTATTGTTGGTTTTATTAATGGGCCTGGTTTATGGCCCGATATGAATGTCATATGTAATAAAAGTGGGCTTGGTTTATAGCCCGTTCCCACCCCCTAAAAATGTATCCCCTACTTGTCATTGTTATTTATTGTAAATACATTAGATTTAGTGGGAGATCAAGATTTGAAGATGGTGGGCCCAGCAGACAATGAAGACTGAAGAAATGTAAATTGGAAGCATATGTAATAGGATTGCATTTGCATACTGCATATTACCTAGGATTGGACTAAGACCCGTGATTGGCAACCACGGGTCAATTAGAAATGGAATCGATCATCCTATATAATATGTGATATTATGATTGTATGCATGTTTAGACATAAATTGCGTGAATCCGGCAAGCATGCAATAAAATGAATATGATGAGACAAATATTTTTATAATTAAAAATCCCTCATTTTAAATATGATTTAAAATTTATATCAAGATAAATAAAGGAAATTTAAATTTGTTTAAATGTTCCCACCTTCCATCAACGGTCAATGTATGTGACGCTACCCGCGGATACGGTCCGGCTCATATTATTGGGGGGGCCCGTCCGTCGGAAAGCTGTACATTGGATCGACAAATGTTGTAAGTTGGGTGGAACTCCCATGGGATCGGCTCATATTATTGGGGGATCCACATGGCGACCGTCCATCACAACTTAATATTGATGGGTCATCTTGACATGTCACTTTAAACGGCGTCATATTATTGGGCCCTTATTGGACATGAGGTAAACACATGGGGGTTGCTTTGGAAGCAATTGGGCTCTACCTTTTGAGAATTATGGTTGGCTGATATTATTCGGGACCATAAGTTTGTCAATTGGACTCCATGTTCTCACTAAGGAAAAAGTTTCCCGTTTTCACTAGAGGGTGGTGAAATCGTTAAAATAGTGGGAGTGAGATTCATAAAATAAAATTCGCCAATTTTATGTCTTAGTAAATTATTTAAACAATCATCAATAATTGTCTGTTTTATCTCAGTAATCCACATGTTTCTGTTCTCCAACAAAACAAACTTATTGACGCAAACAATACAGAATGATTCCATAATTTAAGATTGTCCTAAGTTCGGAAAAAGATTTTCTAAGTGTTAGAAAAGGCTTCTCCGAAAACAGCCCCGGCTGATGTAACTGCCGAAAGGTTGGCCGAATTAGAGAAATGGTTGGACCATGATCTCAAGGCCAAATGTTACATGCAAAATTGGACAAGTCTAAACAAGTTTGCCATCACTGCAAGAAACCCGGTAATTGGAAACGTAACTGCAAGGAATACCCCAAGCAGTTGCGAACTGCAAAGGGTATGTTTTACATTGAAATAAATGTTTTTCTTAATACTACTTCTTGGGTATTGGATACCAGATGTAGATCTCATATTTGCAATGAGTTGCAAATGATAACAAGAAGTAATAGGATAAGGATGGGTGAGACCCAGTCAAGGCTCGGGAATGGTTCCAGAGTTAAATCCATAGCTATGGGAAATATTTATTTTTGCAGAACGGTTTTAAGTTACTTTTGATAGATGTTTTATTTGTGCCAGATTTAATTAAAAACATTATTTCTATTTCTATGCTTGATAGAGATGGTTATTCTTGCAATTTTGTGAATGGGATTTGCAATATTTACAAGAATGAATGTTTAATTGGAAATGGACAACTTGAAAACGATCTATACAACTTAAAACTAAAAGACGTTCCAGTGAATTATGTTGATAAACCGGCGACAACAAACAAAAGGAAAATCGATAGTCAAAACCCGGCAAACCTTTGGCATGCTAGGCTAGGTCATATTTCCTCAAGGAGGATGAACAAGCTAGTGGGAGAGGGCATGTTTGATATGTCTGATATTAATTCTCTACCTACTTGTGAATCCTGCCTAAAAGGAAAAATGACTAAATCTCCTTTTAAGGGGAAACCTAAGCGTAGTCAAAATCTGTTGGATTTGATCCATACAGATGTTTGTGGTCCATTTAGAGTAGGGACTCAACATGGCCACACCTACTTCATTACCTTTACTGATGATTATTCAAGGTATGGGTATTTATATTTAATGAAATATAAGTCTGAAGCATTTGAAAAGTTCAAAGAATTCAGGGCTGAAGTAGAAAACAAGCTAGGTAAAAGTATTAAAGCACTTCGATCGGATCGAGGTGGAGAATACTTGAGTACCGAGTTTTTGGACTATCTGAAAGAGAATGGGATTCTCTCTCAGTGGACTCCTCCTATGACACCACAGCTTAATGGTGTATCGGAGCGTCGTAATCGAACTTTGTTGGACATGGTTCGATCTATGATGAGCTTCACTGAGCTTCCACCTTCGTTTTGGGGCTATGCGCTTGAAACGGCGGTATTGTTGTTGAACAACGTCCACACTAAAGCAGTGGACAAAACACCATACGAGTTATGGAATGGCAAAGCTCCTAAGTATTCGTACTTGAGGATTTGGGGATGTCCTGCTTACGTGAAGCGGACAGTGGGAGATAAGTTGGATAGTCGATCCAGCTTATGTTATTTTGTAGGGTATCCGAAGAATTCAATCGGATATTATTTCTATTATCCTGCTGAAACAAAGGTGTTTGTTTCTAGGAATGCCACCTTCTTGGAGAAGGAGTTCTTATTGGATAAGAAAGGCGAGATGATGGAACTCGAAGAAGTTCGAGAAGAACCCGAAATACAAAATAACGATCCTACACCTCAGGAACCATTGCTGGACACGCCTGAACCTAGAAGATCCGAGAGGACTTCTAGACCTCCTATTCGATATGGTCTTCTTCTTGAAGGGGATCAAGATGAACCCGACATTGGATGTGATCCAAGAAACTTCAAGGAAGCAATTTCTGATGCGGATTCGAATTTATGGCTTGAAGCTATGCAGTCAGAATTGGATTCGATGCATACAAACCAAGTTTGGTCTTTGGTAGATCCTCCCGATGGAATTGTTCCAATAGGGTGTAAATGGATCTACAAAAGAAAGCTTGGGCCTGATGGTAAGGTATTGACCTACAAGGCGCGATTGGTGGCGAAAGGTTATACTCAAAGGCAAGGAGTTGACTATGATGAAACCTTTTCACCAGTTGCTATGTTCAAGTCCATAAGAATCCTTATTGCCATAGCTGCATGGTATGACTATGAGATATGGCAAATGGATGTGAAGACTGCTTTTCTTAATGGAGACATTAAGGAAGAAATCTATATGAAGCAGCCTGAGGGGTTCACATCCATGGGAAGCGAGCATAAGGTATGCAAGCTTCAGAGATCAATTTATGGTCTAAAACAAGCATCAAGAAGTTGGAACCAGAAATTTGATGAAACAATTAAAGATTTTGGTTTCATCAAGAACCCGGAGGAACCTTGCGTGTACAAGAAAGTAGTTAAGGATGCGGTGACATTCTTAGTACTTTATGTTGATGACATCCTACTCATTGGGAATGATGTAGGGATGTTGCAGTCGACGAAGATATGGTTATCAGGTAGATTTTCGATGAAGGATTTGGGTGAGGCATCCTACATTCTAGGGATTCAGATCTATAGAGATAGATCTAAGAGAATGATAGGACTCACTCAATCAACCTACATCGATACCATATTGAAACGGTTTTCAATGGATGGGTCCAAAAGAGGACATCTACCCATGTGTCATGGAGTTTCTCTATCCAAGTCTATGTGTCCCAAGACTGATGAAGAGATAGAGAATATGACACATGTACCATATGCGTCAGCTATAGGTAGTATCATGTATGGGATGATATCTACCAGACCGGATGTAGCATTTGCTCTGAGTGTCACGAGCAGATATCAGTCTAATCCTGGTCAAATGCATTGGAAAGCCGTGAAGGACATTCTTAAGTACTTGCGAAGGACTAAGAATATGTTCATGGTTTATGGAGGACGAGAACTCAAATTGGAAGGCTATACCGACTCTAGCTTCCAAAGTGATGTGGATGACTCGAAGTCAACCTCTGGATTTGTGTTCATGCTCAATGGCGGTGCTGTCTCTTGGAAGAGTTCCAAGCAGGACACCACAGCGGATTCCACCACTGAGGCTGAATACATTGCAGCATCAGCTGCTGCTAAAGAGGCCGTTTGGATGAGGAAGTTCGTCCAAGAGTTGGGCGTCATTCCTGAATTTGTTGGTCCAGTCCCGGTGTACTGTGACAACACGGGTGCCGTTGCTCAAGCAAAGGAACCAAGGTCTCATCAAAGATCCAAACACGTACTGAGGAAATACCACATAATCCGGGAGATTGTGGAAAGAGGAGACATCATTGTCGAACGAGTGGCCTCTGCAGACAATATCGCTGATCCGCTTACTAAGCCCTTGCCAGGACCATTGTTTGACAAACATCGCGAAGCAATGGGTCTACGTAGTATGACTAGTTGGCTATAGGGCAAGTGGGAGATTGTAAGAGTGGGTGCCCAGTGAGCCAACTGTGTGGCTATGGGCTTTGATGACTCTTTGTATAAACAATCTTTTGTTTAATATTATTTACACTTTTATGGCAATGACTTTATATTACTTCATATTGTTATATTGTGATATACTATTGTTGTTTTGATAAAGACCTTGAATATACTATAGTGTATGTAAGATGTGGTAGAACATGGGGATGTCTATCATGAAATACATCTTATAGTCACTGTATATTCTAAAACCGTTCCTAGTCGATTGAGCCGTCCGATAATAAGGATAAGGATCGCTCGAGTTTGAGACTAGCATTTGCGATGCGGAGTACCACGTTTCATTGGTAGGGAACATGGAGATGTTCGAAGCATGCAAATGGATATTCATAGGATGAATAATCGAACTACCCTATCCGGACTTTCCAAGTGGTTATCACTTATCGAGTGGATAAAGTCCGCGGTTTTGGTTGTACACCATTAGTCCTTACGACTTGAAACATCATGGAGACTCTATATGCTAGTACTGTGCTTTGACTCGTTTACCGACTCTGAGGGGGTCATCAGGTGTCGAGATTGGGTACAGTTACGACACATATAGGAGTCAATGCATTGTTGTCAAGGATTCACCACATACTTGCGAGTGTGGATATCCTATGCGATCTGAGGAGATATTAGTGTGACAAATCTCTGGCCAGAGTACTTGATGTGATTTAAGAAATGGTTTCTTAGTAGCACATGCGATGTCACTAATTTGATCTTCAAGATGTATTGCATAGTTATCGAATCTTGAGCGACTCTCGATATACCAATGGTTGTTGATTCGATCGGGATATATGGATGAAGGGACCGTACTGTACGCTAACCAAAATCTACTGGTTCTTGTAGGCACTATCAGTGATACCTAGGGAATCATGGGGCGATGTTGCTAGGCGCTTTACCATGATTCGTTGGGCAAGTCGGAAAGTGTTGTTCCGAGTCACAAGGAGTTGTGAGCCCACGGCTAGCTGTATCCCTGAACCATTGAGGGTCACACAGTGTAATGGAGTTTTAATCCCCGTTGAGATAGTTAAATTTAAAGAGTTAAATTTAATGAACTAAGGAGTTGGATTTCTTAAATAAGAGTAAGGGAGTAGGATTTCCTAAAATGACATAGGGATGGACATTTTTGGAAACCACTGAATTCGGATTCAGGAAAATTTATTTTGACTTTAAAATGTGCAGAAATGGTTTCTGTGCACATTGGTGAAATCAGTTCATCAATCGGAGTCACGATGAATTTTATATTAATTTCTGAACGAGCGGGCTTTGCTTGTCGGGCCCCAGCTTATGACTAATGGGCCCTAAGGTGTTAGTGGCCTGCATTATAAATAAGTTATTTCAGTACAGAAATTACACACAACAGGTCATAATTTTTGAGAGCAAAAATCGAAAACCCTAGTCTCTCTAAAAGAAATTTCGGCCGACCCCTTCCCCTCTGCCCGAGAAAATTCCGGTCTGTGATTTTGAATCGCGGTCAGGAATAACGAATCAGATTCGTGTAATCTCTTCGCAGAAAACTTCTGATAGATTTTCTAGTGCAATCTATCAGAGGGATTAAACCTCTGTTCGTGGACCTGATTGAAGGAGTTCATCGGTTCCAGGGAGAGACAACAAGAGCAGATAAAATCTGTTGGTGTCCAGTAATCTCGTTGCGAGATTGAAGGTAAAATTTAATAACTGTTATTTGAATTTTACACACACAATAATTTAATCGTTGAATGGTTGATACCCACACCATGGAATTGTTCCATGATAAAAATTTTTTAACTTCCGCTGCACCGGGTATCAATCGTGATTGATCTGAACGCCAGTTTTCCAACAGTTTTTGTCCAACATTTTGTAAACAATATCTTTTGCTACATTATCAAGGTTGGTTTTCTTCTTATCTTCAGTCTTCCACTCTCGTCTTGGCTTTTCTATCATCTGAGAGGCACCCTCTGTAATAGCTATAGTTGTATTGATTTTTAAGATCTTCATCGGTCCATCTGTGATGACATACCACATGTCATCATCCTGGTCAGCTAAATGCGCCTGCATTCTATTATTTCAATAATCAAAATCTTTTCTGGAAACATTGGAATCTTGCTAAAGGAATTCATTGTTTAATGATTTTTCAGAAACGAGAATCAACTTCGCTCTGATACCACTTGTTAGGACCAGGGAAAGTGTTTAGAATGGGAGATTGAATAAAAAATTCAAATAAATTTTACTACAATTGAATTTATATAGGTTAGCAATTGTAATTCAGTGATTCTCGTGTGTCAATATCAGTTGGATAACAAAAAAAATTTGTGCAGAATAAAACGTATTTGACAGATAGAACAAATAGTAGGCTGACTGAATAATGAAAAGGAGGCTGACTGAAATGCGAAGAAGATACAATTTGTTTCTGGATGTTCAGAGACTTGAAAATCTCCTACGTCACCCCTTATACCTATTGAGAATGATATCAACTAGAAGAATTTGGAAGTTACGAACACTTTGCAAAATCACAGTTCAATTTAGGACTTAACACTGTCTAACTGAAACTTTTAGTATATGTTGCGTGTTTTTTTGCTCGCAAGCGCACGATGTCAAGTTATAATATAGGAATTAAGTCCAAGTCGATCCCACGGAGAATGAATAAATGATATTATATCAAATATTTGCAACTAATAAAATCCTAATCCTATGTAGAACTACGAAAATGGTTTGATTTTTATAAAACTAAAATTTGCAAGAAACAAAACTAAATAACCACGAGTTCACGAGAGAAAAATTCAAAGCGAAGAATGATAGAGGTTCGACTTCACTTGACTGTTCACCACAATTTATTTCTAATGATTGTTCAATTATCAATTCTTCTAGTTTATTAGTCAAGAATCTCTATTATTTTCTACTACCTCTCTCGAGTGTCAAGCAGAAATTCGTATTCAATAACAAACTCAATATCTCTATCAAAGTTCAATTATTAAATCCGGTAAATAGCACAAGAATTCTTCTAATGACTTCTATGGAGTTATATGTCTCTCGAACAATATAAACATCAAAGATGTATTTTCCTATTTCGTATTCAAAATCTCCTCTCTTGAGTGATAGATTCTAAATAAAATATCATTCAATCTATGGCCAGTAAATTGAAAGCATTAAAATCAGGAAAACACAAATAAACTATGCGAAGAAATTTAAATATATAAATCAAAATATGTCAATCATGGTTTCCAGTCAAGATCCGTCTACCTCTAGACTAAGAAATTAGTTCATAACAAATTCAAAGATCAAACAAAACTTGTTCTTCAAATAATCCATCAAACTAGAAAAATAGAGTTTAAAGAAAAACTAGAACGAAGTAAAATTAAGCTTTTCCGTCGCCGGATGCCGCCGTCTTCTGTCTTCGTATCAAATTCTCGAGCTCTTGTGCACTTCAAAACTCTCAATAGCCGTCTCTATGCTCTGAAAACTCTCTAAACCCTCGTATCCTCCAGAATAAGTCATAAAATCCCTTTTAAAACTCGATTAAACACTTTTCATATTTTTTGAGACTGCGCAGCGCTGGAGCGCTAATAATTAGGCACTGGGGAGCTCAAGTTTTGTATTTTATTTTTCAATGAAAGCCGTCTAGCGCTGGAGCGCTCAAAAGACGGCGCTGGGGTGCTCTGGACATGAATTTACGGGCGCTGGAGCGCTGGAAAACTAGAGCTGGGGCGCTACTTTTTCTTCCATTTCACCATCTGCGCAGCATTTTTGTATAAATCATAACTTAAGTTCTAGTCGTCGGATCGAGCTAAAATTTTGACAGCAATTTAAAACATCCTAAAATTCAATTTGAACGGTGGAGATCGGATTTAGGTATTTGTAATATTCCCAGTAATTTTCTGAAGTTTGCTGTCCCGTAATTCGGCTTTCCGCTTCTTCTTGCTACTTTTCTTCAAATCCTTGCAACTCACAAAAACAACAACAAATACGCATAATATTCACTCGATACATCACAAAATCCAAGTCAAATCATATATAAATTAAGTGCATAAAATGTACTTATCAAATCCCCCCAAACTTAGACTTTTGCTAGTCCCGAGCAAAACAGTAATGAGCAATATAGTCGACCTTCGAATTTATACATTCCAAGATTTAATACACATGTCGGCTAATTTTCTCAAGAGTTCTCGTGTGTGTGTGATTTTCCAATCTCATCTACCCACCTAACTTTCGGTAAAATCATGCAATTTGTAAGCTTCATAAAATCATTAACTCCGTCCTCAAGTTTCAAAATACTCTCAACCAAGTTCAAATTTTACTCACACAGATCAACAGGACTTTTTCGGTTAACATTAGGCTCAAGCATAATCAGCAGGAGATAAGCATCCATATATATATCAATGCAACCAAGGACTCATGATGCAAAGCAAAGGGAATTGAATATTTTCAATTTGTGCAGGATTATGAGTAGCTAAAAATTTTTTATTTGCATTGTCAGACATTAGTCTTGGCTTTCTTCTACTCCATAAATCTCCATCTTTATGCCTTGTATTTGGACTAAAATTTTAATCCATTTTTTTTTCTTTTCAAGGCCCCCCCTCACCTTACTTTCTCCGCCATTACTTTTCTTTAAACTTTTTAGCTACTCAATTTGTTTTGGATTTTTCATGAATATAGAATGGCTAAAAAAACTCAATAGATTCGAAAAAAAACGCCTAAATCACTTCTGTGATCTTAAAAATCTATCTCAGTTTCAAGCAAACATCACAAGAGTTAAGAATCAATTCCTCTAATCCACATCATAAATCCACATAATTTTTCTCTAATTTCTAGGAGTATCGAAAATCATGGCATTCGTGCATAAATGTGAGAACTCAAGATTAAATATAGCTAACATAAACTTTTTCAGCACACAAAATTTATTTTCATCATAGGCCAACACAATTTCAACATCATGCCTTCAACTCCAACTAACTCATAAAAAATTTCAAATTTTCACAATTTTTAAACACCCCCCAAACTTAAATTGTGCATTGTCCTCAATGTACAATATTCATTAAAAACAAGGGACACATACCTTAGGCACCAAGCGTCAGTACTCAGCACCATCTTAATCACTCAAAACTCTTCATCAGGGGTGGCTCCTAAACTCTTTCAGCTCCATACTTTTTAACCTACACAATTCAAAATCATTATTAATGTCTAGTTTCCTCATGATAAAAATAAAAACAAAAACAATTAAAATAAAATAAAAAAAACGCAAAAAAACAACTAGCTTGGGTTGCCTCCCAAGAAGCGATTAGTTTATAGTCCATAGCCCGACTTTATTCCAATTCTAGCCCGGTTCCGTTTTGTTGAGGGTCTTCCCTTTTGCTTTCACCCTCCAAATATATTCAACAACCTTTTTAAACTTTGATTTCTTCTTCGTTTTCTTCTTCTTCTTTGGCACCTTCGGATCATTCTTCTTTGAATCTACCTCATGAACAAGTTTTGGATGACCATCCAGCTTCACAACTCGCTCAATCATGAATAATTTCTCGATGGGTGGATTACTTAATTTCTTGAATATGTTAGAAATAACTCTTTCTCTGTCCACACCCATCGACAACTCACCATTCTTCACCTCAATCTTGGCATCAGTAGTGGCCAAGAAAGGTCTCCCCAATATTAGTGGCATATTTGCATCCTCCTCCATATCTAGCACAACAAAATCCGCCGAAAAAATAAATTTATCTATTTTTACCAAAACATCTTCAATGATTCCAAGCGGATATGTGATAGATCTATCAGCTAGCTGCAATGCGATTGTCGTGGGTTTCACCTCTCCAAGTCCCAAACTCCTGAAAACAGACAAAGGCATTAAGTTAATGCTAGCTCCTAAATCACAAAGTGCTTTATTAAAATTAGAAGAACCAATAATGCAAGGAATCGTAAAACTCCCTAGATCTTTTAATTTTTGTGGTAGCTTCTTTTGCAGGATAGCACTGCATTCTTCAGTCAGGTTTACAGTCTCGAACTCCTCCACCTTCCGCTTCTTAGACATCACCTCCTTCAAGAATTTTGCATAATGCGGCATCTGCTCCAAAGCATCAGCGAATGGAATATTAATATGAATTTTCTTGTAGATGTCAAGAAACTTAGAAAACTTCTCATCCAACGCTTTCTTCTTGAACCGCTGAGGATATGACAAAACAGCTTTTGGTACAGGCGATTTCTTAGGCACAACTGCAGAATTGCTGGAATTTTTGCTAACAGATTTTTCAGACTCCACCACAATCTCTTCATCCTCTTCATCATCTACTTCCTTAGGGTCATCAACCCCAAGTTCTTTACCACTTCTAAGGGTGATAGCCTTGCACTGCTCCCTTGGATTAACCTCAGTATTGTTAGGAAACACACCTCTCTGCTGATTATTCAATGCATTCGCCAGTTGACCAATTTGTGTTTCAAGATTTTTCATAGAAGCGCTCACATTGGTCAAGTGTGTCTCCATACTATCAAGCCTATTTTCATTTCTCTTAAATCTTGTGGATGATTCTGCAATAAAATTACTCACCAAATCTTCCAACGATGCCTTTCCTTCACCATTCTGAGTATTGAACTCTGGTGGAGGATTCAACACATTCTTATTGTTTGCATAGGAAAAATTCTCATGATTACGCAAACTAGGATGATACTGATTGGTTATAGGATTACCTCGATAATTGTTGTAATTCCTGTTGTTCACATAATGAGCTTGCTCCACACTCTCAAATCCATCAGCAGAATTTATGGCAGTCGCCAGCGATGCTGTCTCATTAGAACTTTGATTCCCTTTGGTCAGTGCAGCCAACTGTGTAGAAATAGTAGCCATCTGAGCAGTCAAAGCAGTGAATGCGTCAACCTCATGAATTCCAGCAGGCTTCCTTATTGCAGATCTCTCACTCGGCCACTGATAACTGTTAACAGTCATTTGCTCAAGCATAAGCCTGTTCAGGAAATTTAGAAAATATTGAACCTCCAGCTGCAGCATCCACAGAAATACGAGTTGGTCCATTCAAACCATTGTAGAATAATTCGATCTGTTCCCAATCCGAAAAATTATGGTTCGGGCATTTCCTAAGCAATTCCTTGTACCGCTCCCAAGCTTCATACAGTAACCCATAATCTTGTTGTTTGAAAGTAGTGATCTCAATTTTCAACTGGGTAGACTTGGCAGGAGGAAAGTACTTTGCCAGAAATTTGGATGCCATGTCTTCCCATGTAGTGATACTTCCAAGAGGTAGTGAGTGCAACCAACTACGAGCATTGTCCCTAAGAGAGAATGGGAACAATCGTAGTCTGATGGTGTCCTCAGTACACCATGAATCTTCACTGTGTCAGCAATCTCCAAAAAAGTACGCAGGTGCAAATTTGGATCTTCAGTAGCTGCACCCTTAAACTGATTCTGCTGCACCATATTAATCAGAGCTGGCTTCAACTCAAAATTATTTGCCATGATGTTCTGCCGAGCTATCCCAGAATAATGAGTAGTGATCACCAGTCGAAAGTGATCTCTGATCGGCACCGGGGCATTATTGACAACTCTTTCCCTTTCTTCAGCCATTTGTTGCAACTCTTCTCTTCTAGCTTTTCTCAAAGCTTTAGCAGTTTTCTCGATTTTTGGATCAAAGAGCAGTGAGTCGTAACTTTGGCTTTTTTACATAAACTACATAGACAGGAAATATTTAAAATTAGAACCAACAAAATAAAATAAAATGCTCTAAATCAAAATTAAGACCAATTAGCACAATTTAATATAAATCAAATAAAATTCATTCCCCGGCAACGGCGCCAAAAACTTGTTGCGTGTTTTTTTGCTCGCAAGCGCACGATGTCAAGTTATAATATAGGAATTAAGTCCAAGTCGATCCCACGGAGAATGAATAAATGATATTATATCAAATATTTGCAACTAATAAAATCCTAATCCTATGTAGAACTACGAAAATGGTTTGATTTTTATAAAACAAAAATTTGCAAGAAACAAAACTAAATAACCACGAGTTCACGAGAGAAAAATTCAATAAGCGAAGAATGCTAGAGGTTCGACTTCACTTGACTGTTCACCACAATTTATTTCTAATGATTGTTCAATTATCAATTCTTCTAGTTTATTAGCCAAGAATCTCTATTATTTTCTACTACCTCTCTCGAGTGTCAAGCAGAAATTCGTATTCAATAACAAACTCAATATCTCTATCAAAGTTCAATTATTAAATCCTGTAAATAGTACAAGAATTCTTCTAATGACTTCTATGGAGTTATATGCCTCTCGAACAATATAAACATCAAAGATGTATTTTCCTATGTCGTATTCAAAATCTCCTCTCTCGAGTGATAGATTCTAAGTAAAATATCATTCAATCTATGGCCAGTAAATTGAAAGCATTAAAATCAGGAAAACACAAATAAACTGTGCGAAGAAATTTAAATATATAAATCAAAATATGTCAATCATGGTTTCCAGTCAAGATCCGTCTACCTCTAGACTAAGAAATTAGTTCATAACAAATTTAAAGATCAAACAAAACTTGTTCTTCAAATAATCCATCAAACTAGAAAAATAGAGTTTAAAGGAAAACTAGAACGAAGTAAAATTAAGCTTTTCCGTCGCCGGATGCCGCCGTCTTCTGTCTTCGTATCAAATTCTCAAGCTCTTGTGCACTTCAAAACTCTCAATAGCCGTATCTATGCTCTGAAAACTCTCTAAACCCTCGTATCCTCCAGAATAAGTCATAAAATCCCTTTTAAAACTCGATTAAACACTTTCCATATTTTTTGAGACTGCGCAGCGCTGGAGCGCTAATAATTAGGCGTTGGGGCGCTCAAGTTTCGTATTTTATTTTTCAATGACGGCTGTCTAGCGCTGGAGCGCTCAAAAGACGGCGCTGGGGCGCTCTGGACATGAATTTACGGGCGCTGGAGCGCTGGAAAACTAGAGCTGGGGCGCTACTTGTTCTTCCATTTCACCATCTGTGCAGCATTTTTGTATAAATCATAACTTAAGTTCTAGCAGTCGGATCGAGCTGAAATTTTGACATCAACTTTAAAACATCCTAAAATTTAATTTGAACGGTGGAGATTGGATTTAGGTGTCTGTAACATTCCCAGTAATTTTCTGAAATTTGTTGTCCCGTAATTTGGCTTTCCGCTTCTTCTTGCTACTTTTCTTCAAATCCTTGCAACTCACAAAAACAACAACAAATACGCATAATATTCACTCGATACATCACAAAATCCAAGTCAAATCATATATAAATTAAGTGCATAAAATGCACTTATCAGTATACTCTTTTACAAATGAATAGTTATGCAACTATCACAAATACAACAAATTTTTAGTGTAATTTTGTAGCACAATTGATCCTCAATGATCAGATAAAATTCTATGTAAAGTGTGCTTGACAGATTTCATTTTAGCTTGTGAGTACTTTGAATGCTTTAAATTTTTCTTTGAGATTGCAAGAATGCGATAGAGCTGTTAAACTGATCTTTCTTCTATTTATAGTCTTAGATTCTAACGGTCACAAACTTAAAAAAATATCCTTTTTATTTAAGGTAGCCGTTGGTTTTGTCTTGTCCACATTAGCAGTCCTTTTTGACAATATTACACATGTAGTGCGCTTCGGTTTCTGCTCGTCAGTTAGGTATGTAAGTCCTTATCTAAATCCAGTTGTTCGAGGTAAACTAACATTTCCTCAGGGAATGTTGGTTCAGACTCTGACTGATGACTTGTATATTGTGCTTTAAATATTTCAGTCGAGTTCACCATTTAGTTTGGTTGACTACTCCAGTTTGGCAATCAGTTTAGCTTGTGGAATAAGTCTTTTCAGTTCGGTTAGCTTAGTTCAGTTTTTGCCTTTTTAAAATTTTTAACACAAAAACCTAATTGATCCAACATATAACATGCACATAAAAGCTCGAGCTCGGTTCATTAATAATTCAGTAATCATATTATCGAGTTCGGCTTGTTAAGTGAGCTTGTTTTAGGCTCATTAAGTGGGCTCGTTAAAAACTCGTTAAGAAGCCTTTAAGCGATCGTCAAGCATACAACTGCACTCGAACTTGAGTTTTATTTAGGCTCGTTAAATATAAAATTTAGCTCAAGCATACAATAAAATGTATCTCTATAAATTAATTCTAAACTCAACACAAAAAGTAAATTCTTTCACAAGTAACCAAAACAACAAACCTAACAACTAAAAAAAAACATAAACTCAATACATCATTGAACATCCCAAAATGCTAATCCAACTTGAAAATGCCAAATAAAAATATACCACCATAAATAGATTACTAAATATCTCACATCATAACTATGAGCGAGTTTGTGAGCCATCTAAACGAGCCTGAACTCGAGCTCATGAGCCTATTAACGAATATGTTCACTATCTCACTAGCCAAATATACCTTAAAGCTTAAGCTCAAGCCCGGCTCGATAAAACTGTCGTTCTCGAAATCAAGGTCAGGCTCGACTCAATAGGATTAACTAACGAGTATTTTATCGAGTTGAGCTCCAAATAACTCATGAACAATTCGGTTCGTATACATCTCTAAACAAAAATACAAAATATTGAAGAAATAATTTACAAGTTATTTTTAAACTAATCCATGAAAGTCAATCTAACATTATGAGATGAAATGATTATATAAAAAATTATGAGATGAAATGAGAAAAACATTTTTTGTTTTTTTTAAAAATATCTAAAAAAATAATAAATAAATAAACTGAAACAGATATCCATGTTCTGGTTCTCTGCCCTTTTGCTCGGAGTGTCTGGTGCTTGACACCTATCGGAAGTAATGCAAGTGCAGCAACTTCGTTTCGAGCGTGGTGGATTTCTTTAACCACCACCAAGTCAACTTCTGATATTGAAAATGCATCTGTGATTTTGTGAAACATTTGGAATAACCGGAATGAGGTTGTATGGAACGAAAATAACAAACCAGCAACTCTTGTATATCAATCAGTCATGGAATTTAGAAATCAATGGATAATGGCTAATCAAGGGAATCAGAATCCTATAGCTTTATTTGTACATCAGCATACAACAGAATGGAAAACACCCCCAATCAATTTTATCAAGTGTAATGTGGAAGCAGCTGTCTGTAGGGATCCTCCTCGTATGGGTTTCGTGTGTATTGTTCGTGATTTTTTTGGAGTTGTTATTTCTGCTGTTTGCGGATGTATCCCAGGTGATTGTCTATCACGAACTGCACAGGCCTTAGATAATCGAGAGGCTCTTAGTTGGATCAAAGAACTAAATCTCAATAATGTTATCGTGAAATCAAATGCACTCGTGAGTATCAATGCGTTACAGAATTTATATTTAGATGCATCAAGTTTGAGTTTGATCTTGGAAGATTGTAGATTTCTAGCTTCAGAAATACACTTTTGATTTTTTTTTTTTTTAGATCAGCAAACTAGACGACTGATTATTTAACTAAGTCAACCGATTCTTTGTCTCATTCTGAAAGGCAGGTTATTCCTTAGCCTTCTATTATTTCTTATGTAAACTTTGGTTACTAATTTCAATGGGAGTTATTTTTTTTAAAAAAAAAAAAAAAACTGAAATGAAAACGCAAAAATTTCCTTGCCTGTGACAAAATCTGTATGACAGCTAATCAGATTCCGACACGTATAACGAAGCAAAACTAACAGCCTTTGCATTCACGCTCCCTTCCTTCTTCGTCGTCCCCTATGCTCTGTAGTAGACTGGAAAACCGACACTGAGATTTCTCGCTAAAATGCGCGGTGGCGTAACCGTACTGATCTAAACAGCTATCTTTCCTCCACTGGTAGACCAATGGCTCACTGGATCTCTTCCAAGCTCAAAGCAGCTGAATCCCTTCTTCAACAGGCAATTGATCCCCCTATCATTTGCTTTTGATTTCCATTTTAGAAGTATTGGTCTGTATTGATTGGATTTAGAAATTTATTCAATGTTTTGTTTCTTAGATTTTAATGCGTATAGTTTCAATTGATGAAAAACCTAATTAGACTAAAATTGATGAGAATTACGCGTCTCTCTGTTTGTAACAATATTCCTGTCATGACTGTAATTATTTGATTTTAAATGATGATGCATTTGAGTGGAAGCGTTGCCTGATTAATTGATTTTGGTGGTTCAGATTGATCAGCAAGCTGCGGAATCACTGGGTAAGAATGAGAATCCACGACCTGGCAGTGAATTAGGAGTTGATGGCTCACCTGGAAACACTGCTGAAACTAAACGATTGCTAAAGGATCAGCTGAGGAAGAAAGCTCCAGAAAAGACATCCAACCAAAGTGCCAATAATGATAAACTTAAATTGAATGTTATTAGTAGAAGTAATAGTGATATTAACAGAAATCGTGAAGCTGGAGGATCACCAAATCTGAATTCCACACCGAATTTGAGCGGTGGGCTTACTGAGAGTGATTGGACGGAATTGTTGAGTGTTCCGGATAAAAGGGAAGGGTCTGGGGGAGTTAATGTGAGCCGTAATATTAGAGGAGCATTAGGGATTCAGGGTTTGAAGAAAGACGGTAAGAAGGTGAGGAATTTTGGCTCAGCTTCAAGAAAATCAAATGTTGGCTTGGAAAGTATTTCAAATGCTGATAGCAATGAGCGGGCAAGCAATGCGAGTGATGTGACTCCGCTAATATTTAACGATCAATCACCAAGTGATGGAGGTGGAGGCGAATCTGATCAAAAGCATACTAGTTCAACTCTTGTTGCTGATGATAACAATGCCAGGACAATGGAGGAGTTGGATGTTGTTTTAGACGGACAGAAGATGCATTCTGCTACTGATTTAACTGACAAAGGTAATCTTGATAAGGTTCCAGTTTCTGGTGGAAGGAAATTGAAATTGAAGCTGCATTCAAATGATGGTGAAACATCAAAGATTGGGACGAATGGGAGAAATGGACCTACAGTGAAGGTTCCTTCTCCGCCAAGCGATGTAGAGTCTAATTCTGATGCAGATACAACTTCAACATCAGATTCTGAGATAGAAAGAGAAAGAGAAGAAAGGAGAAAGAGGAGGCAACAGATTCTGGCAGAAAGAGCTGCTGCAAAAGCAATTGAGGCAATTCAGGAACGTGAGAATGTAGTTGCCAGATTGGAAGGGGAGAAACAGACTTTGGAGAAAATGCTTGAAGAACGTGCTAAACAACAAGTACAGGAGGTACTTTCCTTTCTTTTCCTTGTTGGAGTTAACTTTTGGCATATGGTATTTGGAGTACATGCATTTTGAGCAGGCTATTTGTTTGTTCCTCAGTTTACCTTCCTTTGGGCATTTACATTCCATGAGATCCAGGGAATATTAAGTAGACCCGAATATAGGAAACAAAGCAATAACTTCGTGACGTGAGGAATGGAGAAAAAATTTCATTTTTCTGGTTTGATTTTTGATTTAACAATCAAAATTTTAAACTTACTCATAATATTTTCATCCTTTTACTCCAATTCTAAGTGTTTCATGGATTCTGCGCTGATCATTTCAAACATCTCACGCACAATATGTGTAGCCTTTCGGTACGTACGAAATTTGTAGCCTTTTGGTTTAGCTCTTGAACGAGTTCTCGTGGTTGCACACCCTGCCCCTTCGTCAATCATCCAGCTAATAAATCCACAACAAGAATGAACAAAATGGTGATAATAGTTTCCCTTGCCTGAGATATCTCGACCTTAATTTTGGTTTTATCATTGCTGAATAAGAAACTTATCATGTATATCCTAACATCCATTTATTCCGTATTTTACCAAAGCCCTTATTTTGAATCACAAAATCAAGGAAATCAGTAATTTTGTACGAGGAGAATCACTTAGATACAATTGTTCTTTATATATCACTAATGATATTGTTATCGAGAATATTTGATTAAAGCTCTCTCATTACCTCGATCAGGGATTCCTTCATGCCTTCCACATTCTTGTTGGAACTTTAGAGAAAACTCGTGAGAATCAATTAAAGATACTCCTTTCCAATCCCTTGAAACCAAACATATTACTACTGCCACCCTATGCCATGATGAAACATCTTATAAGGAAATCTCTACGACTTGTGGTATATGGTCTCATTGTGAGCCCCCAAAATGCTGACAACCAGCCTCCTTGTCTTGTGGATTATTGTAAACTTCTTTTAAATGTCAAGACTTCTAGATTTTCATTCACCGTAGTGTCAGTAAAGTAAACTTGTAAATGTCTTGATTTTATTTGCCACACCTTGGTGCATTGAACATATAAAAAAACCAACTAGGACGACCATCCCTGCTTAGAAATAAAAAGGTCTCTTGTATATATAAAAAAAATAATAATAGTAGTAGAAAGGTCACTTCCACCCATCTAAAATTTTGACTACTTTAGCTTTAACTGGTCCCCAAAAGGTTGAGATCCACATAATTCCTTTTTATGCGAGAACCTTGATCAACTCGGAGGAGGCGCGGAGCAAACTGTGAATCCCACCTTTTTTGCAAGTAACTTATCAAATCATCATTAACATATATATATTTTTTGATAAGAAACATTATTATATTAATTACGAAAAAGCTATTAATTACAATAGGCGGACAAGAGATCATCATTAATATTGTTGTTCACAACTCTAAAGCTCCCCAAATTATTCACTCTTATCAGATTATAAGGTCTGCTCCTTTTAAGAATTTTTTTCTCGCACACTTAATTCAAACTATGGGCATTCGAAACCTGCTCTTTTCTTGCATAATTGCATTTGCACAATACAAATTATTTCATATGTTCTGATTGATCAAGATTGGAAAAAATCTGCCGATGACTGAGTGTTCATATAAAAAATGTTCAGAAATAAATTGTTGAAGCATCTCCAGTTGCTTTAAGTTTATGATCAAATCTATTCATTTTAAACGTCATTTGCTCATGCGATTTTTTTAATTGCTACAATGTTCCAATTTCATCATCTTTTTTTAAATCAACTATTAGCTGATTGTCAGAACAAACTTTCTAAATTGTCGTGCATTTGTATAATTTGGTCGGTAATTCTGCTCACATATGAGTGAATCCTTGCTTTGTAATTTGCTATTTCATTTTCTATCTTTTGTGAATAGTAGATATTTTTAAGATACGAGTTTGCTTTATTTGCTTCAGGCATCAGAATTACAGACATCAATGATGGAAACCATGGAAGCTGTTGAAGTAGAGAAGCAGAAACATAATAACACTCGGATGGAGGCCCTCACACGACTAGCCACACTTGAGGTACCTCAAGTGGTTGTATGATTTTCTGTTTTGATTTATCTCCATATTCATATATCTTATCATGATTCATATGTCTGCCCAAAGTTCCATCCTTGTCATTCTTGTAATCATCCTAAATTTTACTGCTACTGCTACTGCCACTGCCACTTCCATTCCATATAGTTGTTTGTTTTACTTCCATTTACCAATTTGTAGCATACTATGTGAATTCCATTTATGATTTACCCTTGAATTTTTCAATCAATTGACCTTTTCTGCTTTCATACTTTTGACCGCATGAACTTACATTTTTCCCCTTAAAATAGAATTGTCATCGTAATTTGGAACTGTTAGCATGATGTATATTTGTTATATTCGTTCATTGCAATATTATAATGAGGAACACGATGAGCTTTCTTATATCTCTGATACATTGCGCCAGTAATTTTCTTGCTGTATCTTGCAGAGTGCAAATGCTGATCTTTCAAAGTCTCTTGCTAATGTACAGAAAAGTTTTGAAGCAGAGGTAATAAATGACCCTTTTACATCTTTGGTTTTTATTGTTGAAAGTATACCTTCAACCTATCACCTATGGCATTCCTTGAGAACTGACTGAATGATATTCAAATACCTTGAGTTTCAAAACTTAGTGTGTTGCACTTTGCAATGAGTAGGCCCTTAACTGTTGTTCTACCATCACCTGTTAAACATATTCATGAATTATGACAAAAGATAAATCACATTGATAATATCTTTAGCTCGTAGAGAAAGGTATTCTCTCTCATTTTTGACGCATTTCTGATTAAATCATGATATTTTTTTTATTGGATTAGATTGATCACATAGCTGAACTTCGTCAAGAAGTTGATTTGAAAGAAGCAACTCGTGAAGGTATTTTTCATGCATCTATGCTAACAGTTCTTTAATCATCCCTACCATTTGCAAAGATATTTATGTCTTTTCTTGCCAGCAGCATCGTCTGTTAATTAGAACAGGAAATCTGCTCATCACTTTTTGTTTGCAAAGAGACTTTCCAATAGGATTTTCATTGACAACACAAAAACAAGGGAGAATTGGGTCCCTACAGAAATTTGAATAAAAAAGAAATAGCCTCCATTTGTTAAATTACATTGTGCATTGTGTTGCATCATGTCTTTTTTACTTTTTTAGTCAAAGAAGGTTGTTAAAAAAAGACCAATATTACTATTCAAACTGTCCCTTTAAATAGCATTTATCTAAATGCTTGTGTTGTTTGATTTATTTAGGAATGACGCCATGTTGTTTGTCATTGATGCTACTAAAGCTTCATTACTGATTTTTTTTCACTTTACGGTAGTATTGCAGAGGAAGATATCAAGTATGCAGCAAAATGGAGATAAAGTGAGCGGTCATTGCTTTCTTATGTAGTCAAAACAGTTTCTTTAGCTTGTTTGTTTGTTTTAAGTAAAATAATCTGCAGCTCCAAGCTTCTAAAGGTGTTGGTTTCGCTTTGGAGATGCTTGAGGCAGAATATTCCTTCATATCAGATAAATTGGGAAGAATGCAAGAAAAGGTGACTTCTACTTTTTAGATCAGTTCATTTGTCATTCATATTTAATTTAGTGTCTAAAGAAAACAGCTTGAATTGGTGGTTTGACTGCTCAGTCCACTATCTGGAAGCTTGCCCTTGCTAGCTCTTTACAGGAATGTGTTAATATCTTTTTTTCCCTCTTTGTATCTAATTGATAAATAATAATTTTCTATATATAAAATGAAGCCTTTTTTCCTTGTGGAATTGAATACTGGTGGGGTAAGTAATGGTAGTGTGGTAGATAATTAGGGATGGTGCCAGAAAATCCAATTAGGGGTGTGTGGGGGTGGGCGCAAGTTGAGTGGGGGGCAGTTGCCACCTCTTTGGCTCCGTCCCTTAAGATAATGATACACGGGTATAGGCACGGCGATATGAACACAACTATAATGAATCCTTGATCACAACGTGTGGCTGTAGAAGTAGTACTATACTGGCGTGAACCAAGCATGGGGTGTGGCATGAAATTTTTGAATTTTTCCGATCATTCACTAAATGATGTTCTAAATATATGCAGGCCAAGACTCTAGAAGCAAGTATTGAAACAACCTGGAAAGAAGTGGAATATCCTACAGAAGTAGAAATTGAGCTCAAGCGAAAGCTCGGTCTGTTGACCGACCATTTGATTCAGAAGCAAGCACAGGTCTGTCTTTCAGACTGCGTAACTCAAATTCAGAACTTAAGACAAACACGTAGAAGAAACATGATTACAGCTACTTGTAAACAGTAGACAAATAAGATTAATCAAACACAGGTTTTTGGAGTTTGGGAGAGTGTATCCATTCCGAAGGAGACTCAATAGTTTACTTTCTGCTGATAGCCTGATTTAGCTCTTGTTTTGTAGTCTGAGTGTAGAACTTTCACTTTTGTTTTCAGGTTGAGACACTAACATCAGAAAAGGCTTCCTTACTTTTCAGGATCGAGGTAACTCCTTGTATCCTTGATCTGGAATTACTGTGACATGTGAGAATATGTTGAGTCGGTTCAATTTTATTTGAACAATTGAATTGAAATTTATAGGCGGCTTCAAGACTGCTAGACGAAAACAATTCATTACCCAATTCAGTTGAGACTCCAAATAAATTGGAATTCTCTAGTTCAAAGTTCAAACCTTTGTTGAGGGAGAGAATGCAGTCTGGTCATCGACATTTCGGATCAATGGTTCAACAGCTGGACTCGCTCTTTTGTTTGGGTGCTATTTTTCTGAGAAGAAATAGAACAGCAAGAATATGGTCAGTTGTTTACATTGTGTGTCTTCATCTTTGGGTGATATACATTCTTATGTCTCATTCTCCAGTTTCTGATGACTTTCGATCTGGTGCTATTGTCTCTCTACAAAATATTAATAACAATACTGAAGGTGTTTGATTGAAGTTCATACATGTATTATACTTCACTAGTTTTATTCTTTATTCAAAAACACCAGTTCATATGGTGGCGGTTACGGTGAATTTTACAAGCCCGGTACAGAGGTTACACTTAAATATAACATGTTGAGTCATTTCAAATTATACGAAGCATCGAGAAACATTATGAACTGTATGTAATTCTGTATTGAAATTTTATGAAGAAATTCATTGCTTCTATTCATGCATGAGACCTTGCTTAATGCTGAGGCAGGATTTTGTGGTGGTTAATGTTTGCTAAGGCTTTTGAGAAACAAAAGAAACAATTTTTGATTAAATTAAGAAAAGTAGAAGCAGTAAAAAAAAATTGTGGGTAAAATCAGTGAGTTTTGGAAAGTCTTAAATTATCTCGTAACTAACCGTTCCATCAAATATGTTACATCAATCAATTATTATTTGCAATTATCATATCAATTCAATAATTAATGTCTAGTTTATCATTTTGTGATTCTATCGCATCAACTAAGCTTAAAATGGTTTAAAATGCTTGATAAATCTTTTAATTCAAACACAAACCAGAATAAAATCAAATAATATATCTATTTTTTGGGGGTTTTTTGTATGAGATACAAAGTCGAATGTGGCCAAATAAACATCGGATGAAAACATACATACGAAGATAAAGTGATTTTAAAAATTAAGGAATACATGTGATTTTACTCGTGGCAATGTGCTTACTTTCCTCGTATCGTTAATTTGCATGGCTACCGAGGAAAAAGACCTATACATACCAAAGATGCAGTACTAGATTGGTTTTCCATCATTCACTAAATTTTGTCGAGTCGTCTCATCTTCCTTCAATCTCATATCTCGAATTTTTTTGGATTTCCTCGACTCTATTTTTAGGATATTATCCAAAGTATTCATTCAACTGTAACGAAATCACATGTATTTTTTTACAGTGTCTAGTACATTGTATCACATAAAAAAATGATATGACTTACTTGTAATTAATGGATCAACCGTTTGAATATTAATTAACTCAAGGTAGGGTCAAACTAACCAAGTTTTCGGATCTACGCGAGTATACGTGGAACAACCTATAGAGTAACCAAATACATAATGTATAATATTAAAAATAAAATACATAATGTATAAAATTGGGGGCTTATATAGAGTTAAAAGATACATTTAGAGAGGTCCATAATGTGTACCCCTTTGTGACTGTGACAAAGATAGCGATGGATAAATATAAGAGGACAACAAAAAACTTGCAATAAAAATAATATCGGAGCTCTAACGCCATGTGAGTTGTTCTATAATGTCACTTCTCTATCCCCAATACATTTGTATGTCTTAAATATGCCAGATGTCATGCCCCACATGCCACTCCCTGATGTGTTAGAATCAGACACATATACATGTTATCTATTTTCAAAATTTTAATTATAATTTTGTCACAAAAATATTTGATAAATTATTATAACATGAGGAGAGTTATAAATGCATTACTTGATCATAGAATTTTCTGAATTGAAATAATCATATACAGTAAAGTTTTTATGATATTAATAATGTATGAAATTTTATTAATTTAGATATGTAATAATTACTCAATAAAATAATAATTTAATATGTTCAAAAATTAATTTTTTAATTCAACAAACATAAATTTAATTACATAAAATACTAAAAATTCATTATGCTTCACTTATAATTATTCCTTTAATTAATATAAAAAAATAAATTCTAATATATGGGGGTGTATATATATTTTTAAAAATAGCTAAGTGATATTCATTGGTTTTAATAATTAATTAAAATTCATGCTATTGACTAATCAAATAAATTAATCATATAAGTAAACAGTCATAGAATATTGACAATATAATTAGTTTTAAGAAAAATAAATAAACAACAATATAATTATATTCAAATTATCCTAATTTTATTTGTAATTTAAAGTAATTACTATTTTATGATATAAATGGGATAAGAATTATATCAGAGCATTTAAAAAAATTATTAAGTTTACTAATTTATTAGAATTATTTGTTTAACAAATTGATCCAGTTCGGATGAAAAATATTATTTCAGATAGATTATTAATTTATAGTATAGTAGGATGGATTTTCTGGCCAGTATTCATGTATAGATTCCGTATTTTCTAGATTAGTTACAATGAAATATATTAAGATAATTATCTTAACAAAGTAATTGATTTGATGTTTTTATAGACTACGTTTACTTCAAATGATGGGATTGGATAAGGATAGATTAAATTATGATTATTAATATAATTTGATAGGATAGAGAGTGGTTATGAATAAATAATAATATGTTTAGTTGAATAGATTAATTTTGGGATTGAAATTATACTTAAGAATAAATTACGATTTCACCTTTTAGCTATCATAATAAATTAATAATCATATGTTCGGCAAAGAAGGAAAGAAGGTGGAAGATAAAAAGGAAGGGTATAATTGATTTTTTTTCATTCTCTCACTCCATAATATTTATAATCCCATTAAAAAATTATGACTAAAAATCATCTCTCAATCCTATCATTAACGGGCCTAAAGATTTATACCATTTTTCAATTTTGCAAGTAAACATAGGATTATTTGGTATTATCTATGTTATCCTTCATTTATCAAGGCAAGTAAACACAGCCATACAATATTCCTTGTACGTATAAATATAAAAATATAGAGTTGAAGAGTGTGGCTTGGGGCCATCTTGTATTATCCACTTTTTAATCCAATGATCCATTATTTGGAAGCATCCTTGCAAACATAAATAAAATAAAAGAAATCTTCCTCCAATTTTGGTGAGCATCCTTTCATTTTTACTTTTAGTAAATATCCATAAGCTTGTAAAACGTTCGGTGTCGCCAACTACATGCAACAAAAACAAAATTTTATTGCCTCAAAATGCTTTTCAAATTAACAGAATATATGAACATTTAATCAATGATTATGTATTCATGTGCAGAGGCGGCCCTACACCAGGGCGGGCAGAGCCCATGTCCAGGGCCCCATTATAAGTGGGGCCCCAAATTTACTAAAAAAAATTATTATATATTATAAATATTATGAATTAATATAGTTCAATTAATTATTATATTAAAATAGGTATTAGAAAAATCGAAAAATACTTATGCATCGTCAACAACAAAGCTATCACCCAAACTGATATTTTCAATCTTTGCTTCGTTCATCACCTCTCAGTTTGGTGTTGTTTGTCGTCGACCATCACATTCCATCGCCCCTCCTTGATCATCGACGTTCTTAGCCTTGATTTTTATAGCTTGATGTTCGACCAATGTCTTCTCGGCCTCTGTGTGCGTTAAAATTTGATTTATGACTCGTTCAATTTAATTTTAAGTTAATGTTAGATTTTAATATTTATAGTTAATTTCATGTCGTGGTTGAAAATTTATGGGTTGAAGGTACGGATTTCAAAATTTAATTTTGAAAATTGGGACTTTTATTTAATTTATCTTTGAATGACTAAATTAACTAATTTTAAATTAAATTCGCACTTAAATTGTGAGTTTTGATGATTCAAAGTGATTTTTTTGGATAATTTCATAATTATATTCCCAAAAGATGAAGATAATTTCGTAAAACTCGAATATATTTGATTTTTTAAATGAAAGTTAATATTTACATTCCATTTTATGTTATCTATACTCCACTAATATGTATAATAAGGAGCAGTCTATGCTACCCCATTCGGGCACTGCCCGAATAAGGATCCAACGGCGGAATTTGTTTTGCATTTGAAATGTTCGGGCCAACATCTCAAATGCAAAAAAAAAAGGGCCGTTGGATCTAGCTGCCCATGTGCTAGCATAGACATTCCCGTACAATAGAGTGCAAATTTATTCACAAATGGAGTGCAAATAACAAAAAATGGAATTTAAATATCAATTATCTTTTTAAATTCATGTAAGAAACTCTTATTTTAATCTTCGTTCAGGGCCTCATTTTCCTTCGGACCGCCCCTGATCATGTGCTCGATATTTCATGCTAATATCTCCTCATACGAGTTTGTTGCACGGAGTTTTCCAAATATGATTTACACGACTAACATGATTTACAAACTATTATGTTAGTTCGAAATATTTATCCTATATGCAAACTAAAGAGCAGGCCAAACTTTATTTCATTTTTTAGGCATTCAAACACACTGCTGAGAAATTTATTTTAAGCAATCTTTCGAACACCTTGGGTGCAGTAAACGTGTCTCTAAGGTATCAGGGCTTTCGACTCGATCCAAGGAAGACAAGTAGAGAAGTTGCACACTTTTCACCCCACGCCTAATGTGTCGTCGGATACTAACACAAGTTGATTTAATAATTAAACAAAAATCTCGTGATACCATTTATTGTTAACCGTAGTGAAATTCTGTCATTAATTATTGGCAGAAGTTCACATTCTTTAATTTGAATTAATGTTAGCATTTAATTCTAATGCACGAGCAAATTTAATTGTATATTAATATTAATATTGTGTGAATGGACCTAAAAAATAATCAGAAATTAAATAAGTAAATGTGAGAATATATTGATATGGTAGAAGTAATATCTAAAAATCAATACTCTAATATTGTTATTATCATAATAATAAATTTGTAATATTTCCTGATGAATTACATTTTATCCCATCAATTGTTCTCACAATGCTATAATAAAAAAAGTGATGCTTTGTTCCACATTAAATATGGAGAATTTATCCAAACCCCTTTTTAGGGACTTTATATTTTTTTATTATTATTATTAATTTTAATTTTTTATGCCGAATAAGACAAACAATAAGCCACCACCAATCCAAAGCTCCGGTTCCTCTAAATAAAAATTGCAACCACTAAAAATGAGACCTTTTTTGAGACCGCAAACACTGCTAAATTATCAGAACGGTAATATTTGAAGGTTTAAGATTTATGGTATATGAGAATAATTTAATTCGTAAAATTTAAATTTATATTGAAAGGATAATTATTCCATTATATCTTTCCATGTTTTGAAAGATTATAATATTGTGTTTTGTCTTTCTAGGATTGTTAGTTAAAATTGTGTATGCTTGATATATTTTTTAAACTAGGAATAGTTTTGATTTGAATTGAGATAATATAATATTCCTAGATTTAAAATATGGTTTTTTGGACTTGAAGTTTAAATCTTTTTAAATATCTTATTTAATTGGTTGAGATATTTTAAATAGGAATTATTTTATATTGAATCATAGAATAAGATATTCATATATCTTAAATAGCTTAAATATTTACTTGATTATTTTTTAGGAGATATTATGCACTTATCATAATATATCTTTATCTCCTAACTTAATATTATTTCCATATCTTTGTAGATTGGTTCAAGTTTGAAAGGAAATATGATCAAGTTTTTTTTGGAGATAAGCTGACACGCTTAAATAGAAGAAGAGGGTGTAGAGATTGATGCGGCTTGAAGAAAAGGAGAGAGAGCGCAGAAAAGATAGATCAAGCCGTAGATGAGGATTTGAGCGTGCAGAAAAAAATAGAGCTTGAACGTAGATGACAGTACTCGACTTTCTGGAGTGCTTTCACGCTGAAGAGTTCTTGTCAATTTGCTGAATTTATTGTTCGTAGATGCCTTGTAGTTTTGAGAGCACTTGAAGATTGTTGATCGAAGATTGTGTTGCTCTTGTGTTTGGGCATCTCGGATCAACTCATTTCTTGAGTTTCCTTGTTCTACTTTCAGTAGACTTTTAAGGGAGTTGTTTTTATTTATTTATTTTCTCACATGTTTTGAGAAAATTGATTTTTGAAATAATTCATTAGTTTTAGGGTTTGTAAAACTCTTTGATTATTTTTCTAGTGAAAGTTTTGCCCTAAGGCGCTGCAAGAGTATTTTATACTCTTGCTTAAATATTTGAGTCTGATTTGTTTGGTTGCTTATCTATTTTATTCATGCTTTCAAAAATTAGGATGCATGTTAATCAAGGTGTTATTGAAGATGTTGTTAACACCTAGTGACAACATCTGAATTTGTTTTATGTGCAGACTTTTATTACTTTAGTACTTGTGCATATTTACTCTTGAGTATTTTTATTGTTAGTTTGCTGTTACTATTCACGTTTTAATATTTTCGCTGCATGTTGAGTAGGATGTTGTCAACACCTAGTGACAACATCTGATTCTGATAATTTTTATGAACCATGATATCCCTTACATATATGTATTCAAAGCAATCTTATGTTATAATTCAAAAAAAAAATCTCATTTTATTTTTCCCCTTCAATAAAATTAAAATAAAATATTAAGACACCATTTATTGCGACAAATATTATATGAATTGATTTTTATTAATACAGTTAATGTATCTATCTAGAGACTTCAATTTGGGTTGGTTTCGTCGGGTCGGCCTGCCTACCGCACAATTTAAATGTGTTGGTTATTTCAACTCAACTAAAGACGGGCTTGGAGAAGAAAATTTTATTTTATTTTTTACTCTATGGAGATATATGTATTTTTTTAATGACAAATAAATTTTTTTTACGTGGGAAATAAATAATTATAAATTTTATTGATATATTTCTATTAATATTTATTATTTATGAAATTTATAATTAATTATAATGATTTTTATTTTTATTTTTATTTATTTATTTTTATTTGTAGTGTGTCAACCCATGGATCGGCCCGCCTAACCAGCAATCCACATTGGGCTTGGTTGAGGATTTTCAGCCCATCGAGATGGTAGGCCGACCCACCTTCGACCTGCCAAAAAGTGAGTTTTTGGTGAATCAACGTATCTCGTCATGAGCTGGCCTGTCTGACATATCTACATGTATCATATGGTCGCATCCGAGTAGTTTGGTTTTCAGTCCTCCATAATTTAAAATTGAAACCATCAATTTTAAAATGTAAATCACACTAGGTGAAATGAGATGAAATAATTTGCTTCATTTTATGCCGCATTCCATATTACACAAAAGTACAAAACAGACATGTGATAGTATAACAATTTGAGTCAGGTTAAGTATATACTCACCAAACAATGAAAATTAAGACACATTGCCTCTAGCTGGATGTCTGAATTAGTTACGTAGATGATTGTTTGACCGATTGTCATAATTTTAATTTTTTTTTATTAATTTTTTTTTACCAGGTACGTAATTAGTACATGTCAAATGGTAGTAACGATGACATATCCAATGTCAGAAAAAAGGAAACATGATATCATATATATTATAGCATAAAAAATACTAATATAAAGTGAAGCATATGATTTGGTTAGTCATATTTTAGTTATAAAATTTAGAAATAAATAAAAATTTCAAATGTAATGAATTTTATTAGTTAGCAAATTAAGTAGGTATAATCACCACACACAGACACACATCCCTAAACATTCTATTCTATACTGAAAAAAACACACACACATCCCCAAACACAGCCATGTCTCCACACAACTTCATCCTCATCATCATCATCACGATACTCCTCTTCACCACATCCTCTCTACCCGTTTTACCCAACCCGGACCCGGCTACCCAGACCCTTCTACCCGTTTCCTCCTCCCCTCCCGCCACCATTCCCGCCTTCCCGGAGCAATCCGACGCCGCCGGCTGCCCCTTGGACCTGCCGGAGGCCCTCTTCCACGACATAAAGTCCGCGTGCGGATCCAAATCCCGCTCCGGTCAGCTCCACCGCACGCGTTGCTGCCCCGTGCTGGCGGCCTGGCTCTACTCCGCCTACTCGAGGACCGCATTGAGCTCGCTGGCGAAAGCGAAGCCGCCGCAGTCGGCGGCGTACGAGATGCCGGTGCTTCCGGACGACTCGGAGACGTGCGTGGACTCCCTGGAGAAGGCTCTGGGAAACAGGGGCATGGAATTGGGCAGGCCCAACGAGACGTGCGACGTCGTTTACTGTTACTGCGGCATAAGGCTGCACCCTTTCAGCTGCCCCGAAGCATTCTCCGTTGATTGGCGTGGGAAAGTGGTGGGCGGCGACAATGTGAAGACATTGGAAAGAGATTGCGTGAATAACGGATGCTCCAAGTGCCTCAACACCCTTTATTCTGTACGTTTTCTTTTTTCACACACTAAAATTCCATGATAGCTAGCCATTACCATGTCCGAACAAACTCTGCAGGCTTTCTTTCTTTTTATCTTCGTCAGTGTTTTAAGTTTGTGTTCATTATTATAATGTTTGGCATGTAAAAGATAAATTGGAATTATTTATTTTTTAAAATAAGGTAACGGCCCGAAGAGTCTAAATATATTTATTATAAGGTTCGTGAAAGTATCGATGATATTTTTTCATGAGTTTGAGTCGAGTAGAAGTCACCCAAGTGTCATTGGTGACGTGATTATGAATAATGAATTGTTTGGCCAACACTTGCGGATGTGAATTGGGTGAGAGTCATGTGCTTTAGATCTGAGTCTGCCTGTCCTTTGATCCATAAACCAAAGGTAACCGACGACTTACGGTTTAATTGGTACTCTCTGTATATATTTTACTGTAAAAATTTTAAAACATAAGTGATGGTACAAATCGGTTCGAACCGTTATCAAACTGGCATCGGAACCGTGCCCAAATGGTTGGGTTCATGAGTTTCAAATCCGGAACCGTCGGTTTTAGAACGAAACACCATCAGATCTTATTCAGTAAAATTACACGGGGTAAGAGACATGGGAATGTCCATGTTAAATCCATAGATGGAGCCCGCGTCCGGTCTAAATTTTTTATTAATTCTTTTCATGCAATAATATAATAATGTTAAATTAAAATTAATTACTGAATGAATGGGATTATATTATATGGATTAATCAAACATACAAGGAAAACAGTGAAATATATCACAGAAGGATGGATTAAGGCCTGCCCGTGTGCATTTTTGCTGGATGTGGTCCTAGAGCTGTCCTTTTATTTCCATGTTACTTGTCTACCATCTATTAAATAGACTCTATTATTTCTTCTTCTTAATTATTATTATATATATATATATATTATTATTAAAACTTAGAAATATCCTGCATTTTTATTATTATTTCTCTTTATCTATTTGATTTTCATTTCAAAGGCACGACAAATTTAACTGGATTTTAGAACGAGTTTTATGACCTTTTGGAGCCGTTTCTATACTAAGCTATTTGCAGTGATTAATCACATCTATTGATAACATTGCTATGCTCAATAATCTTCTGAGGGCATCCGATTTGGTAGAGTAGGTGAACTCCAGGCTAATGGTTAAAAGAGTTCGATTCCACCTTCTAACACTTTCTCATTCGGGCAGCCTGTCGTACATTGTTTACCCAATGTGATTTAGTACTTGACTAGAGTGGTTTGTAGACTATTGAGTTAGCTTAGGTGTTTATCCAAGGTAACGGCTGTGTGGTTTCCATCGTCATAAAAAACATGAAATAAAATCTCAGTGGTAGACGTTTTAAAAACCCTTCCTAAATTAGCCATTGTGTGTTGGAGCAAAAGGCAAACAATTAATGTCGATGGTAAAAATAATATAGCCATTATGTGTCGGAGCAAAAGGCAAACAATATTTGAAGTACTCTATATACTTCTATGCAGCTTAATGGAGAGAAAGCTAAAGGAACAGACGAAACTGAGAGGACAAACAAAATTCATAGCCGGGATTGCGAGCTGATGGGTTTAACTTGGCTTCTCCATAAAGACCGATCTGCATATATACATACGGTATCAGCCGTTTTGAGGGCTCTCATGATGAACACTGATAATGCTGTGGATCCAACTTTTTGCAGCCTTAACAGCGATGACTTGCCACTTGCAGTCGATTCTTCAGAGATCAATGATAGTCAATCCGCGTCGAATAAACTGGTAGTACGCCTGATTCACTACCTCCTACTGTTTTCTTCGTTACACGCAATCATTTTTTCCTCATCCATTCGATTCTAGTTGGTTGGTTGGTTGGTTAGTTCTTTGTCATGTGAGATTGTGAACATTGTTCATTCTTGTTTTGCAAGCTTAATTCTATGTTATCTATCGATTTAGATGTCTTGGTATATGCAATGTAAATAGAATTCAGGAATGGCCCGAACTTGTTCGTTTCTTCTTGCTATTGACGGGTGTCTGTTATTGATAACCTTTTGTTAGCTTTGGTCATATATGAAGTGCGGTCGATTACAAGTGTTCTTCCCATCTCCACTAAAGTAGTTGTTTGTTGTGCTGCTATATATGAAAGCCTGTAGAATTGTGCTCACTAATTTCTACAGGATGACTACGCATTTAGTATCAGTATTATAGATAACAAAATAAAAACAAAAGAATAGCTGAAAAACGAACATAATATTAATGTATATCCAACAACAGCAAACCAAACACTAATCTTCATCATTCACTCCCCTTAATCCTTGTCAGAAACTAATGTATTGAAACGATAAAATCTACAACAATAAATCCAAACTACAACCGACATGGAATTAGATCTCCAACATGGCAACGTAGCAACTACAAAAAGTCGACATAAATATCACAAGACTAGCTAGAACCTGGCGTCCTCTAGATATCAGCATAAGAATATCACAATGTGTCTCACTAGAAGTTAAGACTTGAATTTAGTATCATTACAACAGGAGGTCGGACCAGCTTGAGAAGTAGTTAACCTACGTTGAATTTGAGTTAGATGGCTACAAACTTGAGAAGATGATAAAGTTTGTGCTGCTTTTAATAATAACAGAGTTGACGACCTACAACAAAAGAAACATCATTAGCAAAATAATTTAGAAAAAAAAAAGAAGTTCTAAAATATATGCAAAACAAACAACCTTCAACGACGCAATTCTATATGCCATTCCTCGTTATTCCCATACTTTTCTTCGGTCTTCTTACCTGAGAAATTAAGATAAATGTTTTGTTGCACGATGAATCAAACATATATAAATTTGTAGTTTGTTTATTTTTATAATACCTGTAATTTTTCCCTAGTCAATGTTTTCTTCCGATAAACATGATCGGTGGATATTGACAGTACTGTTGTTCCTTGAAAACCATACGATTCTTCTTCTGTTATGAGGGGTTGAGAGCACCGATCATCGTCCACTTCATTTAGGATAACCATCTGATTATCCTGTATATTTTCACCCATTATTTTCTTGCTACAAGGTTTCTGTGGATTAATTCTAAATATTCAACAGTTGAATCAGTCAAAAGTAAGTATTTTGATGTAGTGAGTAATTGGCTAGGAAGTTACTTGACTTTTCGGTAGTTTTTCCTCAAACTTTGTTCTATAGTTTGTATGAGAGAGTGAATTATGAGAAATTCAGAAAAACTTTAATGAGAGTTTAGAGAGTACTGAGGGGATCACGAAACAAACCGAGAGATCAGTTGTACTAACTCTTTGTAATTGAATGAATGAAACTTAAATGCATTGCGTTTCTTTAATATTCTCTCTTATTTACATTTCACACACATGTTTCTCCTATATTATACAACATTCTTTTAACCATTTTCGCTGCCAAATTAAGCTCAACAGTTTCAAATTGTGGCTTGCATCCGCACAAGTTATATGTTTGTTCTTTTCATACCTTTCACTTATATTCCTCGAAAAGTGGATCTAGTTCTAATAGCTCTAGGTAATTAAATACCTATACTAATTAAGATTCACATCAACCAAAACACTTTTTCACATCTATATATCTCACCCTAGTAAAAAATAAAAATAAAAAATTCGAATCTTTATTATTAGATTAAAGAGAAATTAATGACTAAAGATTAATTAAATACAAAAAAATAATTATTAATTACACGATCGATCGATAAAGCATACCTGTTCTTTGTTTTGCAAGTATCTTTTGACCTCTACACGAGATCTGAATCTTTTTTTTGTGCTTAGTTCCATGTAATGCTGCATATATAAAGGCATATAGAAATATTCATATTTAGTTCCTGCGTATTTTTCAGTACACAAAAACTCCTATTAGACCGTTACATTATTCAATTTTATGAGATGGATCTCCTACCAGATTCGATCATATCCGTGGAAAATTATTACTGTTTACGTTAATATAATTTTTCACTTTAACTATGAACCAATTAAATCGACACATCTCACAGCAGGATACTTGCTATTTCCAGTGTCATTCAAATATTTGACATTTAATTTTTTATAAACATAATAAAATATAAGTTAGTACCTAAAATAATTTTAATTTCGTTCAGTTTCAGTATTCCTATGCACTTACATAGTTACATTTTACGGTATTTGATCATTTTAATAATTATAAATTTTCCATATTTAAATTTGAGGAGAGAATTAGTATTAAAAAAAAATCAGCTAAAATTAAAAAATGTAAAGCAAAATACGTAAAACCCTATTTCCATTTTCAGCAGTAACTGAAAGTAACGGAAAAAAAAACAATAAAATTGGAATATTTACCGCATCTTTGTTTCCTGCACTTTTACCATTCAATCTCTCTTGTTTCCAAGTGATCCAACCTTGAGGAAGTACAAAGTCCTTCGAGCTAATACGAACTCGTTTCGACGCACCATTTTCGTTCTCTCGATCAACCCGGGCTGAATTAACGGGCACGAGGGCGCGTTTTCCGGGGTTCGACTTCCAAGTTTTCGCTTGAACATGAGCAGTGATATTGTTCTCTGGCCATGGCCACTTGATGTTGGCTTCACAATTGCTATTAATTCTTGAAGCCTTATATATACCAATATTAACAGAAAAATTAACATATCATCAATAATATTGTGATGGTGTGGTTGATGAAGTAGGGCTTCACACGTTTTATAATAATCATTTTATAGTAAAATATCAAGTACATGAGATACAGATATGCAGAAATATACTGTGGTAAAATAGTGCAATGAGTTACAGACGACCTAATAATATTCCGAAAAATAAAAGTCATGTACATGAAAAACAAATAGACGAAATTACAACCCCTTCAATCCATATCCATCATGCAAGTAGACACAGATTTCAAATAGATTACCACGTCGTCGGCAAACGAAGGATACTGCACATTCTTGATCCTATCTTCCTGTAAGTCTACACATCCGCGCGGACTCCATATATTTTGAGCACTCTCGTCTTCACTCGAAGGAGATATCAGATCTTGAAGATCAAACAAGTTCATGAATTTATAATATTGAACATCGGAATATTGCAAATTGTTTGACATGATCCCCCATTGTAATTGTGAATCATGGTGCACACTTTGTGCTAAAACCAGTGCATTTGGTTGTAAATTGGATGAAACTGCAGTGTTTTCTGGCATTAGAAGAAAATTTTAATCTTTAAGGGACAGTGAAAAAAGGAGGAGTTATTTTATGAACATTTTGTTTATTACAATGAAACCAAATTCGATTTCAGGGGTTTGCAATCTTATAAATACTATTACAATGGGAGTGCAAGTTAATTAAGTGCATTCATCGTTTCTTTCCTTAAGTAATAAATATTTATGTAAAATAAAGTATACATGCTTAAGTACCAGTCCTTTTTTTTGCATGTTTTTATTTAATTTGTTCAAATAAAATTTGTTCCTTTATCTAGTATTATTTTTATTTTTTTGCTATTTTCTTCAAGGGCAATGAATTTGCGACGTTAATTGGTTGAGGTATTTTTTGCAGAACAATATATATATAGTGTTTTAATTTTTTTTTTGTTATTCTCTAGTTTGAAATTAAATACAAAAAATTATAACTTTATAACTAATTGTATTTCCCGGAAAATGCATAAAATAATTCTCCTTGAGAAAAAAAAAAAAAAAAAGTGTTTTGTCAATTAATTCGTGTCTTAAAAGAAATAATCCGAATGTATGGTACTTAATAATTTAGATATCTTTTTCATTTATCTTTTATGATATGATACTCTCAATTTTCGTGGAAGAATTAATGAATTGTCAATAATTTTCTTTTTATTTTTTCCTCGTTTAGTCTATGTACCTTACATAGCAAAAAGGATCATACATGTTTAAGGGGCCAAATTAATGCTTAATGTGATGGATGAGATTTTGCGAATATTTTGTATTTGTATATGGTGAAAAACTAGGGGAAATTAATAGTCTCTACTTGATAGAACTTATTGGATATATAAAAATATAAGTTGGTGCCTCAAAAAAAAAAAAAAATTCGTATAGCCAATCATATATTATTTCAAGGAAAAATGAATCCTCTTATCCACCTGTCATCAGATCCGTTTTTGAAGAAAATGGCGCAAAATAAAACAATTTAATAATCGTATAAATATTTCAACAAGAGATTATAAAGAAAATAAAGATTCGAATTGGGAAAAAGAAGATGCTGATCTTAACGTTCGTGATTATTCTTTGACATTTTATGTATTTCTCGATTGGCTTTTTTAAAACATAAATCATTTAGATACCATTATTGAAAATGAATACACAATCAATATTGCATTATATCGGGTTAATACTTAATAGTATTCAGTACCTCTTATAAATATCCAAACAAACATATATGATCCCCTCGAGCAAATTCCAATTATTGCACATGTGAAATATCTGAATTTCAATTATATACACTTGTAAAATATCGAAAATACATAGAGATACTTGTGTTGAATCAACTGTCTTTTTCCAAAGCCATGTTTATAAAGAACCAAACACTTTTGTCTCATTTTTTTTTTGAATAAACTTTTGTATCATTTTTAGGAGTGTTGTACGTCTAATTTTGAAAAACATGGAAATTATTAATTTCCTATAAGGTTATGTACTATTTACTTTTTGGGGTTTTGCATAAGGATGTTAAATGCTATTTCCCCTAACCTTCTTATAGGAAATTAATGACCCCGTATTTTAAAAATCTTGTGTAAACCCTCCTACAAATGAGACAAATGTGATTGATATTTTTTTTTTAAGGATTGTAAGAGGTTTTTTAATTTAATATAGGGTTTTTCTGCTTTTAAAAGTTTTCAGATTGATGACAAATGCAATTTGTAGATCGATGAGAAGATTCATCCCATGGGTTAGTATTGTAAGTTCTAAAAACTAACCTTCAAGGCACACGTTACATGAGCATATATTTATGTATATAATATTATTTTATTGTAATTTTTTAATATAATCATATATAATTAATTTCATTCGAAATAAAAAATGTAAAATATATAAATATTTATAAATATGTTATTTAGTGAATATTTATAACTGTGTTTTTTTTTTCTTTTTTGATCATATTTATAATTGTGTTAAACATAAATAATTGAGTAACACTCCTGTGAGACGGACTAATCCGTGAGACGGGTCAACCATACTCATATTTATAATAATAAGTAATACTTTTGGCATAAAATGTAATATTTTTTAATTGATAACCCATATAAAAGATCTGTCTAAAAAAAAAACCCTTAAGACCATCTCATATGATTTTTTGTCTAAATAATTTGCATTATTTGGTTCTTGATTAGAAATTAGATAAAATAAAGGGCTGAATGGAAAAAATTAAGAAAAGTAAAATGACGAAAGTGACTAAGTGAGTGTCATTTTCGTAAATAATAAAACATCTAATGCTAAAAATAGAAAGCCATATAAAAGACCAACTTGCCTGATAATTTTGATTTTATTAAAAATTAAATTATGATATAATTATAATTTCAAATCAAATTTCACCAATTATTAAAAGTTGGTTAATTGAAGAATCTCTACTATAATAATATACTAGTATTTCGCTGCACGCGTTGCGTGCTCGTACATTTCATTTTTTTAATGAAGAAAATAAATAATAAATTGTAAAATTAAAAAATAATAAAAATATAACGTTTTCCTAAACAAATATTCACAAAAAATATATATATCTTATAAAGTGAATGTCATTTTTGTAAATAAAATAATATCAAATGGCACAAAGTGAGCTTTTAATGGCTAGAAAAGAGGAAACCGTATAAAATGACTATTTTGCCCAATAATTTTTGTTTTATTGAAAATTAAATTAGGAGATAATGGTAATTTCAAATCAAGTTTCACCAATTAATTAAAATTTTGTTAATTAGAGGGTTTCTATTTTAATAAGATAGTAAGATATTAAGTATATAGCATAGATAGATATCGATAGGTGTTTATCGATTTTTTCTTATACAAATTTATAAAGAAAAAATCAATAATTATTTATTTTTAAAGATGACAAATACTCTCTTAAGCCTCGTTTGGTTACAAAAGTCAGACCAAAAAAGTGCTTAAAAAACACTTTTTTTAATAAAAAAAAAAAAATTTCAAAAGCAAAAAATTATAGCTTAAAAAACACTTATTTAAAAAAATCTCTACAAAATCCAAACAGGCTTCTAATATTAATCCAAATGTTTGCCACGATCAGAAAGAATCCCTGAAGATTAGTGAGGATTAAGAATTTATTTTCGATTTTTGTTTGACATCATTTTCCCGTAATTATAGCTAATATTAGCTGATCCCCTTTCGCTGTAATAAGATAAGAAATATTTCGGCTTGCAATCTTTATTAGTAGGCACGGGAACATGTTTGTACGTATGTGCATATAATATAAACATTATTTGGAATTAAATGTTATTTGTGTAAATTTGATTTTAATTAGAATATTATGATCGATAAATATTTATTTGGTGGTCGAATACTATGAATGTGTAATAGCATTAACATTTGCTCCATATTAAGAATGAGATAGTGGTTAGTATAATAGGATATAGTGGGAAGCAAAGTGAGAAATATTTTTATGGAATACTTTATATTTTGGCATCTTATTAATTATTAAATGTTTTGAAATATTGAGAATGATATATTGGACATGAATCAAAACTAAAGTATCGGAACAATTTGAGGTGATTGAATTATATCTAATATATTTATAATGTAAAGATCAAATTATATATATATATGAGGATTTTTCATCTGCCCAACAATATTTTTTCATTTCGTCCTCGACTACTAAAACCCGGTACCCGGTTTTAGTTGTTGTTTTTTTTATTTTTCGCATAACTAAAACACGGTACCGGGTTTTAGTGGTCGGGGACGAGTTGAACATCATTGTTTATATATATATATATATATATATATATATATATATATATATATATATATATATATATACCCACGTAGTTGCCTATGGTAGTTATCCATGTGATCGAAACTCATATATATATATATATATATATATATATATATATATATATATATATATATGATACTCGGAGGAGGAAATTAGCTCAGCTCATCGATGACCCTAAGCTCGAAGGTTCTTGTAAGCCCCTCGCCATATTTCTCAGGTCGGGTCGGGAGCTCGGCCAAGCCCCCTCGTCATATTTCTCAGGTCGGGTCGGGAGCTCGGCCAAGCCCCCTCGCCATATTTCTCAGGTCGGGTCGGGAGCTAGGCTCGGATTTGGGGTCGGAAGGAAGCTAGCTTAAGCAGGTTGGCCCAGTAACCTCAATAAGCTAGTTAAGTTGTTAGGATCATTTGTTTTGGGTGAGCTCGGGATTCAACATCAGATCACTCACTATTCTACCTGTTAGTACTTATAGGGTAGCAACATAATGTCCTCATGGGGGCAGTTCAGCTCAGATTAAGCGTATTATTATTTCATTTGGCAGACAAGACTCGGGAGAGATCTCAGCCTAAATATTTGGGATCGTGATCCCGAGATTCTTGGGTTCTTGATAAGGAAGATAAGCGTTAAATTCGAAGCTCTCTCCTATAAATATCAGGTTCACTTTCATTATTAAGATCCTAATTTTCATTCGTGTGCACACATCACTCTATATTTCGCTATCCTAGCATCTGACTTGAGCGTCAGAGGGGATACGCCGGAACACCTTCCGGCCCCCCCCTTAACACTCTTGTTTGTGGTTTCAGGCCAGCAACATTTCATCTTTTGTTGGAGGAGTTTCTTCAGCTCATCCAAGAAGATCACTTTATTGAGGAATATCAATTGGCTCCGTCTATGGGAAATTTAAGCTAATGCGTAGATATGTCAGAAAGAGGAAGAGGAAGAGGAAGAGGAGGAGGGAATGTGGCGGACATGACTGTAAATCAGCTCAGCCAGTTCATCACTCAAACGGTGCAAATGGCCATGGGTCAGAATCCACCACCTCGTCCCCCTCCACCCGGAGGTCAGCCAAACCAAATGGATGCGGTGTGGGAGGAGATCAGGAGATTGGGTCGGCAAGTTGGAGGTCAGCCCGAGCCTATACAGAGGGAAAGCCCTTTCGCTTGGGCCATTCTAGATGAAGAACTCCCTGCGAAAAGCAGCCCACCATAGGGGAGTATGATGGGAGCTCAGATCCAGAATAACATTTGGGGAGATTTGAAAATGCAGCCCTGTTGCATATATAATCGGATGCAATTAAATGTCGGGTCTTTCTCACTACTCTGGTGAGGTCAGCTCAGCAATGGTTCAACCTCTTACAGCCTGGTATCATCCGAAGTTTCAACGACTTCAGCTCAGCTTTTCTACACCAATTTGCGAGTAACAAGAAATATTTGAAGACCTCTCTCAGTTTGTTTAATCTGAAGCAATCTGAGGTGGAACCCTTGAGGGAATATGTTCAACGCTTCAATACAGCAGCTCTGGAAGTACCTGCTGCCACTGCTGACACCCTGGTGAACTCTTTCACTCAAGGGTTAAGGGGAGGAGAGTTTTTTAAATCCTTGGTTAAGAAGCCTCCTTTGACTTATGATGAGCTCCTTAGCCGAGCTAAGAAGTATGTGAATTTGGAGGATGCACAGAGACAAATAAAACAGGATGGAACATCTGGAAGTAAGTCAGGAAGTAAATCAGGAGTAAAGGTGGAAAGTAAAAGGGAAGTTGGGAGAAAGAGGGCTGCGGAAGAGCCAAGCAGAGGTAAGGGGCCTTATCCTTATGTACCTCTTTCACTGAGCTTGGAAAAAGCGATGCAGGTATGTGAGGAAAGGCAAGTGCTTACGAGACCCCGAAATGCTGAAAGAGGCCCGCGATTGCTCCCATCTAATAAATTCTGTGATTTTCATCAAGAATATGGACATTTCACTAATGACTTCCAGAGGCTAGGGGAGGAGGTGCAGAGAATTGTTTATGAGGATGCTCGAATCAGGGTTGAGCTAACTCGGAGGGAAAATCCTCCTCGCCAAGGCCGAGCTCCTCAATGGAGGAATCAGGGAAATGAAGTAAGGGGAAACCAACTTGATCATCAAGGAAGAGCTCCTCGAAATGGTTAGGAAGATAGGGTTGAGAAAATTGCAAATCACCCTCGTAGGAGCATGATCAATATGATTTCATGAGGCACTACAGATGGAGATTCAGGAAGGGCTCGCAAAGCTCATGGGCGAAGGTTGGAAAATTTTGAGGTGAATTCTCAGCTCAGCTGTCTTGCTGATCCAAACATCAGTTTTGGAAGGGAAAAATTAAACGATGTGGTGGTACCTCATAATGATCCTTTATTGGTCACTTTGACCATAACTAATTATGATGTGGCTCGCATCTTTGTGGACACTGGGAGCTCAGTGAACATTATTTTCAAAGAAACCTTTGACCAAATGAAATTGGAAGGATTTGAGTTGGACCCAATCACCATTGCGTTGTATGGGTTCACGGGTCATGCTCTGCAACCCTTGGGACAAATAGTGCTCCCATTATCTATTGGAAGTGGAGAGCAGAGAATAACCAAAATGGCTTGCTTCACAGTGGTGGATACACCATCTTCTTTCAATGGAATCTTGGGATGCCCTGCCCTGAGCGATTTCCGAGCCATAGCATCCACCTATCATCAGAAGTTGAAGTTTCCAAGTGGAAAGGAAGTAGGGGTTGTCCGGGTGATCAAAAGGCAACCCGACTATGCTATGTGAATGAAGTAAAGGTTGATGCAAAGAAGAGTATAAGGGAGGTAGGAATGGTTTCAGTAGGAACGATATGAAATCTTAATGTATGGAAGACAAACACGACTATATTAAAATCGTACCCTCAATCCAATAACAAAAGAAATCAAAAAATTGCCCAATCTTAAAAATAAGTAAAGGTTTTGGATTATTCACCTCTAGTTTACTTGAAACTAGCAACAAACAATCATGAAAAAAAATAATTGATCACAACGGAACCTTCAGAAAACCTGTTTCTAACAATCCACGAGGATAATCAATCAACAAACGCCACAAAGTATGAACTTTGATAAGTTTGATTTTTGAACAAAGCACAAAGCTTCAATAAAAATTCTAGAGAGATAATTTTATGTATAAAAATATGAAATCTTAATTGTTATTTAAAATAATGAATGTTTGTTGTATTTATAATACAACTACAAAAATAATAAAAGATATCGCAAAATATACCTAAATATATAATAATATCTCCTCAAAGTTTCCTATTAGGTATAAAAGACTTAAAAATAGCATAAAATATCACAAATAAGCATAATATCTCGCACACACACAAACACCTTTGGTGTGTGTAAAAGTACGTGGCGCGGGCGCGCAGGAACACGACGCGGGCGCGCGTCAGTCACGCATTTTCCATCTGACATCTACAGGATGCAGCGCGGGTGCGCTATAGGTACGCATATCTTTGTCAAACCAATCACTCGTACGCGCGGGAGCGCAGCAGGTTCACAAAACAAGGCGCGGGCGCACCGTAGCTTCAAATTTGATCTTCAATTTCTTCACTTTCTTGACCTCCTTTGACCTCAATAAGATTATAACATCCCCAAATTGAATATCAAGAAATCCAACACCCTCTTGTGACTTCATCATCAAATATTGAAGTGCTTCCTTGAACTTTTTAACTCGGCCTCTCGTAACTGGTCCTCGTGGTATCTTCAACGGATCCTTAGCCACTTGATCAGCATGCGAACCATCTATGATCGCATCATCCTCCCCTTTTTGAAAAGGATTTGTCCTCAAATCTTGAACATCACCTACATCAAACGGAGACAAATCAGAAACATTGAAAGTAGCACTAACATTTTACTCACCTGGCAAATCTAATTTGTAAGCATTATCATTGATCCTCTCCAAGACTTGAAAAGGTCCATCGCCTCTTGGTAACAACTTAGAACGCCGCTTCTCCGGAAATCTCTCCTTCCTCAGATGCAACCAAACCCAATCACCTGGTTCAAACACGACATTTTTTTTACCTTTGTTTCCTTGCTTTGTGTATTGCATGTTCTTTTTCTCAATGTTTGCTTTCACCTTCTCATGCAAATTTCGCACAAATTCAGCCTTTTTCTTTCCATCCAAATTAACTCTTTCACTCATAGGCAAAGACATCAAATCCAACGGGGTTAAATGATTAAAATCATACACAATTTCAAATGGTGAAAACTTTGTAGTAGAATGCACACTACGATTATATGCTAACTCAACAAATGGCAAACATTCCTCCCAACTCTTCAAATTCTTTTTAATTATAGTACGCAACAAAGTTCCTAACGTCCTATTAACAACCTCAGTTTGACCATCCGTTTGAGAATGACATGTAGTTGAAAATAGTAGTTTAGTACCAAGTTTGCACCATAATATTTTCCAAAAGTAGCTCAAGAAAAGAGTATCCCTATCTGACACAATACTCCTAGGCATGTCATGCAATCTTACAATTTCATTAAAGAATAAATCCGCAACATGAGAAGCATCATCAGATTTATGACAAGCAATAAAATGAGCCATCTTAGAAAATCTATCAACCACCACAAACACAGAATCCCTCCCCTTCTTCGACCTTGGTAGTCCTAAAACAAAATTCATAGAAATATCTACCCATGGTTCACTAGAAACAGGAAGTGGAGTATATAATCCATGTGGTTGTGTCTTAGATTTAGCTTTCCTACAAGTCACACATCTTTCACAAATGTTTTCAACATCATGCTTCATATGTGGCCAATAAAAATGTTCATGCAAAGTGTCATAAGTTTTAGCCACACCAAAATGTCCCATCAAACCACCCCCATGTGATTCCCTAACAAGTAACTCATGAATGGACGATTTAGGCACACACAACTTATCTTCCTTAAACAAATATCCATCATGCATGAAAAATTTATCCTTTGGACCATGCAAACATGACGCATAAATATTCCCAAAATCAGGATCACTAGCATACAACTCTTTCACATACTCAAATCCTAAAAACTTAGAATTTAGAGTAGATAGAAGCACATACCTTCGTGATAGAGCGTCTGCTACCACGTTTTACTTCCCTTGCTTGTACTTGATAATGTAAGGAAAATTCTCTACAAATGTGTAGTGACCCTACATGGAATCACCTACTAACTGGCAACTAATAGCATGCATTAAACTTAATACAACAAAATACTTAACAGAGTAAAACGTGCAGAAACATAATCCATAAATTACATATCAGCTTGGTAAAATATATCCAGGCTTAATACTGTAGTGATACAACCATATCGAAAACTTAAAAGTAAACATTATACAGCTATATCGAATCCTGCTGTATAATTAACTCCTCAATGCTCCCTAGTCCTGCCTTGAACTACCAGCTCCGTCCATCCTGCGACCTGCCCCATGGAATAGGTTGTCCAAGATAACAACTAGGACGTGAGCGCTAACGCCCAGTACATAAACATGAGTAAACATATGTATATAATGCATGCAATATGATGACTGGTAAAAGGTCATCTGAAAAGTCATGCTCAGTACCGGCGCCATATGAGTGCTGCCACCGCGCGGATCAACCTCTGGGTGCAACCACACTCGTCTAGTACACCAGAGTAGTCAGACATTCATGTCCCCGTCGTCGCGGTACTCTCAGTGACAGACTATCGAGTATAGAGCTGAGCGGCTCTATAATCAGGTATAACAAGATATAGGCTCAACGTGTATATGCACATGACATATGAATATAGAAAGCGGTAAATCATATATCATGCCATATAATAATGCCAAATAAATGCAACATATAAACATGTATACTCGCTGGCAATCTCAGTCAATGTGTACGTACCTCTAGGCTAGTTCAAGTATAGTAGATCCTAGGTTCCAAGCCTATATTCAAAAGTTCACCGTATCACTACACAAGTTCTATAAGCCTTAACTAAGCTAATAAATACTCCCAAAACTTAAATTGATTCCTGGACCATACCTTCGTCCGTAGATAGCCCTTTGGAGTCGCTAGTCCTGGATGACTATAACCACACCTTGGTTATTCCAGAACCTCTATTATAACTGATGGGGCCCTCAAGTGTATAACTCACACTATATAACTGATCGAAGAAGGAAAATCGGAATTCGTATTTGAAAATGAACTCCGGAGACCCCTATTTATAGCCAAAATTTCCGGACACGAACGTTACGTCCATTCGGGTTCGTTGCGTACGTTCCTCCATGTTTGACACTTGTCAAAACTCGTAGCTTAGTCATCAAGCCACCTCATGCCTGCCTGTATCTCAAGGAATGTTGCGTCCGTTGAGGAACGTTGCGTCCGTTCTACCCCTCCATCTTGCGTCCGATGGCCAACGGAAGCTCCGTTCATCAAATCATCTTTTTAGTTGATTAAGCCCCGAAATTGGTTAATTACTAACCCTTAATCATGTTTAACATATTATCTTAAAATGGGTTCTGGGTTACTACATTCTCCCCACCTTTAGACATTTCGTCCGCGAAATAAAATCTAAAGACAAATCAAGATAACAATATGAAACATCAAACCATATTTTATTACAACAACTGTAATTACACCTTTACATGTTAATCAAAAGTACAAGGCAAACAACTCAGGATATTCTGCTCGCATATGGCTCTCGGTTTCCCAAGTTGCTCCCTCAACGCATCGGCGGTGCCACTGTACCATCACAAGTGGTATAGTCTTATTCCGAAGAAATTTCTCCTTCCTATCTAGGATACGGAGTGGTCGTTCAACATACGACAGATCTGGCTTTAGCTGAACATCAGTAGACTGAATCACATGTGATTCATCAGCTATATATTGTCAAAGTAACGACACATGAAAAACATTATGTATACTGGAAAGAGATGGCGGTAACGCCAAACGATAAGCAACATCTCCAATCTTCTCTAGTATCTAGAAAGGCCCAATAAAACGAGGTGATAACTTGCCTTTCACACCGAATCTCATCACCTTCCTGAAAGGTGATACTCGTAGAAACACATATTCACCAGGCTCAAACTGAAGTGGCCTGCGGTAAATATTAGCATAACTGGCTTGCCGATCTTGAGCAATTTTGATCCTTTGTTTGATCAAATCTACCTTTTCTACAATCTGCTGCACCAACTCAGGACCTTCGACTTGTCGTTCCCCGACTTCATCCCAGAATAACGGAGTACGACACCGTCGACCATACAATGCCTCAAAAGGTGTCATATCAATACTACGATGATAACTGTTATTGTAGGCAAATTCGATCAAAGGTAATTGATCCTGCCAAGATAAGCCAAAATCCATGACAGAAGAACGTAGCATATCCTCCAACGTATGAATCGTCCGCTCTAACTGCCCGTCAGTCTCCGGATGATATGCAGTGCTCAAACTCAGAGTGGTACCCAACGCCTGCTGAAAACTACCCCAAAAGCGTGAGGTAAATCGCGGGTCTCTATCACTAACTATGCTTACTGGAACCCCATGTAATCGCACTATCTCCTGGATGTATAAGCGTGTCATGCGATCATAAGAATACTCCCGGTTGTAAGGAATGAAATGTGCTGATTTTGTCAAACAGTCAACAACGACCCAGATAGCATCACACTGACGTGAAGTCATAGGCAAATGGGTAACAAAATCCATAGTCACGTGTTCCCATTTCCATTCGGGAATCTCAAGATTCTGTAGTAATCCACCTGGTCGTCGGTGTTCAGCCTTGACCTGTTGACAAACCAAACATCTCGAAACAAATTGATAAACACTCCGTTTCATCCCTTTCCACCAGAATCTGGTTCTCAAGTCCTTATACATTTTCATACTTCCAGGATGAATAGATAATCGACTTCTATGAGCTTGAGAAAGAATATCGTTCCTGAGCTCCGCAACATCAGGTACAACTACTTGATTCGATAAGCACAATAAACCATCTGCCTGATAATGGAATCCAGATGTATTAACCCCATTGTCTAGACGTGCCAAACACTGAGTCTTAACATCAGATATCTGAGCTTCCCTGATCCGGGAATATAATGTTGGCTCAGATAATATAGTATACAAACGAATTCCATTTCTTCCTTTCTTGGGCTTGAGTGTAAAACTCAATGAACAGCACTCCTGAACCATATGAGATATTCCACTAGTCTGAAGTGCAGAAAGTCTCACCTGTCGATTCAAGGCATCAGCAGTAAAATTAGCAGAACCTGGATGATATTTGATTTCACAATCATAATCTTTCAAGAGATCCATCCAGCGTCTCTGTCGCATATTCAACTCCGCCTAAGTAAATAAATATTTCAGACTCTTGTGGTCTGTGATATCTCAAATTTCTCACCATAAAGATAATGCCTCCAGATCTTGAGTGCAAATACAATTGCGGCTAACTCGAGATCATATACTGGATAATTATTCTCATGCGTCTTTAACTGTCGAGAAGCATAGGCAATAACATGTACATGCTGTGTCAGAACACAAACTAACCCCTGACCAGAGGCATCAGTATAGACAACATAACCTCCTGATCCAAAAGGTAGAGCTAGCACAGGTGCAGTAGTAAGACGTCTACGCAGCTCGTGAAATGACTCCTCACAATCCGAGGACCATATGAAGGTAACATCTTTCCGAGTAAGCTGAGTCAAAGGCCTGGCCAACTGTGCAAAATTCTCGATAAACCGACGGTAATAACCCGCTAGACCCAAGAAACTTCAAATCTCAGCAACCGTCGTCGGACGAGACCAGTTCAGCACTGCCTCTATCTTACTAGGATCAACAGATATCCCTTCACTAGAAATCACATGACCGAGAAACACTACCCGATCAAGCCAGAATTCACACTTGCTCAATTTCGCATACAGCTGCTTCTCTCGTAACGTCTGCAACACAATTCTCAGATGTTGTGCATGCTCATCCTTGTCATGAGAATAGACAAGAATATCATCAATGAAGACGATGAAAAATCTATCCAGATATTCTCAAAATACCTGATTCATCAGATTCATAAAGACTGCCGGTGCATTCGTCAAACCAAATGGCATAACCAGAAATTCATAATGCCCGTATCTGGTCCTAAAAGTAGTCGTAGAAATATTTGAGTCTCGTACCCGCATCTGATGGTACCCCGATCTCAAATCTATCTTAGAGTAAACAGAAGTACCCTATAATTGATCGAACAGATCATCAATTCGTGGCAAAGGATACTTATTCTTGATGGTGACACGATTCAGCTGCCTGTAATCAATACATAATCGCATCGATCCATTCTTCTTCTTGACAAATAACACGGGTGCTCCCCACGGAGAAACACTCGGACGAATATATCCCTTATCAAGCAGATCCTGCAACTGCTGTTTCAATTCCCTCATCTCTGACAGTGCCAGACGATAAGGTGCTCGGGATATAGGCGTAGTTTCTGGTACTAGATCAATACCATATTCAACCTCTCGAACCGGAGGAAAACCAGGAATCTCATCAGGGAATACATCAGGAAACTCACTGACTATCGGTAGCTGATCAATACTCTAACTACTCGTGGACCTATCAACTGCATAAATGAGGTAGCCCTCCCCACCTGACTCCAAGACATGACATGCCTTCAGAGCCGATACAAGTGGCATTGGAGGTCGCGCACCCTCACCATAAAAGTACCAGCTATCACCCTCATCCGGATGAAACTGTACCAGACGTTGATAACAATCCACAGTAGCGTGATACAAAGTCAGCATATCTATTCCCAAAATACAATCAAAATCTGTCATCGCTAATATCATCAAATTAGTCGATAACACATGACCCTCAAACTCTAGAAGGCAACCCATCACTAGACGCTTAGTTACTACCTCCTGCTCCTGCAGAGTAGATACAACTAAATTCATATCTAATGATACATAAGGTAATCTATGTCTCTTAACAAAACGGCTAGAAATAAAGGAATGCGATGCTCCAGTACCAATTAAGACAAGTGCAGGAATATCACATAACAAAAAGGTACCTACCAACATGCGATCGCTTCCTTCAGTAGCCTGATCCTGAGACAGAGCAAACACTTGCCCTTGAGTCTATGGATGGTAACCAGAAGAATTCTGTGGTGCTGGCTGCTGACGTGGAAAAGTAGAAGCCTGAGATCCAACCTGTGATCCCGATCCACTAGCAGAACCCATACACTGAGGACAATCTCTCCGCAGATGTCCCTGCTCTCCACAAATATAACAAGCACCAGTAGCTTTCCTACATGAAGCTGCAGGATGCTTCCCACCACAGTGACTGAAAAACTCTTCCTTCTTCTTTTTCTTCCCAAAGAGGAATGTACCTCATGAGCCACGAGAACCAGACGAAATAGTAGGAGTAGAAGAAGACATAGGTCCAGATTGCACAACAGATTGAGCCCTAGGCCCAAGAGATCCACAAGGCTGTTCTGGCATCATCAACAGTGCCCGCCTATTTCTTTTCTCCACTTGAAGGCAACGGTTCACCAAAGTCTCATAAGATGTCAGATTATCACATACGACAACTTGTGAGTAGATATCTTGATTCAGGCCTTGCAGAAAGATATCATACTTGGACGCATCACTGTCATTGATATGAGGACTAAAAGGTAGCAGATCAAGAAATCGTTGCTGATATTGATCAATAGTCATTGATCCTTGCCTCAGAGCCAGAAACTCCATAGATCGTGCTTGATGAACAGCTGGAGGAAAATACAGTTTCTGAAACTGCTGACAGAAATCCCCCCAAGTCACCTGTCCTCTCTCAGTACGTGCTTGAGTAGCTTTGGCATCCTACCATAAGCGTGCTCGATCCTCTAGAACGAATTCTAGAACTTTCAGTTTCTGCTCCTCAGTGCAATCGAAAGCTCGAAACGCACTCTCGAGTTTAGACATCCAACCTCTTGCCTGTTCAGGATTCTCGCCTCCCACCAAGGGTTTCGGTCCTACTTGCATGAACTTATTGATAGTGTAGCGACGTCTACCCTCATGAGGACGATACTGATCATCACGATGGCGATGATGACAATGATGACCACCTCCCTGGCCAACACTACCGTGACTCTCGTCAGCCATATCCTAAAAAGAATTGCACATTAAAATCCCAAATGCGCAAGAATTACTCAAGACTAAACTAAATCCCAAGTACTAATTCCCAAAATCTATGCATGCTCTGATATCAAAAATGTAGTGACCCTACATGGAATCACCTACTAACTGGCAACTAATAGCATGCATTAAACTTAATACAGCAAAATACTTAACAGAGTAAAACGTGCGGAAACATAATCCATAAATTACATATCAGCTTAGTAAAATATATCCAGGCTTAATACTATAGTGATACAATCATATCTAAAAACTTAAAAGTAAACATTATACAGCTATATTGAATCCTGCTGTATAATTAACTCCTCAAGGCTCCTGCTCCCTAGTCCTGCCTTGAACTACCAGCTCCGTCCATCCTGCGACCTGCCCCGTGGAATAGGGTGTCCAAGATAACAACTAGGACGTGAGTGCTAACGCCCAGTACATAAACATGAGTAAACATATGTATATAATGCATGCAACATGATAACTGGTAAAAGGTCATCTGAAAAGTCATGCTTCGTACCGGCGCCATATGAGTGCTGCCACCGCGCGGATCAACCTCTGGGTGCAACCACACTCGTCTAGTACACCAGAGTAGTCAGACATACATGTCCCCGCCGTCGCGGTACTATCAGTGACAGACTATCGAGTATAGAGCTGAGCGGCTCTATAATCAGGTATAACAAGATATAGGCTCAACGTGTATTTGCACATGACATATGAATATAAAAAGCGGTAAATCATATATCATGCCATATAATAATTCCAAATAAATGCAACATATAAACATGTATACTCGCTGACAATCTCAGTCAATGTGTACGTACCTCTAGGCTAGTTCAAGTATAGTAGATCCTAGGTTCCAAGCCTATATTTAAAAGTTCACCGTATCACTATACAAGTTCTATAAGTCTTAACTAAGCTAATAAATACTCCCAAAAATTAAATTGATTCCCGGACCATACCTTCGTCCGTAGATAGCCCTTTGGAGTCGCTAGTCCCGGATGACTATAACCACACATTGGTTATTCCAGAACCTCTATTATAACTGATAGGGCCCTCAAGTGTATAACTCATACTATATAACTGATCGAAGAAGGAAACTCGGAATTTGTATTTGAAAATGAACTCTGAAGACCCCTATTTATAGCCAAAATTTCCGGACACAAACGTTGCATCCGTTCGGGTTCGTTGCGTCCGTTCCTGCATGTTTGACACTTGTCAAAACTCGTAGCTTAGTTATCAATCCACCTCATGTCTGCCTGTATCTCAAGGAACATTGCGTCCGTTGAGGAACGTTGCGTCCGTTCTGCCACTCCATCGTTGCGTCCGATGGCCAACGGAAACTCCGTTCGTCAAATCATTTTTTTAGTTGATTAAGCCCCGAAATTGGTTAATTACTAACCCTTAATCATGTTTAACATATTATTATCTTAAAATGAGTTCTGGGTTACTACAAAATGCCACCCACTTGGCATGTCTTTTGTTCAGCTTTTGTTGTCCTTTGAGATGCTTCAAAGACTCATGATCCGTATGAATCACAAATTCTTTTGGCCTCAAATAATGCTGCCATGTTTCAAGCACACGAACCAAGGCATAGAATTCCTTGTCGTAGGTAGGATAATTCAACGCTGCTCCACTTAGCTTCTCACTAAAGTATGCAATTGGTCGTCCTCCTTGCATCAAAACACCTCCAATCCCTACACCTGATGCGTCACATTAAATTTCAAATGTATTAGAAAAATTAGGCAATACAAGTAAAGGAGCATTAATTAATTTTTGCTTAATAATATCAAAAGACTTCTTTTTCTCCTCGCCCCAATGGAATATAACGTTCTTTTTTATCACCGCAGTCATAGGAGCCGCCAAAGTGCTGAAATCCTTCACAAATCTCCTATAGAAACTTGCAAGACCATGAAAACTCCGAACTTGACCAAAAAGAAGTAGGCGTTGGCCAATCTCAAATTGCACTTACCTTGTCCTCATCAACTTTGACACCTTGAGCACTCACAACAAAACTAAAAAACACAAGTTCATCACCCTCTCTCATTCTAATTTGATGATAGCGCCACTTTTAAGATCAATTTTACTAAAGATACTAGAACCATGCAATTCATCCAACATATCATCTAGTCTAGTAATAGGATGCCTATACTTGATGGTAATATTGTTAATGGCTCTACAATCCACACACATTCTCCATGAACCGTCTTTCTTAGGAACCAACAAAACAGGCACTTCACAAGGAGATATAGACTAATGCACAAACCCCTTATCGAGAAGTTCACTTACCTGACTTTGTAGCTCTTTTGTTTCCTCCGGGTTACTCCTATAAGTTGGACGATTCGGCAATGCACTTTCGGGCACAAGATCAATTTGATGCTCAATTCCCCTCAAATGTGGTAATCCTTGAGGTGGATCCTTCGGAAATAATTCTTCAAATTCCTACAAGAGAGAAACAACACTGCTCGGAAGTTTTTCCGCTATATCACTTGTGTTAAGGAGAATCTCCTTATAGAAAATCAACACAAGTGGAGTATGCACATGTAAAATCTCTCGCAACTCACTCTTTTGGGCCATATATTTTTTTTATCAGTCTCTTTCCTCTCAATTTTTTTCTCATCTTTTTTTCTTTCATTCTTTTTTTCTAAGGTCACCTCACTTTTTTGTTCACTCTTTTTTCGGCCTCTTCTCTCTTTTTCTTTTTTAAATGATCCTCCAATACTTGCTTTGGAGTTATAGGCAATAATACAACAGACTCTTTTTTCATAGTAAAAGAATAAAGATTTTTAAAACCGTCATGTATCACCTTCACGGCCTACCCAACAACATATGACAAGCTTGCATAGGAACGACATCACACAACACTTCATCCACGTACTTACCAATGGAAAAAGGTACCACAACTTGCCTAGTCACCCTCACCTTCAAACTATCATTAAACCACTGCAATCTATATGGTTGAGGATGCTTTAAAGTAGCAAACTCAATTTTTCAACAAGACTACTCGCCACATTAGTAAAACTATCCCCGTCAATAATGACACTACACACTTTGTTTTTCACAAAGCATCTAGTATGAACCAAATTTTCTCTTTGATTTTCTTCCTCCTCTTTTTGTTGCATATTCAAAACTCTCCTAGTCACCAACAACTCTCCAACCACCGCATCATATCCCTCATCATCGGGATCCTCCAACGCAGGCATACCATCATATTTCTCCTCCTCACTCTCCGACTCAAACTCACCATAAGAATTCATAATCATAATCTTTTTATTTGGACACTGACTAGCAATATGACCAACATCTTGACATCTAAAGCATTTGATATCTCTAGAACGATTAATAGGAATTTCAGATTTACCTTGCACTCCTTGTTTTGGTGTTTCTTACTTGATGTCAATTTTTGGTTTGGACACCGGCTTGACATCCTCTCGTTTGCCAATGTTTGGACGCCAAGGAGTAGAAGAACCTCCAACAGTAGAGTTTTGACCCATGCCTCTTCTTTTGAGTTGTTGTTACACTTTCATGGAAATTTGCACCATCTCCTCAAGATCCATGTAGTGTCTAAGCTCCACTTGATCTTGAATCTCCCTATTCAAACCACATAAAAAACGAGCCATAGTTGCTTCACAATCCTCTTCAATATTAGCCCGGATCATAGTAACCTACAACTCCTTGAAATAATCTTCAACACTCTTTGGACCTTGTTTCAAATTTTGCAGTCGCCTAAACATGTCACGATAGTAGTAATTCGGCACAAATATCTTTCGCAAAATTTGCTTCATCTTCTCCCATGTCTCAATAGGACGCTCTCGATTCCGCCTCTTAGAAATAACATATTGATCCCACCAAATAAGAGCATAATCCACAAACTCAACGACCACTAATTTTATTTTTTTTGAATCACTGTAGTTGTGGCAGTCAAATATGGACTCCACTCTCATCTCCCACTCTAAGTAAGCCTCCGGATCATATTTTCCAATGAATGAAGGAATTTTCATCTTAATCCCACTAATATTCCCATCTTCCCTTCCCCCTTCAATGTATCTTCCACGCCTCGCTTCCCTTCTATTTCTTACACCCTCTTGATCTCGTCTATTCCTACCCCAATTTTCACCAAAAATCTCATCATCCTCAATACCACCAACTTCAAGTTTACTTATTTTTTCATGCACTGTCTCCAATTCGGCCCTCATTGCTTCCCTCATCATCTTAGACAAATCATCTATTTGGGTCTTGGAAAACCCTTGACTAGAACTATCCTCTCCTTCTTTATTAAAACTCATTGTACCTGCAAAAAAATTTTAGTAATAAAATTTCTCACCCAATATCTCACAAGTCACTCCAAAGGAATTCACTCAACCACTCTTTTTTTCACTCAAAATTTGTGTAGGCTTTTTGCTTTGTGTAGGCATGAACCAAAATTTCAAGTTCACAACTTGTAGACACTTGAAAATTGACTCTCGAAGATTGACAAAAACAAGAAGAAGAAAGTTATGGAATTGAATTTTTGACTTGCACACAAGGATGAAGAAGAGCAAAGTAATTGACCACAAGTTATCTTGCTTCTTCAATATATATTTTTTTAAGCTTTCGGTCTTTCTATATTTTTTTTGACCGATTTCAAATCTATTTTTTTTATTTTCGATTTTTATCTTTTTATTTTTTATTTTTTTGAGATAACTTATAGCACAAGACATGAAAACTTGGGTGACAATATTGACACCGAAACGACTTAGAAATTTGAAATAGAATAGACTCAGATGAAGAACGAAAAATAAAGAGCGAAGAACACGAAAAACACGAAGAACGGTATAGATGAATATAAGATACTTACTTGATTCAAAACCTTAGCTTTTGATACCAAATGATATGAATTCTTAATGCATGAAAGGCAAACACGACTATATTAAAATCGTACCCTCAATCTAATAACAAAAGAAATCAAAAAATTGCCCAATCTTGAAAACAAGTAAATGTTTTGGATTATTCACCTCTAGTTTACTTGAAACTAGCAACAACCAATCACGAAAAAAAAACAATTGATCACAATGGGACCTTCAGAAAACCTGTTTCTGACAACCCACGAGGATAATCAATCGACAAACGCCACAAAGTATGAACTTTGATAAGTTTGATTTTTGAACAAAGCACAAAGCTTCAATTAAAATTCTAGAGATAGAATTTTATGTATAAAAATCTAAAATCTTAATTGTTATTCAAAATAATGAATGTTTGTTGTATTTATAATACAACTACAAAAATAATAAATGATATCGCAAAATATACCTAAAGATATAATAATATCTCTTAAAAGTTTCCTAGTAGGAATAAAAGACTTAAAAATAACATAGAATATCAAAAATAAGCATAATATCTCGCAAACACACAAACACCTTTGATGTGTGTAAAAGTACGTGGCACGGGCGCACAGGAACACGGCGCGGGCGCGCTATAGGTACACATATCTTTGTCAAACCAATCACTCGTACGCGCGGGCGCGCAGTCTTCAAGGCACGGGCGCGTAGCAGGTTCGCAAAACAAGGAGCGGGAGCGCGGAGAGATAAGTGCGGGCGCGCCGTAGCTTCAAATTTGATCTTCAATTTCTTCACTTTCTTGACCTTCTTTGGCCTCAATAAGATTATAACATCCCCCAAATTGAATATCAAGAAATCCAACGCCCTCTTGTGACTTCATCATCAAAGATTGAAGTGCTTCCTTGAACCTTTTAACTCGGCCTCTCGTAACTGGTCCTTGTGGTATCTCCAATAGATCCTTAGCCACTTGATCAGCATGCGAACCATCCATGATCGCATCACCGGGCACCGAGGGTGTTTGGTTAGAAGGTGTTTCTAATGTCTGAAGAAGGTCATGAGAAAGTGGAGTTAAGTCCGGGAGCTCAGATTGTTAAATTAGCTGCTGATCTCGGCCCATCGGTGAAGCAAAGCTTGGTTGATTGCTTGAAGAAGAACAAAGATGTTTTTTCTTGGTCTGTATCAGAGCTCACAGGGGTTAGTGCAAAAATTATGGTTCATCGACTCAACACTCTTGCGGGAGTGAGGCCGATAAAATAGAAGAAGAGACACTTTGGACCGAAAAAGAATAAGGTCATTAAAAAAAAGTGGATGAGCTCCTTAAGGCAGGACACATTAGGGAAGTGCAGTTCCCTACTTGGTTATCAAATGTGGTCTTGGTCCCCAATAGCTCAGGTAAGTGGAGGATGTGTGTTGATTTCAGAGACTTGAATAAGACATTCCCCAAAGATTGCTATCCACTGCCTCGAATTGATCAGCTGGTTGACTCTACGACAGGTCATCAGTACTTATGCTTCATGGATGCATATCAGGGGTATCACCAAATTCCTTTGGCGGAGGAATATCAGGACAAATTAAGTTTCACTACCTCTCATGAAACTTTTTGTTACAGAGTGATGCCTTTTGGTTTGAAGAATGCAGGGGCCACTTATCAGAGGCTCATGGACATAGTGTTCGCCTCCAAAATTGGTAGAAATGTGGAAGTTTATGTAGATGATATCATGGTGAAGTCTCGGGATGATGTGGGATTGCTGGCCGACCTTGAGGAGACTTTCTCGACTTTGAGGGCCCATCGGATAAAACTCAACCGGAGAAGGGTGTATTTGGAGTTAGGGAGGTAAGTTTTTGGGGTACATGGTTACTGAGAGGGGCATAGAGGCCAATCCTGAGAAGTTGCAGGCTATCCGATCCATGTCTGTTCCTCGTAATCTACAAGAAGTTCAGAGGTTGGTAGGAAGGATAACAGCCTTATCTCGATTTATATCAAGATCAGCCCATAGAAGTTTACCTTTCTTCAAAGTTCTTCGCACAGCCAAGAAATTTGAATGGGATGATGAATGTTGGAAGGAATTTGATGACCTAAAAAGATATTTAGCTGAACTCCCTGTGTTGGCTAAGGCAGTTCTTGGTGAACCGTTGTACATCTACTTATCAGCTTTGGAATGGGCGGACAGTTCAGTACTTATTAGGCAGGAGGGAACAGCTCAACACCCTATCTATTTCTTCTCACATGCCCTTAATGAACTCCGGTATTCGGAGGTGGAAAAGTTAGCGTTGGCCTTGTTTATGACAACAAGGAAGCTCAGACCTTACTTTCTATCACATCCTATTGTGGTGCTGACCAACAGCCCTATTGGGGGGATATTGACTCGAGTTGATATTTTCTGGAATATTGGTGAAATGGACTATGGAGCTCAGTGAGTATGACGTCCAGTATAAACCAAGGTCAGCCATTAAAGCTCAGGCATTGGCTGATTTCTTGGCCAAAACAAGACATATGGAAGTAGAGGATTTGTGGAAAATATATGTTGATGGCTCTTCTAATAGTGAAGGATGTGGAGTGGGGGTGCTTTTGATCTCCCCCCGTGGAGATGAGATCATATTGGCAGTTAGGTTGGATTTTCGAGCTTCTAATAATGAGGCAGAGTATGAGGCTGTGTTAATCGGTCTCCGAGGAGCTAAGCAAGCTGGGGCAGCTTGGGTTCACCTCTACTCTGTTTCGCAGTTAGTAGCTTAGCAGGTGAATGGAACGTATGAAGTCAAAAATGAAAAGTTGAAAGAATACATGAGGGCGATAGAGGAAGCTCGGGGTCTCTTTGATGAGGTAATGTTTGAACAAATTCCAAGGGAAAGCAATTAAAAACCAGATTCTCTTGCCAAGATGGCTAGCTCACTTCATAACTTGAAGAACAGGGAGGTATTCATGCAAGTGGAATTAACACCCTCTACTGAGCTCACGCTATTAGCTCAAGAGGAGAGTGACTGGAGAAAAGAGCTCTTGAAATACATGGAGAAGGGTGAGTTACAAAGGATCCGAAGAAGACATATCGGTTGAAGCAGAAGAGTCTCCGTTTTGTGATGGCGGAGGGAGTTCTTTACAAGAGGTCATTCTCTGGACCTCTTCTCAAATGCTTGGGTCCTAAGGAGTCTAGCTATGTTCTAAGGGAGATACATGAGGGGTGTTGTGGCAATCATTTGGGCTCTTACTCCTTAGCCCGCAAAGTGATCTTAGCAGGATACTTTTGGCCTACTATTCTAAAAGATGCTCTAGCCTTGGTGACCTCTTGAGATAATTGTCAATGACATAACAGACTCCAGCACCAACCACCAGCATTGATGAAAGGGATAGTGGCTACATGTACCTTTCACCAGTGGGGAATTGATATTGTGGGTCATTTTCCTCTAGCACCGGCTCAGAAGAAGTTCTTGTTGGTTGCTATTGATTACTTCTCAAAATGGGTAGAGGCGGAGGCTTTGGCTCGCATTACTGAGGGAGAAGTCTTAAAGTTTTTATGAAAGAATACAGTGTGCAGATTTGGAGTTCCTAGGAATCTCATTTCTGATAATGGGAGGCAATTTCAAGGAGCTCGGGTGCAAGCATGGTTCAAAGAGATGAAGATCCAACAACACTTCACCTCTGTCCATTATCCCCAAAGCAATGGTCAGGTGGAAGTGACTAACCGATCTTTAGTGCAAATCTTGAAAGCTCGCTTGGGAAAAGCCCAATGAAATTGGGTGGAGAAGCTTCCTAGTATGGTCATATCGCACCACGCCCCGAATAAGGACCGAAGAAACTCTTTTTAGTCTGGTGTATGGAAATGAGGCTTTCCTACCAGCAGATATTGGGGAAGAGTCATCTCGGGTTTTTATGATGACAAAAATGGAGAAAAGAGGATGGAGGACTTGGAATTTATGGAAGAGAAGGGAGAAGTTGCTGCCATCAGAAAGGAGGCATACAAAAACAGGATAGCTCGGTCTTATAATTTCCGGGTGCACATAAAGAGATTTCAGGTGGGGGATTTGGTGCTCAGAAGAGTTCAGGATGTGACTGTGAGGAAGCTTGATCCTAAGTGGGAAGGACCATACAAGGTGGTGATGAGGCTCAGCTAAGATGCTTACTACTTGGAGGATTCAAAAGGGAAGATGCTGAAGAGACATTGGAGTGCTTATAATTTACGCAAATATTATTCTTAATATGTTGCAAGTACAATTTTCCTTTAAGTTGTAATTCATGCAAGCTACATTCTACTTTTATCTATAAGCAGTTACTTTTTCAGAAATATTGATGTAAACATACCTCAGCTCATCACCTTAGTCACGCCTCTTAGGCCTCTGACTTTGGTTCTGCTCATCGCCTTAGTCACGCCTCTTAGGCCCCAGACTTTGGTTCAGCTCATTGCCTTAGTCACGCCTCTTAGGCCCCTGACTTTGGTTCAGCTCATCCCCTTAGTTACGCCTCTTAAACCCCTGACTTTGGTTCAGCTCGTTGCCTTAGTCACGCCTCTTAGGCCCCTGACTTTGGTTCAGCTCGTCGCCTTAGTTACGCCTCTTAGGCCCCTGACTTTGGTTCAACTCATCGCCTTATTTACGCCTCTTAGGCCCCTGACTTTGGTTCAGCTCATAGCCTTAGTCACGCCTCTTAGGCCCCTTACTTTGGTTCATCTCATCGCCTTAGTCACGCCTCTTAGACCCTTGACTTTGGTTCAGCTCATCGCCTTAGTCACGCCTCTTAGGCCCTTGACTTTGGTTCATCCCATCACTTTAGTCCCACCACCTCAAACCTGACTTTGGTTCAGCTCATTATCTGAGCTACAATACTTTGATTCCTGACCTCAGCCCATTTTAGAAACTCAAGTACAAATGGTACTAGCAGCTCAATTCAACTCATACTTAAATATGAGTAAACTTTGTAGGGGTCTCGTTGGCTTGGCTTAACACATACTCAGTAGTTATTAGGGGTCACTTCATATTGAGCTTATCTAGATAAGCTAGTAGGTAAGGCAAGCTAGCCCGAGAGGTCTGGAGGTCGGGAGCTCATTTTGGTGGTTTGAGCACGTATGGCAGGTCAGGTCGGGAGCTCGGATCGGCTTAGGAAGCTCAGCTCGGAATCAGGGAGATCAACGTTTGTTATACCTTCCCTCAGGGAGCCCAGCTCAGCTCACCTTCAGGTGTTAGCTTATTTTTAAGTGTTAATCTTACCTCCCCTCAGGGAGCGCAACTTAGCTCACCTTCGGGTGTTAGCTTATTTTTAAGTGTTAACCTTACCTTCCCTCAGGGAGCCCAGCTCAGCTCACCTTCGGGGGCTAGCTTATTTTTAAGTGTTTATCTTGCTTCCCTTCGGGAGCTTAGCTAAGCTTAGGGTGTTAACTTATTTTGAAGAGTTTATCTTACTTCCCATTTGTAGGTCAACTCAAATGAATAAAAAGAGAAGCAATGTAGTAAATGAGTTTGCATAGGAAAACAAAAATTTAAACGTTTACATCCACCATAACAAAAATCAATGATCATTCTCTCCCTCCCCTTCGCCCTGCTCGGCCTCGCCCTCACCTTCCTTGGCTGCCTCTCCTGAGATGAGGGAGAGGGCAAACCCATCCAAGTCCCTTCAGGAGGATAACCTGCTACCCTGAACTGCTGGGTGCAACCCTCGAACCCATTGGATAGGTAGCCGTAGGCTTGGACAACAACCTCGTCCATAAACTCATCCGACTTTAGGAAGCCTTCTTTGAAACCCTCAGCTCCTTTAGCCAGCTCGGTTCGTGATAGCTCCAGCTCTTGGAGGGCTTGAGCAAGCTGATCCTTGGAGCCTTTAAGTTCACCCTGCAGGGCTTTCTTCTGCACCTCAGAGACTCGGAGGTCATTCTGTTGCTTCAGCCGATCATCCTGGAAGCCCATTCGCATCTCCTCCATCTGAGCTCGGAGAGTGGCCACCTCCTTGTCATGAGCCAACTTCAGAGCCTCAAGCTCTTGGTTCAGCTCAGCAACATGAGCCTCAAAACCCCGGGTGTCTTGATAAGTTGCTTATGAGCAATGGAAGCTCGGAGGGACACCTCGGCATTCAGGGCAGCGGCTTGACAAGAAAAAGATCAAGTGTGAGAGCCTAAATGAGGGACATAAAATAATTACAAAAGGAAAGTTACCTCAGCTGAGGTTGTGTTAGAACGTTGCAGCAGCTTAGCCCATCCGAGGCTCTTCACAAAATCGAAGTCAGCTTGGGAGAGCATATCCCGAAGGACTGAGCCGGCTGCTGGAGTGGGCCCAACCCCCACGATGCGGAGTTTGTTGTGATAAATATCAAAAAAATTGGTCCTGCACCGGACCACTGGCGTTTGGGGTTTTTCTGCGCTAAACTGCTAGAGGGGCACTACCTCGGGGATGGTGGATTTTCCAGACTCCAACTCCACCACCTCAGGAGGGGGGCTGGACGTGGCACGTCTCTTTGAGCCCTCAGAAAGAGTAGCAGATGGCTCGGAGGCAGCGGCAGCTTGATTGCAGCATTCATAACTCTTTTTTTCTGAGCAAGCAAGAAGGAGGTCAGCAAAAAAAAAAGGGAGTAAGGGTGGGGAAGGGCCATACCTAAATTCCCTCGGACCGAAACATCGGCCGAGCTGAGCCCGTGATGGCAGAGTAGATCCTCTGCCAACAGGGCGGAAATATTGAAGCACCTTCCCCCTATGGCCCCTTAGGGCTCCAGTGAACAGCTCCCTCAAGAGAAAGCCCGGGATGGGAGTAGGCAAGAGGGGGAGAGTATCCCTCCAAGTGGAGCAGATATCCCAATAATCATAAGGATAAACAAAAAAGAAAGATTTTTTCCAATTTTTGTTGGAACTGGGAGAACCCTTGAAGAACTTGCAGTTAGGTCGGCAAGAAACATAAAAGGGACCCTCCTCAGAACGTTTGAGGAGCAAAAAATTTCAAATAGTAAAGCAAGTTACATCATAACCTAAATTCCTAAAGAGGACAACAAAACTAAAGAGAGTGCGGAAGGAATTGGGGGTGACTGCCCTAAATGAAGCTCATAGTAGCGGCTGAGCTGTTGAAAGATGAGGGGGAGAGGAAACCAAAGACCGGCCTCCAGCTGGTCTAAATAAAAGGTATAATATCCCTCCGGATGACGATCAGCTCGGGCCTCGGGATCAGGAATGATGAACTCGTAATTATCCGGGGCGTGGGAAAGAGCTCTTATCCTATCCTCATCCGAAGGGTCCAGCTCGGATGGGTACTGCTCAAACCACGGCACCGCGGTAATCTTTGGATCATTTCCCATGTCATAATCTTGAGCCGAGGTCGAAGCAGGAGCAAGATCCTTGCCCTCAGGCTCCCCTGCTGAAGTAATGTCGAGGGAATCATATCGATCCACTTCGCGAAAGAGCTCATCTGAGATCCCAGAGTGAGTTCGGGAAGGAGAAACCATGGAAGGTTGGTACTTACAAAGGATAATCTAAGGCAGGGAACTTGGATGAGGAAAAGAAGCAAGAGAGCTTGGAAAAGGGAAACAGAGAGAATTCACGGAAGTGAAGAAGTGAAAATGAAATTTTTACAGCGAGGGATTATTTATAAAAAGCTTGGATCAAATCGAACCTTTGAATTGGGATAGGTGTACGGTTCAGATCAGCTAGAATTCAAAAAGTTATCGTTACACGTGTTGATGTCAATTCCTGTCAGAGTGACAGCTGTGCTCACCCGTGCACCTCAGCTCAGCATGTACTTAGGATCATCTCAAAATGAAAACAAAACGAATTTCGAGTCTTTGACCTCAGTTCGACTTTTAAGGGAGGGACTTGTTATACCCGAAGGAGGAAATTAGCTCAGCTCATCGATGACCTTAAGCTCGAAGGTTCTTGTAAGCCCCTCGCCATATTTCTCAGGTCGGGTCGGGAGCTCGGCCAAGCCCCCTCGTCATATTTCTCAGGTCGGGTCGGGAGCTCGGCCTTGGGAGCTTGGGAGCTCGGCCAAGCCCCCTCGCCATATTTCTCAGGTCGGGTCGGGAGCTCGTCCTCGGGAGCTAGGCTCGGGAGCTAGGCTCAGGAGCTAGGCTCGGATTTGGGTTTGGAAGGAAGCTAGCTTAAGCAGGTTGGCTCAGTAACCTCAATAAGCTAGTTAAGATGTTAGGATCAGTTGTTTTGGGTGAGCTTGAGATTCAACATCAGATCACTCACTATTCTACCTGTTAGTCTTTATAGGGTAGCAACATAATGTTCTCATGAGGGCAGTTCAGCTCAGATTAAGCGTATTATTATTATTTCATTTGGCAGAAAAGATTCGGGAGAGATCTCAGCCTAAATATTCGGGATCGTGATCCCGAGATTCTTGGGTTTTTGATAAGGAAGGTAAGCGTTAAATTCGGAGCTCTCTCCTATAAATATCAGGTTCACTTTCATTATTAAGATCCAAATTTTCACTCGTGTGCACACACCACTCTCTATATTTCGCTATCCTAGCATCTGACTTGAGCGTCGGAGGGGATATGCCGGAACACCTTCCGCCCCCCCCCCCCTTCTTAACACTCTTGTTTGTGGTTTCAGGCCAGCAACATTTCATCTTTTGTTGGAGGAGTTTCGTCAGCTCATTTAAGGAGATCACTTTATTGAGGAATATCAATATATATTTATATATATATAATTTTTCCATATCTATGCCTCGTAATGTATGTTTAAAATACAAGAAATAATTATATCCACCATCGTCGACGAATTATTCTATGCTACACTTTAAGTATTTCACCTACTATGATGTGGTCAAATGTTAGTAATTAGATTATCAACATAAATGTCAACTTCCATAAAAATATGAGGAACATACATGATCTAATGATATTGGAATAGAGGGAAAAACACACCCGGTATAGCATAGACTATAGAAACTCATCTCGAATCACCTATTTATAATCAGAAACTTTAATAGACAGATGAGAAAATAGCCTAGAAAAGACAAATTGAACAGTCAATAGAGCAAATAGATGAGCAGACATAAAGACATGCATAACAAGAACAGAGCTAATGATATTGGAATAGAAGGAAAAATACACCCGGTATAGCATAGACTGTAGCAACTCATCTCTGAATATTTCTTCCACAACATTCACTATCCAATATGCATCGGCTCTAGGATGTCCTCTGCTACGTAGATTGTCTCACCACAACTATGTTGTAGGTTACATTTTCGGATGACAAAAAATTGTTTGATTTATGTTTCGAAGAATAAATTCTCCCACCACGGGTATTTTTACTACAAAGTACAATAACCTTTTCACGATCATTTTTAAGATACACAAATGAACATCTGGCACCAACAGAATAGTTTTTCAAACATTTACTAAAATCAACCGCACCATTGAATGTTTGTCCTACACCTCGGATCAACAAAAAATTTGTTTCAGTTTGTTTGTAATGTACTATAAAGAGGTTCTAATTAATTTTTAATTGGTATGTGCATTGTATGTTCTGATCCTCCGAAAATTTAAGAAGTATTGTTATCGGGATATGTTCTCCCTATTCGATGAGATCCCGAATGTACAAGATCTCGAACATTTGAGTCCTGACACTTTCGGGTGCGAGATTGGGGAAAAAAATTATTCTCAATTCTTATCAAGACGGAGATTGGGTAGAGGAGTTATGGAACGGGTTCCTACACGGTCCCACCCCTACTGAATGCGTTCAATTTTTTTTTTCTATAATACCCACATGGATGTCCTCGCATGTTTTGTATTAGTTTTTTTTCTTAAAAAATACTTTTTAAAATTAAAATCCAATAGGAAAAATTGAATGAAAAAGAATATTTTCTGAAATGTTGAATGGTCATTTAATAATTTTAAACGGATAAATAAATGCAAAATTTTAAAAGTTCTCTATAAATACTCCTTAATTTCACATATTGTTTTATTCATCCAAACTTCTACATCATAAATCACTGTCAAAATTTCATTCTACTATTCTTGTCATTTCATTCATTTCAATTTCATTTTTATACTGATTTCTATAATCCTATTTTTTTCTATGCGAAATGGATGCAAATAATCGGGGATTTCTTCGAAATTTCGTGAATTCTCCAAACATGCTAGATTAAAATTATGCTTTTCAAAATTCACAAATTCCACCTTCCACCAAATTACCAAAGTCCCTCGAGCTCCATATCAAATGCCTACACCCGAATATTGACAAAATATGAGCAACTCATATTTTATGAAGTTTGTTTTATGGATTTCCTAATCCACAAATAACTAGTATACTATTAATATATGCTTTCGTTTTAAAAAAAACTAGTATACCCTTTATATATCCGACCAGTAAGAACCTAAAACTCTCTACTTCTATTCCTGAGGTCTTAGTGAGATCGTTTGTCACTATTAGTGATGACTCAATCATCGAAAATGATCGAAAAATGGATTCTTACTTGGGCATGTCGCAAGCTACTACAATGACAATTGGCTTCGATATTCACCCAAAAGAAATGAAAGTGTGAAACTATCGCATTGGCACAATACAATCCAAAAAAAAAGGATATCGTTTCAACGTAAATTACATTAGTATTTATAGTGCTTATTCGAAGTGGCCACATTGATGAGGATATGTTGCGGCTTACTTATGAAAAATATCGCGAGAAAAATAACGGCATGATATTTAATCTTAAGCAAGTGTGGAGAATACTAAAATACCGTTCAATGTTTACTCTAGAGTCCTTTTTATCACCATGTACAAAGAAGGTGATAAGTGCATTTTATGCACTTAATATTTTTATGATTTTAATTGTTAATTGCTTTGTTTCGAGCAGATTTATGCGTTGTTTTGTTGTTTGTGTGGATGCAGGGAATTATTAAATTGATGAAGGAAAAAGAAGAAAAATAAGATTGAAGAAGAGAAAAGAAAAAGAAAAAGAAAAAGAAAAAGAAATAAAAGAAGAAGCACTGTAGGTTTGAGAAAGCGCTATTGTTTGGCGCTAAGGAGAAGATGATAAAGCTCAGCAGCGCATTAGTTAAGTGCTAACGCGCTATTTCACGTGAGATTGGAAAATAAAATGCTTAGCATATGCGCTCCCGCCTGTGATTATTGAGCGCCTGCCCCGTCGAGATTTCAGAATTTGAATTATATCGAGAAGGAAATTTTAGATTTTTCTTGGGCTTTTTATTGGGATTTTGATGCAACGTATAAAAGGATAGAATTGGAGAATTGAAAAGGGGAAGCTGCCGCATAACTCAGAAATATTTTGGAGAGAATTTGATCGTGAACTTTTGGAAGGGAAAATCTGCACTTAACGTGAAGAGAAGAGTTTGAAGATTGCGTTTTTCGGACAAGGCATCGCATATTCGGTTTTGTTTTCTTTCTTTTATATTTATTAAATTCTGAATTGATGTTTATTTTTCTGAATATGTTTTGGTTTTATCAGAATTTGATTATGAACTAAATTTTTAGAGTCTAGAGGTCGGATGGAACCTGATGTAGACACTTTTATGAATACTTAATTTTATTGGATTGAATTCCCTTAGATTAATTGTTTTTCTAGATTTTATTGTCTTTTCAATTACTTAATCAATAATTGATTTGTTATATTTATTTAGAATCCAGCACTCGGGAGAGGGGATTTTGAATAGGACCAATAGAATTAACACTGTTAATTGTTTATATAGCTCGGGAGAGTATATAACTTTAATAGAGCCTTAAAAAGAACATTGGTTTACACATATCACTACAATTAGATTCTTAATAGAGATATTAGAATTGAACTGTAGTTGATACACTCTATTTGGCACTCGGGAGAGGAAAATAGAATAATCTAAGTGTTCTTGTCTATTAATTGAAAGAAATTCATGAAAATAAATTAATTAGGAGTGAATGTTGTTGAAATCAGGTGAAATCTAAACCTCTAGACCATTTTTTCTCTGATTCATATTTCGTTGAAAGTTGTGTGCGTGCTATCAAAATCCTTTGATTATTTTATTTTTCTTCAAACCTTTAAAATATTAATTTTCTAGATAAATTTTAAACTATTCTAATAACAAGTACTAAATATTTTAATATTACCCCTCGTGGGAACGATACTCTATTCATCACTATATTAAAACTTGACAATCGTGCGCTTGCGACCGTAAATTTTGCAACAAATTTTTGGCGCCGTTGTCGGGGAATAAATTGTTGATTTTATTTTAGTCTTGTTACCAATTAGTCTATATTTTAATTTAGAGCTTTTCTTTATTTTATTTTTAAGTGATAATTAATTTTTATTCTTCTTACTTGTAGTTCATGCGAAGATCTCAAAGCGTGAATTCTCTATTTTTTGATCCAAAGATCGAACGAACTGCACGTGCTTTGAGAAGAGTAAAAAAAGAAAAATTACATAACATGGCTGAAGATAATGTTAATCAATCTTCCTTGGTGCCAATCAGAGTTTATTTCAGGCCGACGATTGATAAGTGTATTTTATACAATTTAATTATATATGATTTTAATTATTAATTGTTTGTTTTGTGCAGATTTAGGCGGAGTTTTGTTGTTTTTGTGTTTGTAGGGAATTATGGAGATTTTGTTGAAAAACTGGCGGTTCTCAGACCAATCACGATTGATACCCGGTGCAGCGGAAGTTTAAAAATTTTTTCATGGAACAATTCCATGGTGTGGGTATCAACCGTTCATCGATTGAATTACGTGTGTGTGTAAAATTTAAATAACAATTAAATAAATTTTACCTCAAATCTCGCAACGAGATTAATGGACACCAACAGAACAATTCTGCTCTTGTTGTCTCTCCCTGGAACCGATGAACGCCTTCAATCAGGTCCACGAACAGAGGTTTAATCCCTCTGATAGATTGCACTAGAAAATCTATCAGAAGTTTTCTGCGAAGAGAATAAACGAATCTGATTCGCTATTCCTTACTGCGATTCAAAATCACAGACCGGAATTTCTCGGGCAGAGGGGGAGGGTTCGGCCGATTTGTTGAGAGAGAGGCTAGGGTTCGATTTTTGCTCTGTCTCAAAAATTATGACCTGTTGTGTGTAATTTCTGTACTGAAATAACTTATTTATAATGCAGGCCACTAACACCTTAGGGCCCATTAGTCATAAGCTGGGGCCCGACAAGCAAAGCCCGCTCGTTCAGAAATTAATATAAAATTCATCGTGACTCCGATTGATGAAACGATTTCACCAATGTGCACAGAAACCATTTCTGCACGTTTTAAAGTCAAAATAAATTTTCCTGAATCCGAATTCAGTGGTTTCCAAAAATGTCCATCCCTATGTCATTTTAGGAAACCCTACTCCCTTACTCTTAATTAAGAAGTCCAACTCCTTAGTTCATTAAATTTAACTCTTTAAATTTAACTATCTCAACGGGGATTAAAACTCCATTACACTGTGTGACCCTCAATGGTTCAGGGATACAGCTAGCCGTGGGCTCACAACTCCTTGTGACTCGGAACAACACTTTCCGACTTGCCCAACGAATCATGGTAAAGCGCCTAGCAACATCGCCCCATGATTCCCTAGGTATCACTGATAGTGCCTACAAGAACCAGTAGATTTTGGTTAACGTACAGTACGGTCCCTTCATCCATATATCCCGATCGAATCAACAACCATTGGTATATCGAGAGTCGCTCAAGATTCGATAACTATGCAATACATCTTGAAGATCAAATTAGTGACATCGCATGTGCTACTAAGAAACCATTTCTTAAATCACATCAAGTACTCTGGCCAGAGATTTGTCACACTAATATCTCCTCAGATCGCATAGGATATCCACACTCGCAAGTATGTGGTGAATCCTTGACAACAATGCATTGACTCCTGTATGTGTCGTAACTGTACCCAATCTCGACACCTGATGACCCCCTCAGAGTCGGTAAACGAGTCAAAGCACAGTACTAGCATATAGAGTCTCCATGATGTTTCAAGTCGTAAGGACTAATGGTGTACAACCAAAACCGCGGACTTTATCCACTCGATAAGTGACAACCACTTGGAAAGTCCGGATAGGGTAGTTCGACTATTCATCCTATGAATATCCATTTGCATGCTTCGAACATCTCCATGTTCCCTACCAATGAAACGTGGTACTCCGCATCGCAAATACTAGTCTCAAACTCGAGCGATCCTTATCCTTATTATCGGACGGCTCAATCGACTAGGAACGGTTTTAGAATATACAGTGACTATAAGATGTATTTCATGATAGACATCTCCATGTTCTACCACATCTTACATACACTATAGTATATTCAAGGTCTTTATCAAAACAACAATAGTATATCACAATATAACAATATGAAGTAATATAAAGTCATTGCCATAAAAGTGTAAATAATATTAAACAAAAGATTGTTTATACAAAGAGTCAACAAAGCCCATAGCCACACAGTTGGCTCACTGGGCACCCACTCTTACAATCTCCCACTTGCCCTATAGCCAACTAGTCATACTACGTAGACCCATTGCTTCGCGATGTTTGTCAAACAATGGTCCTGGCAAAGGCTTAGTAAGTGGATCAGCGATATTGTCTGCAGAGGCCACTCGTTCGACACTGATGTCTCCTCTTTCCACAATCTCCCGGATTATGTGGTATTTCCTCAGTACGTGTTTGGATCTTTGATGAGACCTTGGTTCCTTTGCTTGAGCAACGGCACCCGTGTTGTCGCAGTACACCGGGACTGGACCAACAAATTCAGGAATGACGCCCAACTCTTGGACGAAATTCCTCATCCAAACGGCCTCTTTAGCAGCAGCTGATGCTGCAATGTATTCAGCCTCAGTGGTGGAATCCGCTGTGGTGTCCTGCTTGGAACTCTTCCAAGAGACAGCACCGCCATTGAGCATGAACACAAATCCAGAGGTTGACTTCGAGTCATCCACATCACTTTGGAAGCTAGAGTCGGTATAGCCTTCCAGTTTGAGTTCTCGTCCTCCATAAACCATGAACATATTCTTAGTCCTTCGCAAGTACTTAAGAATGTCCTTCACGGCTTTCCAATGCATCTGACCAGGATTAGACTGATATCTGCTCGTGACACTCAGAGCAAATGCTACATCCGGTCTGGTAGATATCATCCCATACATGATACTACCTATAGCTGACGCATATGGTACATGTGTCATATTCTCTATCTCTTCATCAGTCTTGGGACACATTGACTTGGATAGAGAAACTCCATGACACATGGGTAGATGTCCTCTTTTGGACCCATCCATTGAAAACCGTTTCAATATGGTATCGATGTAGGTTGATTGAGTGAGTCCTATCATTCTCTTAGACCTATCTCTATAGATCTGTATCCCAAAAATGTAGGATGCCTCACCCAAATCCTTCATCGAAAATCTACCTGATAACCATATCTTTGTTGACTGCAACATCCCTACATCATTCCCAATGAGTAGGATGTCATCAACATAAAGTACTAAGAATGTCACAGCATCCTTAACTACTTTCTTGTACACGCACGGTTCCTCCGGGTTCTTGATGAAACCAAAATCTTTTATTGTTTCATCAAATTTCTGGTTCCAACTTCTTGATGCTTGTTTTAGACCATAAATTGATCTCTGAAGCTTGCATACCTTATGCTCGCTTCCCATGGATGTGAACCCCTCTGGCTGCTTCATATAGATTTCTTCCTTAATGTCTCCATTAAGAAAAGCAGTCTTCACATCCATTTGCCATATCTCATAGTCATACCATGCAGCTATGGCAATCAGGATTCTTATGGACTTGAACATTGCAACTGGTGAAAAGGTTTCATCATAGTCAACTCCTTGCCTTTGAGTATAACCTTTCGCCACCAATCGCGCCTTGTAGGTCAATACCTTACCATCAGGCCCAAGCTTTCTCTTGTAGATCCATTTACACCCTATTGGAACAATTCCATCGGGAGGATCTACTAAAGACCAAACTTGGTTTGTATGCATCGAATCCAATTCAGACTGCATAGCTTCAAGCCATAAATTCGAATCCGCATCAGAAATTGCTTCCTTGAAGCTTCTTGGATCACATCCATTGTCGGGTTCATCTTGACCCTCTTCAAGAAGAAGACCATATCGAACTGGAGGTCTAGAAGTCCTCTCGGATCTTCTAGGTGCAGGCGTGTCCAGCAATGGTTCCTGAGGTGTGGGATCGTTATTTTGTATTTTGGGTTCTTCTCGAACTTCTTCGAGTTCCATCATCTCGCCTTTCTTATCCAATAAGAACTCCTTCTCCAAGAAGGTGGCATTCCGTGAAACAAACACCTTTGTTTCAGCAGGATAATAGAAATAATATCCGATTGAATTCTTCGGATACCCTACAAAATAACATAAGCTGGATCGACTATCCAACTTATCTCCCACTGTCCGCTTCACGTAAGCAGGACATCCCCAAATCCTCAAGTACGAATACTTAGGAGCTTTGCCATTCCATAACTCGTATGGTGTTTTGTCCACTGCTTTAGTGTGGACGTTATTCAACAACAATACCGCCGTTTCAAGCGCATAGCCCCAAAACGAAGGTGGAAGCTCAGTGAAGCTCATCATGGATCGAACCATGTCCAACAAAGTTCGATTACGACGCTCCGATACACCATTAAGCTGTGGTGTCATAGGAGGAGTCCACTGAGAGAGAATCCCATTCTCTTTTAGATAGTCCAAAAACTCGGTACTCAAGTATTCTCCACCTCGATCCGATCGAAGTGCTTTAATACTTTTACCTAGCTTGTTTTCTACTTCAGCCTTGAATTCTTTGAACTTTTCAAATGCTTCAGACTTATATTTCATTAAATATAAATACCCATACCTAGAATAATCATCAGTAAAGGTAATGAAGTAGGTGTGGCCATGTTGAGTCCCTACTCTAAATGGACCACAAACATCTGTATGGATCAAATCCAACAGATTTTGACTACGTTCAGGCTTCCCCTTAAAAGGAGATTTAGTCATTTTCCCTTTTAGGCAGGATTCACAAGTAGGTAGAGAGTTAATATCAGACATATCAAACATGCCCTCTCCCACTAGCTTGTTCATCCTCCTTGAGGAAATATGACCTAGTCTAGCGTGCCAAAGGTTTGCCGGGTTTTGACTATCGATTTTCCTTTTGTTTGTTGTCGCCGGTTTGTCAATACAATTTACTGGAACGTCTTTTAGTTTTAAATTGTATAGATCGTTTTCAAGTTGTCCATTTCCAATTAAACATTCATTCTTGTAAATATTGCAAATCCCATTCACAAAATTACAAGAATAACCATCTCTATCAAGCATAGAAATAGAAATAATGTTTTTAATTAAATCTGGCACAAATAAAACATCTCTCAACAATAATTTAAAACCATTCTGCAAAATCAAACAAACATCTCCAATGGCCGTAGCTTCAACTCTGGAACCATTCCCGAGCCTCAGCTGGGTCTCACCCATTCTAAGCCTGCGACTTCTTGTCATCACCTGCAAATCATTGCAAATGTGAGATCCACATCCGGTATCCAATACCCAAGAAGTTGTATTAAGTGACATGTTTATTTCGATATAGAACATACCCTTTGCAGTTCCTAACTGCTCAAGATACTCCTTGCAGTTGCGCTTCCAATGACCCGGCTTCTTGCAGTAATGGCAAACATCCTTGGATTTTCCATTGTTTGAAGCCTTTGTCTTTTGCTTCTTCTCGGGTTCCACTTTCTTGGGTGGGGCAGAACGTTTCTTGCCCTTCATACTTGGCCCCTTCTTAGCAGAAGATGAGGAGCCCACCAAGAAAGCTGGCTTATCCTTCTTAAGTGTGGATTCATATGTAACGAGCATATTGACCATCTCTTCAAGGGTGGCCTCTATCTTGTTCATATTAAAATTTATCACGAATCCATCAAATGAAGAAGGAAGAGATAGAAGCAGCAAGTCCACATTGAGTTCATGCTCCAACACCAAATCAAGGGTCGCTAACTTCTGTATGAGCCAAATCACTCGTACCCCATGATCACGGACCGAAGTCCCTTCACGCATGCGGCACGTCATCAACTCCTTAACAGTAGAGAACCTTTCAGCCCTCGACTGAGCCCCAAAAAGTTCCTTGAGTTGCGTGTGAATGTCAGCAGCATTCACCGTGTCCTCAAATCGCCTCTGGAGTTCATCAGACATCAAGGCTTGCATATAGCATTTGGTCTTGATGTCATGGTCACACCATGCATCAAGTTTGGCCAATTCCTCCGGACTTATGTCAGCTGGTGCTTCCTTCGGAGGTGCTTTCTCTAACACGTAGAGCATTTTCTCCGAAGTTAAGACAATCTTCAACTTCCGGAACCATTCCGTATAGTTGGCGCCAGTCAGCTTGTTTTGTTCGAGGATCGAGAATAAAGGATTTCGCGAATTCATTGTATGAAATACTGAAAAGGAAAACAGACATATATCAATGATTGTTTAACAATTTACTAAGACATAAAATAGGCGAATTTAATTTTATGAATCTCACTCCCACTATTTTAACGATTTCACCACCCTCTAGTGAAAACGGGAAACTTTTTCCTTAGTGAGAACATGGAGTCCAATTGACAAACTTATGGTCCCGAATAATATCAGCCAACCATAATTCTCAAAAGGTAGAGCCCAATTGCTTCCAAAGCAACCCCCATGTGTTTACCTCATGTCCAATAAGGGCCCAATAATATGACGCCGTTTAAAGTGACATGTCAAGATGACCCATCAATATTAAGTTGTGATGAACGGTCGCCATGTGGATCCCCAATAATATGAGCCGATCCCATGGGAGTTCCACCCAACTTACAACATTTGTCGATCCAATGTACAGCTTTCCGACGGACGGGCCCCCCCAATAATATGAGCCGGACCGTATCCGCGGGTAGCATCACATACATTGACCGTTGATGGAAGGTAGGAACATTTAAACAATATTTAAATTTCCTTTATTTATCTTGATATAAATTTTAAATCATATTTAAAATGAGGGATTTTATTTATAAAAATATTTGTCTCATCATATTTAATTTATTGCATGCATTGCCGGATTCACGCAATTTATGTCTAAACATGCATACAATCATAATATCACATATTATATAGGATGATCGATTCCATTTCTAATTGACCCGTGGTTGCCAATCACGGGTCTTAGTCCAATCCTAGGTAATATGCAGTATGCAAATGCAATCCTATTACATATGCTTCCAATTTACATTTCTTCAGTCTTCATTGTCTGCTGGGCCCACCATCTTCAAATCTTGATCTCCCACTAAATCTAATGTATTTACAATAAATAACAATGACAAGTAGGGGATACATTTTTAGGGGGTGGGAACGGGCTATAAACCAAGCCCACTTTTATTACATATGACATTCATATCGGGCCATAAACCAGGCCCATTAATAAAACCAACAACAATAAAGACAAAATGTAAATTCCTAACATACACCTACAAAATTGGTCATGGCAATCGATCATCCTTATCCAATAACATTTAATTCAAAATTAATTTATTGGATAACATGCTGTGGCAATTCAAATTTAAACAAGATAAAATCATATTTTATATATAAAATCACATTTCACATATAAAATCATATTTTATCTCCATATCAAATAAAATCATATTTTATCTATAAAATCCAATTTTACAAATAAAATCATATTTTATCTAATATATCATAAGATCATATCTTATCATCAATTGTACCAAAATAATTGATTTCAAAATTCAATTTACGGATAAAATATTAAAATTTTCCAAAAATTCAAATTTATCCAAAATCAATTTTAAAATTTACGGACTCGAACAATTCGATCCGAAATCTCGTGAACCAATCAAAAACAATTTTTGACCGGACCAAAAATAAAATTTTAACATATTAAAATTAATTTTTAATAAAATATTAATTTTTCCCGCGGGCCACCCGGGACACTCCCGGGTTGGCCCGCACCCGGGGCGCGGGCCGGGGCAGCCCGGCTGCCCCCTTAGGGCAGCAACGCTTGCTGCCCTGGCGGCGCCTGGCGCCGCCGCTGGGCGGCGCTGTGCGCCGCCCTGGGCGGCGCTGAGCGCTGCCCTGCGCAGCGCCCAGCGCTGCGCTGGGCAGCGCCGAGCGCTGCCCTGGGCAGCGCCGTGCGCCGCCCTGGGCGGCGACGGTCGCCGCCCTGGGCGGCGCCGTGCGCCCCCTTTGGGCGGCGCCGTGCGCCGCCCCTGGGGGCAGCGACCATCGCTGCCCCTTCCGGGCAGCGATCCAATCGCTGCCCGGGTTTCGCCCCCGAAAATAAAAATTTTTTATTAAAAATATTTATTTTGTTTCAAAAACCGAGACTCAAAAATTTTGTACAATTGATTAATTCAATCGATTGATCTGAGCAACCTGGCTCTGATACCACTGTTGAAAAACTGGCGGTTCTCAGACCAATCACGATTGATACCCGGTGCAGCGGAAGTTTAAAAATTTTTTCATGGAACAATTCCATGGTGTGGGTATCAACCGTTCATCGATTGAATTACGTGTGTGTGTAAAATTTAAATAACAATTAAATAAATTTTACCTCAAATCTCGCAACGAGATTAATGGACACCAACAGAACAATTCTGCTCTTGTTGTCTCTCCCTGGAACCGATGAACGCCTTCAATCAGGTCCACGAACAGAGGTTTAATCCCTCTGATAGATTGCACTAGAAAATCTATCAGAAGTTTTCTGCGAAGAGAATAAACGAATCTGATTCGCTATTCCTTACTGCGATTCAAAATCACAGACCGGAATTTCTCGGGCAGAGGGGGAGGGTTCGGCCGATTTGTTGAGAGAGAGGCTAGGGTTCGATTTTTGCTCTGTCTCAAAAATTATGACCTGTTGTGTGTAATTTCTGTACTGAAATAACTTATTTATAATGCAGGCCACTAACACCTTAGGGCCCATTAGTCATAAGCTGGGGCCCGACAAGCAAAGCCCGCTCGTTCAGAAATTAATATAAAATTCATCGTGACTCCGATTGATGAAACGATTTCACCAATGTGCACAGAAACCATTTCTGCACGTTTTAAAGTCAAAATAAATTTTCCTGAATCCGAATTCAGTGGTTTCCAAAAATGTCCATCCCTATGTCATTTTAGGAAACCCTACTCCCTTACTCTTAATTAAGAAGTCCAACTCCTTAGTTCATTAAATTTAACTCTTTAAATTTAACTATCTCAACGGGGATTAAAACTCCATTACACTGTGTGACCCTCAATGGTTCAGGGATACAGCTAGCCGTGGGCTCACAACTCCTTGTGACTCGGAACAACACTTTCCGACTTGCCCAACGAATCATGGTAAAGCGCCTAGCAACATCGCCCCATGATTCCCTAGGTATCACTGATAGTGCCTACAAGAACCAGTAGATTTTGGTTAACGTACAGTACGGTCCCTTCATCCATATATCCCGATCGAATCAACAACCATTGGTATATCGAGAGTCGCTCAAGATTCGATAACTATGCAATACATCTTGAAGATCAAATTAGTGACATCGCATGTGCTACTAAGAAACCATTTCTTAAATCACATCAAGTACTCTGGCCAGAGATTTGTCACACTAATATCTCCTCAGATCGCATAGGATATCCACACTCGCAAGTATGTGGTGAATCCTTGACAACAATGCATTGACTCCTATATGTGTCGTAACTGTACCCAATCTCGACACCTGATGACCCCCTCAGAGTCGGTAAACGAGTCAAAGCACAGTACTAGCATATAGAGTCTCCATGATGTTTCAAGTCGTAAGGACTAATGGTGTACAACCAAAACCGCGGACTTTATCCACTCGATAAGTGATAACCACTTGGAAAGTCCGGATAGGGTAGTTCGACTATTCATCCTATGAATATCCATTTGCATGCTTCGAACATCTCCATGTTCCCTACCAATGAAACGTGGTACTCCGCATCGCAAATGCTAGTCTCAAACTCGAGCGATCCTTATCCTTATTATCGGACGGCTCAATCGACTAGGAACGGTTTTAGAATATACAGTGACTATAAGATGTATTTCATGATAGACATCTCCATGTTCTACCACATCTTACATACACTATAGTATATTCAAGGTCTTTATCAAAACAACAATAGTATATCACAATATAACAATATGAAGTAATATAAAGTCATTGCCATAAAAGTGTAAATAATATTAAACAAAAGATTGTTTATACAAAGAGTCAACAAAGCCCATAGCCACACAGTTGGCTCACTGGGCACCCACTCTTACAGATTTTATGGAAAAGAAGAAGAAAATAAGAATTTTGAAGAGAAAAGAAAATAAAAAGAAAAAAGACGAATGAAGAAAAGAATGAACAGGAGAAAGAAAAATCTATTGGGCTTTTTATATGGGCTTGTTGTTAGCGCTTCTCAAGCGCTAAAGAAGAAGGGTGAAGCGCAAAAGCGCTATTTGACGTGAATATTGAAGATCGAGATTAGAGCCTTATGCGCGCCCGCGTGAGAATCCTGGAGCGGCCGCGCGTGATGAGATTTTAGCGTTTTAAAATTATTGCTGGAAGGAAAGTTTTTATTTTCTTGGGCTTTTGAGTGGGCTTTTTCAAGGGATTCTTGAACGTCAGATTTGGGGAGGAGCCGCCACACATATACACATCAGATATCAGACACAGGAATTGATCGTGATTTCTGGAAGAATTCTGTGCTTTTTACTTGAAGAACAAAAGACGGAGATCGATGGTTCGGACACGGCGTCGACAACGGATTTGTTTACTTTTATTTATTTATTTAATTCTGAATTCATGTCTGGATTTTTGAACATGTTTTGGTTTTATTTGAATTCAGTTATGAACTAATTTTTTAGAGTCTAGAGGTCGGATGGAACCTGGTGTAGACGCTTTCATGAATTTTTGATTTGATTGAATTGAGTTTCTTCTAGATTAATTGTTTTTCTAGAATTGATTGTCTTTTCAATTATCTGATCACTAATTGATTTGTTATATTTATTTGAAATCTGGCACTCGGGAAAGGAGATTTTGAATAGGACCAATAGAAAATACACTGTTAATTATTTATATAACTCGGAAGAGTGTATAATTTTAATAGAGCTTTTAAAAAGAACATTGTTTTGAATTGATCATTTCAATTAGATTTTTAATAGAGATATTGGAATTGAATTGTAGTTGATATATTTTATTCGGCACTCGGGAGAGGGAATAATACACTTAAGTGTTCTTGGCTATTAATTGATTGAAATTCATGAAGATTAATTAATTAGGATTGATTGTTGTTGAAACCGGGTGAAATCTAAATCTCTAGACTATTTTTCTCTGATTGATATTTATCTGAAAGTTGTGTGCGTGCTGTCAAAAACTCATTGATTATTTTATTCTGCAAAATTCTCAACTATTGATTTTCTAGATAAAGTTTAGACTATTTTAATTACAAGCACTGAATATTTTTATTTTACTCTCTGTGGGAACGATACTTGATTTTTCACTATATTAAAATTGACACTCGTACGCTTGCGAGCATTTTTCACAACAAGTTTTTGGCGCCATTGCCGGGGAGTAAATTTTATTTTTTTTAGTCTTGTTACCAATTAGTCTAGATTTTAATTTAGAGTTTTATTTATTTTATTTTTAAGTTACTAATTTATTTCTTCTTATTTTTAATTGCAGTTTATGCGACGATATCAAAGTGCAAATTCTTTACTCTTTGATCCAGAGATCGAGCGCACTGCACGTGATTTAAGAAGAATTAGAAGAGAAGAAGTCAATAGAATGGCTGAAGATAATGTAAATCAAGCTCCACTGGTGCCAATTAGAGATCACTTTCGATCGAAGATCCAGGCTCACTATTCTGGAATCGCTCGAGGAACCATTAACGCCAATAATTTTGAACTGAAGCTGGCTTTGATCAACATGGTTCAACAGAATCAGTTTAATGGAGTGCAACTGCCAATCCTCATCTACATCTGCGGACTTTCTTGGAAATAACTGATACGGTAAAAATTAATGGTGTTCCTGATGATATTATTCGATTACGCTTGTTTTCTTTTTCTCTCAGGGATCAGGCCAGGAGTTGGTTGCAATCACTGCCGCTAGGAAGCATCACTACTTGGGAGGGGATGACAGAAAAATTTCTTGCAAAATATTTTCCACCTGCCAAATCCACCCAACTGAAGATTGAGATCAGCACATTCAGAAAGATGGACACTGAACAGCTATACGAGGCGTGGGAAAGGTACAAAGATTTGATTAGACGTTGTCATAACCATAAATTTGCAGATTGGGAGCAAATCGAATTGTTCTACAATGGGTTGAATGCGCCTACAAGGATGTATGTGGACTCTGCTTTTGGAGGTACCATATTTGCGAAGGACCCTATACAGGCCTACGATATGCTGGAACAGATGACAATCAATAGGTTCCAATGGCCATCTGAGCTTATGGGAGTCAAGAAGCCAGTTGGAGTTTATGCAGTGGATCCTCTCACATCTATCACTGCCCAATTATCTGCACTGACTACACAGGTAGCTGCGTTGAATAAAGTGAGTGTTGCAGAACCAGCAGGTGTGTTGGGTGCTGTGGACGAACCTTACCATCCTCATGAACAAGCCCAGTACATCAATCAAAGAAGTTATGGAGGCTATCGAGGTAACCCTGTCCCTAATACTTACCATCCTAGCTTGCGTACTCATGAAAATTTTTCTTATGATAACAACAAAAATGTGTTGAATCCTCCTCCGGGGTTCAATACAAACAAGGATGAGGGTAAGCCTTCTTTGGAAGATGTGGTTAGTACTTTTGTGCAGGAATCTGGTAAAAAGCTGGCGAGGACTGAGACTCGCCTGGACAGCTTAGAGACGCACATGGCCAACATGGGTGCTGTGTTGCAATCTATGGAGACTAGCATTGGGCATTTGGCGAATGCCTTACAGGATAACAACAGAGGCCTGTTTACGAGCAACACTGAGGTAAATCCAAAGGAGCAGTGTAATGTCATAGAGTTGAGGAGTGGGAAAGAAGTTGGAGTCCAGGAACATGCAGCTGATGTAGAAAAAGTTGCAGTTAAGGAAGCGATCGAAGAGAAGGAGCCTGAACTTGAAGAGAAACCGATTTATAACCCTCAACTATCATATCCTCAGAGGTTCAAGAAGAAAGCTTTAGATGAGCAGTTCTCCAAATTTTTGGATATTTTCAAGAAAATTCACATCAACATCCCCTTTGTTGATGCTTTGGAACAAATGCCAAACTATGCGAAGTTCATCAAGGAGGTGATGTCCAAGAAGAGGAGCCTGCTAGAGAATGAAATTGAGAAATTAACTGAAGAATGCAGTGTCGTGCTACAAAAGAAGATGCCACAAAAGCTGAAAGATCCAGGGAGTTTTACTATTCCTTGTTCTATTGGTGGATCTAATTTTACTACTGCACTATGTGATTTAGGGGCCAGTATTAATTAAATGTCATTATCTATTTACAGGGCCTTGGAGTTGGGAGATATGAAATCGACTATGATTTCATTGCAGTTGGCGGATAGAAGCATTACATACCCACTTGGAATTGCTGAAGATGTTCTAGTCAAGGTGTATAAATTCATCTTCCCAGTGGATTTTGTGATCTTGAACATTGAAGCGGATCATGGTGCTCCGCTAATTTTTGGGAGACCATTTTTAGCTACGGCGGATGCCAAAATTGAAGTAAAGAAGGGTGAATTGTCAATGGCTGTGGAGTACGAACGAGTGATTTTCAATCTATTCACAAAAGCACCTAATCCACCCATCGAAGAATTATGCTTAATTGAGCCGGTTGTGAAGAATAAAGCGCCAAGTTCATCAACAAAGAAGGCCACGAAAAAGAGAGCGAAATTTAAAAGGCGGTTCGTGGAATTTATTTGACGAGTGAAAGAGAAAGGGAAGACTTAATAGCGGTGAAAGTCGGGCTGACGACTCTAAATCAAGCGCTTTTTGGGAGGCAACCCAAAATTTTTGTGTTATTTTATTTTTATTTCTTTTCTATTTTTATTCAATTTATGCTTTAATTTTTATTTTTGTTCATTAGATAATTTTTGATTTTTGAATGCATTATTGGGAATTTTGGAGGCCTGATATTATAAAATTGTTGAATTTTTTTTTCAGGATTTTAGAAGTTTGGGCAGAAGCTTGTGCGCGCCCGCTTGACTCTCCCGCGCTCGCCTCGCCTCTACTCTTCCTTAAGTGCGCAACACCTGCGCAATCGCGCTCCCCATCAATGCACAAACATGCGCTATTGATGGGCATGTTTGTGTTGCATATTTTATTATCATTTTATTGTCATTTGTGTGTGCATTCATTTGTTTTAATTAAGTTTTTGTTGGTTTTTCATACATCGTGTCTACATTACACGCTCCCGTGTTTATTGTATAGGACGTAGCATTTTGTCGAGGAAAAGATGGAAAAGCTATTGCGCGAGAATGAATTACGGAGCAGCAATGATCAGAAAATCATATTTAATTTTATAAAAGACAAAATCCGATCTGCACTGTCCAGAATAAAGTTCAAGATGTTTTGAAGCATCTGTCCAAATTTCAGCTCAATCCGACGGCTAGATCTCCGGATATGAATTTTGCAAAATCTCTGCTCGCTGGGAAAAAAGCTGCGCGCTCGAGCGGATGTACTCGGAGCAATCGAGCGGCCAAGAAGTTGAAAAATAGAGAATTGCATATTATTGAGCGATCAATCGGACGAACTCGGTGCGCTCGATCGCACCGACTTTTCCGAGAAATCTGTTTTAATTAGAAAACTTTCTTGGGAAGGACTCTAGTCTTTAAATACATCATATAACTCGAAAATTACGATCTTTGGGAGGAATTCTGAATATCTTTAGACGGCTACATACAGAGAATTCATCTGGCGGCTATGTTTTATCTTTCTTATTCTTATATTTTAATTCTTCTTGTTTTTATTCTTGGTTGAGGAAGACGAACCCTTGAATTTATTTATCTTGTGAGATTCAGATTTTCATTGTTTAATTTAATTTGAGTATCAAGAGTTGTTCTGATTTATTTCATGTTTGTATGTGAGATTATAGGCCTGTGATTTCGCTATACAATCTACTGCTAAATTAGAATTCAAATCCGTAATTGTTTGAACCATCTAATTTGTGAAGCAACTACGTTTGATATTTTCTGCTGTTGAATTTATTAATTCGTAGGAACAACAATTGACTAGGCTAAATACATCCGCTAGTGCATGTGTTGTCTAGATTCATCAGTTTCATTCATATGAATGCTACCGTGGATTTAAATCTAGATTGCTGTTATCGGGTTAATTTATTGGTAAGGGTTAATTTAGAATGCTGTTTTCTAATTAACTAAAATTAAGGTGAAACAGGAATTTGATTTTCAATGATGAATATTCGATGTGAATTAATTATTTTTAGAGAATCGATGATCGAGTGAATGATTTCAAGGGTGTAGTCGACCGATACCAAGTCTCGTTAATTTATTGATCTTCCTTATTTTAATTCTTGCATAGTAGTTAATTCTAAAATTTCCAAATCCCCTTTTATTTATTCCCAGTATTTTTAATAACACAAATAAATTTCACTTTCCTCGTGGGAACGATCCCTACTCTCGCTACTACATGTTTATTTAGTTAATCTGAGTTGGGTTAATTTGGGCGTGATACGACTAAGCGCTACCAAATTTTGGCGCCGTTGCCGGGGAAATGCGTTTCATTTATTTGTGTTTTTGTTTTGTTTTTTTTTATTATTATTATTTCTCCTAGTGCTACTCTGATTTGTTCGTGCGTGCAGGTGAATCTTCGGAAGAAGAAGAATTTCCATACGACCCAAAGATAGAAAGAATTTTGCTTAGGCAAAGGGGGATTCTTGCAGTGTGATACTTCGAGATGTCAAATCGACAAGTATTAGCAAGTTTTATTCAGCAACACGGAGAGCCATTCTACACAGCATGGAAGAGATTTAAAGATTTGGAAACCATCTTCCGGTATCATGAGTTTTCTAACTATTCTCTCCTTACATATTTTCTTAATGGTTTGGATGCAGTGACAAGAAAATGGGTAATTGATGGACCTTTCACAGCCGGCATTTCAATATTTTTCCAAGATGATGATACCATGAGACACCTGTTGGATGATATGGCCGAGTTTGACTATTACCGGTATTCACACTCTCAATCCCCGGATTTTACAAACCAACCATTTGAGCTTCAAAATGAGGAGGGAAGTTGTTCGCAGTTGATCTTACATCCGCTAGAGAATATCATGAGCAAGCTTGTGGCATCGACTGTGGAAACTGTAGAAGATCTAAAAAAATTCTAGATGTCACCTTGTGGAGCACATAGAGAATATCAAGAGATCACTCGTCCATGAATACCGAGAACATGAAGTGAATCAAGATACTCAAGAATTGACCAACCCAATTTGGTTTAATGATGATGACTCAGAGAACCAGAATTGGGAGTGCGAATCAATTCCTACTGAAGATTTAGAGGTGTTTGAGTCTTCTCTTCTTATTGGACCTCATTCGGAAGATGTTCTGGAAGAAATTTCGTACGATGGAAATATGTTACCACTTGAGTTTGAGGATGACGGAGTTCAAGAGTCTATCGATATGAGCTCATCGATAGTATTATCATACACACATCCCCAAGATTCTTCCTTTCCATTCGTACCAGTCTCAAAAGATGTTAGCTTCCAAGAGCCCACCGAGACGTTCTCTTCCCATGTTTATCAGCTACTTTGGAGTGTTGTTGCGGTGACGAGTTTTAACTATTTATATCTGGCCAAGCTTGAGGGCTTATGGAACCAAGACCCATTTGTGGTGTCATATGACACTTATTTTGGGCGTTAGCCGCTCTTTGAGCAGTGCTTCTGAGAGTCAAGCCGATGACTGAAAATCAAGCGCTGGCTGGGAGGCAACCCAGTGTCTTTTTCCTTTATTTCATTTTGTTTTGTTTTTGTTTTGTTTTGTTTTTTGTTTTATTTTCTTTGTTTTCAGGAGCCTAGCCGCCCCATCTGCTGTCCAATTTTCAATAGGAGTCTTCCATTATTCAGCCTGAGGCCAAAGAGGACGACAACGCCAACACTTGAACCAGGGGAGTTCTGTTTTAATTTTGCATCTCGTTATCATTTTGTTATTTGTGTTGTGTGTTGTGTTTTTAGTGCTAGAGCATTGAGGGCAATGCTTTAGATAAGTGTGGGGGGGGGGGGGGGTGGGGGGGGGTGCATTCAGTGTTTTGTTGTTTGTTTTGCATTGTGTTTGTTGCGTACTTGCATATAGTTCATAAATTGTTTCATGAGTGTTTTGTATGCTTATGTAAAGGATGATTTCTAGCCTATGACGAGATAGTTGAAAAATGATGATTTTTGAAAATTTTTTACTCTTGATTGGATATGAGAAACCGGAGGTTGTTTGTTGAATATTCTAAGCACGCTTGTTTAACCGGTGAAGTGTAGCGATGTATTAGATATCGTGGATGTCTGTTGGACCATTGCACAACAATAGGTGTTTGTGGAACTTGATAGTTCTTAAGTCTTGATGATCCTGTTGATTTAGCATTTACTCTCTTGGGTATTTTTAGACGTAGAAAAAGAAAAAAATCAGTTTTTATAGCATGTTTATGAAGTAATCAACTCCATCCGGGTTGCAAGCAAGATGTTTGAAATTCTACTCATCTTGTTTGTGGCTAAGTTTGCGGAAAAAATAAAATGGGGTTTAGCCTTGAAAAAAATAAATTAGTAAGGCATCAGTTCCATCCGGGCTTGGAAGGTGAATGAAATCTTATTCACTATTTCATAGCTAAGTATGCGGGTAATTATTGGGACTGCAAAAGAAATCGCAAATTAGTGCTTAGTTATCTTGAGAGAGTTGTGTTTTGTTGATGGATTGTTGGGAGGAGAGTTCTTGATTGTGAAGCTTGCACTAAATTGTTTTTAGGTCGGCGAACAGTCTTGAAACTTTGTCTTTTGAAGTTGCATGTAACTGGGGTAACATGTCACACACACACATTTGCATTCGACTGAAGGTGTATCATTGATGATTGAGAGTCGCTATGAACTTATTTTTAGATGAAAGTGGTTTTCTCTGAGGCTATGATTTGTGTGATTCGTCCTTGCTTATGTTTTTGTTCTGTTTCATTTTGTTTTTGCATAACTTGCTTGAGGGCGAGCAAGGATTAAGTGTGGGGGTATTTGATGGGCATGTTTGTGTTGCATATTTTATTATCATTTTATTGTCATTTGTGTGTGCATTCATTTGTTTTAATTAAGTTTTTGTTGGTTTTTCATACATCGTGTCTACATTACACGCTCCCGTGTTTATTGTATAGGACGTAGCATTTTGTCGAGAAAAAGATGGAAAATCTATTGCGCGAGAATGAATTACGGAGCAGCAATGATCAGAAAATTATATTTAATTTTATAAAAGTCAAAATCCGATCTTCACCGTCCAGAATATAGTTCAAGATGTTTTTAAGAAGCTGTCCAAATTTCAGCTCAATCCGACGGCTAGATCTCTGGATATGAATTTTTCAAAATCGCTGCTTGCTAGGAAAAAAGCTGCGCGCTCGAGCGGACGTACTCGGAGCGATCGAGCGGCCAAGAAGTTGAAAAACAGAGAATTGCATATTATTGAGCGATCGATCAGACGAACTCGGTGCGCTCGATCGCACCGACTTTTCCGAGAAATCTGTTTAATTAGGAAACTTTCTTGGGAAGGACTCTAGTCTTTAAATATATCATATAACTCGAAAATTACGATCTTTGGGAGGAATTCTGAAGATCTTTAGACGGCTACATACAGAGAATTCATCTGGCGGCTAGGTTTTATCTTTCTTGTTCTTAGATTTTATTTATTCTTGTTTTTATTCTTGGTTGAGGAAGATGAACCCTTGAATTTATTTATCTTGTGAGATTCAAATTTTCATTGTTTAATTCAATTTGAGTATCAAGAGTTGTTCTGATTTATTTCATGTTTGTATGTGAGATTATAGGCCTGTGATTTCGCTATACAATCTACTGCTAAATTAAATTCAAATCCGTAATTGTTTGAACCATCTAATTTGTGAAGCAACTACGTTTGATATTTTCTGCTGTTGAATTTATTAATTCGTAGGAACAACAATTGACTAGGCTAAATACATCCGTTGGTGCATGTGTTGTCTAGATTCATCAGTTTCACTCATATGAATGCTACCGTGGATTTAAATCTAGATTGCTGTTATCGGGTTAATTTATTGGTAAGGGTTAATTTAGAATGCTGTTTTCTAATTAACTAAAATTAAGGTAAAACAAGAATTTGATTTTCAATGATGAATATTCGATGTGAATTAATTATTTTTAGAGAATCGATGATCGAGTGAATGATTTTAAGGGTGTAGTCGACCGATACCAAGTCTCGTTAATTTATTGATCTTCCTTATTTTAATTCTTGCATAATAGTTAATTCTAAAATTTCCAAATCCCCTTTTATTTATTTCTATTATTTTTAATAACACAAATAAATTTCACTTTCCTCGTGGGAACGATCCCTACTCTCGCTACTACATGTTTATTTAGTTAATCTGAGTTGGGTTAATTTGGGCGTGATACGACTAAGCGCTACCAGCTATCGCGCTCACCATCAGCGCTACACACCAGCGCCAACAAGCAACGAAGGGCGCAACTCAAGGGCGCTACTACTAGCGTTATCGCGCTTACGAAATGTGCTAAACCAAGCGCAATCGCGCTGCTCACCTGCACAACACCAAGTGCCAACGAGCAACATTAACAGCGCTTCCCATAGCGCAAACGCGCATCTCATTGGCGCAGCTCAAAGCGCAAATGTGCATCTACACCAGCAATTCAAGCGCTAACTATCTCCTGCAAGCGCGATAGCGCTCCTGGACGGCACCTACTCTTGCGCTAACGAGACCCTCTTCTGCACTACATTCTAGCGCAATCGCGCTCCCAGCTACTCTGCCCTGCGCAAATAATAACCATCAGCGCTCCATCTCTAGCGCAAACGCGCTCCAAGCTGTTTCCCTTCCATGCGCAAACGGGCAACCTTCAGCAGAAATTCCATGCGCAAATGAGATCACCAACAGCGCATCTAAGGTGCTATCGCGCTACCAGCAGACCAACCGCGCAGCTCTACATGCTCTCATCCATGCGCACACAATCTTTACCAGCTGCTCCGTACATGCGATAGTGACGCTGATCCCTTCATTCACTTGTGCGACAACGAGCAATCCTACCATGCGCCATCGAGTTCCTACAACCACATCCGCTTTGCGCACTTTTTCATTTTTCCTTTATACATTAAGCGAGTTATATTGTCTTGATTGCTTCGGGATTTAATTTTGTGTATTATTTTATCGTGTGCATGTATTCTTTTCAGGTTAATTTGGATGTTCATGTTGTGCGTCTTCAATTTCCTCCCATGGTCGCCTTCTAATGGTGTTATACATGTTGCCAATTTTTTCTATTCATGGAGATGATGATGGTTACACCGAGTACTGATGCTCGGTGTCGAAGGTACGCGTCCCTTGTTCTTTTTATAGTTTTTAATCATTAGGGACAATTATTATACTAAGTTTGGGGGGGGTAAATCAGTGTTTGATTTAGTTGAGTAGTTGAGTTTTATTGTGTGCTTCATAGATAAAATTTCATAGATAAACTTTTTGTTTGAGTTTAGTTGTTGTTGAAGTGAGTAGAGTTTAAAGGAAGTAGAAAAATAATTGGATGCATGGCTGATGAAAAAAAAATTTTGTGCTTTAACTGAAATCCATGACTGTCTACCTATCTGACAAATATTTTTGAGAAAATGGAACCACTTAGATGAACAATTTTCTATATACTCTGTGATTAATACTTGAATCTGATTTTTGAAACATACAAACATAGATATGATTGAGGCATTGTTTGAAATTTTTGGGCCTAATTTTTGTTGAAATAAATGTATCCTTAGTTGCCCATTTGAGCCTACACGTATATTAGTACAATGAGGTACAAAATCTGAACATTGTTGTGGAAATCATCGTTTATTGCTGATGATTATTCTTTTCTGCACTGATTGAAATTTGTATGAATTAATTGTGGATTGAGACTTGTCTAGAACTAGTTCAAACACTCTTTGAGGTGAAATACGGGCAAAATTGTGATTAGGGATGATTTAGGCAATTTTTATGATATTCGTTTGAGCCTTTCAAGCAACCCACTGATTTAATTTTATCCCTAGTACCTTGTTTGAACTTTATTAAAAATCGAATGACATGCGTGTAAACGTATGATAAAACCCCCATTCGTCATTATTTCAAGGTCCTACTTTTACTACCTGAATAGCCTAAACACTATTTCCTACCTTTAAGGGAGTACTTTAAATGCTAAAATGTTATAAGCTCCTAGTTTTATTTGTGAAAAATGGAATGGTGTGGTGGATGAATTGAAAAGAAAGAGGTAGTAGTGAAAAAAAAGAGAGAGTTGAAAAGAGGTATTAGTGAAAAAAAAAAAGAAAAAAGTTGTGAAATAAGTTGTGAAAAATTTGAAAAATCAATGAAGTGAAAAATAAATGTGAAATTGTGAATGAAAAGGAGTTGAAGTTAGATTGAGCATAAATGTAAATTACTCCTTATTTTGAATTCTTAATCCTTCATTTGTAGCCATGAGCCAGGCCTTACATTATAAGCTGATTAAGTACTATTGACCGAGTCTCAGTTGCCCAATATACTAGTGGAGAAGAGTTGCGAGAATTTAGCCTATGGACTGTTGATAGAAACTTTTAATGATTATGAATTTTTGATCGAAACACGCACACACTATTATTCTTTACATTTACCAGATTGTGAGTGTTTTTGATTTTATATCCTATATTTGATCTCTTACTGCCTTGAAAAGTCCTCATGATCTATGGATATTTGAATTGAACTTGGATAAGGGTGTTTTGAAACGTAAGTTGCGGAGATTGTAAGTTTATGCGGTTATTTAGTTATGATTAAAATTTACAAGTGTTAGTAGGTTGGATGGGATTGGATTTGAATATTTTAAAATTATTGTTGAGGCCATTTCTTCATAATATTTCTTGGATATTCTTGTTGGTTTTTGGTGATTTAAGTTTTTTGGAAGTTATTGTTTTGATAGTTTTGCTCGGGACTAGCAAAAGTCTAAGTTTGAGGGTATTTGATAAGTGTATTTTATACACTTAAATTATATATGATTTTAATTATTAATTGTTTGTTTCGAAGATTTAGGTGGAGTTTTGTTGTTTTTGTGTTTGTAGGGAATTATGGAGATTTTATGAAAAAGAAGAAGAAAATAAGAATTTTGAAGAGAAAAGAAAATAAAAAGGAAAAAGAAAAGAAGAAAGAAGAAAAGAATGAACAGGAGAAAGAAAAGTCTATTGGGCTTTTTATATGGGCTTGTTGTTAGCGTTTCTCAAGCGCTAAAGAAGAAGGGTGAAGCGCAAAAGTGCTATTTGACGTGAAGATTGAAGATCGAGATCAGAGCCTTATGCGCGCCCGCGTGAGAATCAGAGACATGAGTGGGCTTTTGAGTGGGCTTTTTCAAGGGATTCTTGAGCGTCAGATTTGGGGAGGAGCCGCCACACATATACACATCAGATATCAGAGACATGAATTGATCGTGATTTCTGGAAGAATTCTGTGCTTTTTACTTGAAGAACAAAAGACGGAGATCGATAGTCTGGACACGGCGTCAACGACAGATTTGTTTACTTACTTTTATTTATTTAATTCTGAATTCATGTCTGGATTTTTGAACATGTTTTGGTTTTATTTGAATTCAGTTATGAACTAATTTTTTAGAGTCTAGAGGTCGGATGGAACCTGATGTAGACGCTTTCATGAATTTTTGATTTGATTGAATTGAGTTTCTTCTAGATTAATTGTTTTTCTAGAATTGATTGTCTTTTCAATTATCTGATCACTAATTGATTTGTTAAATTTATTTGAAATCTGGCACTCGGGAGAGAAAATTTTGAATAGGACCAATAGAAAATACATTGTTAATTATTTATATAACTCGGGAGAATGTATAATTTTAACAGAGCTTTTAAAAAGAACATTGTTTTGAATTGATCATTGCAATTAGATTCTTAATAGGGATATTGGAATTGAATTGTAGTTGATATATTTTATTCGGAACTCGGGAGAGGGAATTATACACTTAAGTGTTCTTGACTATTAATTGATTGAAATTCATGAAGATTAATTAATTAGAATTGATTGTTGTTGAAACCAGGTGAAATCTAAATCTCTAGACCATTTTTCTCTGATTGATATTTATCTGAAAGTTGTGTGTGTGCTGTTAAAAACTCACTGATTATTTTATTCTGCAAAATTCTCAACTATTGATTTTCTAGATAAAGTTTAGACTATTTTAATTACAAGAACTGAATATTTTCATTTTACTTTCTGTGGGAACGATACTTGATTTTTCACTATATTAAAACTTGACACTCGTACCCTTGCGAACATTTTTCACAACAACGATTTAGGCTCATTATTCTGGAATCGCTCGAGGGACGATAAATGCAAACAAATTCGAACTGAAGCCGGCTTTGATCAACATGGTTCAACAGAACCAGTTTAATGGGAGTTCAACTGCTGATCCTCATCTACACCTGCGGACTTTTTTTGGAGATAACTGATACGGTAAAGATGAATGGTGTACGTGAGGATATTATTCGCTTACACTTGTTTCCTTTCTCTCTCAGGGACTAGGCAAGGAGTTAGCTACAATCGCTGCCGTTGGGAAGTATTACTACATGGGAGGAGATGACAGTGAAATTTCTTGAAAAATATTTTTCACCTGCCAAATCCACCCAACTAAACATCGAAATCAGCACCTTCAGGCAGATGAACTCTGCACAGCTCTTCGAAGCATGGGAAAGGTACACAGATTTACTTAGACATTGTCCTAACCATAATTTTGTAGATTGGGAGCAAATTGAGTGGTTTTACAATGGACTGACGAGGATTTCTGTGGATTCTGCTTCTGGAGGTACCATTTTTGCTAAAGACCCTGTACAGGCCTACGATATGCTGGAACAGATGACCATCAACAGTTTTCAATGACCATCTGAGCGTATTGGAGTCAATAAGCCTGTTGGGGTGTATGCAGTGGATCCTCTTACTTCAATAACTGCACAATTATCTGCACTGACTACACAAGTGATCGCATTGAATAAAGGAAGTGTGGCGGAACAAGCAGGTGTGTCGGGTGCTATGGAAGAATCTCACCATCCTGAACAAGTGCAGTACATAAATCAAAGATGTTATGGAGGCTATAGAGGTAATTCTGTTCCCAATACTTATCACCAGGTTTACGAAATCATGAAAATTTTTCATATGCTAACAATACAAATAAGGGTGAAGGTAAACCTTCTTTGGAGGATGTTTTTAGTAGTTTTGTGCAGGAATCGAGCAAGAGGATGGCGAGGACTGAGTCTCGCCTTTACAGCTTAGAGATGCATGTGGCTAATATGGGCGTTGTGCTGCAATCTATGGAGACTAGTATTGGGCAGCTGGCAAATGCTTTGAAAGATAACAACATAGGTCAATTTCCAAGAAATACAGAGATAAATCCAAAGGAGCAATGTAATGCTATCACCTTAAGGATTGGGAAACAACTAGGTAATGAAGAAGGAAACCATGAGAGCAAGACATCTGATAGGGCTAAAAAAACTGTATTTGAAGAGAAGAAATTCGAGGAAAAGGATATTGAATCTGAGCAGAAACCGATGTACAAGCCTCCACTTCCATATCCCCAAAGATTCAAGAAGAAGGCATTGGACGAGCAGTTCTCCAAATTCTTGAAGATTTTCAAGAAGATACATCAACATCCCTTTTGTTGATGCATTGGAGCAAATGTCGAACTACGCAAAGTTTATCAAAGAGGTAATGTCCAAGAAAAGGAGGCTGCTAGAGAACGAGGTGGTCAACTTAACTGAAAAATGTAGTGTGCTACAAAAGAAGATGCCACAAAAGCTTAAAGATCTAGGGAGTTTTACTATTCTTTGTTTTATTGGTGGATCTCATGTTAGTAGTGTTTTATGTGATTTAGGTGTCAGTATTAATTTAATAATGTCATTGTCTATTTACAGGGCCTTGGAATTGGGAGATATAAAATCGACCACGATCACATTACAGTTGGCGGATAGAAGCATCACATATCCACGGGCTATTGTTGAAGATGTGTTAGTCAAGGTGGATAAATTCATATTTTCGACTGATTTTGTGAACTTAGACATGGAAGCAGATCATGGTGCTTCATTGATTTTTGGAAGACCGTTTTTGGCTACTGCTAATGCAAAAATAGATGTCAAAAAGGGTGAATTGTCGATGGGTGTGGAAGGCGAACGAGTGATTTTTAACATATTCATGAAGACACTTAACCCAACTGTTGAAGAATTATGCTTGATTAAGCGGATTGTGAAGCTGAAGGGTTGTCAAAAAGTTGTTATTGAGGTTGAATCTCCAAAGGAGAGAGAGCCAATATTACCAAAGAAGAAAAACACAAAAGAGAAGGCGAAATTTAAAAATCGGTTTGTGGAATATATTTGGCATGTGAAAGAAAATGGGAAGAACCCTACCAAAGCGACAACCACCTAAGACCGGTGAAAGTCGGGCTGACGACTCTAAACCAAGCGCTTTTTGGGAGGCAACCCAAAATTTTTGTGTTATTTTGTTTTTATTTCATTTTTTATTTTTATTTTCATCTAATGTATTCTTTAATTTTTCGTCCATTTTTTTTTAATGAGTTAATCTATTATTTTGGAGTGCATTACTGGGAATTTTGGAGGCCTAATTTTATAAATTTTTGGATTTTTTTCAAGATGTGAGAATTCTTGTTCGAAGTTTATGCGCGCTCGCGCAAGCCTTGGAGCGCGCCCGCGCCCTCTCTACGCATCCCTGATGCAAAATAGCTATATCATGCGCAATAACGTTAAGGAACCACGCTAATCCATGCACTATAGCTCTTCCGAACAGCGCAAATCCTTGCGCTAACACGCTTATCAACCACGCAAATCCTTGCGCTATTGCGCTACACAAGGGCACAACAAATAAGCACAAACTCTCTTCCCAACTGCGCAGAAACCATGCGCTAACGCGCTCCTGAAGGGCGCTACACCATGCTCTATCGCGCTTCTGAACCGCACCTCATCCCAGCACTACAGCGCCTCCGAACCGCGCCAAATCTTGCTCAATCGCGCTTTTGAAGAGCGCCATCACATATTAATTCAAAGAGAAAGGTTGTCTCACTCTCGCACAATATTATCCTGCCTTATCCACCTCCTCCGCAGTGGTTTCCTAATGATACTGTAGATTCTGCGACTTCTTTTCATGGAGATGATGATGAGACCGAGTCCTGATGCTCAGTGTCGAAGGTACGAGTCCCTTGTTCTTTTTCTTGAATTCAATCATTGGGAACAATGATCGTATCTAATTTTGGGGGGTGAATAATTATTTTTGTGCACATATGTTTTTTGCATGCCTGAAGTTGAAGTTTTTGATGTTAGAAAGTGAATTTTTTTATGTTGAGATACACTTGATATGATATTTATGCACTGCTTGTATTTTTCTTTTTGTTTCGTGTTTTTGTTTCGTGTTCTTTTTACAAAAGAAAAAAAATTGAAAAATTAGAAAACAAAAAGAAAAATGGCCTATGATGATGAATGAGGAAGAAAAAATAGCATTTTAAATCTAGTATGGTGAAATTTTTCTTGAGTTCTCACAAATTATGCACCATGTCTTGATTGTCTAGACCTTAGTGATTAGAGAAACTGTGTGATTTTGTGCGTGAATTGGATGATTCAATTGTTAACGTTGGTGATTTATGTATACTTGAAACCGAGGTAGACTTCTACGAGCTTAGAAATGATTTAGGCTATAAATTAATAATAGCTCCATCCAGGTCATTAACGAAGAATTGAAATCCTAATTCCCTTATCCTTGGCTAAGTATGCGGAAAAAATGGGGTTGCAAATTTATGGAAAAAAAATTAGAATTTTTGAAAAATTTTATAACTCCATCCGGGCCTGGAAAGGGATTGAAATCCTAATCTCCAATTCATGGCTAAGTTTGCGGATAAAATGGGGTTAATGCTCCATCCGGGCTATATACTAGGGGATTAAAATCCGAATCCTATCTTTAGTTATAGCTAAGTCTGCAGGTAATTATTGGGGCTAAATAAATAAAAAATGGGTGCAAAATCCGATGATTTTATAAAAAAAAAAGTGATATAATTTGAAAAGTTCTTTAGATCTTAGTGAGTAGAAATTAAACTTGGTGGAGAGTGTTTAAAAACTAGAGAGCAGAGTTGATGATTCTATAAAATGAACTTGTTGCATTAGTGTATCGAAAGCTAGGTGGATAGACAAGATTGATAATTCACACACGCACGAGAACTCTTGAGAAATCTAACTACACATGGATTAATTGTTGGATAACTGAGGCAGGTTGGTTTGAATAATTTATTTTATCTTTTCTTGTGTGTAGTTTAGTTGTTTGTTTGTTTGTTTTGTTTAGTTTTGTTCGGGACTAGCAAATATTTAAGTTTAGGAGAATTTGATAAGTGCATTTTATGCACTTAATATGTTTATGATTTTAATTGTTAATTGATTTGTTTCGAGCAGATTTATGCGTTGTTTTGTTGTTTTTATATATGCAGGGAATTATTAAATTGATGAGGGAAAAAGAAGAAAAATAAGATTGAAGAAGAGAAAAGAAAAAGAAAGAAAATAAAAAAAAAGAAAAAAAAGAAGAAGCGTTGTAGGTTTGAGAAAGCACTATTGTTTGGCGCTAAGGAGAAGATGATAAAGCTCAACAGCGCATTAGTTAAGTGCTATCGCGCTATTTCACGTGAGATTGGAAAATAAAATGTGTAGCATATGCGCGCTCGCCTGTGATTACTGAGCGGCCGCCCCGTCGGGATTTCAGAATTTGAATTATATCGGAAAGGAAATTTTAGATTTTTCTTGGGCTTTTTATTGGGCTTTTGATGCAACGTATAAAAGGATAGAATTGGAGAATTGAAGAGGGGAAGCCGCCGCATAACTCAGAAATATTTTGGAGAGAATTTGATCGTGAACTTTTGGAAGGGAAAATCTGAACGTAACGTGAAGAGCAGAGTTTGAAGATTGCATTTTCTGGACACAACATCGCATATTCGGATTTGTTTTCTTTCTTTTATATTTATTAAATTCTGAAGTGATGTTTATTTTTTTGAATATGTTTTGGTTTTATCAGAATTGGATTATGAACTAAATTTTTAGAGTCTAGAGGTCGGATGGAACCTAGTGTAGACACTTTTATGAATTCTTAATGTTATTGGATTGAATTTCCTTAGATTAATTGTTTTCTAGATTTGATTGTCTTTTCAATTACTTGATCAATAATTGATTTGTTATATTTATTTAAAATATGGCACTCGGAAAAGAGGATTTTTAATAAGACCAATAGAATTAACGCTGTTAATTTTTTATATAGCTCGAGAGAGTATATAACTTTAATAGAGCCTTAAAAAAACATTGATTTACACATATCGCTGCAATTAGATTCTTAATAGGGATATTAGAATTGAACTGTAGTTGATACACTCTATTTGGCACTCGGGAGAGGGAAATAGAATAATCTAAGTGTTCTTGGCTATTAATTGAAAGAAATTCATGAAAATAAATTAATTAGGAGTGATTGTTGTTGAAACCAGGTGAAATCTAAACCTCCAGACTATTTTTCTTCTGATTCATATTTTGTTGAAATTTGTGTGCGTGCTATCAAAATCCTTTGATTATTTTATTTTTCTGCAAACCTTTAAAATATTAATTTTTTAGATAAAGTTTAGACTATTCTAATTACAAGTACTAAATATTTTCATATTACTTCTCGTGGGAACGATACTCTATTCATCATTATATTAAAACTTGACAATCGTGCGCTTGCGAGCGTAAATTTTGCAACAGAAGGCGAGGACCTCAAAGTGGGGCAAGCCACACCTCATCCAACAAAGATGCAATTGTAGATATAGACCTAATCAAAGAAGACTCGTCTAATGGGTCAAAAGGTAACAAAAAGCAATGTGAAACACAAAGTGAAATCAACCATGAAGGGTATTGATAGTAAATAAACTTGGAAAATATGTTGCTAAGTTACTGTGTATACTAGCATGAAAAGACTGAATTTTCTATTAATTTAACAAAAAAATAATACGAAGTAGATGAGATGATAGCAAAAAACGATCGACGTAATCAATATTCAACTGAAGGAATACAAAATCCTTTAGATCAACTGAAGGAATTCGAAATCCTTTAGACATATATTTCACAAATAACAGAGGAGCAACTTATATATCTTTTGAGTTATTTGCACCAAACACCCCTGTGAAATATTGAAATTGCACACTTCTCCCCTGTGAAATTTTAATAGACATCTTCAACCCCGACCTTTTAAAAAATTAGTACACTCGCTCCTTCAGATGAGTGATTGTTGCGTACGCGCCCCTCATGCGATTGAGCAAATATTTTGATATTTTTTTGCACAAAATACCCTGTAAAATATTAAAAATGAATTTTTGACCTCTGTGAAAATAATTTTTAAATCTATTCAACCCATAATATATAATTTTTAATAAAATCCAATTATAAATATTTAGCAAACATTTTTTGTTCTATTAATTTTTATTTTAAATGTATTATCATTAATTAATTATTTTCTAAAAATATTATTAATTTATCATGTTATCATTATTTTATTAAACTCACTTCGTATTTCCAAATTTTCCATTAAACATGCATTCATAAACATGTATTTAAATAATTTCAAATACCAAAATATTGAACTAAACCGATAAGTTCAAACATATTGCTTTTTCGATTTAGGACTATATATTATTGAACCAAAATTTAAATTTTTCGAGAATATGCATTGCACAATTTGTAATAAATAATAAAAAATAACATGCTTATATAATTATAAATCGAAAAAGTAACATTCATGAACTTATCATTTGGTTCAATATTTTGGTATTTTTAGATATTTAAATTCTTATTTATGAATTATGTTTAATGGAGAAGTTGAAAACACAAAGTGATTTGATAAAATAATGATAATGAGATAAAGTAATAATTTTTTTAGAAATAAATTAATTAAAAATTATAAATTTAAAATAAAAAATAAAAATAAATAAAATTAAAAATGTTTGAAAAATATTTTATAATTAGATTTTAATAAATATTGTGTATTATTATTTAATGTAAATTCTGCAATGCATTTTAAAAAATTTAGATTTTGGTTCAAAAATCTATAATCCTAAATTGAAAAGTAATATGCATGAAATTATCATTTTGATTTAATATTTTGGTACTTTTAGGTATTTAAATCTCGTTTATGAATGCATTTTTAATGGAGAAGTTGAGAACAAGAAGAAAGTTTAATAAAATAATGATAATAAAATAAAATAATAATATTTTTTAAAAAATAATTATATAATCATAATAAATTAAAAATTAAAATTAAAATTAATAAAACAAAAAGTGTTTGCTAAATATTTTATAATTACATTTTAATAAAAATTGTGTATTATGAGTTGAATAGATTTAAAAATTATTTTTACAGGGGTCAAATATGCATTTTTAATATTTCACAGGGGTATTTGGTGCAAAAAAAATATCAAAATCTTTGCCCAGTCGCATGAGGGACGGGTGCGCAACAATCACCCATCTGGAGGGGTGAGTGTGCTAATTTTTTAAAAAGTCAGGGTTGAAAATGCCCATTAAAATTTCACATAAGAAAAGTGTGCATTTTCAATATTTCACAGGGGTGTTTGATGCAAATAACTCTATATCTTTTATGAACGTGTGTCAAGAGATGAGGAGGAGATGAAATTTGCAAAAAGTATACTACATTTGTAGTCAATGTAATTTTTCTTTTAATTTAATTCTCCTTTCAATTAATGTAAATTTTCTTTTAAAAAATTTAATTTTCGTTTCAATTAAAGTAATTTTCTCGTCAATTAATTTTATATAGTCTTTGCAAAATATTGGTTGTAAAGTAGCCGAGTTAAAAAAATAATAATAATATTTATTTTAAATAATAATCATTTAAGATTATAAATAAAATTGAAAATATATTTATTTAATATAAAATAATGATGAATGAGTGGATAGTGAGACTTATGAATAATGAGTCCTAGCGATCGAGGCACACGCGATGCGTGTGTGACGTTTGTGCATGAATATTAATTGGGCTATGATATAAAATTATGCTTAGATTAAAGATCTAATATGATTACCGTGTCTTGGCTCATAATCGAAATGGCACGGTTGTTGATTACATGAACTTAAAATTATTATTTTTACCTATGTTAGAATTGCAAAATAAAAAAATATTATAATATAAAACATGAATTTTTAAAAATTATCATAATTCCCAACAATGAATGCAACACTTGGAGTTTTAATAAACTTTTTAATATATGTACTCTTCAAAGCATTGAAATTGTAAAAGTTTTTTCACAATCTCTTATGATCCTTGTGGTATTGATGCATTAACATGTCATCTGTCCAAACAAAAACAACCTTAAGTAGAATGAGATAAGAAAATAGAATTAATTAAATCTATACTTATGACTACAGATAACAAATTTTCGTAAAGTTTTACCTGCTACGTAGTTACTAAAAAATATTTAGGACTTGTGTTGTCTATTGTTGTGTGCGATACTTGTAAAAGTGTTTGAATAATAATTTTAAATTAAGAAATGCATTTGATTATATTAAGTGTATTTGAAAAAATATAACATGTCTTTATTTCAATATATACCAGTTTTATATCACATCGTTGTAAGTATATTGTGCATTATAATATTATAATAATAGTATTCATGTCGTTCGTGTTATATTATGTTATTACTATATTTATGTATGTACCTGAATAATGATTTTTCTTCGATTTCTCTGCTTGCTTCTGTATCTTTCCACAATATTAGCAAATAATTATAATAATAATGACATAATTTTTAAATAATTTTCATGAAAATATTGGGGATAAAAATTCGAAATGATATTATCGTTATGACTATTGCAACTTATACCATTTATAAATCATATATATTTTGGAATAATTTTTATCTCAAAAAGGATATTTACATAAGAAATAAATTTGAGTTTTTTTTTAAAAAAAATATAAGAAATAAATATAAAATTTCTACATACTTTAAAAATAACAGATAAATTGATTTTGAAATAAAGTAGTTCTAATTTACATGTTACCTACAATTATAAAATATTAATTTAGACGAAAAAGTTATTTATTTTTTTAAACGCATTGCATTAGTGAAGTACTAAGTTTGTTCAAAAAATAAAGAAGTAATAAGTCATAAAGTTGAGTTTCATTTTTCTAAAATATTATATTCTAATGTGTTCCGTACAGATAAAGTTGCTCGTGAACAATATAATTGAAATCGATCATCTTCGTTAGAAGAAGATATAGAACGTTGGGTCCTCCTCTGATAAGTCACTCTTCATTGAGCCAAATACATAATTCTTTCATCATTGATCATTGAATGTCGTCTTTGTCTAGCTATCTGATTGTGTTTGTTGTTCACGCCGTCATTTTCACCTTCATGATGTCATTAGTAATAAGCGAATGTTATTGAATAACATAAAACTAAAGTAATAATTGAAAACAATGACTGATAAATGGGTTTGAAAATTTGTATACATCTATGTATAGTACATTAAATATCAAGCGAATTGGGAGTCACGTCATTAGGCACATTCAAGACCGATTCATCGGGAAGCTCAATTCCATATTTTTGTTGTTGATAGTTTGATTGATGTCGTGAAAGATATTCTTGTCGTCGTTCTTCTGTTATGGATTGTCTTCTGATGCGTTGAAGCGCTATGCTTAATTGACATCTATGGTGGTTGTTGGGATTAACATTAGTAGTAGAGGGTGGAGGAGAAGAAGCCATTGAAACTATAAACAAAACACGTATAATATGAATAAGAATTATGATGATGTCGAAGGAAAAACAATAGACAATAATAATTAAAATATGAAGTTAGGAAGTTGACTGTACGACATAAAATCTGAGCAAGAAAATAAACATCTAACACATGAAGGTGGAATTATAAAAACCACTAAATTAACTAAGCTTTTGAACAATTGACTTTTACTGTTAAATGAACACAAAATAAAGTTAAAAATGTTAATACAAAGAAGGTGAAAATCTAATTGAATAACAAACCTGAAACGGAATGTATGCTCACATTGAGAAAGTAAAAATTCTGAACGTCGGTTTGCGGGTGGATCGTGAAACTGAATGGATCAGCTAAAATGGTATTTAATAGAAAGGTTTCATAAGAATTGGAGCTCCGTGGTGGTATCAAATATAGATGAAATAATAATAAAAAAAATCGTCTGTAAAAAAACAAAAAGTGAATACATATTATGGAAGCGTACCTCTATGTGACACAGAAGTTTTATAAAAAGAATTCCAATTTACCTTGATTACTAAAAGAAATTTTAAACTCATGACGGTTCCGAGTGGCTTGACGACTGAAAAAAAAAAGACAGAAATAATTGAAACAAATGAAGCTATTGGAAATTAATTCCAATTTACCTTGAAACAAAGAAAGGAGTTACAATTTACTGAGAAAATAAATGAAAATTTTCAAAACCTACAGTTCAGAACCGCTCGACAAATTATAAATTTTGAAGGCGATCGTTTCCAAATATGAAATAGTGATACAAAAAATCGAACAACTACTGATACAACACAACAATACAATTGACACATCGAAAACGAACCCAACATAAAGAATGGAAAAATGGGCAGATACGAAAGTGGAAAGGAATAGAACCTTGGAAATTAATAGAAATTGTAGCTCCCCTGTAGAATAGAAAACAATTCTACAAAACAACGATTAATAACATGGCATCTCTGCAACAAACACAAAAAATCGAACAATAAGGTAAAACAAAGTTGAGGAGTAGAAAGTCCAGTGGCAAAATGCACCTTTGAATACAAAAAAAAGATAATTTTTGTAGTAAGTAATCACAAATCGAAATAATGTACTTGATATTCATGGCTCCATCCACGGCATTGCCATTTTTTTCATTGGAGCATTATAACAAACACATAAAAGGTCATATTCAAATTCTAGGTGCTTCAATACATACGCGCAACAAACAATGCTAAGCTCTAGGAAGCCATGTTTCAAAGTGATATTTTGTAACAAATATTGAAAAAAGAAAGATTAAGATAACATAACAACACAATTTCCATAAGATGCACATGTAGGACTGAAAATTCATACCGTGACGATTTTGAAATGGAATTTGAAACTAAATGGAGCATGAAACTGTTATAAAAAAGTTGCAAAATGAGGAAAAGAGATCTGCGTAATCTAAGGCATGAATGATTTTTGAAGATAAACGTGTTGGTAAATCGTGGGTGGTGGATGAATATTTTGCCCTTTTTAGCCAACAACGTGAAAAGTTCAATGTAGTTTTTTTGTGGCTAAAATGATAATATCACATTGGTGTAATCAAGTCAGACCAAGTTAGTTTTTATATGCTACAGAAGTTTTATAAAATAGTAGATAAAATAGTAGATAGTAGATAAAATAGTAGATATAGTAGAGATTGATGTTAAAAGGAATATTTATGATAGAAGAAAAATATTAATATAATGTGGAAGTATGTACCCCGTGATTTTTGAAGAGTTGGTGGTTAGATGTTCTAATGAATAATTGATTGGTAGAATATGTGGTTGATCTTATTATATTTTTCCTATTTTTATATATCATTGTTCGATTGATGAATTATATTATGTTTTCTTTTATTCCCCTCTCGCTTTTGTCTGTTTCTGTGTTAAATTTATCAGATGAAATGTATAATGTAAGCATAATATAAATAGTTAAAATAATTTGTGAAAGAGCAAATGGACGTGGCAGCCTGGAGACATCTCCGGAGGAATGGATTGATTACAATTTATTTACATGGCTTCCACGAGACCAATTTCCTAATTAATTAATTACATTCACAAATCACAAACATCCTCACGCAGACCTCAGCAATGGCGCAGTTAGCAGAGACGTACGCCTGTGTGCCGTCGACGGAGCGGGGACGGGGCATCCTCATCTCCGGCCACCCCAAATCCAACTCAATCCTCTACTGCAATGGCCGATCCGTCATCATTCGACATCTGGATCGTCCACTGGAGGTGCAGGTCTACGGAGAGCACGCTTACCCGGCCACGGTGGCCAGGTACTCCCCCAACGGTGAGTGGATCGCGTCGGCGGACGTGTCTGGCGTGGTGCGGATCTGGGGGTCCCGCAATGAATTCGTGTTGAAGAACGAATTCAGGGTGCTCTCTGGTCGAATCGATGATCTTCAGTGGTCCCCTGATTGTCAGCGTATTGTGGCATCTGGAGATGGCAAGGGCAAGTCCTTTGTGCGCGCTTTCATGTAAGCTTCCACGCTACGTGTCTTTTTGTCACTTCGACTTCATCTGAATTTGTATTGAAGAAAGCTTTTACACTCGCTGTGTTCTTTGTCTGTGTATGAACCGACTTTGTGAAGGTGTTATCCTTTTTTAAAAAGGTGATAGTTTAAGCTCAAAATCTCCTTTTCTAATCAGATTACTAGTAGCAAATATGCATTATATTAACTGTACATTGGCATCCAATATTTCTAGTGTGTTGGATGATCGTTTTTTATTAGGTAGAAAACTACAGATGAATTGTGGTGGTGGGTCCAAGATTTTTGTTAAGGTGGATTTTAAAATATTTCAGGAGGCAAATCTTTAGTACATAAATTTAGAACTTTGTATTTATGTCTCAAGGCCCACTATAAGTAATGTTGTAGTCATCGGCTCAACATTGAATCATACAAAGGCTTTATCGTCCCTATTCATTGCTAATATTTTTGGGCGTTTTTCCATCTTTTTGGACCAATCTTGTATTTGAAGGGAACTAAAGATGCCCGTAAACCATCTCACTGTCGTTTTCCAAACTAGAGAAAGTGGCCAACTTCTGTTTTTAGTGTATCTAGAGTTAACTTATTCTTGTATCTACTAAAATCAAGTTTGCATCACATTTTTTAATCAATGTTTTTATAGGCAAAGCACGGGATACTAATGCGTATAATTAATTACGTACATATGTATATATATTTGTGTGTGTGATCTACGTGTACACACATTTCAGTGTTTTAAATAGCGCGCCACGTAGCGCGCTATAACACATTTTTATGGCGTAGCGCTACATAGCGCTACTATTATAGCGTTTTGCTCGAATAGCGCGTGCTATTCTCAGGAAAAGCGCGCTATAGCGCAAATAGCGTGCGCTATAGCACTATAGCGTAGGCTATTTGGGCAAAAATTAAAGGCTCATAATTGACATATTTTGACCAAAATTAATGGTTCAAACAAGCAAGGCTGGGTCTTGTTAATGTGGAAAAGGACCATATGGATGTTGAAACTATATTTTGGCATCTAATTGTCAATTATTTTGGTTTAATGGCTAATTATATCAATGATTTACCTGTATATAAGTATTTTTCTATTTTTTTATTAAATAAATTAAATAATTGTCGTGCACGAATGGCTTGCGCAATGCGCTACGCTATTTACGCTACGCTATGAATGGAGAAAAACACTACGGGTCAACGCTACGCTTTTTAAAACACTGACACATATATTATTGTATAATTTTTTTGATGTTCCAAAAACTAATTATGAACTTCAAATCCCAGTCATTGTTTTTTTCAAAAAAGAAAATGTTTGACCTTTTTAACTAACTTTAAATTTAGAAATTTCTAACAATGATCAACATATGCCTTGTAATGCTTGGTTAACCTAGCCAAATTTGCTCGACATTCCTTTACCCCATGTTATTTGATGTTTCAAACCGAAATTATGACTCCATATCCCAGTCATTTTTTTTAAAGAGAATTGGTTAACCTTTTAAACTAACTTCAAATTTAGGAATTTCTTATAATGATCAACGTATGCCTTGGAAGGTTTGGTTAATCTAGCCAAATTTGCTCTACATTCCTTTACTCTGCGTCGCAAGATGCATAATGTAAGCATTCTTTATTTTTATGTTCATAGTGCTGTTTTTCCCCCCTTTTATGTGAAGGAATCATGACATTCTTCTGCATTGTTGTTCCATGACATCGATTTGCAGAATTCTTTCGCCTGACAAGTTTAATTTGCAGGTGGGACTCAGGAACCAATGTTGGAGAATTTGACGGGCATTCAAGAAGAGTTTTAAGTTGCACATTTAAGCCGACAAGACCTTTCCGGATTGTGACTTGTGGAGAGGACTTTTTGGTTAACTTTTATGAAGGGCCTCCATTTAAGTTCAAGCTATCACACAGGTAGGCCTCTCTGAACTGCTATTTTACTTAATTTGAACCAACCCTGCTCCCTATCTTTCTGGAATAAAGATAAATAAAATTTTGATCATGATTTATATCCATTCAGAATCTTTTTGATTTCTCTTTCTCCGTATGAACCATATGATGATGCCTTACCCAGTTCTTCAATATCTTGATATCTTCCACCATAGCCATCATTACCCCTTGAATCTAATGTACATTGAAGTTATATCTTAGATTAACTAGCATATTACATTGAAGTACATCACTCCATCCACTATCATTATTGTTATTCATGAGCAGATGCAATTTTAATTTCCTATCATATTATTTTTACCATCTTACTTTGGACCCCATATTAGTTATATTATCGGTTTGTCTGTTTGATCATTGTTAAATTTCTATGTTGGCCTGCAGGGAGCACTCGAACTTTGTAAATTCCGTTCGCTTTTCGCCAGATGGGACTAAATTTATTAGTGTAAGCTCTGACAAAAAGGGTTTACTATATGATGCCAAGACTGGAGAAATAATTGGGGAGTTGTCTTCTGAGAATGGTCACAAAGGCAGTATATATGCTGTGAGTTGGAGTCTTGACAGTAAAAATGTAAGAATATTAATTCAGTCATAAAAAAAGCATGATGTTACTAGAACTCTTGTATTATCATAACAAAGACTCTTTCAAAAGGAAAGAAACATGAATTTCGTTTTACAACATTTGATTTGCAATAGAACCGAAGTGCAATTTTAACTGCCACTGTTGATATTGGTGTAATTTTTTAATAAATTTTTAATTTCAATAACGGTTATGCTAGCATTATGTTTTTTGGGTTTAAAGTTGGATAATCTGTTGAAAGCATCAGCTTGCTATGAGGATAGAGTGTGCCTTGTTAGTTAGCTTTATCAATACGATAAGAATGGAATTGGGTGGACAAACAGTTGTTTTTTACATCATTATGCAACAAAACTAGATAATGTGATACCTTGTAGACATTATAGAGCTAGCAACCTCTGTGCTGATACTATTTCAATGGAACTCCAAATAGATCATGACATAAACAACAGTGCCGGATGTACCTTCTTCCTAAAAGCTTATATAATTTTCCTGGATATCAATTTTGGGGACATGACTAATTCACATTCTTTTTGTATCTTTTGTGTATGATTTTTATTCAACTTTCAAATTCCATGAAAGATCCTCTTTGAAAATGACTAAGACTCGATATGTTTGTAATATCCTATATTTATTATTTAGTTTGATAATCTGCATTCTCTCACTCTCTGTATAAATACTAGTACTCAGGTGCACACAATATAGTCTATCTTTTGTAATGAAAAACCAAAAAAAAATTAGAGAACAATTTTGAGAAGTGGCGTTTTTGTAAATACATAAATTAATTCTATAAACGTGATATTTTCGTAAATTATTAGTTATCAAAGGACAAAAGGAAGATGTCATTTTGGTAATTAAGTAACCATTAAAGGGCAAAACAAAGTGGAAGTTCGCCATACCAACGTACCAACCTATCCTCGACTTTAATATGTGACGATATGATGATTATATAGAGATAGAGATATGCGTCTGCGCGCGTGTGTGCGTGTGATTGTATAGGGACTGCCTCTTTGCATGCATCTTGAGTGCACCTGGGTATTTTTTGCGTGTCCACGCTAGAGTGGGAGTGTAGGAGATAGGGGGTAGATGACATTCAATTGATGTGGCCCTGGAAGAAGAGTAAGAACTACTTAAGGAGACCTTGGGACTAAGATCTGATCGGTTACTTTTAAGCTTTAAAAAGTTATTATTTGATTAGTAACAAAGAATTTCTGATGGTATGTGCATGCTGAAAACAGGTGCAGAATTCAACAACTTAGCTGTATGCCGTTTACTTTCATGTTCTCTGCATGTTAGGGATCACTGAATAAAATGGGAATGGAGGTTTGAATCTTAATTGTTAGGTCTTCTTGGAGAAATTTGTCTACGTGGATGTACTTCTTCAGCATTAGAAATTGGGTTGCTTATGTTACTCCCGGAATTTTACCACCACCATCATCTTTTATCTGCTCGTAAGTACTGACTGTTGGAACCTAATTTCAGGTGTTGACAGTGTCCGCAGACAAGTCTGCCAAAGTATGGGAAATATCCGAGGATAATAATGGAAAGGTGACAAAAACATTGGTTTGCCCTGGTTCTGGTGGAGTAGATGACATGCTAGTTGGCTGTCTTTGGCAGAATGATTTCATTGTCACAGTTTCTCTTGGTGGCTCTATATTCTTGTACTCAGCCAATGATCTTGACAAAGCTCCGTTAGCATTATCTGGCCATATGAAGAATGTTAATTCACTAGCAGTGCTGAAAAATGAGCCCAAATGTATATTATCTTGCAGCTATGATGGGTTAATTATTAAGTGGGTTCAAGGTATTGGATACTATGGAAAGTTAGAAAGGAAGGTGATTTCACAAATCAAATGTTTTGCTGTTGTGGAGGAAGAAATTGCGTCGTCCGGATTTGACAATAAGGTTAGCAAATAATTGACCAGTTTGCATACTTACATTTTAAATAGCTTTTCAATTGACTTATGTCATATCTACATTAGATTACAATACCACAGAGCTTAAACCGGTGCTTTCATTCAAAATTTGTAGATACCAAGACTTCGTTTGGACAAGTACTTATAAAACATTTTCATAAAAGTGTATTTTACAAAATTTTTAAAATGTTTTTGTTTTAAGAACGAATATGCTTTGGGACAATAATTCTATAAAAACGATTTAAAAGTTAAAAAGTAATATGTTTGATTTCCATCACAGCCTGCATTTCTAAAAACATAAAAAAATATCTCAATTGTTTTATAAAAACTATACTTGGAAAACACTTTTAAAAAATTTCAAAAATATTTTTCAAAAATCTTATCCAAACATATACTTTAAATTTTTTCAACTTATAAGTTATAAAGTACTAAACACGTTTTCAAATCACTTGTCTAAAATGAAGCTCCAAATATAAGTGATCAAGAGTTTTCGAAACATGCCTCTCTTCTTGGACAGTTTCCATTTTTCTCCTTGTATACTTTACTCTTGCCATGTTCTGATATTCCACCATACCAAAAACTAAAGTCCAATTACAATTTTCTCCGAAAGAGGGCCTAAGAGTCATGAATCCTTGGAAGAATCTAGAGAGGAAGAACGAAATAAATATGTGAAGAAGAGAATTGTCACGCCCCGTGAGCCGGGCTCGTCGACATCCGGCGTTGTTCAATGCTTTCGCATTCAAAAAACAAGTCTTGTGGTACTATAATTGCCAAAACTAGTCTATTTCATAATGAAATCAATGTCTTTACAAGAAAAAAAACTTTACAATAGTGCGGAAGCGTAGCTGAACATAAAATTTAATAAAACATAGATTGTTCTTGACTGATTTTGACTTAAACAAACTAAGTCTCAGGCTAGGCTGTTCACCAGCCCCAGAATTTGTTCATCTTCCTCCAACCGATCTTCGCTCCTATCTGGGGAAGAAGGAGTTGAGTGTCTTGGGAAACACTCAGTAAATCGGGGATCGATCGTGCATAGCAAAACACAGATACAAATACGATAGCATTTTCCAAATAAGCATGCTTGAACAATGTCAATACAAACAATAATTAACAATAATTGTTGCAAGTTCATCTCATTTTCCATGGTTCTTAACTGATCAGTCCCCAATATGTTGCTCTTCTATGGGGTGAGACCAATGTAATGGTTATTATTATCCCATCGCATGAGGGCTAAAGATTCGATTATTATTATCCCATCGTACAAGGGCTGAGTTCAAGGTTAGGAATTACCCTTAACCATTTGTTAATCGAATCTTTATAGCAAAACAAATATCTCAAACATGCTTTTTAATATTCAATAAGTCATAGCATACACTTTCAAAAGAATGTGCATTTGATCCATATTTTCACCAAAACAGAATAGTAGCGTATCAAGGTTTTAGAACATAGCTAAGCCCACTTACTAAAATATAAGTGTGCTATTTTATATTAAAGAAAAGAATATACGTACAAATGCCCACTTACAAAAGAAACCTAAGTGTGCATATTTATCCAAGAACATACACATCAAATAATCCCACTTGTTAAAACTGAGTTTTGAATTAAATGGTTGAAAATTTTGAACTTCCAAATCGATAAACTCGCTGCTGGTTCTTGGTTTCGGTTGGTCACCTAACGTAGCTGCTTCAAATTTGCTTTCAATCACCACAAGTGGTTGGCTGCTACTTTGAACTTAGGGCCGAGAATGCTTCGAAAATAGCCTCTGCTTTGACCAGTCATGTGCTGGTTCTTCAACCACTTCCAACTTTGCCTAGAGAGCCTCGAAATTCTCTCAGAGTTTGTTTTTGGTTTTGCTTAGATTTTGTGTGATTTCTGCTGCAAACTCTCTGCTATTTATAAGAGAGTTTCTACTGCTTTCACGTTCGGTTAGTAGGTTGAGGCCCTTGAATCAAGGGTAGTGGACTTGTGGGTTCATGGGCTCTAAAATCTTGGGTAGTGGGTTTGGACTTGTTCAACCCATAACTGAGCAGTTGAGCGTGGTAACAGAAGTGAATCGGTTGAGTGAGTTCTTCCAGTTGAGGGGAAATTTCTTGGTTCTCACAAGAATGGTGGTGGTAATTCGGTTATTTGTGTCCTCAAGTAATGAGACTAGTTTAGACTAACTAGCATCTAGTTAAGGTTGGTTGTTTGTATACACAGTTCATGTAGCACCCTTATCCGAGCCATTACTAAACAGACTAATAAGCATGCATAATTAAACTTAACAACATCAAATTAATAACGAAAACAGCTTAAGTATTTTTACAACCCCAAACGAAAGCAGACGATAATCTCAATCTTAAATATTAATACAACCATAACAGTAATCACAATCTTGCATTAGAATGCGAGAAATCAAGTAAACTTCAACCGTATCACCACCGAGAACTCAACTGCTCTAGCCACTGCCCTGGCCGTCCGAGCCGTCCAACCTAAGACCTGCCCCGTGGAATGGGATGTCCAAGATGAAAACAAGGGCGTGAGTGAAAATCGCTCAATACGAAAATGTACGAATATATAAACCGATATGATGCATGTAAATGCAATATGCTCGGATATCAAGGTCAAGTCTAGAACCCTCAGTCTAGTGGCGCCTGAGTGTGTTGTCTCTGATCTGCCCTAGGCAAGTTTTTTCTCCCACACTCATCAACAAGATGTAGACCTACAATGTCCAAGGTCATCAGAGCCAGCGGGTACGTCGAACGCTGTAGCTCTCAGTACTCAACCGTCCACAATATAGAACAGGGCTGAGTGGCCCTAACAAACGAGGTATATTTCAAAAATATCAGGTCCAACATGATATGTCATGCACAATATGCCAAAACAATAAATCATGAATAATGCAACAGAAAAAAATGCAGTATATAAGTGTGGATACTGCGCTTTGATATCTCAGTCAGTACATCAAGTACCTCACTAAACAATCCGACAAAAGTCTACTCGTCTGAACCTAAACAATACCAACATACTGAAATTACTATCATACCAGATCCAGAATTACTAAACATGCTTCTTAACTTACTTAGGGATGTCATTGGGCCGGGTTTCACCGGGTTTGAACCCGCCTAGGCATAGTTGTCAAAGGCGAGAGGCAAGGCGAGAGGCGCCACCAGGCTTAGCACATCCCAGGCACAGCGATTCACTAAGGCGAGCCCAGGCGCGCGCCTGGGCTCGCCTTTGAAGCCCACTGAGGCGCGCCTCAATTTGTTTTCTGTTTTTTATAATTTTTTTTGTGTTTTAAATTTTAAGATAAGAAAGGAAAGTCTATCAAACCCTAGAATAAAATAAATGGGCTTAAGGAAAGTCATATATTTTCCCTTTTTTAATTTAAAGAACATTTAATTGAGGTTCTATTTCCCAAAATATTTAAATTTACATTTATCGATAGATTGATATCAACTATAAACTAGGATCTAAATTGTCAATCTGCCTTAAACTAGAATCTAAATTGATTGACCGGACAAGTTAGTAGAGAAAATCCCTACACTAATATGGTAAAAAAGAAAAATAAAAGTAAAGAAAAAATCTGCTAGTAATAACAGATTTCTTAACTACAGATAGCATACTAAAAATAATATATGAGTATTCTAGATTAGAAAAGTAAAAGTAACTCATAAATATACGAATAATGAAAGATTTATGTACTTTACAATGAAATAGCAGTAATAGATAAATAATTTTTGTGATATGATATATTTTTGCTTAGATTAATTATTTCAATAATAGCTTTTTGTCATATAATATCATTAAATAAATATATTTTTTTGCAAAATAATTATTGCGCCTTGCTTCGATAAGGCGCGCGCCTTGCCTTGCTCCTTGCGCCTCAGGCTCCAGGACCCTTTGCGCCTTAGTGCGCCTTGCGCCCTTAACAACTACGGCCCAGGGATGTCATTGGGACGGGTTTCACCGTGTCAAACCCACCCCGTCTGGGACGGGTTCAAACCCGGTGAAATGGGTTTCGGGGCGGGTCCAGGTCAACGGGCCCGGAGACGGGTCTTGGGTTTGAGTGGACCCGCCCCGTATGTATATGTTTATATATGTATAATATATTATATATAATATAGAAAAGTTTTCAGTTGCCCAACAAATTACTCCCCATTTCATCCCCGACCACTAAAACACGGTGGAGGGTTTTAGTTGTTTTTTATTTTGATTTTTTGCATCACTAAAACCCACCACCGGATTTTAGTTGTCGGGCATGAATGGGGAGGAATTGTTGGGCAACTGAAAACTTCTAATATAATATATATGCATACTGTAATGGTATAATACTTTTTTTATTTATTATATTAAATATATATTGTATATATGTATATACACAAAATATATAAATATGGACTTATACATATTATATATATTTCTTATAATATATATGTATGTGCATATATTTATATATTTATAAATAATAATTTATTTAAGTTTCTTTTAATTAAATGTTAGTGGTTCACGACTGGGTTTTGAGCCTGGCGGGTCTAAAAATAGCAGGTGGCGGGTCCAGGTCCTATTTTAATATTTTTCCTTTGCGGGGCAGGTCTCGGGTTTGACAAAACCCCCTGAACCCGCCCCTTTGCCAACCCTAAACTCACTACTGAAGGCTTTAGGGTTATACCTGCGTCCGTCGTTAGCCCGCTGATGACGTCTCGATCCTATGGTGACCCCTCCTCAAGCCGACACTAGCTCCGAAGCTTTTCAACACTAAACTGCGCTAGAACTGGCTAGAAAACCTAAGGTATATGGCTAGAACTTGAGAGAGAAAGCTGAGGGAAATCGGTGAAGAAAACCAATGTTCTGTTTATAGGGTGCATCCAGACTAGTTCAGAAGATCTGAACTTTATCTTATGTGACACATGTCACAATCTCATTCGTCTAGTTGGATTATTTCGGATAAGATAATCTGAAGTAGATTCGTTGATGGATCCCCACATGCTGATCCTCAATTAATTGATTCATTAACAATGCTTAATTAACAACTCTTTAATCATGTCTTAAATTGTAATTTATTCAAACAAGGACTTGGGTTATTACAGTTCATCTCTGGACTCGGGGAAAAAATTTCCTATTTCAGTTTGTTCAACCAATATTAGCTCATAAGTGCTTTTGATTGTGTCATATCTCTAAATCCTTGTGGCCAAGTAACCATTCAGCCTAACAGTATGAGTGTCACATATGCTCCTAGGACTATTTCAAGATCACGAAGCTTTTCGAGATTAAAGTGCGAGAATCCATAGATATATTATTTACAAGTTACATAAATCCATGGTAAGCGTTCAATTTGCATTATAGTACTTTTGTTTGGAGAGTTGAGGTATAATGTACTCGAGTTCCCTTATGTTGTGTTTTTATTGCCAAATTTGATACGATGGATTTAAATCAATTGATTTCAAGTTCCTTGACTTGCTTGAATTGACAAAAGTGAAATGAATATAATAAAAAAACATTGTTTATTAATTAATATTAATATATGAGTTTCCTGTCAAATGAAAAAATTACTCAAATATCAATTTATATTATTTTAATAGCAATTGTGGTGGGTTTCAAATGCACCCAGGATCAGTGTAATTTGAAATCCATTATCAAATCAAATCTATCAATCCGAGTGCAACCTTGAGGATTTGGGTACATGGTGATTTTGTGGCAGGGAGTAGGGAAGTGACCTTGTGAACAAACTACAAAGTAAATTTAACCTCAAAAGAGATGTGCACTGCCTGATTCTCCCTGGCATCTGCTTCCTGCATCTTTGGTCTTTAATGAATTATTTGCCATTTCCAGTCTTTTTCATATTTATTTAGATTTTGATTCATGAAGAATATATTTATAAATTTTTATCTATTGAGGAAATAATGTAATTGGATTTGGTTTTTCATTGATTGATATGAAACTGTTCTTTTTGTATCATATTCAGCCCAAGAAAAAAGAAGTCCTAAAAGTTTAAATCCCGAGGAATTTTATCACACATACAGGATTGCAAACTAATTTTTTTCTTTTTTTTTTAATCTTTCGAAAGGATTCATGAGAAAGAGAGGTAAAAAATATGGAAAATGGGAGATATGATAGAAAATTAATTACTGATCACGGGATTTGTTTATTAAAGCTTCCTCATTTCCTCCTCTGTTTCCTATGGTATTGCTTAAAAACGGAACTAAATTCTATCAAGTTAAAAAAAAAGAACTAAATTTTTTCTCTGCTTGTATTCAGCTCCATTCAGGTGAGTGAATCTTTCATTCATAAATATTTATTGGATCAAGGCCAAGCCCTGAAGTATCTTTTCACTTCAAGCAAACCAAAATATTGTTTGTGAGAAGAAATGGTAAAATTCTGATATTATTTCTCAACAGTTTACACATCTATTTATACACTTGATTGACAAGGAAGAGTTTTAGGAAATACAATCGCTATAATTTTGGGATTCTAATAATCTAATCCCTTAACCTATGCTAATCAAGGATACGAGCTATCAATATATGATGGGTACTGAGATAATTTTGGTGGACCACCTGAATCAGATTCAGGTAGTCAATTTTATTGCCTGCATCAATATAAGTATTTAGAAAATAAATCAAATATCTCAATCTCCGACACTACCCCCTCAAGCTGGTAAATATGGATCTTCCATTCCCAGCTTGGAAATAATGTCTTGAAAAGCTGCATGGTTGAGTCCCTTTGTGAGTACATCAACCAATTGTCCACTGGTACGTACATATGGTCTACAAATGAGTCCACTATCAATCTTCTCCTTCATGAAATGTCCATCCACCTCTACATGTTTTGTTCCATCATATTGCATGGGATTATGAGCAATATTGATAGCTGATTTATTGTCACACAACTTCTTTATAGGCCCTTCCCATTTGATTTTGAGATCATCTAGGATTATTTTGATCCATAAGAGCTCACAAATCCCCAAGGCCATCGCCCTAAATTCTGCTTCTGCACTCGAACGTGCCACTACATTTTGTTTCTTATAGATGATCCCGCATGGTCAGCATCCGTATCCACCCTTCAAGACCATATCCATAATTTCTTTTGAACAGAATTCCTTTGCCAGGGCTTGACTTCAAATAATTTAGCACTCTGTGGACTGCTTGCAAATGACCATCCCTTGGTCATGCATGAATTGACTTAAAACACTTAGAGACTTACTGCATATGCAACATGAGGCCTTGTGTGTGATAAATATTTGAGTTTTCTCCAGCCTTTGATACATTTCTTTATCAACCAATGGCTATTCAGTTACTTCTCCCGACCCATGGTTGATATCTATCGGTTTTTGGGCTGGTTTACAAGATAGCATACCAGTTTCCTTCAGCAAATCTGTGACATATTTTTGTTGTGAAGGGAAGATACCTTTGTTGGAGTGTGCCACTTCAATCCCTAGGAAGTATTTCAATCTCCCAAGTTCCTTTATCTCAAATTCTTTTGTCAAACATCTTCTTAGGAATTGTTTTTCTTTCTCTTCATTACCTGTCATTATAGTAGGAGGATTGTGACTCCCCCTGAATCTGAGTGCTTGAAAAACAGTGCGTGGTCTCCTTGACTTTGCTTGTATCCAGACTTCAGCATTACTTGAATGAATCTTCCAAACCATGCCCTTGGTTGATTGCTTGAGACCATATAAAGCCGTTTTAGTTTCCACATCTTATTGTTTTTGGCATTCTCTTTGAATCCTGGTGGGATTTCCATGTAAATTTCTTCCTCCTAGGTGCCATGAAGGAAAGCATTCTTAACTTCAAATGCTCCAAGCTCCATGTGAGAAGAAATGGTAAAATTCTGATATTATTTCTACAGTTCACACAGCTATTTATTTACTTTACAAGGAGAATTTTAGGAAATACTATCACTATAATTTTGGGATTCTAATCATCTAATCCCTTAATCTATGCTAAACAAAGGTACATGTTATCAACCTAAATACTTAGAAAATCAATCTAATTATCTCAATCTCCAACTGTTCGCAGAGAAATTTATATCTATATTCAGTTGAAAGAAACATGATGTGGAATTAAACTTGGATAATGGATTTTTGGGTCCTTCTGTTAATTTATGTTGGATAACAATACTTTTTCACACTGGACTAGGTAAGATGCGAAAATAAATGTTATCAAACATGGAGTTTCAAGTTAAAATGCTAAAATGGTTGGGAAGGTTTAGTTTTTGACCTTTTGAATTCAATGTTGTGCAATATAAAAATGTTACTCGGAAAGCTGAAATTTCATCTAAAAATATTGTTGGCCAGCTGGCTTCTCCATCAGTTTTTCCCCATAACTTTTCTGGTAGTTGACTTCTTTGGTGTGCGTATATCTTCTTCTCTCGACCCTTTCTTTTATAGTCCATACATATATATTTTGAATTGTAAAATAGAGATTTCTCTGCTTCTTTCACTTGTATATAATTAATATTGACTAATTTATGAGCCTTTTCATCTACTCTTAATAGGTTGAGTTTTTTTCCTTTAAAATGTGTGAAGTTGCACTCGAGTTATCGAAGTACATGCTTCAGAATCAGGTGGTTGGTTGAGGAACTAGCTTTTGTTTATGATGCCAACGTTGATCCTATTTACCTGAGATATGTTTAGACTTTAGAGAAATATTGTGTATAGCGCTAATGCGCTATAAATTATTGCATATGCCTTAAATCAGGGTGGATAATGGGATGCGTGTGTAGTTTCAATATAATTATATTAATTTTAACATTCTTGACCGGTAGTGCCTACAGCTATCATTACAATGTTAATACTTGTTCGTTTTTATGGGAACATATTGCACGTACACATGATAGGTACCAAGGAAGAATACAAAGCTATGCCTGTATTTATTATTTTTAGGGTTATAAATTATGGTGCTTTGGGTTTAATGCTTTCTTTTTCTTCTTTTTATCCTCAAAGGTTTGGAGAGTTCCTCTCCATGGAGATCAATGTGGGGATGCAGAATGCATTGATATTGGCAATCAGCCGAAGGATTTGAGTGTTTCCCTTCTTTCTCCCGATCTTGCATTGGTTTCAATTGATACCGGTGTAATCATACTTCGTGGTGCGAAAGTTGTCTCCACCGTTGTCCTTGGTTTTACTGTGGCAGCATGCACAATTGCTCCTGATGGAAATGAAGCTATTGTGGGTGGTGAGGATGGAAAGCTGCATGTATATTCTGTCACTGGTGATACACTGAAAGAAGAGGCTGTACTTGAGAAGCATCGTGGAGCTATCACCGCCATTCGTTATTCTCCAGATGTTTCCATGTTTGCATCAGTAGATGCTAACCGAGAAGCTGTTGTCTGGGATTGTGCTTCCCGAGAGGTGCAAAATCATTGCCTTGACTCTTTTTTGTTGAGTTCACAATATGACGTGGTAAAAAGAAATTCATGATTTATTGCTGATGTGATATCTTCTGATGCAAGGTTGTGAAAACTATGATTGTGAAGTTTGTTTTAATGTCTGAACTAATCATAAATAAATTTCATATGCATCTCGAATTATGGTCACTTACTTTACCTGGTGTCTGACACAATGACCAACATTTCTTTGGTAACTTATAATGATATAATTGTTCGTCTGTGAATTGGATATGGATAAGTATTCCTGCAATGGACGAACAGCAGTAGGCTTTCTTCAACTTCAGGTTCTTTTTTTTTTTGTGTTTCCTGTAAAAGTTCACACACAATTGGCCATTGTATCATTTTGGGAAAACGCAAAGCCTGATTTCATGATAAAGAGAGGGGATAATGAAAAGACCTATATACCTTCACAAGAGTTATAAAGATTCAGTTTATCTTATAAACTGGAAGTATCTGTCATTCTATCTTTTCCTTTGTACTTGAAACGATTTCTAGCCTGATTATATTTCTGTTGGAGCAGTTTCCATTGAAGTGTGAATTATATCTTTAATGCACAAGTTGGAATGCATGTACAATTGCTGGTACCTTGGAACATTATGGTGTCTTGCAGATAAAAATGTCTTTGCTGACTTTCCTCTTCATGTAATTTTAGTGTCTGAAGGATCGAGAGTCTAGGAATGAGTGCTTGGTTTTACAAGTTATCGGAGCCAATATCAGAAGTTTGATTCCTTGATGGAGTCATCACAGATACATGAAAGGCTAAGCCTTTCTAGACAATATCTGCTCACCATTATCTTATATGGTAGCTATCTGAATGTAACATTTAGGTTATTGTACGGTCCTTTGGTTTACTTTAGGTCCTTTGGTTTTTATGTGAATATTCCATATGCCCGTTTTTAAAACTTCAACAAGTTGATTTACAATAAAATGGAATTCATGCCTCCTCACTATTCCCCTTCTTGGTCTTGCTTCTTTTCCAGGTAAAGCTTAAAAATATGCTATACCACACAGCCCGAATAAACTGCTTGGCTTGGTCTCCTGATAGCAGCATGGTTGCCACTGGATCACTCGATACTTGTGTTATCATTTATGAAGTAGACAAGCCAGCTTCAAGTCGAATAACTATCAAGGGAGCGCATTTGGGTGGAGTTTATGGATTAGTTTTTGCTGATGACCACCATGTTGTCAGCTCTGGTGAGGATGCTTGTATTCGGGTATGGAAGGTAACTACACAGTAAAGCAAAAAAATTTGCTACCCTTTCTTTTTAATTTTTGGTTTGCTGTAAATTAATCGTGGGTGTGGAATATGAGTGGTTTTTTTGCCTTGTTTTGATATTTTGTGGGCACCGAATTTTGACATTTTCAGATGATTCGATCCAAGGGCTTGAATCCCAATTATTTGTGTGATTATGGCAAGTTTCTGGATTCTATTCTGGTACATCATAAATGTTTGAAGATGATTTTGTTTGGAGTCGTTATCAAGTGTCATATCTCTCGACTGTACCACTATTTAATCACTTCGTATAGACTTTTCGAATAAGCAAGCCATGGAGGTCTCTCTTAATGCAAAAATCTTGATTGAACAAAAGCTACCCTTACCTTTCTTTATAGTCTTCAAGAGTTCGGCGCTCTTTCATTAAAAGAATTACTTCTACCATGTTTTGGTGATGACTAAAGCTATCTGAACAAAGACAAATTGACCTGAATGAAAAGAGCATATCAGAATGACTTGTAAGAGATCGAAGTCAAAAGATAATAAGTTATCTGATTAAAATGAAAATTGATCTGATAAGTTATATCCGAAAGAAGAAAATCAGTTACATATTTTGAACTGATCTAACCCGAAAAAAAGTGTTTTTTTTTTTTTGAGAATCCGTACATTAAGTTTTAATCAAACTGGAAAGAAGAAAATCAGTTACATATTTTGAGCTGATCTAACCCGTACATTAATTTTTAATCAAACCGGATCAGATCAATCTACTCAAAGACAAAGCAGAACAATTCAAAACATTGATCATTCAAACTTCAAAAAGATATCCGATTAGCTGGAAATAAAAACAAAGTTTGAATTGTGTCGTTGGTTTTCGTATTTAGTTACAATCCAAACAACCCCGCGCCATAGTACTATTCTTGGAAAGAAGACAATTATACACGGCATGCTTTGTTTCATTATTGGTTATTTTTGGAACAAACTTGCATCGACTATTTTTATGGACGTTGGATTTTTGTCTATAAATACTTGAAAATCAATAATAACAAAAAAAATAATAAATAATTCTCTGAAAAGCTTCCATACTAAGTTTAAAAGTATTTACAAGAATCAAACTCTAATATTCAAGCTACTATTGCACCTCTACTGTGATATCAGATCAACTTTGTGATCAAACCGTGCTACACTTCAAGCTTTCGAAGCTCTGAAATTTGAATTGTTATTGTTCTCGTAATTCGATTCTGATATGAATCTAGAAAGCGCTCGAAGATTCATATTGTTCTTTGCTCCGTAATTTGCCGTCGAGACTTGAAGGATTTGGACTAGATGGAAACCAAGTTGGAATGCTTGGATATTATTTTGGAGGTTATTATAATGTTATTGAAGTCCAAAGAAGTCAAGAAAGTGGAAAAAATATCAAAGCAAACACAAAAATAAGTGACATGGCCGAGAAGCCTGTGCATCCGAGTGAATTTTGAAGTTGTTGGACAGACGGCCATGCGCGCTCACGCCTCATCCTTGCGCGCCCGCGCCTTCACGTTTTACACACACTTCAGCATGTTTGTGTGTGTGCGTGATTTTTGATATATTTTGATATCTTGTGTTATTTTTGAGTCTTATAAGTCTATTAGAAAACTTCTAGATGATATCTTTGATATCTTTAGATATATTTTGCATTATCTTTAGGATTTTGGAATTATAATCCAACTAGGAAATCTTTAGTCTAATTCTATTAGGATTTCTAGTTTATTTTTTTTAATATATTGTAAACTTCTCATTCATGAGATAATAATAACATAATTCATATTATTGATTTTTATCAGTTTAAAATTCTCTCTAAAATGTTGTCAAAGCTTTGCTTTATTTTTATCAAAATCAAACTTATCAAAGTTTCATAAACTTTGTGGCGTTTGTCAATTGATTATCTTCGTGGATTGTCAGAGACAGGTTCCTCTGAAGGTTCCGTTGTGATTAATTGTTTATCCTCGTGATTATCTGTTGCTAGTTACGGGTTCAACTAGAGGTGGATATCCGAAACTTACTTGTTCAAAAGGTCGGGACAAAATTAAAGAATCTTTTTGTTATTGGATTGAGGGTACGATTTTAATATAGTTGTGTTTGCCTTCCATACATCCAAGATTCGCATCATATTCAAAAGTGTTCCGATTTAGAAAGAGTTTTTATAGGCTGTTACTTGGAGATCTAATCGAAAGTCCGTTGGATTGAGTATTTGGGTTTGTAAAAGTGGTTGTATACATCAAAATCATCTAGTGGAAATTTTTCTAGAAATAGAAGAAGAGGAAACGTATAAGCTTAGTCTCTGAACTTCTAAAAAATCTTTGTGTTCTTACATTTACTACATTTCGGTTCATTTTACTGTGACCAACTCAACTTTTTTTGCAAGATTTTTTTCGCACTGTAATGATCATGTTTAAAAACAGGTTAGGGTTAATTTTATACATCATTTTTGTTAAATCCCGAGGTTGCTAAAAATTCTCTTATGAAAAAAGAATGATCTATTTACTCTATGTGTTTTCAAATCTTGAGCACATACATCCTCATATTTTCAAATTTTGAACATTCACTCCCTTGTCCGTACATGTTTTCAAGGGTGTTTGTGATCAAAATTTAAAAATACAAGGAGTTAACAATTATAGGGGGTTTCAGCAATCTCGTGTTTTCACAAGGGTAATGTATGAAATTAGCCCAAAAGGTTAAATAACGTATGATATATAAAAAGAAGAGATTTTTTATGTGATGTCTCGTACTCTTCAGTCACGCTTATGAAAATATGATGCAGAAATTGCGGAATATTTTTTATTTTGTAAAACATGCCTCTTGCTTGCAAGTATAACATACCATGTATAAAATTAAATTCATTCAAATGATTCAAACCTTGTGTAAAATCTCCTTGAACGAAATGATGTTAACATACAATTACATAAATCCCATGAGGGAACGTCAAAACTTCATCATGCATATAAAACTTGAAACTAATATGTTAAATCCTAAAAGCGATGTATTAAAACATGATTCCAAATAAAACGTGCATAACATAAATAAAATACATAAAATTTCATGTACATGCTTGACATAAGGTTCTTGGACAGCCATGCCATGCAATCTTCTCCTCTCCTCTACTAGGGTTAGCATACCGTACCGTACCGAAAAAAGTATACCTTATACCATACCAAAAACTAAGGTATAAAATTTTTTATACCGATACCGTTTCGAACATTTCGGTATATCAAAAATTTTGGTACATATAACTAGTATATCGATTATAATAAAATTTTATAGTATACCGAGATTTCGGTACGATATCGGTATATACCGTTTTATACCGAAAAAAAACCTTATTTTTTTTTTAAAATTTATAAATTTATTGTTTAAAAACATTATATATTTTTAAATTTTTATATATTGTTTCGGTATATTGGTATACCGGTATATACCAAAATTTTCAAATTTCATACCGTTACTGTATCGAAAAAGTCGGTATCGTTACCGTACCGTACCGAATTTTTGGTATATTGAAAATTTGGTAAATTCGATATTTTTTCGATACGATGACCTCGGTATACCGAAAATTCAGTATTTTTTTTCCCACCCTATCCTTGACTACTCAGCCTCATGACTATCGTTTAAACCAATTACTTCTTCATTTTCACCTTCATCATCCGAGCATAGTGAGCCTAAAAGACCCTCTCCGGAGCTCATCCTGGGGCAGCAGTCCCGTACTGTCAGCACAAGTACACGTAAACATCAAAATATTACGTTTTCATACTTCTTTCTTTCATTTTCATAAAACATTCGTAAATGAAAATCATTAATGTCAGGTTCATTCATATCATGCTCTTAAAAATTTCATGCTTAAAAAGACATTCATTCTATTTAAAAAGAAAGCAAGAACGTCCCTTAACTTTTCATAAATATCATGCTTTCATACTTAAAAAACTTTCCTGGGTAGAAATACTTAGACAATCATACATTACATATAGTTAGCGATCCACGTAAGTTGTTGACGACATTTCATACATCATGCATACAAGACCACACTTGGACCCTCACCTACATGTTAAAGGACATAAATGGACCATAAAAAATGTTTAAAACATCAGTCGTACCTAGGGGGCATGGCCACGTCCCCTTCCCGTGGGCTAGGTTGCCCTGTAGTGGGCACCCACACAGTCGTGCCCTCTCATGTGGGTGGTCTAAAAAAATGCCGGACTACCCACACCTGCGTGGGTGGTCCAGACCACCTGTGTGATTTTCTTCTCATTTGGAGGTACACACACAAATTTATGAATTAATGCATTCACATACACAATAAATGATTTTCTTTATGATTTAGACTTCATTTAGTCATCAAATCACCCTTCAAACAAACCATACCAAAGATTTTGACTAAAAAAACACGCACATCACCGATCAACACAAAAATCATATTTTTGACTCTTTCAAATCCTTGTACCCAAACCATGCTTCTAACTTGTCGAGAACGACATACACTTCACGGAATACACACCATCCAACACCGTTCCTTCAAAATCATTGAAATTTTCTCGCAAGAGAACATCATATACATTAGAATATAGGCAACAATATCAAAATACATAATATCGCTTGGATAGTAGTAGTTCAATGATTGAATAAAATTTGTCTTTTCTTGATTGGTATGGAAGAATCGTTACAAGCCCGTCTTCACCCAAACCACCGCCTGAAAGTCGCTTCGCAGCACCGTCTGCAGCCACTGCCAGGCCAAGTCCAACCTACCAACGCGTAGCCAACTCACAGGCGCATCTCTCAGTCCAAAAAGCCGCATTGATCGTCGCATCTATATTCAATATTTTCCCGAGGAAGTCGTGGTTCGCCCAATCGAACCTGTTTTGGGTATTCCGTATAATTGGCTTGATGCACTTAAAATTAGTGTGAGCCAACCATCCTTGATCTAGCCTACATGTTTCCCTTCGGTTCTAAAATGGCCACCGCCCGAGTCGCCTGATAACTGCATTTTGTGTGCATAATTTGGTGTTGTTTTTATAGTTATTTTGCATGCTTTCATATTGTTTTATGTGTGTTTTATGTGATTTATTTTTTATATGTGCATTTCACTCATGGGGTTAATTTTGTAGGAAAATGGATTTTTGAAAAATGAATTACGGAGCAGCCATGATTCAAAAATCATTTTTTATTTTAGAGAGATGCAAATCCAATATTTACCGTTCAAAATGAAGTTCAAGATGTTTTGAAGATGTTGTCCAAATTTCAGCTCGATCCGACGGCTAGAACTCGATATATGATTTTTTCAAGAAAACTACGCGCTGTAAAGGGGGTATGCACCGACCCAGGCACGGACATTTCATAGGGTCCACGCATGTCGCGAAATTTTTAGATTTGGGGCAGAAAACAGCTCGCTCGAGCGCACCTTTACGAGCTCGAGCGAGAAATATGGGTAGGGAAAATGACGAAACAGAAGATGTCTCGCTCGAGCGAGAAATACATACAGAGTTTTATTTTTGATAAATTTTTGGTCGCGAAGGATGCAATCTTTTGAAGATTTGGGGCGTATAAATAGGCTTTTTATCATTAGATGAAGGGCTCCGGACATCACAACGCAGAGAGAAGGCGGATAGGCTAGAGGATTGGGGATTTTTCTTCTATTCTCTTCTCTTTTATTTCTTAGTTTTTGTTGATTAAAACTTTTGTTTGAATATTGTTTTCAATTATTGATTAGTATTTCTTCAACCAAGACGACGAGATTGGACCGAACAATTTTATGTCAAATATTTGGATATTGATTTGGGAGTTTTAGATTTTTATTAAGATTATTGATTGTTGAATTTATATTTTGTTCATATGAATGATCTGGTCAATTATTTACTTGCTTGTTAATTGATTCTAAGTCGACAGATTAGGAATTGATTTTGATCGGTCCAATAATTGACATATGGTTAAACCAACTAGAAATAGTATTCGGTTTCAGTATGCGGTTTTAGGTGAAAACTGAATTCTCAAGTTTCTCAATGCATTTGAATTTGATTTGAATTATGAAAGATTGATCCGTCAATATTTGAATAGGTTTAACTGTTCTATAAATAGATTGTTAAATAAATTAGAAGGATTCGTCGTGATTTAAAATTAAATCTGGATCCTAGAATTGCCACTTGTTTGCATAATTTGTTTGGTACCTTCATGTGTCTTGGTTGTCTAGTTTTAATTAAATTTATCGTTCAACTACTTTATTTATTATTTGTTTTAGTAAATAATTTTTTATTTAATTCATCGCAATCTTCTTTATTATTTTTGTCTAGATTAAGTTAAATAATTAATTCTTGATAATTGACTACAGTCTCTGTGGGATCGATACTTGGACTTATTGTCCACTTACTATTACTTGACCTAGTGCACTTGATAGTTGATACCGAATTTAGCGGTCATCGTCGGGAACCAAAGTAAAACCGAAACTGTTCCCGAGTGCGAAACAGAACCGTTTGGTTTTTTAAAATTTGGCATTTGCTTTCGATCTTGGAGGGATTCGATTGCTGTCTTCTTTAAGGTAAAGGCACGGCTCCGAAACATCCTCCAATGGCGTCCTTCTTCGAGAGAAAAGTTTAAAATTCATATTGTAAATTCTCGAATATTATGTGATTTAATTATTATTATTTTTTCATACGTGATGTAAAGTCGAGCATGAAATTTGGTTACATGTGTTTGTGGCTTAATAATTCTTAACCATTAAACTGATTCATCAATAAATCATCATTCACACTTCAAATAATTTCTTGGGTTAAAGTCTGGTACGACGTACTTATAGTTATATTCATATGGTGTATTTACTCGTTGCTTTTCGTAGTTTAGTTTCACCATACAAGTCCACACATCAATCAATAGGATCAAAGTTTGTTCAGGTAATTGGCCTAAACTCCTTTGTATGTAAGCCAGTTATATTTTTTTTATCATAAAATTCACTACACAAGATCCTTGTCATCGACATCTTTAGATTGTCAAATTACACGTAATTATTTATTCGATTAAGAAAAGTTCATAAAAGTATGTTATTATATCAATTTTGGTGAGCAAAGATGTAGGTCCTTTGGGTTTCATTTGCTTCGCAAAATTGGTTTTCATTTAGTTTGCCAAGTACTGGCAGCTAGTTGCAAAGTGACTATTTGTAAGGGTTTTGATAGTTTCGATCAGGAAATACCAACAATAAATTTCAGAGTAAGTGTTATCTCTTAATGTTTTCAACACTTTAAGACACACTACGCAGCGGAATAATTAACTAAAATAAATAATAAATAACACAAATATATTTATGCACAAGTACTAAGTACTTGCGCGATGCCTCATGGAGAAATAATCACTAGAAAACAAATCAGTTTACAAAACCAACTAGTGATTGTTTATGAAAAACTACTTTTTTCAACAAATTTAGAAAATAAATAACTTCCTAAAAACTAGTAAGAACTAGAATAATAAAACCAATAGAAAGTTCTAAACAATATGCCGAAAAACGAAAACAAAAGAGCCACTTTCAGAACAACACTTCACTCATGTGTTATTCAGTGTTTCCAACACTACTCGGCAACACAGTATGAAGGTAGTAATTTCTTCAAAAATTCATCAACGATCGATCTTCAAAGCTCCAGAATTTCTACAGTAATCAGTGTTTATTCTCTGTGTATTTTGCTCTCTCTCGTCGTATCTTCAAAACTTTCCACCATCTCCTTTAAATAGAGATTAGAATTCCTTCCATGATTAGAACCCTGCAAAATATGAAAACAAGATATTATCAGAAATTAAATATTTGCAATAGAAGATAATAATTATCACCAATTTTAAACTTTTCTAAGAAAGGAAAAACTCTAAAATAGAATTTTATCTCAATAAAATTAGAAAAATATCACTAAGGAATTTATGTCTTGCAAGACAATTCATATTCCTTTCAATCTCTCCCTTTTTGCTTTTCTGGACAAAACACGCACAAACGAGTTCCAGTAAACTCCCCCTTAGTTGAAAACCATTTATACCCCTGAATAAGTAAGTCTCCCCCTAAATTTAAAACATACACATAGTGTTGTCACTCGTGTTGGTAACACAAGGAATAACATGTGTAACAGAGCACCATGGAGATCTTATTCATATTAGAGCAATATGGGAGTATCATCAGAGTATTACTTAGGGAGTTAAAATTAAAGCATAGTAAAAAGATATAAAAATTCAAAGCATTGAGACTAGAGTAAAAAATATATAGACTAAGGATACTGCTTCTTCATCTTTAGCATTTCCATCTTCAGTTAAGCATCTTCAGTCCAATATCCGAAGTTTCCATCATCCAAAGTTTGTGAGTTTGTGCCAACTACATCTCCCCTTTTTGACCAGAAACATCCAATTCAAGCATCAATATATACTGAGCCAGTAAGGCTTCAGAGTACACAATGAGTTATCTGGAGAAATCAGTGGCGGGAGCAGTGTAGCGCAGAGCTTCAACAATGTTGGAATATTGTGTTGGCAACACTCGACTCAACACCAGATGCACACCAAGTTAGGTCTATCTTCCTTAATGAAATCAGAAGTAGACACAAGTTTAAAACCTTGTCCTTTTTCAAAATGGTCAGAATTTACTTTTGTAAAATCTCCTCTAATCAAAACACACGAGTTAGTATCTCATGAGAGTAAAAACATTTTCCTTCCAAGTAAGTGAAATAGAAATATTAAGCAGTGAGTTAAAGAGCAAATTGAACAACACAAAACAATGAATGCGATGTTAATAAAATTTGTGCAAAATAAAGGTGAACAAATTATCCAAAATATTTACTATCAACCCTTCACCTTTCAAAAGACCCATGCAGAAACACTTAAAAAAAGGTAAGCCTTTTAATTTAAAAAAATAAAATCCAACCCAATTATGAAAATAATCCGAGATTCAAAGTAGCCAAATATTCCCATAAATAACTTCACATCGGCTCAACTCCACTAAATCATTGTCAATCACAGAATATCAAATTTTAGAAAATAGGGTATTTTACCTTATTTTGTCCGTTTAAAACGTCAACCCCTGAACATGAAATATTCACAATTTACGATATATGCATGACCTAAGTTATGCCTAAAACAAAATGTAATGATATTAGATCAACAATAAAATGCATGTAGAGTGTGTGCAGAGTACGTGTTAAGCACTAGTGTTGGCAACACTTTCCAACAACACTGTAATCTTCAAAATACTTTGATGAATTTTTTTCACAGTTCCAAAGTCATGTATCATTTTTTTTATTTAGAAGTGGTAGCCTGCACACTAAAAGAACGGTCTTCATTGGACTCCTTTAGGTAGCTTTTTCCAATTTTTTCCGATTTTAGTTTGATTTTCAAGACATTGGTCATTGAAATTTTATCAAACTATACTCTAAATTAACGAAACCACTTTTCACATGGAACAAGATCATGGAATACAAGAACATCTTTCAACTACTTCGTGGTTTAGTTAGAGCACATTATCATGGCAAGTGTGATCTAAAAAGAAATTTTGCAGAAGAACTACAGGATGTTAGTTAATATCATCAAACAGTGCAAAACATAGGACAAGATGAAAATGCAGTATGCCTAAAGTCCTAAAAATGCACATGCATTTTTGGTGTTGTCCTTCAGTGTTGGAAACACTTAGGGACAGCAACCGTGAGTGATTATAATGAACACATGCTAAAAGATTTTCTTAGGTTGGAGAATCTCTCAAAATCTAATGATTTTGTGAATATATCTGCTAGTTGGTTATTTGTTCCAAAAAAACTCCATACGAATCAAACATTTCTCTACTAAATTTGAATAAAGTAATGTCCAAGTCAATGTGTTTTGTGCGAGAGTGTTGAGATGGTTTCTTTGAAATGTCAATTTCTCTAGAATTATCACAATAAACACTGACACACAAACACATACTGAGCATAATATTAGGACGAATAACATTCAAATACAAAATATTACCAATAATCTTGCAGTATCCAGTGTTGTCAACATAGTCTACAACACTGTCCTTACACAACTTTTCATTTGAATCCATAGGTGTTTTCTTTGGCTCAATATTAGAGATAAAACAGAAGTGACTTACCTGTGAGTATACAGAACTCATGCATATTAACCCACTCATCTTTCTATAGTCAATCTTCTCTTTGATTCGGGTTTGCATCTTTCCATGTAAATCTCCAATTATTTGTGAAGATGGATGGTTCTTTTGGATTTTACTTGAAATTTCCTTTCCATCATTGTTCAATACACCATCAGTGTCTCCTGTACAATCAGCATGTTGAGCATCATCCAGTTCTATCACAGTTAGAGGCAGTCTTGTGCTAAGTGTTGGGCTGGGTGTGACAACACTTGGGGCAACACTTGGATTTTCTTAAGGTGTGGAAAATTCCAGCAGATCATCTATCTCAATCTTCAGCTATTTTTCTTTTGAGATACAAATTCTTCAATGTCTTGAAGCTTTCATGTCCCAAATTTTGATGCCATGGATCAAGATCATTCTCTTTCGTGTGTTTGCATACAATATCTTCTTCAAGTTGATATAAGTTATCCACAGATCTTTTACCTGAAATAACACATGAATTATTTTTTATCAAATACTTCACAAAGATTCTTATCAAATTTAATATAAAGATCATTATCACAAAGTTGACTAATGCTAATAAGATTAGCATTTAATCCTTCAACATGTAGAACATTGTGAAGCTTGGGCAGTCCTTCTACGTTCAATGTGCCTCTACCAACAATCTTTCCATTGGCTCCTCCTTCAAATGTCACTTTTCCTTTTTTCTATTCAACATAATCCGAGAGATACTTTTTCAACCTTGTCATGTGGCGTGAACTGCCACTTTCGAAGTACCAATGACCTGCAACATTAGTTTTTAAGGAAGTATAAACAACATTACAGTTGGATTTAGCTTTTGATACCCAAACCTTTTTCTCTGTATTTTTCCTCCTGGAAGTGTTCTGGTGCAGTGTTGGCAACACTTGCCTGTAATTCCAGTACATATATTCATACATGAGCTTAAAATAGTAAGGCTTGATGTGACTTGGTATGTGATCTATTTTAGACTCACAATCACTTAAAGAGGCAATTATATCCTTGTTAAATCTGTTGACACACTTATTTTCATAGTGTACATATCCTTTGCACTCATGACACTATACGGAATCAACTCTCTTGGCTATGGTAAGGACACTTTCCTCAGTTTTTGTTTGATATTGACCTTTAGCTGGTGACTTATTTTGATCTGGTACGCAAATTCTCAAGGGCATGTTAGGAGTAGGAGGGACCGGGACTTTGGATTTTTGTTCTGGTTTCTTGGTATCCCTCATCCTTCTGAGATAATCAACCAAAATTTCTGGTAAGCAAGACGATGGATTCATCCCCTAGATCAGAATCAATGACATCATGCGTCAATTCAACAAGTGATAAATCCATCCTGTCAAAACACAAAAACAAGAATCACACTTCGTATCGTCAAGTGAATGTCTCTGATGCCACTTGTAAGGGTTTTGACAGTTTCGATCAGGAAATACCAACAATAAATTTCAGAGTAAGTGTTATCTCCTAGTGTTTTCAACACTTCATGACACACTACGCAGTTGAATAATTAACTAAAAATAATAATAAATAACACAGATATTTATGTACAAGTACTAAGTACTTGCGCGATGCCTCGTGGTGAAATAATTACTAGAAAACAAATCAGTTTACAAAACCAACTAGTGATTGTTTATGAAAAACTACTTTTTTCAACAAATTGAGAAAATAAATAACTTCCTAAAAACTAGTAAGAACTAGAATAATAAAACCAATAGGAAGTTCTAAACAATATGCCGAAAAACAAAAACCAAAGAACTACTTTCAGAACAATACTTCACTCGTGTGTTATTCAGTGTTTCCAACACTACTCAGCAACACAGTATGACCGTAGTAATTTCTGCAGTAATCAACATTTATTCTCTGTGTATTTTGCTCTCTCTCGCCGTATCTTCAAAACGTTCCACAATCTCCTTTAAACAGAGATTAGAATTCCTTCCATGATTAGAATCCTACAAAATATGGAAACAAGATATTATCAGAAATCAAATATTTTCAATAGAAGATAATAATTATCAACAATTTTAAAACTTGTCTAAGAAAGACAAAACTCTATAATAGAATTTTATCTCAATAAAATTAGGAAAATATCACTAAGGAATTTATGTCTTGCAAGACAAGTCATATTCCTTTTACTATTGAATTGCATTCAGCCTGCTTGTTCTTTGGTTTTGATCACACTCAAACTATCTTTCATCGATGATTATTGTTATTTTTCTAAAGAATCGATGAACACTTCTAGAATTTGTAGCATTCTTTAGCTCACTAAGAGGTATGTATATATATATATATATACACACACATTTTCTGCATGCTTTATGATTTAGTCCTGCGACTGAGAATTTTTCTTTGTATGAAATTCACTTCAGATCACGATTTTTTGTGCTAGTTATCTCAAAGGGTCACATTAAGGCTAATTTACTACTCAAGTGCTATTTATGCACTGAACGAGCCTTATAATGCGAGGAGCTTTCATAACAAAAAATATACATATTTTAATCACATTTGACTTATTATAATTTTGTGGTGTCTTGTTACTCTAGAAATATAAAACTTGTCAAACTCTAGCCCTTTTAACTGTTATCTCTCATATCCTATGAATAGTTTAATGCACTTGATATCCTACCATTATCTATAATGAATTTATGATGACATCATGAATGCAAATTATTATTATTTTGGATTCTTCCTGCCCTGGTTTCGTGCTTTGGTGCAGAATTCAAAACATATTATATTTGAATATATGAATCTTGCTTGGACTTAGCCCATGTCACTTTTACCATCAAGAATCTTAGCTTGGCACCTTGTGACAACCTAGTTAAGCCTACTCGCGACTCGAGAAATAAAAATACGTCTTCGATTATTTTTATTTTTAGCAAAGCATTCTTATTGTAATACATGTCCAAGCATGCATTGAAATAAATTTAATTTCTTGTATAGTTCATGATTCTATTACGTGGAGGTGATAATTGTTGTTTCTTGTAAAGTTACAAAAAAATGCTAAAGCCGATTACTGTATATGTCATGAGACTTAATATGGCTCTTCTCCTTTCACTAGAACTTACTTTTCAATGTTATGCTATTATCTCATGAAGACCGAGTTTCTCAAACTTGAGATCTTTTACTTGAAATATAATAGCCTCACATTGTGACCTACCTCATATGGTTGTGAGTTTATCAATGTCGGATGTGGGATATATCATGATAAATTTTTTATGTGAAGCCATGAATTTAATTAACGAGATACTGTATTGGACTTCTATTGCCTTGTATTTTTGTTTGGGTCTTTTTACAGATATCCGGCTTGCAATCTCGCAGTAAGGACCTATTGTACGAAATCGGACATGCAATCTCACAGTAAGACCCTATTCTACTATATCACGCGTGCAATCTCCCTCTAAGGCTCCATTCTACGACATCGGACATGTTATCTTGCAGTAAGGTCCTATTATATGACATCGGGTGTGCAATCTCGCAGTAAGACCCTACATTACGATTTCGGACATGGAATCTAGTAGAAAAGCCCCAATCTATGGCTGAAGACTTTATAAACCCAACACAGCTTGTCAATTACATGTAAGACAACATAAACGTATCATTCCCAAAAAGTCCGACCAGCTCGACACCATGTAAGCCCACATAAACGTGGCATTTCCAAAAAATCCGACCAACTCGGTGGCATTCATATCATGTAAGCCCACATAAACATGGCATTCACACCATACAAGCCCACACATACGTGTCATTAAAAAAAATCCCGATCAGGTCGGCACCATGTAAGCCCACATAAATGCGGTATTTTCAAAAGCCCGATCCACTCAGCACTCTAAGCCTATTAACTTGGCATTCACAAAAAAGCCTGATCCGCTCGACAACATGTAAGACCACATAAATATGGCATTCACTCAAAATCCCGACCCGCTTGACACTCTAAGCCCATTAACTTGGCATTCACTCAAAATCCCGACCCACTCGGCACTCTAAGCGCATTAACTTGGCATTCACAAAATCCCAATCAGCTTGACACTTAAAGTCCGTTAATTTGGCAAAATATAAGTCCATTAAATTGGCACATACATAAGCCCGATCACACGCTCGGCAACAACAATTATTCTCTACAGCTCTTTATTTGAGCTCGGTTTCATCAAATTATCGTCTACTGCTCTTTATTTGAGATCAAATCTAAACTGATCGTCACCTACATCTATTTATTTCAGATTGTTTTTGAATGGCTCAGATCATCATTATATAAGACTATATTTCTGTTTGGACTCTTAACCATGGCCTGCTTAGACACCTATTATCACTCTGGATCTCTATGGACTTTTTGCGGCAATCAATATTATCTTGGATTTTGTCTTATGCTCAATCTTTTGTTGGTTTTGGTAAATTGACCCGACTTTTTATTGAGCGGTATAGTCAATATTGTCTCTTTTGATGACACTTTATCGACTCGGCATGAAAGATCGATCATTTGATTATCTCTTCAGTGTCTGACGTTTATATTAGCCAAATTATTTGGCACATCTAAGTAAGCTCACTCTGTCATGAAAGCTCAAAGAAAATTACAAACAACCAGAATATTGCCTTACATACTCTAACATATAAAGTCGACCACTTAAAAGTTCCTCCATCATTTCACTCGCCGTCACTTCTTTCCAGGAGGTAGTATTAATGATATGACAAAAATCCTATCATATATTTATTTATATTTTAGAGATATATCAAAAATATTACATGGATATGCATGGATCTAGTTGAATTATACAATAAAATTTTATATGGACTGAGACTCTACACTTATAAATAAAAGGTCTCTAACCATAATAAAGGAACGCCTTACATACGTTTTTACACGCTCATATATGCCTTCTACATGATCTTGACGCTCTTTTATACACTTCTATATGCTTTCATGCATCTTTTACACGTTTTACATATGTCTTTTACACGATTTTCATACCTTGCAATTTCGATACTTTTTTTATTGAATTTTATACTGACTTCAGCGTCGGAGTGGCTTCGCCTTCGGATGAAGTTATCTCACCCGTTTTCTTTGATACACAGAAATATTTTGGGATAAATTGGTTCGATTTACTAAATAAATTGGTTCGTTGATTATCGGTTTGAGATATTTTATTCAATGCGAAAATTTTGACCGCATCATCTTATTTTGGTTTTATAACTTAAAACCGTAATTATTATAATTTGGTTATGGTTTTATGTACTTCAAAATCAAACCGACTATAATCATATTTTAATAAAATAAATTTTTTTATTTATATTTAGACTATTAGTAAGTGAGTATAGTTTTAATAATTCAAATATAAATTATTGTATATTTATTTATATATTTTTTGTATTTATTAAATTTGTATAACTAATTACAAATTTGCTAAAAAGTTTATTAAAAAATATTTATATACATTTTAAAAAAATTTAATGTATAACTCGCATAACTGTAAAAGCTATAAAAACAAATTTTAAATAACTTAACTTTACTTTAAAAAAAATAAATTGAATTATGACCATTCAATTATCAAATTTTATAATTGTAAACTTGTACAAACTAATGAAAAATTATATAAAACTGAATTTAAGTTATCAATTTATGTTGAATCACTAAGTTTTGGTAATAACAAACAATATATCATTGTTGTAGTTCTTCTTGTCTTTTGTGTAAAACAGGTTATCGATCACTTTCTTTGAAGATCACTCGTCCGGTTTTGAGAAGTCACTCACCTGGTTGCATGAAAAAGTCAACATTCGACTAGTCTTAAGAAGTAAATCACTTGACTGGATACCATTACAGGATCTACTCGCTTGGTCCAGATATCTTCGCACGTTCACCATTTTAAGCATACATTTCACAACGGTTGTAAGGGATATCTTCTGATCTAAGATACAAATTTTTCAGAGTTTTCTGTTTATTTTTCAGAACAGTAGATTGTTAAGACATACATAGCCAACAAGAAATCAAGAAAATCATATTGTTTTCTCGAAACGCTCACCGATGAGCTTATGATCAGACACTGTCTGCGACCGTTGCCTTCTTGATTTGTAAAGAGCCAAATCTCGCTTGTATTAAAGCTTACTAAATTTCAAGAAAGAAAAATGTCAACAGTATCTTGCATTAAGGATCTCCAGATGAGCGATGAGTTTTTCCATGCAAAGGACACTATAAATAGAGATTGCTTGAAGAGAGAATAACAACCGAAGCTCTATCTTTGCAACTTGAATCTCTCACATCTATTGTGCTAACAATCTCACTTGAGCACTCACAAACGTCTTATCTACTTTGCTCAATTAAACCCTCACTTATCAAGGAAATTATCAGATCTTCAAGGATCAACCAAAGGTTTTTCAAGCTCCTCAACTGCTTCACACAGAAAGCCTGTGAAGAAGAGTTTGATAGTTTGGATTTAATGATTCAAACAGTAATATTGTGTTTGTGATAGTTTGATAAGGACTGTAAATCTTATCTTGTCGTGTAATAGAAGTTCCGAGTTAGGCATTGAATAAGTCTTAATATTGGTGTGGGTTGTTACTATGTCTGTAAAACCAAAGTCTTCTAGTGAATTCTTTTCTATGTGGAAGAAGGGGAGACGTAAAAGGATTCAGCCTTCGAACTTCCATATTTCTTGTGTCATTTACAATCCTTTATCTTGTGACTTAATTGTGATTTGATTATAAGAACTTCATTAAATTTTTTTGAACTATTTCCGCACTATAAAAAATTTTAGACCAAAAAATCGAACTGTAATTATGTAAAACTGAACCATACCGAAGGTTGCACACCCCTATCTTTAGTTTCTCACTAGAAATCGGAGCACACATGTTGTTAGGATCGATTAATTGAGTAGATAAACTGTTTTGATGTTGCTTGACAGAAAATCAGTTTGATTACTGTAGCAGTTTACCTCTTAAACTGCTACGTTATGTTCAGTTGAGGTTGGTCAACTGAGCTTTTCCTTTCTCGGTGTCGATTTAATTGACAAACATGATATTGTGCGGAATGATGCCAAATAATAGATTCTGAACTAATGATCAAATGACTTGGTGAGTGGGTGAGAGTGATTGACTGAAAATAAGATGCACAAGAGTTTGTTTCTGGATTTTCGGAGATTTCAATCACTCCTACGTCACCCTTTCTTCCACCTCGGAAGGATCCACTAGAAGACTTTGACTACTACAAGCAATTTGAAAGAGCCCGATCCAAGACTAGGACTTACCCACTGCCTATCCCAAAACTCCTAGTTACAAGAACAGAGTCCACGACTGTTTCTTTACTTAATGAGGTTTGCAGCACCTCAACTGATTTCTATCGTTACAAGTTCAACACTCAGCACAACAGCTCGAGCTTGAGCTCGATCGAGTAGTAAATTTTGTACTCGAGCTCGAGCTCGAGTAATGTTAGAGTACTCGAGCTCGAGCTCGATCTTTAAAATTATATATATATAAATAAATAAATATATGAATAAATAAATAAATATAATATTATATATTATATTTATATATATTTATTTTATATTTTATATATATGTGTCTTATCGAGTAGCTCGCGAGCTACTCGAGCACATAGATTTAAATCTTGAGCTCAAGCTCGATTGTATGCTCGAGCTTGATCAAATCGAGCTCGAGTCGAGCTTTGACAGAGCTACTCACGAGTAGCTCGACTCGTTTGCACACCTAGATTAAACTGGACGGGTTGGGACACTAAGGCTGGGTGAGGTCTGGTCCTAAGTTAATTTTAGGATGTTGTGGTCGTGTCGGTTCAAATTGGGAGCGTTTCGTGTTAGTTATGATTGAGTTAAGGGTGCGAAAAGTCAAGGTGGTCAGTGCAAAATTTGAAGAGAGTTAGGGGCTGTCCGGAAACTCTTTTTGTTTGGGTTTCTCGGGCTATCCTTGGAGGTCATAATCTGGTCTTAGGACTAGTATAGAGTGTGGGGAGAGTGTCGGTTCAAGCGGGATTAAGTTTGGTTAAGGAAAGGTAGAGTTAAGGGCTTTTCGGTGTGATTTCTCGGGATAAGACATGCTTGAGGAGAAATAGAGTTTAAGTTGGGTAACCATCTTAGGGGCAGCCACCTACTCACCAATCTTTCTTACTTTATGTTGGGTTTCATCCCCTTAAGTTGCTTTTTTGTGTGTGTGTGGGTTCTCATCTTCGAGTTGAATAAAATTTAAGCAAGTTGAAGTATTCTTTTGCATTTCAAGAAAAATTTAAAAGTTTAAAGGCAATGAAAGTGAAAGTTAATGAATGAAGTGAATTGGTTGTGACATTGATGTGCAATGATGGGTCGGGGGATGCCCTAGCTCAATTGCCAAAATTTATACGTGTAGTACGGTGTTTAACGGGAGACATCCCGGCATACCTACCAACCAGACGTGTAGTACGGTGTTTAACTGGAGAAATCTCGGCATCCCTACCAACCAGACGTGTAGTATGGTGTTTAACGGGAAAAATCTCGGCATCCCTACAAATTCAGAGGGGCAATGTGGTGTTTAACGGGAGAAATCTTGGCATCCTTGCTGGCATAGTATACTGCAGTCATTGATCGATCAAAACAAAGGGTCACAATCAAGGATCTAAATTCTCAGAGGAAAATAAAGTAAAAGTTAAAGTTAAAGTAAAAATTATGAAAGTTACAGAGGAAAGTTCCAAGTTTAAAGTGTGAGTTTCAGTTCATGTTTAAAAGCGTGAGTTTTGATGTAATGTGCGAGTTCATTGCATGCAATCTTCTCTTATTTTGTTCCAAGTCTCAGTCTCTTTTATCATTCAACTTTTCTGAGTAAGTTTCAAGGTATATTAAGTACAATATTTTAATTATTTCCGCATGTATTTTTAAACCCTTTTTATTCCATGGTTTATACTTGTTGGGCCTTTAGGCTCACTACCTTTGCTTGGTGCAGGTTAGATTATCGTTGAGATCGAGGGGCATGACTATCGAGAGGACTGCGATGCGGGCACGACACCTCCCTCCGACCTATGCCAGTCTTCCGCAGAGGTTATTCAAACTTGAATGTTTTGAAGTATTAATTTTGTTTATTTGGTAAATGTAAATGTAATGACTTTTAGATTTGTTTCTTGGCATGTAAAGATTAAATTGTTAAATTTTGGATGATTGTGACGTCGAACCTCTTCCCTTAGGTTCTCCTTCGTTTTATCGGTCTAGTTTATCTGTGTTGACAGTTGTATTGTTAGTTTGCTGTCTGTGTCAAGTGGATTTTAATATAAATAGATAGGTCATGCCAAAATTTTTTGAAAATCCATATTTTATTTAATGATTAATTATAGTAGAGATAGAGGTCGTTTCAATATGAGACCTGGAATGGCAAGCAACAAATGGTATCCTATTTCACGGTGTTTGGTTGCAAGTGTTTTATCTACAAAAACCATAAAATTCATCTGACTGCATTTGATGCTAAGTCAGATGAGGATATCATCTTGGTTAGTCTTCTGTTAGTAAAGCTTATCGAGTTTTTAACAAAAGAACTTTAAATGTTGAAGACTCTATGCACATTATTTTTGATGAAACAACCTCGACTGACATGATGACTGATCCAACTCAACTGACCAATCGTTTATGAGAAATAACTCTGGAAGATGACCGTGAAGATGATGTCCAGTTGAGGACACTTCAGTCTCCAGAACCTGATGTTGTAGATCAACTAGTTGATCAAGTTGTTCCAACAGTCGATGCACAGAAAACTGAGGAGATCCTGACTGATGGACAGATGACTGACGTCAATTCAATCATGGATGATGCAACTGAAGCCAATTCAATTGATCAAATTCCACCGGTCAACCTAGATGATCAATTCCACCTGGAAGAAAGATAATCCACAAACCCTGGTTATAGGTAACACCTATGTTCCAGTCAAGACCAGAGGGAAACTACTCAATCTATTTATGCATTCAGCTTTTATATCTCAAATTTAACCTAAGAAAATTTATGAAGCTCTTATTGATCCAATATGTGTAGAAGCTATGCAAGAAGAGCTGAATTATTTCACCTATAACCATGTTTGAGATTTAGTTCCAAGACCAAAACCATCAATATGTCATAGGTACAATATGGGTGTACATGAAAACACTGAATGAATATGGAACAGTCGTGAGAAACAACACATGCCTGGTTGCTCAAGGATTTATGCAAGAAGAAGAAATTCACTTTGATGAGACCAATGCTTCAGCAGCAATATTGGATGTTATCCGAATGTTTATTGCATGTGCCTCTTTCAATAATTTCAAAGTATATCCAGAGGTGGATCTAGAAATTTTATCAAGGGGGGCAACATAATAGAAAACCAAAGAGCGCACACACATATATACACACACACATAGATATATATATATATATATATATATATAAATCATCAAATAACAAAAATTAAAATATAATAATGAAATCTAAATAATGTTGTTAAATTTTAACTTTAACTTACAATTGACTCATACGACTATTATACATTCATATTGTTATTCATAATATGTTAAACTCCATAAATAATGTAATCAACATAAAAATATATTTTGAAAAAACCATAAGTACATAACATAACTATAGTAGATAATAAAGCAAATTTACGATTCATAATTACTCCAATTATCAGAATTTTTTTTTTCTATCTATATCCAAAAAATTATTTTTAAGTATCACCTAATTTATTAAATTTTCTATCCAATAAAATTAGAAAAAATTCTTTAATAACTCAATCAAAAATTTCAATAAACAAAAATGGGGGTAGATTAGTTTTGTTTGTGTTGTGTTTTGCATTCATATGGTCTAGTTTATGTCATATAGTTCGTATTCATGCATCTCATTATGTTTTGCGTTTGTGTTTTGTGAATAAGTAGAGTGATGAATGTTGACCTATGATGATAGAGTTGAAAAAAAAATTGTTTTTGAAAAAATGTTGATTTTGATTGAACATGAGAAATTGTTGGTTGAATCGTGAATTTTTTTAAGCACGCATGTTAGACTGGTGCAGTGTAGCAAAGTAATTGATGAAGTTCGTGTTTGCTTGACCATTGCACAACAATAGGTGTTTGTTGATCATGATAGTGTCTTTGGATTCCTGGTAATTTTATGACATTGCATGTATGATTTTGGGCGCACCTAGAATTTTTTTTTTGAAAAAATTCTTTGAGAAAAACTAAGTTAACTCCATCCGGGTTAAGAGTAAGGGATTGAAATCTTAATCCCTTGTTCTTGACTAAGTATGCAAAGTCCATGGGGTTAAAATTTTGAAAATTTTAAAATAACAATTCCATCCGGGCTTGGAAAATGATTGAAATTCTAATCAATTTTTCATAGCTAAGTTTGCGGGCTAAATGGGATTGTAGCTCCATCCGGGCTATAGACGAGGGAATTGAAATTCGAATCCTATCCTAGTTATAGCTAAGTTTGCGGGTAATTATTGGGGCTTAAGAAAAACCGGGTGCAAAATCCGGTGGTGTGTAATTTATCTTAAGAAAGTATATGTTTTTGGTTGGGATTGTTGGGATGAAAGAGCTCTGGATTGTGACACTTGCATTTATTTAGAATCTGTCACTAAGCATTCTTAGGACAGATTTTTTTGAAGTTGCACGAAACTGGAAAGACATGGAACACACATACGTTTACGTTAAACTGACAGTGTATTGTGGACAATCAGAAGTGGTTGTGGTTTTTAGTTGTTGAAGTTGAAACTTGTCAGAGTCTATGTTGTTCATGATTCATTCTTTCTTATATTGTTGTGTGCATATTATTGTTGCATGTCTTTCTCGTGGGCGAGCAAGAGTTAAGTATGGTGGTGTTTATGAGTGTGTTTTGTATGCATTTTTATTGTGATATTTTTATGTTTATTATGCACGTGTTAATGTTATTTTATTTGTGTTTTCGTGCATTTTGTCTTCACTTCACTCTCCTTGGTTTATTTATAGAAAATGACGGAAAACTTGGTATTTTTGGAATGAAGATGTGTATTGGCATGTTGAAGATTAGAATGGAGATGAGAGCAGCTGTGTATACTCCAACTTAGAAGACTTGAAGAGCATGAAAGAAAAAGTAGCATCTGAGCTTGCATGAGGGAAGCTAGGAAGCTGCATTGGAGAGAAATATTGAGCAGAATGGAACGAGATGAAGAATCAGAGTTGCACATCTGCGCATTAGAACTTGACATAGCTGCGTGTGTTGAAGAGATGAGCAGCTGCGCCAATGGCAAGAGAAGGAAGTACAGCCGCGTGCATAAGGAAGAAGATGCGCATATGTTGCTGCGCGGTTGGGAACAAAGATGTGCGATCGCGCTTGGAATATTTGGGCGTATAAATAGATCTTCTACCATCAGATTAAGGGTTCCAAATTGTTCCAGAACGCAGACAACACAAGCGAGGCGGCTACAAGGCTTGGAAGAGAAGATTTCTCTTTTCTTTTCATCTTTTTCTTTTATTTTTGAATCATTGTTTTCAATTATTGAGTAGATTTTCTTCAACCAAGACGGCGTGATTGAGCCAAACAAATTCATGTAGAAAACTTGGATGTTTATTTAGGATTTTTTGGACTTCATTTTATTTTCTTGATTTTAGATTCATATTTGTCTCTTGGATAGTCTGATCAACTGTTTGCTTGCATGTTAATCGGTTCCAAGTCGACAAAGGAGATATTGATTTCGATCTCTTTGATAATCAACACATGGTAAAATCGACTAGAAATATAATTCGGTTTCACTGTGTGGTTTGGGTGTAAACTGAATTTCCACAAATATTTAATGCATTCAAATTTGATTAAAATTACGAAAGATTAATCTGTTAATATTTGAATAGGTTTGATTGTTCTAGAAATATACCTTTGAACAAGTTAGGAGAATTCCCGTAATCTAAGATTAAATCTGAGTCCTGAATCGATTACATGTTACATGATTTGTTTGGTACCTGCGTGTGTCTTGGTTGTCTCGTTTTAATTAAATTTTCTTTTCAACTATTTTAATTCTTATTTCTTAAGCAGTTTTTTATTTTAAATTCTTATTTTATTTAATTCAAATTTCTCTTTTTGATTTTTTCTAGATTAAGTAAAATAATTAAATCTTGAGAATTGACTACAGTCCCTGTGGGATCGATACTTGGACTCTCTGTCCAATTTATTATTACTTGACCTAGTGCACTTTCTTGATAACTGAATTAAGCGGTCAAGTTTTTGGAGCCGTTGCCGGGGACTGTTTAGTTAATATTAGGATAGATTATTTGCTTGAGACTAGACTTTTTTTTCCCTGTGTTTGTTTTAATTTTTAATTTTATTTTCTTTTTCTTGTGAGGTACTTGGAGATGGATCATCGACAGGTGTTCACAAGGTTTGACCAACAATACTCGGAGCCTTTCTATGCTTCTTGGGGGAGATTCAATGATTAGGCGAACAGATTTCGATGCCATGATTTTTCAAACTACACTCTAGTTCAAATTTTTATGGTGGTTTGGATGAGACAACAAGGAGTTGGGTTGATTATGGATCTTTGTCAACTGGCAGTCATTTGTTTCACCAAGATTACGACAGTGTTATGCACTTGTTAAATGATATGACAAATTTCGACTACCATTGGCATTCGAACCAACCATCAGAGTATCAAGAAGACTGTATAGGGCGTTTTGAAGATCATGTGGCTCTGTTGGAGAACATTGTGCGACAACAGACCGAGATAAATCAGTTCTTGGAAAGCCACATCAACTCTTTGAGTCTTATGGATGAACAGATTGCGCTCTTTATAGAACCATCTTCTGAGATTCACCAAGAGACTGCAGTTATTTATGTTGATCAGTTATCATGGGCATGTGATCCTGCAGCAGTAATTGAGCCAAAGAATGAGGAAATAATTTTTGAGGAATCTTCTTGTGAGGATGAGCCAGAAGTGACAGTGGAGGAGGAAGAAATATCCAAGGCGACAGATTTGATCTCGTCAATGGACTTTACATGCACATCATTAGAAGATCCATTCTTGCCATTGAAGCCACCTCCAAAATTTTACATCCTCCATGAGCTTCAACCTAGAGTCGGAATCTCTTTCCAAAATTTTTAGTTCATGACAAGTTTTGCTGGACCGACGAGCTTCCCATGTCAATATCATGCCAAGCTTGAGGGCGTAGGTAATCAAGACCCATACGTAGAGTCGTATGATTCTTACTATGGGCGGCAGCTGCTATTTGATGGTTGCTTCTGTCTAGTTGGGCTATAGACTATAACTTTAGCGCTGGCTGGGAGGCAACCCAGCGTTCTCTTTTCTTTACTTTTTATTGTTATTTTTTCTTTTTATTCTCTTTTGCTAATCCACCGCCTTACCCGTCGCCTTTATCTATACAGTATATAACCCCGATAAGTGAAGCTGTTATGGAGTTTTGCAGATCGAGGAAGAGGACGAAGCATAAACCAGGGTAGTGTTATTTTTGTTATCATTGTGTTTGTGTTCGTCTTGAATTTTGTTCATTGTTTCTGAAGCATTGAGGGAAATGCTTTGGATAAATATGGGGGGTAGATTAGTTTTTTTGTGTGTTGTGTTTTGCATTCATATGGTCTAGTTTATTGCATATAGTTCGTATTCATGCATCTCATTATGTTTTGTATTTGTGTTTTGTGAATAAGTAGAGTGATGAATGTTGGCCTATGATGATAGAGTTGAAAAAAAAAATTGTTTTTGAACAAATGTTGCTTTTGATTGAACATGAGAAACTGTTGGTTGAATCGTGAATTTTTTTAAGCACGCATGTTAGACTGGTGCAGTGTAGCAAAGTAATTGATGAAGTTCATGTTTGCTTGACCATTGCACAACAATAGGTGTTTGTTGATCATGATAGTGTCTTTGGATTCCTGATGATTTATGACATTGCATGTATGATCTTGGGCGCACCTAGAATTTTTTTTGAAAAATTCTTTGAAAAAAACTAAGTTAACTCCATCCGGGTTACGAGTAAGAGATTGAAATCCTAATCCCTTGTTCTTGACTAAGTATGCGGAGTCCATGGGGTTAAAATTTTGAAAATTTTAAAATAACAATTCCATCCGGGCTTGGAAAATGATTGAAATTCTAATAAATTTTCCATAGCTAAGTTTGCGGGCTAAATGGGATTGTAGCTCCATCCGGGCTATAGACGAGGGGATTGAAATTTGAATCCTATCCTAGTTATAGCTAAGTTTGCGGGTAATTATTGGGGCTTAAGAAAAATCGGGTGCAAAATTTGGTGGTGTGTAATTTATCTCAAGAAAATATATGTTTTTGGTTGGGATTGTTGGGATGAAAGAGCTCTGGATTGTGACACTTGCACTGATTTGTCATAGGTCTCTAAACATTCTTAGGATAGATTCTTTTGAAGTTGTACGAAACTGGAAGGACATGGCACACACACATGTTTACGTTAAACTGACAGTGTATTGTGAACAATAAGAAGTGGTTGTAGTTTTTAGTTGTTGAAGTTGAAACTTTTCGGAGACTATGTTGTTCATGATTCATTCTTTTTTATGTTGTTGTGTGCATATTATTGTTGCATTTCTTGCTCGAGGGCGAGCAAGAGTTAAGTATGGGGGTGTTGATGAATGTGTTTTGTATGCATTTTTATTGTGATATTTTTATGTTTATTATGCATGTGTTAATGTTATTTTATTTGTGTTTTCGTGAATTTTGTCTTCACTTCATTCTCCTTGGTTTATTTACATAAAATGACGGAAAACTTGGTATTTTTGGAACGAAGATGAGTATTGGCATGTTGAAGATTAGAATGGAGATGAGAGCAGTTGTGTATGCGCCAACTTAGAAGACTTGAAGAGAATGAAAGAAAAAGTAGCATCTGAGGTTGCGTGAGGGAAGCTAGGAAACTGCATTGGATAGAAAGATTGAGCAAAATGGAACGAGATGAAGAATCAAAGTTGCACATCTGCGCATGAGAACTTGACACAGCTACGTGTGTTGAAGAGATGAGCAGCTGCACCAATGGCAAAAGAAGGAAGTACAACTGCGTGCATAAGGAAGAAGATGCGTAGATGTTGCTGCGGGGTTGGGAACAAAGATGTGCAAACGCGCTACAGAGAAGAGAATAGCGCATGCTTTACGCTGATGATGGTGTGCAAACGCGCATGGCAAGGGGCAAATGCGCATCAGGAGGTGCAATCGCGCAAGAAGCTGTACGTGAAGAAATTTTATGGAGCAGAAAATGGCTCGCTCGAGCGAGAAAGACGGGAAGAAAAATTTTACGGAGCAGAAAGTTTCTCGCTCAAGCGAGACTTGTGCTCGCTTGAGCGAGCCGTGTGATTAGAGTTTTATTTTATGAAAATTCCTTGGCCGAGTAGAATTTAATCTTTTGAATATTTGGGAATATTTGGGCGTATAAATAGATCTTCTACCATCAGATTAAGGGTTCCAAATTGTTCCAAAACCCAGACAACACAAGCGAGGCGACTACAAGGCTTGAGAGAGAAGATTTCTCTTTTCTTTTCTTCTTCTTCTTCTTTTATTTTTGAATCATTGTTTTCAATTATTGAGTAGATTTTCTTCAACCAAGACGGAGTGCTTGGGCCGAACAAATTCATGTAGAAAACTTGGATGTTTATTTAGGATTTTTCGGACTTGATTTTATTGATTGTTAGATTCATATTTGTCTTGTGGATAGTCTGATCAACTGTTTGCTTGCATGTTAATCGGTTCTAAGTCAACAGAGGAGGTATTGATTTTGATCACTTTGATAATCAACACATGGTAAAATCGACTAGAAATAGAATTCGGTTTCAGTGTGCGGTTTGGGTGTAAACTAAATTTTCACAAATATTTAATGCATTCAAATTTGATTAGAATTACGAAAGATTAATCTGTCAATATTTGAATAGGTTTGATTGTTCTATAAATAGACCTTTGAACAAGTTAGGATAATTCCCGTAATCTAAGATTAAATCTGAGTCCTGAATCGACTACATGTTACATGATTTGTTCGGTACCTGCGTGTGTCTTGGTTGTCTCGTTTTAATTAAATTTTCATTTCAACTATTTTATTTCTTATTTCTTAAGCAGTTTTTTATTTTAAATTCTTATTTTATTTAAATCAAATTGCTCTTTTTGAATTTGTCTAGATTAAGTAAAATAATTAAATCTTAAGAATTGACTACAGTCCCTGTGGGATCGATATTTGAACTCTCTGTCCACTTTACTATTACTTGACCTAGTGCACTTTCGTACCTCAACTACTAGGCAAGCTTTACCGACTCTAGGTCCACACCTATAGTCCGTACTACACAGCGAAATGATACTAATATCATTATATTACTCCAAAAGCCTTAACTAAGCTATTGTATACTCCTAAATATTTTTAGGAAGCAAAAGCTATACCTGCGTCTGTCGTCAGCCCGTTGTTGTCGCTTGCCTCAAAACTAGGCCACAGCTCCGCTACGATGCCTGGACTGCTATACCACTTTTGGATTCCCAATGGGACGCCTAGGATTCCCTAGATCCAAGTTAGAAGGCTAAAGAATCGAGAGAGAAGAGAGGAAAGTGCGAATTGCATATGAGCCTCGACACCTCTATTTATAGACAAAGTTCGGATCGTCCGAACCCTACTTCGGAGCCTTCGAACATGTTTGGACCGTCCAAACTCATCTTTGGAGCGTCCGAAGTCCCATCAATACGTCGGCCGTGACGTCATCTTGCTGACGTAATCAATGACGTAATACCTGATCCCGATCGGATTATCCGATCCTTGCAAACAGACCGTCCGAACCCGTTCGGAGCCTCCAAAGCCTCATCGGATCGTCCGAACTTCCTTCGGACCATCCGATCTCCTTCTTCGGGCCGTCCGAACTGAGGATGTTTAGTTGTGATTAGTCCCTTAATCACCTTACTTGGTTACAGGCTACTACAAATATTTTTTTCAAAAAAAAAAAGAAAAGAAAAGAAAAGAGAGAGAAGAATCAAATGAGACGTACCTTTTAAGCTGAATAAAAGGTGACCAAACGTGAATAAAAATGTTTTTAGGTTTAAAAGTTTAGTTGTTCAGCTCAACTCTATTTTAGGGGAAAAAAGGCTAAATAAAATATGGAATAAATTGACCAGATTTTCTCATCTTATTTTATGAACCAACAAGTGCAATTGAGAGATTTTATGTATCTAAAAAAAATCGGCTCATTTTAATTTAAAAATTAAATAATAATCAACTTATTTTCCAAACTTGGTCGGCTTCTCATTAGTCATGACAAGGCCCATATGTGAATTTCCATTAAGCATTTTCTAGTTTATATTTATAAATTATAATTTTTAATTCATGGGCATTTTCATAATATTAAATAAAAAATTCAAGGGAGTGCAACAGCTTCCTCCCCTTGCCCATAAGCAACCGCCCCTGAGTATATCAATAGATGTCAAGAGTGCATTCCTCAATGAGCAACTGCAAGAAGAAGTCTATGTTGAACAATCACCTGGATTTATCAGTTATCAATTTTCAGATCATTTTTACCATATAAACAAAGCTCTATATGGGCTGAAACAGGACCCAAGAGCTTGGTACAAAACTCTTTCCAAATTCCTCATTGATCATGGCTTCACAATAGACATAGTGGACAAGAATTTATTCAAATTCACTAAGGATTAAAACACTTTACTAGTTCAAATTTATGTTGATGATATTATTTTTGGGTCAACTAATCCCAAGCTATGCAAGAGGTTTGCGAAGTTGATGCAGGATAAGTTTAAGATGAGCGTGATGGGTGAACAAAATTTTTTTCTTGGACTTCAAGTGAAGCAATTGGATAATGGCATCTTCATTAGCCAAATCAAGTATACTAAAAAACTATTCAAAAATTTTAGCATGGAGAACTGATCAGCTGCTTCTACCCCCAATGAGATCATCAGTCAATCTTGATAAAGATGAAGGGGGAATACCAATTGAGATAACAATGTATCCAGGTCTAATAGGCTCCCGCGATAAGGAAAATCTGTTTTTAAAAGGAAGGAAATCTTGGGAGGACTCTAGGTCTTTATTTATAGATAAAAACACACGAAATCAAAATTTTTTGACGCACAAAACGTGTGAAACACATCTTGGCGGCTAGGTTTCTCTTCCTTGTTCTTAGATTCTTTTTGTTCTTCAATTTTTCTTGTTAGTTTTTCATGGCCCTGCATGGCTAAGTTTTAATTCTAGGTTGAGGAAGATGAATCCTTGAATTTTTATTTTTCTCGTGAGATTTTGGTACTTTTATTGTTTGAATTTGGTTTGAATATCAAGAGTTGTTTGAATTTGATTATCATACTTGTGTGTTTGATTATTGGCTTGATCACCTAATAATTTTCTCATACAATCTAAAGCTAAATTAGATATCGAATTCTTAATTGTTTGATCCCTCTAATTTGTGAAGCAACTGCGATTGATAATTTTTGATTTTGAAAATTTATTAATTTGTAGGAACATCTCTTGACTAAATTAAACACAACCGCTTGTGTTTGTGTTGTTTAGCTTCATCAATCTCAGTATTTTGAATGCTACCTTGGGTTTAAACCTTAATTGCTTTTATTTTGGTTGATTCATTGGTAAGGGTTAATATTAGAACACTTGCTTCTATTTAACTAAAATTAAGGTGAGATAGAAATTGAATTTTCAATGATGAATATTCAAAGGTGAATTGATTATTTTTAGAGAATCGATGATCGAGTCAATAAACTTCAAGGGCGTAGTTGATCGATATCAAGGCTTGTTTAATTTATTGTTAGTAAACTTAATTATAATCTTGCGTGCTAGTAGTTTGAATTTTAGAATTAGTATTTATTTATTTCTTGAATTCATAGAAGTAAATTTGAGCAAACAAAAACCCCCTTTTATTTATTTTTAGTATTTTTAATTCATAGCACAATAAATTTCACTCCTCCTCATGGGAACGATCCCTCCTTTTGCTACTACATATTTGTTATTTGATTTGAGTGGATTAATTTGGGCGTGACACGACTAAGCGCTACAAAATTTTGGCGCCGTTGCTAGGGAGGCATTGTTTAATTTATCTGTGTTATCGTTTTTGTTTTATTTTTCCAGTGCTTTTCTTGTTTTCTCATGCGTGCAGGTGAACCTTCAAAAGAAGAATAATTTCAATACGATCCTGAGATAGAGAGAACTTTTCATCGAGAGAAGATGGAATTTCGGAAAAAATCTGAAGAATAGGAGGTTTCATTTGAAGAACCTAGAGAAGAGCTGGCTAAAAATATGAGCTTGAGACAGCTTGACACCCCTAATTTGAATCAACAGCCTTTATGCATTACTTTTCCTACTCTAGAGGCTAATGCCACTTTTAAACTGAAATCTGGACTAATACATATTTTACCTTATTTTCATGGCCTTGTAGGTGAGGATCCTCATAAACATTTGATGGAGTTTCATGTGGTTTGCACAAACATGAAATCAGCTCGAGTGACGGAGGAAAAAATACAGCTTAGAGCCTTTTATTTTTCTCTGAAGGATGCTGCAAATGATTGGCTATATTATCTACCCCATTGATCCATCACAACTTGGAATGAGATGAAGAAAATTTTTTTAGAGAAGTATTTTCCAGTATCGAGAGTAGCGAACATTAGGAAAGAGATATATGGAATCAAGAAATATGTTGGAGAGTCACTTCACGAATATTGGGAGAGTTTCAAGAAGCTTTGTGCTAGTTGTCCGCAACATCAGATAAGTGAAAATATTTTGATTTAATATTGTTATGAAGGTCTTTTACCCCAGGACAGGAGCATAGTGGATACTGCCAGTGGAAGAGTTTTTGTGGACAAGACACCACAAGATAGAATTTTTTTGCAAACATGGCAGCCAATTCTCAGCAATTTGGCACCAACAGGCTTGACCCCGCACCCAAGAGGAGCAATGAGGTAAATGTTTCTTCCCTTGAACAACAACTGATTGATCCAACATCTTTTGTGCGTCAAATTGCTGTAGGGAATGGACAAAATGTGAAGGTATGTAGAATTTTCACCGCGATGGGACATTCAACTGATATGTGTCCCACATTTCAAGAAGAATCTATTGAGCAATTAAATGTAACAGGAGGATTTTCGGGGCAACCTCAATAAAAGTATGATCCTTACTCAAACACGTACAATCCAGGTTGGAGGGATCATCCAAACCTTAGATATGACAATCCTGTGACAAATCAGCGTGCACCTCACGTGCAGCCGAATAATCATCCATTTAGGCGGCCATATCCTCCAAGATCGAAACGCCCTCAAATTCCAACCCCTGGTGAGTTTTTAGATAATATTGTTAAGGATTTGCCACTAATACTTTGAAATTTCAACAAGAAACAAGGGAAAGCATTCAAAACTTGAACAATCAGATGGAGAAGTTGGCGACAACAATAAACAAGTTTGAGGCACAAAACTCTAGCAGTTTAACAGCTCTCAATCCAAAAGAAAATGCAAGTGCAATCATTTTAAGGAATGGAAGGGAGTTTAAGATTCAAGAGACAGTGGTACAAGAACCATCAAATAAGAAAACAGAGGGAGAATCCAAACTGGATGAGAATGAGCCAATTCAAGAAGAAGAAACACCAAAAGGTAAGTTTCCTCCCCTTTTTGAGTACAAACCCGTACCCCCATTTCCCCATGCATTGAAAGATTCTAGGAAAGATGAAGGCATTAAGGAGCTTTATGATACTTTTCATAGATGTGAGGTAAATATTACTTTGTTAGATGCTATTAAACGAATACCTCGCTATGCTAAATTTTTGAAAGAGTTGTGTACTGCGAAAAGAAAACATAAATTGAAGGGATGCCAGAAGGTAGAGTTGGGAGAAAATGTTTCTGTTGTGATTCAGAGGAAATTCCCTCAAAATGCAAGGATCCAGGTATGTTTTTTTTTATCCCTTGTACGATAGGTAACATAAATATTGAGAAAGCCATGCTGGATTTAGGAGCATCAATCAATGTCATGCCATATTCTATTTATGCTTCCTTGAAACTCGGTCCTTTGAATAAAACTGGAGTAGTTATTCAGTTAGCTGATATATCTAATGCATACCCTATGAGTGTTTTTGAGGATGTCCTTTTCCAAGTAAATCACTTAGTCTTCCCTGTTGATTTTTATTTGCTTGATATGGAGAATGGTTATCATAATTGCCCTATTTTGTTAGGAATACCATTTTGATTGATGTTCATAGCGGCACACTTACTGTAAGGCTCGAGATTATTTGATTTAATCCGAGATTATTTAATTTTAATCCAGAAATATTTAATTTGAGAATTTTTAGAGTTTAGATTTAAATTCTAATATTCTTAAATTATTTAGGATTGAAATTGAATTAAAATAAGGGCTGAGAACCGATTGAAAATATTGAAGAGTTGAGGGACTAAATGGCAATATGGCTTGATTATATCCACTATGAATTGCTTAGTCAGACTTTTTGTACGTGTAATTGAGATAGTACATTCAGAAGTTCAGAGCAAAGACCAAGACCTCATTTTCTTCTTGGATTTGGGTTTTCAAACCTTTGTATCTTTTGATCCGATTGTCCGATTTCAATTTCGAATATAGTTCTGGATTCCTTGCAACAAGAGCTTTGATTTGATGTACGTATTATGATATTTCTAGCATGTTCAAAATTTCAGAAATTAAAGGAATCAGAATTTGTTTATATATGCATGTTCTTGCGCTTTTATATCTTATATGTGCAAAATTGGATCGAAGCACGAATGTCGTTTGTATTTGATATGATTTTCAGCATGTATGTCGAGATTTATACCTGCTGAAGTGCTGGTTTATGAGTTTATCTTTCTGATATATGTGGTGTATGGTTGTTGGATCGAAGTCGGTATAGTTTCGGTTATCAAATTTTCGTCGTTATGCCGTTGGCTTCTGATTTGAAGTCGTTTTGATTCCTTGTTGATTGACCTGAACTTGAAGGGAGTTTTTGCTGATATTTGTAGCTTGAATATACATCATTTCAGATTTTATAGGAGCTTGATTGACTCGGGAAATCCGCCTTCGAACCGAAGAAGAAATTGAGCTAGGTTTGAAGTGTTTCTTTGACGATTGAGTGATGATGTTTGAATAGAGTTGATATATGTGTTCTTGTTGTTATGTTTCAGAGTTGAAGCCTCAAGAACCGAGACGAAACTAGAAGGTATAAGACAACATCGTGAGTCAGGAATTTGATACTCAAGAATAACATCTCTTGAGTTATTCTGCAAAAACCATATACTTGTTTATCGTTTGTGTTTATATTATTGATGTTTTCGATCCATTGTAGGTAGTGGATCTTTATTTGATATGACATGATATGAGATATGAATTGATTCTTATGCCAAGGACAGATGGACCTTATTTTCATGTCTGATGAGATGACGATAGATGGATATCCATGTCAAGATCGTATACAAATCTATATGGCAAAGAGTGTGATAGGAATCAATTATTTATATATGCGTTTACTCTATTCTTGAGTTGATACATTTAGAGTCGATATGATTTTATTTGAACGCATATATATGTTGATTATACTGAGAATTGTATTCTCACCGGATGTTTTCGGCTGTTGTCTTGTTTTGTATGTGTTCATGACAACAGATGGGGCAAGAGCTGGCCAAAATCGACATGGGTAGCTTGAGAGAGAGTATAGAGATGTGGACTCGGGTTGTTTGTAGAGGAATGAGGAACTTGAGATAGTATCAAACATGTTAAGATCTTATGGCATCTTGTAATTGAGATTACTTTGGACATGTTTTGTATTTTATGTTTTGGCTAGACTTTGAACTAGTAAATGATGTAAGAAAGCTAGAATATTGTGTTGCACTGGACACCTATGTATATACATGCTTTGGTATTTATTTAGCATGTTTTGGTACTATTAAAGAATGAGAAAACAAGATTTGTATAGCTTTTAGCATCAACTGTTTTTTGCAGAATTTTGAACAGAGTGTGCTCGCTCGATCGGTAAGGTTTGATTGATCCAACGAGGCCTGGTAAATTCAAAACTGTGAGGCCTCGGTTCTAATCTTCTATTCTTAAGATAATATAAACAATTATCATGCACCATCTATAAGTTAAGGCAACAAGAAGAAATAAAATTTTTTTCTTTTTTTGAAAGAACAGTACTGCGCTCGATCCTATAAAAGTCTAGGATCGAGCGCACCAAAATTACAAACTCCCTGCTGAGAAAAATGCAGAGTGCCGCGCTCGATCCGGCAAAAATCTAGGATCGAGCGCACCATTTTCTGAAACTCTCTGTCTCGGAAATCACAGGGGCCGCGCTCGATCCTGCAATAACCTAGGATCGAGCGCACCCCCTTGCCCAGAAAAATTCAGAACATGGAATGCCTTTCCTTCAAACTCAATCCAACAATAATTATAACAGAACAAAAGCAAGGCTAACCAATGCCATTCAAGCCATTCTATGCTTCAAAACATAAACATGCATTACAACTCAATTCTTCCAACTAGTACATAAAATTCTGGAGTTCAACAACTGTTCAAAGTAGAGGACATGCAACAACAACATAACGATGAAGTTCGATATCTAAAACATGTTCCAACAACATTAGGTAGACATGCTGACACGACTTCTAAACCGAGTCTCACTTCTACATCTTTCCCTCAGAGCTAACCATGTCTCTTTTGACTTGTTCCTGCCCCACCTGCTGCCAAGTACACATACAAAACAAAGAAACAGCCGGATAACTGGTGAGAATGATAATCCCAGTAAAAGCAACATAAAAAGTAATACAACAATAAACATTCTTTCAAGACATCAACGAAATCAATAACAACGTAATGAAATGCATGTTTTTAAAATGGGATATCAAATCTGATAAACGAGGGATTACTGCTGTGCTTTTGGGATCCCGAGGATGAGATCATGTGATGACTCACCGACTCTCCCAATCGAGGTGGTGCCACATGTCTCACTCCTCTATACTTTGAGTAACCATAATGAGTATGCTAGCACTAGGCGATACGACTACGACCTAGGCCACTCAATCATAGTTCCCAAACGTCCAAACAAAAAGGGCGGTTCTGCCCGCTGAAATCAACATAGGCTCAAGATGAATGCATAACAGAAATATAAAACATAAGCCACACAGTCAAAGCAAAATCAATCAACAAGACACAAGTTCCTCATGCTAGAACAAGTGTAGATGCAATATGTGATTTGAAAGGGAAACTCGAGAACCAACTGTCCCGAGTATGCTATCCCGATACGATGACTGCTTTTACCTTTCAATGTCGTAGATCCAACTCCGGACAAGCTACAACAAAAGATTGTATCAACAACTATACAACCTAAACAACAAACAACGGTTCAAAGAAATCTCTTTACCGTTCTTCGTCCAAAACTCGACGATCAAATGTTTCTAACACAGGACTCGGCAACTCCAAAGAATCTTTACGAAGATAAGAGATGATCAACTACAACGATCACTCACAAGCCAAAACTTCAACAATTCAAAAACGATTCAAAAACCCAAAACTCAAACCGACGGCATAACGACTATAAACTGAACAGATCGGAAACGCAGACAGTAGTTCAATACCGATATCAACTCATATCAATGCCCAAAACAACAATAACAAAGCAAACCCATCAATCTAAAAATCCACATTTTCGAAAATGGCTACCAAAAATCATAACAAATCCGAACGTCGCTCTAATTCAAAACTGACAGATAATAAACGATCAGAACTCTGTCAAGAGAAACATACTCGAATCTCAAACGATTCTAACAACATCCAAAAACTAGAATGTATCCGATCGAAGAAGAACTTATAATATAACAGAGCTCTCACTGCAGTGATCGATAATCTGCCTTCAGAAATAAATTCCAACGGCCGGATCGAGTTCGGACTGAATTCAGAAAGCTTGGAGCAAAATGAATCGGCTTCAATGGAGGGAGGCGATGCAATGGAGGTGATGGAGAAGAAAATGGGTCCAAAAGCCTTATAAATATCTATAAAAACTGATAATTGCGTTTTAGTCCCTGAAATTTCCAAAATTTGCAAAAAGGACCCTGATCAAAATCAAGTCGGCTTGTGAACTCTGTAATCTCCGATTAACTCAAATAAACTTATTTAAGATAAAAACGGGACGTTACAATTCTCCCCCACTAAGAAGAGATTTTGTCCTCGAAATCAACGATAACCACAACTCATAAGAAAGAATAAAGAACTAACGACAGTAAGAAGAACTTACATCATCCGAATAACTCCGAAAATCGCTGTCTCATGTCAGATTCTGTCTCCCAAGTCGCTTCCTCGACTCCGTGACGGCTCAACTGCACTTTCACTAACGGAATCAACTTGGTTCTGAGTTGTTTCTCCTTCCGATCAAGGATCTGAATCGGTCGCTCAAAGTAGCTCAGAGTCTCGTCTAACTCGGCTTCGTCAGGCTGAAGGATATGAGAAGGATCTGGATGATACTTTCGCAGCATAGAGACGTGAAAAACGTCGTGAATACCAGATAAAGATGGAAAAAGTGCAAGTCTATAGGCAAGATCGCCTATCTTCTTGAGAATCTCGTACGGCCCGATGAATCTCGGAGATAACTTCCCTCTCTTACCAATTTGACAGTGCCTCTTTAAGGTGAAATCTTCAGAAAGACTCGGTCTCCCTGATCAAAACTCAGAGGTCTACGCCTGACATTCGCATACTTCGCCTGCCTATATTGAGCTGACTTCATTCTGGTCTGAATGATCTTAAACTGCTCTGCCATATCTCTAAGCATATCTGGTCCCAAATCTGGTGACTCGGACAAATCATCCCAAAACAACGGAGATCGGCATTTCTTACCGTACAATGCCTCAAAAGGCGCCATACCGATACTCGCTTGGAAGCTGTTGTTGTAAGAAAACTCAACAAGAGGCAAAGAATCTTGCCAACTAGTGCCAAAGTCTAGCACTACCGCTCGCAGCATATCCTCTAACGTCTAGATAGTCCGCTCTAACTGTCCATCAGTCTGAGGATGATAAGCTGTACTCAGATACAATCGAGTACCAAGTGCCTCCTGAAGACTGTGCTAGAAGTGCGAAGTGAATCTAGGATCTCTGTCTGAAATGATCGACTTCGGCACACCATGCAATCTCACAACATTGCTAACATACAACTCAGCCATCTGATCATGACGATACGTCATCCTGTACGGAATAAAACACGCAGACTTCTTCAATCGGTCGATCACTACCCAAATGGCATCGCATCCTCGAACGGATCATGGTAGCTTCATGACGAAATCCATGGAAATGTGATCCCACTTCCATTCAGGAACAGATAGACTATGCAACAGACCTCCTAGTTTCTTCCGTTCTGCTTTCACTTGCTGACAATTCAAATACCGAGATACAAACCTCGCAACATCGCTCTTCATTCTCTTCCACCAGAACTGGTTTTTCAGGTCGTTATACATCTTACGACCTCCAGGATGAATACTAAACCGACTGCAATGAGCCTCTCGGAGAATACACTGTCTCAACTCCAAAATATCAAGCACAACAATACGGTTATTCACAAACAAAACGTCATCTCTAACCTGGAATTCAGACTGATGCCCAGATCTGACTTTCTCTACTGAAACCTGAATGCTCGGCTCGGACTTCTGTGCTTCTCTGATCGCAACAAACAACTCCGGCTTGGCTTGAATAGCAAACACTCTGATAGTCTCCCTATCTGTTTCAAACTCTAAACCAGAAGTGCAACAATCATCGATCAACTGAGAAACACCAATAGAAGAAAGAGATAAAGAACAAAGCTTTCGGCTCAAGGCATCTGCAACTGCATTCGACTTTCCCGGATAATACTTGATTTCACAGTCGAAATCCTTCAACAGATCTAACCATATTCTCTGTCTCATATTCAGCTCTGCCTTTGAAAACAAGTACTTAAGGCTCTTATGATCAGAAAAGATCTCGAAAGACTCACCATAAAGATAATGACGCCAGATCTTCAGAGAAAATACAATAGCAGATAGTTCCAGATCATGAACCGGATAACGAGTCTCATGCGATTTCAGCTGCCTCGATGCATACGCTATCACATGCTTATGCTGCATAAGAATGCAACCCAAGCCTCGGTTAGAAGCATCACAATAGACTGTGAAACCTCCAGTACCCTTCGGAATAGAATGAATCGGAGCACTGGTCAGTCTCCTCTTCAGATCAACAAAGCTAGCCTCAAAATCTGAAGTCCAGACGAAAGGCGAATTCTTCTGAGTCAGCTGGGTAATAGGCTTGGCAATAGATGAGAAACCCTCGATGAATCTGCGATAATAACCAGCTAAACCCATGAAACTTCGGATCTCAGGTACTGATGTCGGTCTAGGCCAATTCATAACCGTTTCGATCTTGATGGGATCGACAGAAATCCCATCTTCAGAAATAATATGACCGAGGAAAACAACTCGATCCAACCAGAATTCACACTTAGATAGCTTGGCAAACAACTGCTCCACTCGCAAAATCTGCAAGACGATCCTCAAGTGTTCTGCATGGTCAGTACGGTTCTTCGAGTAGATAAGGATATCATCGATGAAGATAATGACAAACTCATATAAATAACGCTGAAAGATACGGTTCATCAAACCCATAAAAACCGCTGGAGCGTTAGTCAAACCGAACAACATGACTATAAACTCAAAATGACCATACCTCGTTCTGAATGCGGTCTTAGGAACATCTTCCTCTCGCACTCTCAACTGGTGATAACTTGACCTCAGATCAATCTTAAAATAGACAGAAGAACCCTGCAGCTGATCAAAAAGGTCGTCTATTCGGGGTAAAGGATACCTGTTCTTAACTGTAGATTGATTCAACTGACGGTAGTCGATACAAAGCCGCATAGAACCATCCTTCTTCCGAACAAACAGGACAAGAGCACCCCAAGGCGATACACTAGGTCTGATGTATCCCTTGGCAATCAGATCCTCAAGCTGTACCTTCAACTCTCTCAGTTCAATAAGTGCCATACGATAAGGAGATTTTGAAATAGGTTGAGTTCCTGGCACAAAGTCAATACTGAATTCGACTTATCGAATAGGTGGCAAACCAGGAACATCTTCCGGAAACACATCCGCAAAATCTCTAACCACTGGTATATCAACCAATTCGGGGCTAGATTTCAGTACATCAATTGCATAGACCAAAAATCCTTCTGCACCTCTCTGTAACAAACGAGTCATAGATAACACTGAAATCAAAGGAATTCTAGATCGAGAACCCTTACCAAAGAATTTCCACTCGTCTGCCATTTCAGGTCTGAACCTGACAACTTTCAGAAAACAATCGACTGTTTCCCTATACTTGGTTAGAGCATCGATACCGACAATACAATCAAAATCTGACAGCCCAAGTACAATACAGTCGAACTCTAAAATATTACCCTCGAAACACAGTTCACAGTTCCTGACTAATCTGACAGAAACAATTCCTCCACCCAAAGGTGAAGTAACAGCTACTACAGTAGGCAACAACTCAGTAGGCAAAACATGCAATAACACAAATTTCTCAGAGATAAAGGAATGGGAAGCACCTGTATCTATCAAAATATGAGCAGAATAACCGAAAATCGAACAGTTACCTGCGATAACATCGTCAGGTGCTGCCTGAGCCCGATCCTTTGTCAGAGCAAAGACTCGTGCCTGCTGTCTCGGAGGCTGGTTCGCACTAGAGTTACCTCCCTGTCTGTTCTGCTGCTGAGGCTGGAAAGAGTGAACTGCAGAAGACTGCCTCTCAGGTTGAGCTGTAGGTCAAGATGAACTCCCACTCTGAGCTCGATCTCTGTTACGTTGAGGGCACACATTAGAGAAGTGTCCCGGTTGCTGACAGGTGTTACAATTACCAAAGAATCCCACACACTGATCCTATGAGTGTCTTCCCCCACACTTGCTGCAGTACAAGGATGAAGATCCAGAACTCTGTCCTGAACCGAATTGCTTCGAACCACTGGAACTAGAAGAACTGTTCCCCTGCCTCTTGAATTGTTTCCCCCTTTCTTTGTACTGATCCCTTCTGTTTCCCCCACTGTTTCCACCTTCAAACCTCTGCTGCTGGTTCTGATGCTGAGGTGGCTGATTCTGATACTGAGATGGTTGGTTCTGATACTGCCTCTGCTGCTGAGGTGCTACCTGGTTACCTCTTTGCCTCCACAAGCCTGCTTCTGCTCCCTTTGCGTGATTCATGGCATCCGCAAAGTTGTTAGGCCTATTGGTGTTTACCAACGTGAAGACGTCGGGGTTCAAACCATTGATGAACTGATCGGCCTTAGCTTCTTCATCTCCGGCAATAAGCGGTGCAAAACGCAATAGACTATCAAACTTAGCCACGTACTCTTCAATGTTCAGATTCCCTTGCATCAGATTGACAAACTCTGCTCCCTTATCTTTGCGATACGAGATAGGGAAAAACTGCTTATAAAATTCAGATTTAAAAAGAGTACAAGTAACTTTCGTACCTCTACTCTCCATTGCTTTCTTCGTCATGATCCACCAGCTTTTAGCAACCCCACGAAGCTGATGAATGACTAACCTGATTCGGCGGTCATCGGTGTAGTCAATGGAATTGAACAACTGATCGATATCATCCAACCAACTCTCACAGTCAACTGGATTTTCTGAACCCATCAACAACGGCGGATTAAACGACTGAAACCTCTTCAGCAAGGTTTCCATAAGCATTGCTGAAGCATCCAACTGATCAACTTCAGTGCTAGCTTGCTCAGTCGCAGGGATAACTGGCGGTGTGTTTCTGTTTATCACTCGACGAGGACCCATCTGATAATCAAAGGTTAGGACACGAGATATCTCAATCGCTACAATCAGTGCCCTTACAACCGCTTGGAATACCGGATACCAGTCGATAACAGAAACAGTTATATATAAAGTAGATCATGCTTTATAAATTAAATCACAAAACCATGTAATTCAATAATTCTCAAACAATAAAGCATGCTCGCATGGAATTAATTATACAATTAAATAATTCAAACACATGCGAGGAGCCAATACACGCAGACTCGATCTACCCCGCCCTCTGATACCACTTAATGTGAGGCATCGGTTCTAATCTTCTATTCTTAAGATAATATAAACAATTATCATGCACCATCTATAAGTTAAGGCAACAAGAAGAAATAATTTTTTTTTCTTTTTTTGAAAGAACAGTACTGCGCTCGATCCTATAAAAGTCTAGGATCGAGCGCACCAAAATTACAAACTCCCTGCCGAGAAAAATGCAGGGTGCCGCGCTCGATCCGGCAAAAAGCTAGGATCGAGCGCACCATTTTCTGAAACTCTCTGTCTCGGAAATCACAGGGGCCACGCTCGATCCTGCAATAACCTAGGATCGAGCGCACCCCCTTTCCCAGAAAAATTTAGAACATGGAATGCCTTTCCTTCAAACTCAATCCAACAATAATTATAACAGAACAAAAGCAAGGCTAACCAATGCCATTCAAGCCATTCTATGCTTCAAAATATAAACATGCATTACAACTCAATTCTTCCAACTAGTACATAAAATTCTGGAGTTCAACAACTGTTCAAAGTAGAGGACATGCAACAACAACATAACGATGAAGTTCGATATCTAAAACATGTTCCAACAACACTAGGTAGACATGCTGACACGACTTCTAAACCGAGTCTCACTTCTACATCTTTCCCTCGGAGCTAACCATGTCTTTTCTGACTTGTTCCTGCCCCACTTGTTGCCAAGTACACATACAAAACAAAGCAACAGCCGGATAACCGGTGAGAATGATAATCCCAGTAAAAGCAACATAAAAAGTAATACAACAATAAACATGCTTTCAAGACATCAACGAAATCAATAACAACGTAATGAAATGCATGTCTTTAAAACGGGATATAAAATCTGATAAACGAGGGATTACTGCTGTGCTTTTGGGATCCCGAGGATGAGATCATGTGACGACTCACCGACTCTCCCAATCGAGGTGGTGCCACATGTCTCACTCCTCTAGACTTTGAGCAACCATAATGAGTATGCTAGCACTAGGCAATACGACTACGACCTAGGCCACTCAATCATAGTTCCCAAACGTCCAAACAAAAAGGGCGGTTCTGCCCGCTGAAATCAACGTAGGCTCAAGATGAATTCATAACAGAAACATAAAACATAAGCCACATATTCAAAGCAAAATCAATCAACAAGACACAAGTTCCTCATGCTAGAACAAGTGTAGATGCAATATGTGATTTGAAAGGGAAACTCGAGAACCAACTGTCCCGAGTATGCTATCCCGCTACGACGACTGCTTTTACCTTTCAATGTCGTAGATCCAACTCCGGACAAGCTACAACAAAAGATTGTATCAACAACTATACAACCTAAACAACAAACAACGGTTCAAGGAAATCTCTTTACCGTTCTTCGTCCAAAACTCGACGATCAAATGTTGCTAACACAGGACTCGACAACTCCAACGAATTTGTACGAAGATAAGAGATGATCAACTACAACGATCACTCACAAGCCAAAACTTCAACAATTCAAAAACGATTCGAAAACCCAAAACTCAAACCGACGGCATAACGGCTATAAACTGAACAGACCGGAAACGCAAACAACAGTTCAATACCGATATCAACTCGTATCAATGCCCAAAACAACAATAACAAAGCAAACCCATCAATCTAAAAAACCACATTTTCGAAAATGGCTACCAAAAATCATAACAAATCCGAACGTCGCTCTAATTCAAAACCGACAGATAATAAACGATCAGAACTCTGTCAAGAACAACATACTCGAATCTCAAACGATTCTAACAACATCCAAAAACTAGAATGTATCCGATCGAAGAAGAACTTACAATATAATAGAGCTCTCACTGCAGTGATCGATAATCTGCCTTCAGAAATAAATTCCAACGGCCAGATCGAGTTCGGACTGAATTCAGATAGCTTGGAGCAAAATGAATCGGCTTCAATGGAGGGAGGCGATGCAATGGAGGTGATGGAGAAGAGAATGGGTCCAAAAGCCTTATAAATATCTATAAAAACCGATAATTGCGTTTTAGTCCCTGAAATTTTCAAAATTTGCAAAAAGGACCTTGATCAAAATCAAGTCGGCTCGTGAACTCTGTAATCTCTGATTAACTCAAATAAACTCATTTAAGATAAAAACGGGGCGTTACAAAAACAGAAAGTTGAAATGTTTTTGCTCGCTCGATCGGTAGAGAGTGACCGATCGAGCGAGGCCATGTTTGCTCAAACCCGAGAATTGTTAAGTTCTGCTCGCCCGATCGGTTAATGTTGAAGGATCGAGCAAGATACATACTTTTTAAAAAAAATTTAGTTGCTTGAATGATCTTGATTTATTTATTTAAGCTTTTATTTATTGCCCTAATTTGAGATTAGCAACCCGAGGCCCCACACTTACTATGGAATTTGATGGTGAAGTAGTTAAATTTAATATTTATGATGCCATGAAATATCCTAATGGTGATGACTATGTTTACTCTGTCGATATTATCGATTACTTGTCACAAGAATGTTTTGATCTTGCAGGAAGAAACGAATTGAAAGATTCTATTACAACACCCATTCAGAAAGAGGACGAGGATTTTTGTTCCAATGAGGAATTGAAAGAAATTGTGACCACTCTGAATCGTGTTCCTGAACTATCTCAGTCAGGTAATCTATCTTATATTTCTTTACCAATTTCTAATACTAGGCGTCTTCCATCTGTTTTGAAAGCACCTTTAATTGAGTTGAAGACTCTGCCTAATCATATCAAATATGTTTTCTTGGGAGAAGGAAAAACATTGTCAGTTATCATCTCCAGCAGTTTGGAGAACGAGCAAGAAGAGAAACTCATACAAGTCCTGAAGAAGCACACGACTGCGATAGGATGGACTATTGCAGATATCAAAGGAATCAACCCTTCCACTTTTATGCATAGGATTTTATTGGAAGAAGGAGCTAGCCCCCCCGTGCCAGCCTCAGAGGAAACTGAATCCACCCATGATGGATGTGGAGAAGGAAGAAATCCTCAAGCTTCTTGAAGTTGGAGTGATTTATCCTATTTCAGGCAGCAAGTGGGTTAGCCACTTTCAAGTTGTTACCAAGAAAACAAGAATCATAGTGGTAAAGAACAAGGATGATGAGTTTGTTCCCACCCGAATTCAAAACGGGTGGAGGGTTTGTATAGATTATAGGAAACTAAATGCTGAAACCCGAAAGGACCATTTTTATTTACCTTTTATTGATCAGATGATTGAGAGATTAGATTTTCATTCTTATTATTGTTTTCTTGATGGATATTATGATTATTTTCAAATTGCAATTGAACCAGAGGACCAAGAAAAGACAACGTTCACTTGCCCCTTTGGAACATTTGCTTACCGACGTATGCCTTTTGGGCTCTGCAATTCACCTGCTACATTCCAGCGATGTATGGTTAGTATATTATCTGATTATATGGAGCATATCTTGGAAATTTTTATGGATGATTTTACTGTGTATGGAAATTCATTTGAGGGATGTTTATCTAACCTTACACTTGTTCTTAAGAGGTGCGTAGAAACAAACCTTGTGTTAAATTCTGAAAAATGTCATTTTATGGTTGAACAAGGTATAGTTTTGGGTCATGTTGTTTTTGCAAAAGGTATTGAGTTAGATAAAGCTAAAATTGATATTATTCAGTCACTACCTTATCCCACATATGTGCGAGAAGTGCGTTCTTTTTTTGGACATGCAGGTTTTTATAGAAGGTACATTCAATTTTTTTCTAAACTGGCATCACCCATGTGCAAATTGTTGCAAAAATAAGTGGATTTCGAGTTTGATGATGCATGAAATATTTCTTTTGATATGTTGAAGGATTCCCTGACTTCTGCACCTATCATTCAACCTCCAGATTGGAGTAAGCCTTTTGAGATTATGTGTGATGCCAGTGACTATGCAGTGGGAGCAGTTTTGGGACAAAGAATTGGGAAAGCATCTCATGTCATATACTATGCCTCAAGAATTCTGAATGATGCCCAGAGAAATTATTCAACTACTGAAAAGGAGCTTTTAGCTATTGTTTTTGCTTTGGAAAAATCTATATCTTATTTACTTGGAACAAAAGTTATTGTTCATTCTGATCATGCAGCTCTTCGCTATCTAATGGCAAAGAAGGAGGCAAAACCAAGATTAATAAGATGGATGATGCTCCTAAGTGAATTTGACTTGTAAATTAAGGACAAACGAGGGACAGAGAATAGGGTAGCAGATCACTTGAGTCGTATAGCCCATGTTAATTAGGAGTTGGGCTTGGAAGACAAATTTCCTGATGCTCAACTATTTTCCGCAAGCACAAAACTACCCTGGTAAGAACATATTGTAAATTATTTAGTTACTAATGGGTTACCCTCAGATTTTTCTAGAGCTAAAAAATATAAGGTCAAATTGTTGGAAAACGGTGTTCAGATCAATCAGAATTGATACCCGGTGGAGCGGAAGTTTTAAAATTTTATATGGAATGATTGCATATCATGGGTATCAAAATTTTACGATTAAATTGTGCGTGTAAAAATTAAATAACAATTAAATTTTTACCTTGAATCTCGAAACGAGATTATGGACACCAACAGATAACTCTGCTCTTGTTGTATATCCCAGGAACTGATGGACGAACAATTCTTCAATCAGGTCCACGAACAGAAGTTTAATCCCTCTGATAGATTGCACTAGAAAATCTATCAGAAGTTTCTACGAAGAGAATTAACGAATTTGATCCGTTAAACCAGACTGCAAATTCAAAATTCACAGGCTGGATTTCAGAGAGAAAACAAAGAGAGAGGCGGCGGCCACTAGAGAGAAAACCCTAGTCAAATTCAAAAATTATGCCTCTGTTATCTAATTTCTGTACTGCAATAACTTATTTATAATGTGGGCTGCTAACAGCTTAGGGCCCATTAGTCATAAGTTCAAGCCTGACAAGCAAAGCCCGCATGTTCAGAAATTAATATAAAATTCATCGTGACTCAGATTGATAAACCAATTTCACCAATGTGCACAGAAACCATTTCTGCACCTTTTAAAGTCAAGATAAATTTTCTGAATCCGAATTCAGTGATTTCCAAAAATGCCCATCCCTATGTCATTTTAGGAAATCTTACTCTTCTACTCTGATATAAGAAGTCCCACTTCTTTGTTCATTAAATTTAACTCTTTAAATTTAACTATCTCAACGGGGATTAAAAATCCATTACTTGTGTGACCCTCAATGGTTCAGGGATACAGCTAGCCGTGGGCTCACAACTCCTTGTGACTCGGAACAACAATTTCCGACTTGCCCATCAAATCATGGTAAGAGCGCCTAGCAACATCGCCCCATGATTCCCTAGGTATCACTGATAGTGCCTGCAAGAACCAATAGATTTTGGTTAGCGTACAGTACGGTTCCTTCATCCATATATCCCGATCGAATCAACAACCATTGGTAAATCGAGAGTCGTTCGAGATTCGATAACTATGCAATGCATCTTGAAGATCAAATAGTGACATCTCATGTGCTACTAAGAAACCATTTCTTAAAACACATCATGTACTCTGGCCAGAGATTCGTCACACTAATATCTCCTCAGATTGCATAGGATATCCACACTAGCAAGTATGTGGTGAATCCTTGACAACAAAGCATCGACTCCTATATGTGTCGTAACTGTACCCAATCCCGACACCTGATGATCCCAATAGAGTCGGTAAACGAGTCAAAGTACAGTACTAGCATATAGAGTCTCAATGATGTTTCAAGTAGTAAGGACTAATGGTGTACAACCAAAACCGCGGACTTTATCCACTCGATAAGTGATAACCACTTGGAAAGTCCGGATAGGGTAGTTCGATCATTCATCATATGAATATCCATTTGCATGCTTTGAACATCTCTATGTTCCATACCAATGAAACGTGATACTCGGCATCGCAAATGCTAGTCTCAATCTCGAGCGATCCTTATCCTTATTAACGGACGGCTCAATCGACTAGGAACTGTTTAGAATATACAGTGACTATAAGATGTGTTTCATGATAGCCATCCCCATGTGCCACCACATCTTACATACACTATAGTATATTCAAGGTCTTCATCTAAACATCTTATAGTAAGTCACAACATAATAATATGATAAAAGATAAAGTAAACGCTATTATAAAAGTGTAAATTATATTAAACAAAAGATTGTTTATACATAGAGTCATAAAAGCCCTTAGCCACAAGTTGGCTCACCGGGCACCCACTCTTTCACAAATGTGACGCAAAATACTATGTCTGGGAAGATCCTTACTTATGGAAGCATTGCATAGACCAAGTAATAAGAAGGTGTGTTCCTGAAAGCGAGGTAATTCTTATCCTCACATTTTGTCATTCATATGCTTGTGGAGGTCACTTTGGAGCCAAGAGAACGGCGAGAAAGGTATTAGATTGTGGGGTCTTTTGGCCGTCCATGTTTTGAGATGCCTATTATTTTTGAAAATCATGCAATCAATGTCAAAAGACGGGTAACATATCTCAACGCAAAGCGATGCGTGAGGACCCCATTCTTGTTTGTGAAATTTTTTATGGGTGGGGCATCGACTTTATGGGGCCATTTCCTAGCTCTTTTGGATATAATTATATATTACTTGTTGTTGATTATGTCTCGAAGTGGGTGAAAGCTAAAGCCATCCGGACTGATGATTCTAAGATGTTTGTAGATTTTTTCAAGCAAAAAATTTTCTCTAGGTTTGGGATTCCAAGAGCAATCATAAGTGATAGAGTTACACATTTTTGCAATTGGGTAGTGGAAAAGCTTATTGAAAAAATATCATGTGACACACAACGTTTCAACTGCATATCATCCCCAATATAATGGACAAGCGGAAGTGTCGAATAGAAAGATCAAATCCATTTTGGAGAAAACAGTGAATATGACTAGGAAAGACTGGAGCTTGAGATTGGACGATGCTTTGTGGGCCTACAGAACTGCGTATAAGGCACCGATTGGAATGTTACCCTACAGGTTAATTTTTGGGAAACCTTGTCATCTTCAAGTGGAGTTAGATCACAAAGCATATTTGGCTATCAAGAATTTTAATATGAAAATGGACGAAATTGGAGAGCATATGAAGTTGCAATTGCAAGAACTTGAGGAAATTCGTAATGATTCCTATGACAGTTTCAAGATCTAAAAGAAAAAGACAAATGCCTTTCATGACAAGATGATTTCTAGGAAGGAATGTGAAGTTGGTCAAAAAGTCCTCATATACCATTCACGCCTTCGGTTGTTTCCAGGTAAGTGTTGTTCCAGATGTATTGGACCTTTTGTTGTGACTAATGTTTTTTCCTCATGGTACAGTTGAAATTCAGAGTTGGAAACTTCAAAAATATTCAAGGTGAATGGCCAACGGCTGATACATTACTATGACGGTTTCCAAGTAGAGGAAGTGAAAGAAATGAATCTTGAAGATCCACGGAGTCTTGACTGAATTGAAGCATGCAGTCTGGCCAACGACAGTAAACAGAGGCGTTGCTTGGGAGGCAACCCAAGGGGAGTATTCTTGTAGTGACCCGCACCGTGATCACCTACTAATCAGAAGCTTAATCATGCATTTAACTTAATAAAACAAATAATCAAAAATAACAGCGAAATCCATAAACAGAATACAATCCCCAAGAAATGAATCTGTAAATACTGTTATAAAACCATATCAAAATCCAAAATGTATCAACCCAAATACATAATAATCAAAAGCTTAGACTAACATCTCTGCTGGTCAATAGATGCCTAAGCCCTCCTGAAATCACCCGCCTCATCCAACCGCAAACCTGCCCCATGGAATAGGGTGTCCAGAAACAAAATACGGGACGTGAGCATAAAGCGCTCAGTACGAGAGTATGAGTATACGGTATTATATGTGCATGTATGCAAGTGAACTGGGTACCAAGACACTCAGGTCAAGAAACAAGCTCATAGATCGGGCCCAGGGTATATAGCACGCTGCGCCGTCGCCTCAGGAGGTGACTCATATACCCACTGGATAATGGTGACCTGATACTAGTACAAGTTTCCAACCATAACGGTGACCTGACACAAGACTTACGTATCCAACCATCCACAACTCGTAGGGTGAGCGCCCTAATACTACAGGATATCTCAAAGATACTGAATCAATATGCTCATGTATGCAACATACAGTCATGACATGATGTATCATATAAATCATGCAATCACATAATACATGCAAACACATAATACATGAATACTCAATCTGAATATATCAAATAATACTTTCGTACCTCATAAACTAAGGCAAGCTAGACCAGCTCTATTTCCGAGCCTACAGTCCGCACTACAATGCAAAATACTCATGCATTATAATCTTATTTTAAAAACCTTAACTAATCTATAACATACTCTCTATTTACTATAAGGAGCTAGAGTTATACCTACGTCCGTCGTCAGCCAACTGATGAGGACAACCCCTGAACTTGAGCACCTCTCCGCCGCAATCTCGGAGCACCTTGCCAACTCCCGGACCAAGCTAAGAAGGCTAGAAATCACCTAAAAAGAACTAAAACCGAGAGAAGAGTTGGGAATTTGGTATGAAAATTGTGAAGCTTGGATGGCCTATTTATAGGCAACGATCGGAAGCTCTGATCGCCTGATTGGAGGCTCCGATCCCCGCATGAATTCCACAATGCAAAAGGTCCAGATCTGAAGCTCCGATCCCTTTTTCGGAGGCTCCGATATCCTATGTGTCCAAACTCTTTGACAGGACTTAAGTGTACATGTCCTAACACTGATTGGAATCTCCGATTTTACTTCGGAAGCTTCGATCTTGACGTAGCCTCCGAACTTTCAACATTGCTTCCGAACTGATCGGAAGCTTCGATCCTGAGTTCGGACGCTCCGAACTTCCCTTAGCCAAAATTCTGAAAATTGTCCAATTAAATCCAAATTAATCCTCTAATCATTTCTTAATCATTTTACTCAATTAATCTTGTAAAATGGATCCGGGCTACTACATTCTCCCCCTACTTAAGATATTTCGTCCTCGAAAAATCTTAAGTACTGGATGCACTCAAATAATGAATAAACATATTTTATTCAAATTGAACATTCTACAAGATACAATTGAAATACAACATTTTCAAAACAACTCTAGATAGTTTGTACACATACGACTCTCAAGTTACCAAGTGCCTTATTCAGTGCCTCGACGCTGCCACTGAACTAGAACAAGAGGAATAATCTTGTTGCGTAAGACCTTCTCCTTATGATATATGATACGCAAAGGTCTCTCCACATACGTCAAATCTGTATCCAACTGTACTTCAGATGACTGTAAGATATGAGACTCATCGGCCACATACCGTCGCAACAATGAAACATGGAACACATCGTGGATACTTGACAAATACGGTGGTAACACCAATATGTAAGCCAAATCTCCAAAACATTACAAAATCTCAAATGGACCAATGAATCTAGGAGATAACTTACCCTTAAGACCAAATCTCAGAATCATGAGAAATGGTGAAACTTTCAAGAACACCTTCTCGCCCACCTCAAACTATAAAGGCCTGCGCTTAACATTCGCATAGCTAGCCTGCCGATCCTGTGTAGTCTTAATTAGGTTCTTGATCTGTCCAACAATATCAATAGCCTGCTGAACTAACTCTGGTCCCTCTACCTATCGCTCCCCCACTTCTTCCCAGAACAGTGGAGTAAGACATCTTCGTCCGTACAACGCCTCAAATAGAGCCATCCCAATATTGTGATGGTAGCTGTTGTTGTACGCAAATTCAATCAATGACAACTGATCTTGCCATGCTGGACCAAAATCCAAATAACATGCATGCAACATATCCTCAAGAGTACAAATCGTGCGCTCTGACTGCCCATCAGTCTTTGGGTGATATGTCATACTCAAGCTAAGAGTAGTACCCATAGCACGCTGAAAACTCCCCCAAAATCTGGAAGTAAACCTAGGGTCTTAATCGCTAATTATGCTCACAGGCACTCCGTGTAATCAAACAATCTCCTGGACATACAAACGTGCCATCCTGTCAAAACTGTAGTCCCGGTTATAAGGAATGAAATGTGCTGACTTGGTGAGTCGGTCCACCACAACCCAGATAGCATCACAATTCCTTGTTGACATTGGTAAATGGATCACGAAGTCCATCGTGATCAACTCCCATTTCCACTCAGGAATAGGTAAATTGTGAAGCAACCCTCCAAGTCGTTGATACTCTGCCTTGACCTGTTGAAACACCAAACATCTTGAAACATACTGATACACATTTCTCTTCATTCCCTTCCACCAGAACCTAGTACGCAAATCCTTGTAAATCTTGTTGCTTCCTGGATGAATACTCAATTTAAAACGATGAGCTTAAGATAAAATCTCCTCCCTCAGAGTATCATCCTCCGGAACAACAATACGGCCAGACAAACAAAGAAAACCATCTAACTGATAGTGAAATCCAGACGTATTATCATCTTTGGCTAAATGAGCCAACGCCAAATCTTCGGGTCAGACATCTGAGCATCTCGAACCCAAGAATACAAAGCTAGCTCAGATAAATTGCAAACATCTGGGTACTCTGCATACCTTTCTTATGCTTGAAGGTATACCCTGAAGAACAACAATCTTCAATTGTCCTGGTCACAGAACAGGTCTGAAGTGCGGACACTCGCACCTTGCGACTCAAGGCATCAGCAGTGAGATTAGCAGCTCCTGGATGGTATTAATTTCACAGTCATAATCCTTCAGCAAATCCATCCAACATTCATGTCTCATGTTCAACTCCGCCTGAGTAAACAAATACTTGAGACTCTTGTGGTCTGTGAAGATCTCAAATCTCTCGCCAAAAAGATAATGATGGCATATCTTCAATGCAAATAAAATAACTTCTAACTCAAGATCATGCACTGGATAATTGTTCTCGTGAACTTTCAACCTAGAGGCATATGCAATCACATGCCCATTCTATCAGGACACAACCCAGTCCCTGAAGAGAAGCATCAGTGTACACAACATACCCTCTAGATCCAAACGGTAAAGCCAACAAAGCCAGAAGTCAACCATCTACGAAGTTCACAAAAATTTTCTTCACATTCTGAGAACCATTCAAAATTCACGTCATTCCGAGTAAGTTGTGTCAGAGGTCGAGCTAGCTACGAGAAATTCGAGATAAAGCGACGATAATATCTTGCAAGACCCAGAAAAATACGGATTTCAGCTACTGTCGTCGAACGTGACCAATTCATTACAACCTCAATATTGCTCGGATCCACGAAAACTCCATTCTTGGATATAATGTGGCCAAGAAATACCACTCGATCCAGCCAAAACTCACACTTACTCAGCTTAGCGTATAGTTGTCTTTCCCTCAGAGTCTGCAATACAAGTCTCAGATGATAAGAATGCTCATTCACATCACGTGAATATAACAAAATGTAATCAATGAACACGACGACAAACTTGCCCAGAAATTCCCGAAATAATCGATTCATCAGATCCATGACTATAGCCGGTGCATTAGTCAACCCAAATGGTATTACTAGGAACTCATAATGCCCGTACCTGGTCCTAAATGTTGTCTTGGCTATATCCTGATCTCGGACACTCATTTGATGATATCCAGATCTCAAATAAATCTTCGAGTAAACTGAAGTACCCTTCAACTGATCAAACAAATCATCTATACAAGGCAAGGTTTACTTATTCTTGATTGTTACCCTGTACAACTGGCAATAATGCACAGACGCATAGACTCATCATTCTTTTTCACGAACAGAACATGCGCTCCCCAAGGAGAAACACTAACCCTTGTCCAACAGATCCTGAAGCTGCTGCTTCAACTCACGCATCTCTAACGAAGCCAGATGATACGATGCTCAAGAGATAGGCGAATTCCCTGGCATCAAATCTATGCCGAACGCAAATTCGCGCACTGGAGGAAAACCTGGAATCTCATCTGTGAACACATCTTGAAATTCCTTCACAACTGGCAAAGCTTCTATACCAACACTTCTAGCGGATGTATTTACTGCATAAATGACTTAGCCTTCCGCACCAGATTCCAAAGCTCAACAAGCTCTCATAGCCACCCAAACCTCATAGCCGTGCCTTCAGGAATTTTTGAAGTTCTTCGTCCGTTCGTCGTCCCGGAGCCCCCGTATACGCATCAATCTTCATTATTAAATTAAAAGGCATGTCTATTTCATTCGTTTGGACACCATATAAGCTATGTATGCATTATTGAAAGATTTTTATTGTTTGATATTGAGGTTCACAATTTATATGCAAGAACTTGATGTTATTCATGGTTTGATTCATGTGTTGGGTGTTTTCATGGTTCATACTCATGTTTTTTATGGTTATGGGCGTGCATGGCTGCTGGTCAGGGGTCTTAGGGGTTCCTTAGGGTCCCTATGGTCGAGTGGGGTGGTCAGTTTGGGGTTGGATGGGTCTAAAACGAAGCCCTTCATTTCTGGTGCACAACTCGCGCAGGTTCAGGGTTCTGAGGAAGATGACTTGGTTCTCCTTTCTCAGGCCACTATTTTGGGTGAGGTTTGAAGGGTTTGAACCTCTAGATGTTGGCTAGGATTGGAAAGTGGTTTCACGGTCATTGGTGGTTGGAGCAGGGAGAACAAGTGGAAATACGGCCGCTGCTCATGTCTGCACGCGAGCTGGGGAAGTAGCTGAATGCAAGACTTTGTTCTCACTCCGTAGGCGATGGTTTGGGCTGATTCTTGTCATGTTAGGACCGCCTGGGAAAGGGATAGACTTGGGTTGTGGTACTCCGGCCATTGGTGGCCGGAGTTGGCCGGCCGAACGCCGGGAGTGGCCGCTGCTCATGGCCAAGAAGAGTAGAGAGAGGGGGCGACGACTTTAGGGTTTTGGGCTGGTTCCCGGCTTGGGTTGGGGCCAGGGTTGGGTCTGGGGTGTCATGGGTCGAGTCAGTAGAGTCTGGGTCCAGATTAGGTGGGCTGGGCTCGGGTATTTTAATTTTTAAGTGTTTATTTATTTAAATGGTCTTTGGGCTTCAATAATTAAATAAAAAATTATTTGGGCCTCCAAATAATTTTATTTGGGCCTTAAATAATTTATTTAAATTAGCCCAATGATTTTTATGGGCTTGGGAGCCCATGGGAATTTTTGGAATAGTCCGTGAATTTTTGGGCCAGTCTAGGAATTTATTGGACTTAATTAAGTTAATGGGCTTAAATATTTTTATTTAGGCCTAGTTAAGTTTAAGAAATTTATTTGGGCTAAAATATAATTTTTGGGCTTTTATTTAATTAATGGGTCATCTTAAGATTTAATGGGCTTAGAGTGAGTGATCAGTAGTCTGGACCAACCCATGAAAATTTCTAAGTCCGAAATATATATTTAATTTATTTTATGCATGAAAGTATTTTAAGTATAAGTATTTTTATTAAGAAAAATTAATTAAATATATATTACGGACATCTTTTCAGTGCATGCGTTCATGAAATTTTACATGTTATGATTATGATAAATGTTGAGCATGAAAAATATTGTATGGAAATTGAAGTGATGTGGCAGCATAGAGGTGGTTTACCACCGAGAACAAAGGTAGTTTACTACCATCATAGAGGTGGTTTTACCACCGAGCACAGGGTAGTTTACTATCAGCATAGAGGTGGATGTATCCACCGCCACGTACGATGGTTCTTATACTGATCAGTCGCTCATGATTACGGCCACACTCATGGATATAACCTAATATGTTCTTTATGATTATGACATGCTCAAATTATGTTATGTATTATATAATATAGCACATGTATATTAGTTTATGATGAAAGTTATGACACGGAAGAATTTTGATGCATTATTTTAAGAGCATGCACGCATGATCATTGATTACATATATGTATTAGTATGATTATGTGATGCATTATTTAACCCTTGTTACAAAGGATTAGACATGTTGAGCCTCACTACGCTTATATGGTTCATGTGAGCATGATGATTCCTATGTAGCTCCTACCGGTGGCGAGGACGTATGAGTGAGCTGGCAGTGGACCCCGTGACCGTCGCATTGAGTCTTAGAATGTTTGGGTTACTTTTGAGAATTTATAAAACATGTTTCGTATTTTCAGTTTCCAGTATTTGAGAGAAATATTTCTATTATGTTTCCGCATTAGGGGGTTATGGATTTTTACTTAGATATTATCATTATTTTTATTTAGCATGACGTAATATTTTCAGTGGTTTAATATTTATTATTTACTTAAGCTTTTGTTTTAAGAATTTTATTTATTAGTAGTATTTTTAATGTTTATACATATATGTATGGGCATATTATTTTTTTTTTAAAAAAAGTTTTTCCGCATTTTATTAGTAGTAGACGTTTCAACAACCACTGTGTCTAGAGATATATATGACAACTTATGTCTCTTAACAAAACGTGCAAAAATGAAAGAATGAGATGCACCAGTGTCAATGAGTACAAAAACAGATATATTAAATAGCAAAAATGTACCCGTTATGACCCTCTCATTCTCATCCACTGCCTGATCATGCCTCAAGGCAAATACCTGACTGGAGGTACGAGGTTTTAGATTAGAACCTCCTTTTGACTGTCCCTGTGGCCTCTACTGCACTGAAGCCTGAGAACCAGAACCAGCTCCAGCTCCCCCGGCCTGTGGACAATCTTTCTTTAGGTGGCCAATCTCTCCACATCAGAAACATGACCCTGAAAATTTTCGGCTCCTGTTAGTAAGATGACTCCCACCACAATGTCTGCAAGGGCCCTGATTCTTCTTTCCAAAGCACATCACCTCCTCGGATCCTAAGGAAGAGGAAGTAGAACCAGACTTCTTGAAATACTGAGCACGGGGACCCAAGGAACTTGCGGGTCTAGACAAGAAGAAATATCTGTTACGGCGGATCCTGTCCTCTGCCTGGTGACATCGATTCACTAATCCCTCGTAAGTCATTTCATCTCACACAGCAACTCGGTCGTGGATCTCCGGATTAAGGCCTTGGAGGAACATATTGTACTTTGCCTCGGTGCTATCAGAAATCTGGGGGCAATAGAGCAGTAACTCAAAGAACTTCAACTGGTACTCATTGATCGACATTGATCCTTGGCTCAAACTCAGCAACTCGCTTGCCTTCACCTGTCGGAGTGCAGGAGGAAAATACAGCTTATGAAAAGCTGTGCGGAACTTTTCCCAAGTAGCTACTCCTCGAGCTGCAATAAAGGGTGCAGATGCAGAACTCCACCACTTCCGCGCTCTTCCTTCTACAAGGATTTCAAGAGTCTCCATATTTTGTTCCTCAGTGCATCAAAATTCATGGAAGCAAACCTCTATACGTCGCAGCCAGTTTTTCGCATCCTTCGGTGATTCTCCTCTAACTAATGGTTTAGGACCCATCTGAAGGAACCTATGCATACTGAAATGCCTTCAATCATCATGGAGATGGTGATGACGGTCCCGATGATGCTCTCGATCGCCCTGATCACCCCAGCATCCACCTACGCTGCCATGTCTACTTTCGTCTTCAAATCTCGCCATCTACACGATGATTAAAGGTTAACCTCAATTTCAACAATCTAGATCCCAAGATTACTATGCATGCTCTGATACTATAAATATAGTGACCCGCACCGTGATAACCTACTAATCAGAAGATTAAGCATGCATTTAACTTAATAAAACAAATAATCAGAAATAATAGCGGAATCCATAAACAATATACAATCTGCAAGAAAGTAATCTGTAAATACTTTTATACAACCATATCGAAATCCAAAATGTATCAACCCGAATACATAATAATCAAAAGCTTATACAAACATCTCTGCTGTTCATCAGATGCCTAAGCCCTCCTAGAACCACCCGCCTCATCCAACCGCAGACCTGCCCCATGGAATAGGGTGTCCAGAAACAAAGTACGGGACGTGAGCATAAAACGCTCAGTACGAGAGTATGAGTATACGGTATTATATGTGCATGTATACAAGTGAATTGGGTACCAAGACACTCAGGTCAAGAAACAAGCTCATAGACCAGGCCCAGGGTATATAGCACGTTGCGTCGTCGCCTCAGGAGGTGGCTCATATACCCAGTGGATAATAGTGACCTGATACTTGTACAAGTGTCCAACCATAACAGTGACCTGACACAAGACTTACGTATCCAACCATCCACAACTCGTAGGGTGAGCGCCCTACTACTACAGGATATCTCAAAGATACTGGATCAATATGCTCATGTATGCAACATACAGTCATGACATGTTGTATCATATAAATCATGAAATCAAATAATACATGCAAACACATAATACATGCATACTCAATCCGGATATCTCGAATAATACTTTCGTACCTCATAAACTAAGGCAAGCTAGATGTTAGAACCTAATGGGAGGGATTTAGGTTCTATTGGAAACTTTAGCAATTTAAAGCGATTATGCAAGTACGCAAGTGTAAGAGTTAAAGCAATCAAGATAAATGAGATAAATAAATGCATAAATTAAATAAAGAAATAAAAGAGATAGGATATGTTTATGGAAGTTCGACGATAAATCGTCTATGTCTTCCCTTCTTTGTTAAGGTCTATTAACCGAGGATCCACTAGCACTTCAAACGTCTTGGCCTTGATGGATCCAAGAATAGCCGTACAACAACACGATCACCGCGCCGATAGCTTTATAACTCGATAAAACTTGGCCTTAAGAGCTCCAAGGATAGCCCCAACAATATCGCAACAAACTCGGCTTCACACCCGAGTTTTTACAACAATAGCACAACCAACTTACAAATGATTTTTACAAACAACTCTCGATTTTTGAATGAATATATTGAATAACTCTTGATATCACACTTGAAGGAGAGAAGATTGCTTGCAATGAGATGTGGAGTGAATTGGATGGTTTGGAATGGTCTTGGAATGTCTCTATTTATAGTTGCTGATTCGAGTCAGTTCGGATCGTCCAAACTGGCTTCGGAGCCTCCGAACGCTGCTGATTCAAATTCAAATAACTGCGGCTGTGAAACTGTTCGGATGGTCCGAACCTGTCTTTGGATTGTCCGATCGGCTGCATTCATTCCGGCAAATTTCTTTCGACAAAATCTTTCAATCTCCGTAAAGTAGTTCGGACCGTCCGATCCGTACTTCGGATCATCCGAACTATATCTTCGTGCCCTCCTAACATTCCTCCGAACATTTTTTAATTCCTCTAAAATCTTCGAACCGTCCGAACTATCTTCGGATCGTCCGAACTTAACTTCGTGGATGGTCCGAACCTAACTTCGGACCGTCTGAACTCTGGCAGTTTCGAACACTTAAAATTTTTCTTCAATATTTGGCTTATCGGTTCTTTCATCCAATAATTTTTTTAGACAAGAAATTTTTATTATCTGCAAATTTCTCACTTTAAATTATTAGTAACAATTAATCGAGTTTTGTAATCATCAAAATATAATATTTCGAGACTTGTTAATGCATTAAAAACATTAATCTCATAACACGAGATTTGTATGCGTTTAAAGCGTAACAATCTTTCCCTTTTTTTTGATCACAAAACTAGGTCAAATAGGAGAAATAAAATATAAGCAATTTTTTTTTAAAAATAATAAACATTTAATGAACATTAAAAGAAATAATAACCATTTAATCAACATTATTTAAGCATTTAAAAGTTTATTTAACTCCCCCTCAAAATATTTAACCAACTTAATTCTCCCCCTTTTTGCGATAATCAAAAAGTAGTAAAATAAAGGAGAGAAAATAAAATACACAATAATTTCATTACATTAATTTTAATTTTACTTATAAAGCATGAAATAAAAATTACAACTTAAAATGCAAAAAAAAAATCTAAGAGTCATCATCGTGACGCGGCGGAGGATAGCGAGAAATGAAGTCATCAAATCTAGCCTCCAAAGAGGCAACTCGCGTAGACAGGTCTTGTATAGAGGCTGTGGAAGTGGCAAAATGACTGGCTAGGCTCACTCAATGTGACCAACATTAGTCTCTAGACGATGAAGGGTCTCAAAAAGACGATCAGACGGAAATTGGTTGATTGGGGTTGGAGCAACCTCAGGAACCTGGAATGGATGATTGCCAATGTCAGCCGCAAAAGACTAAAAACCAGAAGAAGAAGGAACTTATTCAGTAGGCGGACCATTTGGAAATCCCCTCGCCTGAATGGATAGAGGAAGATCAGAATAAGGAATGAAAAATTCTTTAGCCGGACAAAATTTAGAAAAAATACGAGTTGGGTCGGCAACTCAACGAGAAAAGACAAGATTCCAAGATAAATCCATCTTGGTGGTAGTAAAGTGGTTGAAAGTATGGGTGTCAGAGATGGGTAAAGGAACCACGTCATCGAAAGAAATATCAAAACGAGCTAAAATACGGTTAATGAAGCGAGAAAAAGTAAAAGTTAATCGCCTCAAGGATTTAGCTGCATTATGCATAACCTGCATAATTAAGCGAGTAAGGTTAAAAGGATGGGACGAGACAATATGAAAAAGAACGTACAAATCGAGATATTTGCAAGTGGAGGTGTCTCCATGATAAGTGTATTTTATACACTTAAATTAATTATGATTTTAATGGTTAATTGTTTATTTCGAGCAGATTTATGCGTAAATTTTGTTGTTTGTGTGGATGTAGGAAATTATTGAATTTTTATGGAAAGGAGAAGAAAAATAAGAATTGAGAAGAGAAAAGAAAAGAATAAAAATGAGAAAAGAATAAAAGAAAAGGAAAAAGAAAAAGAAAAGAAAAAGAAGGAAATAAAGAAAGAACTAAAGAAATAAAAGAGAAAAGAAAAGGAAAAGGAAAGGGAAGAGAGTTTAGCGCTTCTTTAAATTGTTGTAGAAAGAAGGAAGAAAAGTTGGCGCTACTTTTTAGCGCTAAGGAGAGAAAGAAGAGCAATCGCGCTATTTTTGAGAAGGCTTAGGAAATTAAAATGTGAACCATGTGCGCGCCCACCTGGATTTTTTGAGCGCCCGACCCGTCGCTTCTCAGTGTTTTAAAATTATATCAGGAAGGAAAGTTTATGATTACTTTGGGCTTCTTTATTGGGATTTTGTGCACGATATAAAAAGAGATTGGAGTGAGTATTGAAGAGGGAGGCCGCCACAACTCAGACACAATTGGAGAGGATTTTGATCGTGAACTTTTGAGAGGAAATCTGTGATTAACGTGAAGAACTTGAAGAATAGAGTTTGAAGATCTAGAGTCTGGACACGACATCAAATATTCGGCTTTGTTTTCTTTCTTTATTATTTATTAAATTCTAATTTAATGTTTATTTTTTTGAATATGTTTTGGTTTTATAAGAATTTTATTATGAACTAAATTTTTAGAATCTAGAGGTCATATGGAACCTGGTGTAGACGTTTTCATGAATTTTTGATTTTATTGAATTGAGTTCTTCTAGATTAATTGTTTTTTCTAGATTTGAATGTATTTTCAATTACCTGATCAATAATTGAATTTTAATATTTACTTGAAATCTGACACTCGGGAGAAGAGATTTTGAATAGGATCAATAGAAATAACACTGTTAATTATTTATATAGCTCGGGAGAGTATATAGTTTTAACAGAGCTTAAAAAAGAACATTGTTTTGCATAGATCACTATAAGTAGATTCTTAATAGGGATATTAGAATTGAACTGTAGTTGATATAATATATTTGTTGCTCGGGAGAGGAAAATAGAATAATCTAAGTGTTCTTGGTTATTAGTTTAAAGAAATTTATGAAAATAAATTAATTAGGAGTGATTGTTGTTGAAACCAGCTGAAATCTAAACCTATAGATCATTTTTCCTCTGATTGATTAATCTCTGAAAATTTTGTGCGTGCTACTAAAAATTCATTGATTATTTTTATTTTCTGCAAATCTTCTGAATATTAATTTTCTATATAAAATTAGGATTATTTTAATTACAAGTACTAGATAATTTCATTTTACTCCTCGTGGGTTCGACACTTTATTTATCACTATATTAAAACTTGACACCGTGCACTTGCCGGCACAAATATCGCAACACTCCACTGCGAGGAACTATGAAAGTCGTAATAAGTTTTTGAACTCTTTGATAATCGGGGCAGAGTTGTTTAAGAACAAGACGATCGTCTGCAGCAGTGGCCGGACGACCGATAATAGTGAATAAGACCTTGTCGCGATCAAAAGTCGGATCTTTTTGAGGTCATCCTTGAGAAAAGTAGAGACTGGGTCCCTCCCTAGGAAGGTGGAACCACTCAGCGAGATCGGCAGAAGAAAATTGAATATACCGACCCTGAACGATTGTGATAATGTGAGGATCACTACCCAGTTCGAGTTCAAGGTTGGCGTAGAACTCGTAAATAAGAGCGGGAAAAATAAAATCAGGAATAGAAGGCTGGAAAAAGGATTTCCAATGCTGAGCAGTGATAATCGTCAACAATAGGAGATGGGAAGTGGCTAGATAGTTGACATCAAAAATACGAATGGGTAGGATAGGTAAGTTGGGATAGTTGTCGGGCATAGGGCGAGAAACGGTGGGAAGGTTGGGATCATGGATGGGAATAGGGCGGCTGGAGCTCGCTAGATCACGACGATGTTTGGCAGGCATTTTTAGGCTTAATTTTCGAGTGAAAATCAAGAGAGGAGTAAGTTTCTGGTGTGAAAAATCGGAGGGTCCGAGGCATATTTATATGCGAGATTTTGGACGATCCGATCGCGGATCGGATCGTCCAATCCTGATTACCGAGGTGATAAGATTTTCACTGATCAGATAAGCTATGACTTAGTTTGGATTAATAAAGGGTTCGGATCGTCCGAAGGCAAGGCGGTCAAAATTTTGAAATTTGAACAATTACCGTGCTAGGATCGGACGGTCCGAAGCTTGTTCAGACGCTCCAATCGAAGGATTTTGGAGGGGAATTGAAAATTTGAATTGAAAGGGCGCGAGGCAATTTGGATGGTCCGAACTGTCCGAGGTCAGAAATATGAAGATGACCCTATGATTTATTAATTTTGCAATTAAGTCCTCAAACAATTAATTTACATAAAATGTGAGCTTTATAAATTTGAATTAAAAAAATTAGTTTGTATTATCCAAAATTTAAATAGCTCAGATTTAATATTAAGTTCCCCGTTAATATGACATTAAATTTATTTTATGTTCACAAGCGATTACAACTCAATCATGTCAAGTTCACCATGCAAACGAATAAAAGTATTGTCATCTAGTAGTTTTGTAAAAATATCAACAATTTGATTTTTCTTGTCAACATATTTGAAAGGAATATTTTATTCCTTAAAAATCTCAAGTTTTTGAAAAGATTTTATTTAATATATTTTGTCTTTCTTGGACATGAAGTAACTTTTATATAAGTTATTTATTTCCTTGAATAAGTTGATTTGAGATATTGTTAAGTTTATTAGAATATTTATCATATCATATCTAATGTATATCTTTCTTTAATTGTGTAGATTTGATATCATGAAACCAAAAGAATCCTACGCCTACAAGAAAACATTTTGAAGAAGGATTCTTGGTATATTTAAGGAGATGGACGTGCAACAAGGAAAATGACCGAGAAAAATAGAGAGACCGATAAATCGAGATTTTCTTAAGAGCTTTACGTACGTACTTTGAGAGAAGAACTAAGATCTTCTCAACCTCACATCGGTCGTGAGTACTTAAAGCCTTGGAGATCACTTGAAGATCATTGATCAAGAAGTGTGCTGATCATATGTTTTGGGTTCAAGAATTTTTCTCCTTGTCTCGTTTTATTATTCTATCTTGCATAGAATTTTTAGGAGAACTTTTCTTTGTTTTATTTTCTCATATGTTGGAGAAAATTGATTTTTACAATAATTACTAGTTTTAGGGTTTGTAAAACTCTTTGAATTATTCTCTAGTGAAAGGCGCTGCAACAGTATTTTATACTCTTTCTTAAATCATTTGAGTCTATTTATTTGGTTGCTTGTTTATTTTATTCACGATTAAATTATATTCCGCTGCAAATTTCTCAAGGTGTTATTTGTAGGTGTTGTCAACACCTTGTGACAACACCTCAAACTGTTTATATGCAAACCCTGTTTCCTTACAATATTTAAGTTCAACTTCATTTCGTTCGATGTGGTCACGAATAAAATGATGTCGAATTTCAATATGTTTGGTGCGAGAATGTTGAACCGGATTCTTTGTTAGACATATGGCGCTAGTTTTATCACAAAAAATAGGGATTTTTGAAAAAGAGATACCATAGTCGGAAAATTGATGCTTCATCCAAAGAATTTGCGCACAACAACTACCGGCAGTCATATATTCAGCTTCGGTCGTTGATAACGCAACACAATTTTGCTTCTTTGAAAACCAAGAAACCAAACAGTTTCCTAAACAAGTTCCACTAGTTCTCTTTCTATCCACCTTATATCCACCAAAGTCGGCAACACAGTAAGCTTTTAAATCAAAGAGAATTTTTGGAATACCGCAATCCAAGATTTGGAGTAATTGAAAGATATTTGAAAATGTGTTTTAAGGCGAACAAGTGTAATTCCTTTGGACATGATTGAAATCGTGCACACAAGCAAACACTAAACATAATGTCAGGTCTACTAGCAGTAGCATAGAGTAGGGAACCAATCATACTACGAAAAGAAGATTGATCTACAGATTTACCATTTTCATCCTTGTGGAGTCTAATTGATGTGCTCATTGGTGTATATGATGGTTTTGAGTTCTCCATCCCAAACTTCTTTAGAATCTCCTTAATGTATTTGCCTTGGTTTACAAAAAAAACATCCTTGCACTGTTTCCCCCATCATGCTTATCTCAAAGTGATCCTGCATAAGCTTGTAGAATTCTTGGCAAAGAGTTTCGTTAGTAGAACCAAAAATTATATCATTGACATAGATTTGCACAATCAAGAGATCATCTTTAAAATTTTTGGTAAATAAATTAATGTCAATATTTCCTCTAGAAAAACTATTTGAATGAAGGAGAGTAGAAAATTTTTCATACCAAGCTCTAGGAGCTTGTTTCAAACCATACAAAGCTTTATTTAGTCTAAAAACATGATCAGACAATAAATGATCAATGAAGCCATCAGGTTGTTCAATATAAACCTCTTCTTTTAAATCACCATTCAAAAAAGCACTTTTAACATCCATTTGAAATAATTTAAAATTTCTAGAGCATGCAAAGGCAAGCAACATGCGAATAGATTCAAGTCTAGAAACAGGAGCATATGTTTCACCATAATCTATGTCTTCCTCTTGACTATATCTTTTTGCTACAAGCCTAGCTTTATTTCTAGTTATAGTTCCAAGATCATCAAGTTTATTCCTAAAGACCCATTTAGTACCAATGATTGATCTATCATGCGGTCTAGGAACAATAAAGAATACATCATTACGTTTAAGTTCATTTAGTTCATCTTGCATAGCAATAATCCAGGCATTATCTAATAAAGAATCATCAATACATTTAGGTTCAACATGAGAAACAAATGCAAGATGATTGCAAATATTATTAAGAAATGAACTAGTGGTTACTCCCTTTGAAGGACCTCAAATGATAAGATCTATAGGATGATCTTTGTGAAGCGTCCATTCCCTTGGAATTGGTGTGTCCTCACTTGCAGTGACATCATCATTTAAGCTTGCGGAGGTCACCTCTTCTTCGAGTAACTCTACATCATCATTATTAGTACGAGAAACTATAGACATAGATTCATCAAATACAACATGCATAGATTCTTCAACAAGTAAAGTACGTTTATTAAATACTCTATAAGCCTTACTTGAAATAGAATACCCGAGAAAGATGCCCTTGTTGGACTTGGCATCAAACTTACCGAGAGAAACTATAGACATAGATTTGCACAATCAAGAGATCATCTTTAAAATTTTTGGTAAATAAATTAATGTCAATATTTCCTCTAGAAAAACTATTTGAATGAAGGAAAGTAGAAAATTTTTCATACCAAGCTCTAGGAGCTTGTTTCAAACCATACAAAGCTTTATTTAGTCTAAAAACATGATCAGACAATAAATGATCAATGAAGCCATCAGGTTGTTCAATATAAACCTCTTCTTTTAAATCACCATTCAAAAAAGCACTTTTAACATCCATTTGAAATAATTTAAAATTTCTAGAGCATGCAAAGGCAAGCAACATGCGAATAGATTCAAGTCTAGAAACAGGAGCATATGTTTCACCATAATCTATGTCTTCCTCTTGACTATATATTTTTGCTACAAGCCTAGCTTTATTTCTAGTTATAGTTCCAAGATCATCAAGTTTATTCCTAAAGACCCATTTAGTACCAATGATTGATCTATCATGCGGTCTAGGAACAAGAAAGCATACATCATTACATTTAAGTTCATTTAGTTCATCTTGCATAGCAATAATCCAGGAATCATCTAATAAAGAATCATCAATACATTTAGGTTCAACATGAGAAACAAATGCAAGATGATTGCAAATATTATTAAGAAATGAACTAGTGGTTACTCCCTTTGAAGGACCTCAAATGATAAGATCTATAGGATGATCTTTGTGAAGCGTCCATTCCCTTGGAATTGGTGTGTCCTCACTTGCAGTGACATTATCATTTAAGCTTGCGGAGGTCACCTCTTCTTCGAGTAACTCTACATCATCGTTATTAGTACGAGAAACTATAGACATAGATTCATCAAATACAACATGCATAGATTCTTCAACAAGTAAAGTACGTTTATTAAATACTCTATAAGCCTTACTTGAAATAGAATACCCGAGAAAGATTCCCTTGTTGGACTTGGCATCAAACTTACCGGGATTTTCCTTACCATTATTATGGATATAGCATTTTGATCTGAAAGCCCGAAAATATGAAATGTTAGGCTTTCTCCCTCTCCATAATTCATATGGAGTTTTCTTGAGAATTGGCCTTATTGATACACGATTGATGATGTAACAGACAGTGTTCATTGTTTCAGCCCAAAAATATTTTGGTAGAGAGTGCTCACATATCATGGTTCTCGCAATCTCTACAAGTATCCTATTTTTCCTCTCAACGACCCCGTTTTGTTGAGTTGTCCTAGGACAAGAAAAATTGTTACCAATGCCTTTCTCCTCACAAAAATTTGTAAAATTTTCATTTTGAAATTCAGTTTTGTGGTCACTACAGATCTGTTTTATTGAAAATTTTTTCTCATTTTCAACACACTTGACAAAAGTTTTAAAATAATCAAAGACATCATTTTTGTGGGCTAAAAACAATGTCCACGTGAAACGTAAGAAATCATCCACAATAAAAAACGCATAAAACTTTTCTCCTAGTCTAGCGTTCCTCGAGGGACCACATAGATTTAGGTGGAGAAGTTCAAGGGGCATAGAAGTATATACAAAATTTTTGCTTTTAAAAGATTTTTTTGTGTGTTTGCTAAGATGACACACATCACAAATGAAATATAATTTTAAATTGAGTTTTGACATACTGACAACTAAGTCAAGTTTAAAAAGATTTTCAATGGTACTATGACCAACATGACCTAATCGTCTATGCCAAAGAATGTTGCCATCAACATTCAAGGATACAAGGCTTTTTATATTTGTCAAAGATAAATTATTTAAAGAAACCTTGTAAACATTTTCACTTCTATATCCTTTGAAATTTATGGACTTGTCAGTTGTGAGTGATATAGTGCAGTGTTGGGGAGTGAATTTGACTTCATAACCTCTATCGCACAATTGACTTATGCTTAGTAGTTTATGCTTAAGTCCTTTCACTAGGAGTACATCATCAATCAAGCAGGATTTAGATATACCTATTGAGCCGATTTCTTCAATTACTCCTTTGCTGTTGTCTCCAAAGGTGACAGTTCTCTTCTCCTTTAGTTTCACTGATTGGAGTAGCTTCTTGTTCCCAGTCATGTGTTTAGAACATCCACTGTCTAGATAACATATACTATGGAGAACATTTTTCCAATTTCTCTGTAAAAATTATTTTTAGTACCCTTTAGTTCTTTTGGGTCAACAGATGTTAGAAAAGAGAAATATAAAATGGATTTCTAAGAGTTCAGTCTCTCATAGCAACACCATCGACACTTTTCAAGAGTGCTTCCAGTAGTAGGTAGGGCTAAGGCCTCTTTAAAAACCTATTTCCTTAGACAGAGCAGCGTTCATCGGGGAGACCAGTCGCAATTCAAGGCAGTTCAAACCGGTCTATTAAGAACTCCCTTAGATAATGTTCCCATAATGCCAACTCATGAGTTGTTAAGTACTCTTAGGCCTCCATTTCATATAGATTTTTTATCATATTGATATTTTAAAGATCTACATTTATGTCTAGCATGTCCTATTTTACAACAGTAAGAGCATGTAAGGGGTGACCTCATTTTAGCTTTAGCAATAAGGATAGTAAAGTCTATAGATTTCTTACCATACCCTATTTCACCTTTATCAAAGCTACATTTCTGCATGCTTAGTAAATTATTCAATTTATTGCTATTAACATTGAATTTATCAAATAATTTTTCTAAGTGAGCTATATCATCCTTTAATCTTAGGTTTTCATGCTCCTTAAATTCTAATTCATTTTTGAGGTTTTTATTTTCCTTTCTAAGAGATTTAGTCATGTCAAACATAAGTTTATATGCAGGTATTAATTCATCATAGGAAGATACCTCATCATCATCGTCGGAGACAATGTCATCATCCCTAGCCATGAGGCAGATGTTGGCTTCCTCCTCGTCATCATCATTGTCGCTCCATATTGCTATTAGGGCTTTCTTCTTTCCTTTGTCAATCTTCTTTTTGAGAGGACACTCATTTGCATAGTGGTCTTGTAGTTGACAGTTGTAGCACGTTACTTCTTTCTCTGGCTTCTTTTCCTTCTTGAATTTGTTTCCTTGCATAAATCTTTTGAATTTTCTTGCAAAGAGCGTCATGTCATCATCTTCTTCTTCAACTTGACTGGATAAGGCAATCCCCTTTGCCTTGATCTTCTCATCTTATTTCTTTACTTCTTTCCTTGTAGACAATTCTAACTCATGGGTTTTTAGAGTCCCATGTAGTTGATGAAGATCGTAGGAAGCAGTGTCGCCTTTGTTAGACTCAATGATGGCCGTTCTCTTTGCATCTCACTCCTTGGGTAGGGCGCGTAGAGCTCTCCTCCAAACTTTCTTGGATGGATATTGTTCTCCAAGTTGGGCTAACTCATTGATGATTTGGGAGAGCCTCCGGAACATTGTATCTATATCTTCTTTGGGATCCATCTCAAATGTCTCGTATTTGAGTTGTAGTAGATCGATCTTTGTTTCTTTGACTTGGTTGGTCCCTTCGTGACATATATCCAATTTGTCACATATTTCTTTCATCGAGGAGCACATCTAGATCCGATTGTACTCATTCGTATCTAAAGAACAGTGCAAAATATTCATAGCTATAGCATTTTGAGAAATTAATTTCATGTCCTCTTTTGAAAAGTCATCCATTCCCTTAGGAACTTCAATCCCATAAAATATTTTCATAGGTGTATAAGAACTTTTCACCGTCACTTTCCAAAGATCATAATCTACGGATTGTATATATAGGGACATTCGATTTTTCCAATATCCGTAGTTTATGCCGTTGAAAAGAGGAGGACAATTGGTTTATTGTCCTTGAGCATAATAACTCTCTAGATTTGCCATTAGAACCTTTTGAGAAGTTTTCAAAAGTGCGGCTCTGATACCACTTGTTAGAACCTAATGGGGGGGGGATTTAGGTTCTATTGGCAACTTTAGAAATTTAAAGCGATTATGCAATTACGCAAGAGGAAGACTTAAAGCAATCAAGATAAATGCGGTAAATAAATGCATAAAGTAAATAAAGCAGTAAAAGAGATAGGATATTTTTATGGAAGTTCTACGATAAATCGTCTATGTCTCCCCTTCTTGGTTAAGGTTGATTAACCAAGGATCCACTAGTACTTCAAACGTCTTGGCCTTGATGGCTCCAAGGATAGCCATACAACAACACGATCACCGCGCCGATAGCCTTACAACTCGATACAACTTGGCCTTAAGGGCTCCAAGGATAGCCTCAACAATATCGCAACAAACTCGGCTTCACACTCGAGTTTTTACAACAATAGAACAACCAACTTACAAATGATTTTTACAAACAACTCTCAATTTTTGAATGAATATATTGAATAACTCTTGATAGCACACTTGAAGGAGAGAAGATTGCTTGCAATGAGATGTGGAGTGAATTGGATGGTTTGGAATGGCCTTGGAATGCCTCTATTTATAGTTGCTGATTCGAGTAAGTTCGGACCGTCCGAACTGGCTTCGGAGCCTCCGAACGTAGCTGATTCAAATTCAAATAACTGCGGCTGTGAAACTGTTTGGATGGTCCGAACCTGTCTTTGGATCGTCCTATCGGCTGCATTAAATTCATTCCGTCAAATTTCTTCCGAAAAAATCTTTCATTTGTCGTAAAGTAGTTTGGACCATCTGATCCGTACTTCGGATCGTTCGAACTGTATCTTCGTGCCCTTCGAATGTGCCTCCAAACATTTTTTAATTCTTGGAAAATCTTCGGACCGTCCGAACTACCTTCGGATCGTCCGAACTTAACTTCGTGGCCTCCGAGCTGTGCATCGGAAGAATTAATAAATCCTTGAAAATCATCGGATGGTCCAAACCTGACTTCGGACCATCCGACCTCTGGCAGTTTTGAACACTTAAAATTTTTCTTCAAAATTTGGCTTATCGGTTCTTGCTTCCAATAATTTTCTTAGGCAAGAAATTTTTATTATCTGCAAATTTCTAACTTTAAATTATTAGTAACAATTAACCGAGTTTTGTAATCATCAAAACATAATATTTTGAGACTTGTTAATGCATTAAAAACATTAATCTCATAACACAAGATTTGTATGCGTTTAAGGCGTAACACTAAACCAGCTATATGTCCAAGCTTACAGTCCGCACTAAAATGCAAAGTACTCATGCATTATAATCTTATTCTAAAAGCCTTAACTAATCTATAGCATACTTCCTATTTACTATAAGGGGCTAGAGCTATACCTGCGCCGTCGTCAGCCCACTGATGATGACTGCCCCAGAACTTGGGCACCTCTTTGCCGCAACCCCGGAGCACCTTGCCAACTCCCGGACCAAGCCTAAAAAGGCTAGAAATCACCTAGAAAGCCCTAAAACCGAGAGAATAGTTGGGAATTTGGTGTGAAAATTGTGAAGCCCGGATGGCCTATTTATAGGCAACGATCAAAAGATCCGATCGCCTGATTGGAGGCTCCGATCCCCGCATGAATGCCACGTTGTGGAAGGTCCAGATCGGAAGCTCCGATCCCTTCTTCGGAGGCTAAGATCTCCTACGTGTCCAAACTCTTTGACACGACTTAAGTGTGCATGGCCTAACACTAATCGGAAGCTTCGATCTTACTTCGGAAGCTCCGATCCTGACGTAGCCTCCGAACTTTCAACATTGCTTCCAAACTGATCGAAAGCTCCGATCCTGAGTTCGGACGCTCCGAACTTCCCTTAGCCAAAATTCCGAAAATTGTCCAATTAAATCCAAATTAAGCCTCTAATCCTTGCTTAATCATTTTACTCAATTAATCTTGTAAAATAGAGCCGACCTACTACAATTCTCATCTAATTTTTATTATTTTATTTTTCTTAGTGCATTTTAACTTACATTGAGGACAATGTAAAAATTTAAGTGTGGGGGGAAAGAATTAGGATTTCGAAAAAAAAAATTTAGAGCTCATAGTCAATGATGAATATAATTGTTGAGATTCACTAGCCCATGATGATATTCAATTGATGACATGCATACTTTTGAAAATAGATGATTTGCTAACCTTGGAATACTTTGATCTCCATTGCAAATTATACTTTGATATGGTTATTGAATATTTTAGAGCACGCATGTTTCATGGCTTGTGAAGTGTACATGACGTAATAAAGGTCGTGTGAGCCTTGTGGTAGTCTTAGAATGTCACTAGTACATGTCAGAACTTAACTACATATTCTTTGAGGCGTAAATCTAGACCGCGAGCGAAAATGAAAGTGATATAGGCGATTTTTTATCCGTTTGAGCCTTCGAGCCTACCATGCAAATAAAATTTATCCATAGTGTCCCCTTTGAGCTTAATTGAAAATAATGGTGTATGCATGACATATTTTTTGACCCCATTCGACATTCTTTGGCTAGCCTATCAACCTCCCTAATGAAACTAAATATGATATTTTAATCCATACCTTTGAAGAGTGTTTGATGTGTTGTATAATATGCACTTTGATTATTGTAGTCTATTTACTGTTGAGTTCATTATCTAGGAATTCAGTGCATGAAAAAAAATAGAAAGAAAGGAGTAAGATCTGCCTTGAAAAGAAAAAAAAAATATGTCTCCCAATGGAGCAGAAGACAAAAGAAAAAAAAACCGAAGAAGTCAAGGTATGAAGAAGAAAAAAAATTTGAAAAAAGAAAAGATCGTGCGAAGAGAGAAGGTTGTATTGTGCATATTTGCATACTCTCTATTTTGTTATACCCTTACCTTTCTTTCATAAGCCAATACCAAGGCCACGTTAGAAACTAATAAAGTCCTACTTGATTTGTGTTTGCAAGTGTCTAAGATAGTGGAGAAGTGTGTGCAAGTGGGCTTATGCATGTATTGTTTTGCAAGTTGAGCTGTTGTGAGGTTTTGAATTGAATGGATCTGTGAAGTATGCATGACACTTGTTGATGAACATATACACACACATGTTTGGCGGTTATATCTAGTTGAAATGTCTGGGTATTGAACTTGTTCCGTTGTTAGCATTTTAACGCCTTTCTTGATCATACATTGAGTTAATTGTAGAGGCACACATGTGTATATAATGGTTAATTTCATTACAAAATATGAGCTTGAAACTTATTTTAGTTTTTTGTTGCTCAAGGATGAGAAAAGTTCAAATATGGGAGAGTTTGATGTGGTGATATTTTCTTATGTTTATTTGAGTTAATTTGTTATGATTAGGTAAATTTTCCGTGATTAAATTGATTTTATAGTTCTTAATATATCATTGTTTTCGGTTTGATATAGGAGAAAGGGAAGAAATTGAGCAAAAGAGGAGAAAAAGAAAAGGAAACAGAAAATTGTTGCGCTCGAGCGTGCAAAGTGAAAGATATTAAATCTGGACAGAAGTATGTCGTGCTCGAGCGGCCAAAATATGCGCTTGAGCGCGCCTGGACAAAAAAAATATTCTCGGGACAGAAAATTAGCACGCTCGAGCGGCCACTTCTTGCGCTCGAGCGCGCCCGCGATAAGGAAAATCTGTTTTTAAAAGGAAGGAAAGATTGGGAGGACTCTAGGTCTTTATTTATAGATAAAAACACACGAAATCAGTAGTTTTGGACGCAGAGAACGTGTGGAACACATCTTGGCGGCTACGTTTCTCTTCCTTGTTCTTAGATTCTTTTTGTTCTTCAATTTTTCTTGTTAGTTTTTCATGGCCCTGCATGGATAAGTTTTAATTCTTGGTTGAGGAAGACGAATCCTTGAAGTTTTATTTTTCTAGTGAGATTTTGGTACTTTTATTGTTTGATTTTGGTTTGAATATCAAGAGTTGTTAGAATTTGACTATCATGATTGTGTGTTTGATTATTGGCTTGATCACCTAGTAATTTTCTCATACAATCTAAAGCTAAATTAGATACCGAATCCTAATTGTTTGATCCCTCTAATTTGTGAAGCAACTGCGATTGATAATTTCTGCTTTTGAATTTATTAATTCATAGGAACATCTTTTCACTAGATTAAATACAACCGCTTGTGTTTGTGTTGTTTAGCTTCATCAATCTCACTAGTTTGAATGTTACCTTGGGTTTAAACCTTAATCGCTTGTATTTTGGTTGATTCATTGGTAAGGGTTAATATTAGAACGCTTGCTTCTATTTAACTAAAATTAAGTTGAGATAGAAATTGAATTTTCAATGATGAATATTCAAATGTGAACTGATTATTTTTAGAAAATCGATGATTGAGTGAATAAACTTCAAGGACGTAGTCGACCGATACCAAGGCTTGTTTAATTGATTGTTAGTAAACTTAATTTTAATCTTGCATGCTAGTAGTTTGAATTTTAGAATTAGTATTTATTTATTTCTTGAATTCTTAGAAATAAATTTGAATAAATAAAAAACCCCTTTTATTTATTTTTAGTTTTTTAAATTCATAGCACAATAAATTTCAATCCTCCTCATGGGAACGATCCCTACTCTCGCTACTACATATTTGTTATTTGATTTGAGTGGGTTAATTTGGGTGTGACGTCGCTCAAGCACGACATACTTCTGTCCAGCTTCAAAATCTTTCACTTTGTACGCTCGAGTGCAGAACTTTTCTGTTTCCTTCTCTTTTCTCCTCTTTTTCTTCTCTTTTGCTCAATTTCTTCCCTTTCTCCTATATCAAACCGAAAACAATGATTAAGAACTATAAAATCAATTTAATCACAAAAAATTCACCTAATCATAACAAATTAACTCAAATAAACATAAAAAAATATCACCACATCAGGTATTCTAAGGATAATTCGTTCAATATAGTTAGATATGCAGATGCAGACTATGCTGGCTGCAAGCTAGATAGAAAGAGCACTAGTGGATCCTGCCAATTTCTAGTAGATCGACTGATCTAATGATTTAGCAAGAAGCAGACATCCATTGCTACTTCCATAATTGAGGCAGAGTACTTAGTTGTTGGGAATTGTTGTGCTCAACTGCTCTGGATACAACAGCGACTGAGAGACTATGGGATTGGGGAAAATGAGTCACCTATATTCTGAGACAACACAAGTGCAATATCTATCACATATAATCCAATTCCTCATTACAAGACAAATAATATTAATGTCATACATCACTTTATCAGATATCATGCATTGAAGAAAGACATCATCTTGGAATATATCTCAACCGATCAACAAGCAGCCGACATTATCACCAAACTATTAGAGTAGGTGCCCATCGTGCCAATGTGTTGGTCGATGGTCCTTGAGAGAACTCTTGTATGACAATATTTATTTTAATAATATTTGACACTATTTAATTTGGCACACCTTTATCTGTATACACATGCTAGCTGCATAGATAAAGCCCTTGAATATACAAATAGTAGAAAGAATATGAGATGGTCATGTGATGACTATCATGAAACTCATATTTGGAATACTGTATATTCTAAACTGTTCCTAGTCAATTCAGCCACCACAAAGAAGGATAAAGGCCGCTCGAGCTTGAGACTAGTATTTGCGATGTGAGTACCACGTTTCATTGTTAGGAGACATGGTGATGTCCAAGCATGCAAATAGGTGCTCCTTATAGAGTACTCTGAACAACCCTCCCTAAAGGACTTTCCAAGTGGTTATCACTTATCGAGTGGAGAAGTCATATGATATGTTTGTACACCATTAGTCCTTATGACCTGAGACTACATGGAGACTCTATATGCTAGAGATTCACTTTGACTTATTTACCGACTCATATGGGGTTATCAGGTGGCGAGGTTGGGTGTTGTGTAAAAACATATAGGAGTCGATGCATTGTAGTCGGGGATTCACCGCTTACCTATGGGTATGGATATCCTATATGTTCTCATGCATATGTAGCTTGAAATATCTGATCAGAATAGGTGGTAATTAAAAAGAGTTTCTTGAATTACACCTTCGATGCAACTACGGCATGACACATAGTTATCGATTCATTGACAACTCTCGATATACCAATGGTTGTCGAATCGATCGGGATATATGAGTTAAAGGGACCGTACTGTACGCTAACCATAATTGATTGGTTCTTGCAGGCACTATCATTTGATACCTAGGGAGTCATGTAAGCGATGCTGCTAGACGTTTAACATGACTGGTTGGGTACTATCAAACTTGAGTTTTCTGACGTTCTTATTATCAAGGGTTGATTAATAAGAATGGAGCTATATGGGATATGCTCACATAAGAAACTTTTTGATCTCGAATCACATGGAGATGTGAACCCACTGCTAGTTGTATCAATGAACCATTGAGGGTCACATAAGTACTAGCTTTCTAGATCCCGTTGAGATTAAAATTAGTTCAATGTGTTGAACAACTTATAAAAGAGTTTATAAGTAAATTAAATTAGAAGTATTACTTCTAATGGAGAATAAAAGGGAAAGTAACTTTTAATTTGTGAATGTGTTCCAAGATTAAAAGTTGACTTGAATAAATAATTTTTTTTTGAAAATGGTGATTTTCAAAACTATTATTTGAACTTAATTAAATTAATTCAAGTGTTGAATTAATTTTACACTAGTAGACTTTGTAGAGTCTAAATAATTAAATTAATTCAAGTGTTGGATTAATTAAACACTATTAAGTCTAGTAGAGCTCAAAATAAAAGTAGTGTTGAATAATTATACTAGTGGGCTTGAATGAGTTCAAGTTGGATTTAATTAATTATTTAAGCTTAAATGGGTTTAAGTTTAATATTTAATTAAATATTAAATTCAAGGGTCATGTATGTATATATTTGATATATATATATATAAGATATGTGTGTGAGGGAATATGAAGGGTTGGAAGAATGGATGCAATTTTCCATGCAAGCTTTTAACTTTTCCATGCATGGTTTAATTGTATAATTTAATCCTTGACCATGATAATATTATTATCAATATTCCACACACATATAATTACAATACATGGCCGTGCATTTCCATATTATTCTCTCCAAATTTTTGTCTTTCATTTTGGGAGAAAAGGCAAGAAACATCTCAATGAAAAATTCTCTAAATATTCTAGTGCATATTTAGAGTGATCTAGATTGTCTAGTCGTGGACCTAATTCGAAGGAGGAGCTATTTTGAAGAAGGTGTGCTCTTGGAAGCTTGTAGATTGTGTATACCATTTCAAGAGCTAAATTGTTCACAACTTGGTTGGAGCCATAAATCAATCTCAATCTTCTAAAACACCCTATGGATGTTTAATGATTTTGAATGCTACACAAGTGCTCGGTTTTTACTATAAAATTTTGAAATTCCGCTGCATTTCCGGGCATGAGTTAACCGATCCCCGACAGTGGTATCAGAGCCTAGGTTACTCTTTTGTGTAGCATTTGTTGAATATTATGTTGAGGTCAATTTCTAACCTCATGAGAAAATAATTTCTTCAAATTTTGGGGCTGTTTTTGAAAAAAAATTATAAAATGAGGGGCTGCCCATTTCGGGCTGTTTGGGGCAGCCGAGGACTGCCCAATGGGCAGCTCAATTTTAATAAAAAAATAAAAATAAAAATTTGGCCGGAATCCGTCGATGGAGCTTCGGTAACGACTATGACGACTTGTGTTTCCAAAAGGTGTTTTGGGATATCAAGTGTCATAGGCCCTAAGTTGTTAAAATCATTATAGTTGATTTTTGTGAAAAATTAAAATTTATGATGTATGATTTTTCTCATGAAATAAGTAGTTAAAGTGTGACTTTGATTATTTATAGTAAATTGAGATTTACAAGAAATTCGGTTATAAATAAATTAATTGGAAAGTAAACAAAGGTGTTTGTTTATTTTGTTAATTAAATTTATAATTGTGGCGGTTAGTGATTGGACCAAGATATATAATATTTGATCAATTGATTATTGTGATAATTAATTTATGGTGTATGTTATGTGATATTATGCATGAAGGATGATCAAAAGCAGCTCGGATGGTCCGAACTACTGCTTTGTTAGGGATCGGAGCATCAAAAGGGTTCGGGTGGTGCAAAGTACTTCGGAAGCTCGGGTTGAGTTCAAAATGTCCGAACACGTCCCAAGACCAATTTGCTAGGTGTATGCTAGGATATTTTGAGTTGAATGGGTTGTAATAATTATCAAATTATAAAGTGGGATTGGTTTATATCCCGTTCCCACCCCATGAGATGTATCTTTATTTGCCATGGATATTTTATTGTAAAATATTTGATAGTGGAAGATCAAGATTGGAAGATAGTGGGCCATGATGAATTATGAAGATCCAAGACATGTAAATATTGGAAGCTTATGTAATTGTTGCATTTGCATCCCGTGCATTCCCTAGGATTGGACCTAGGCCCGTGTTTGGCTCACACGGGCCGAATAGTTTTGGGACGATTGATCATCCTTGTTAATTTACTGTTTATAATATATGCATGATATATTATAAATAATGAGTATGTGCGTTATTATTTTATAATAACAAAGTTGCATGAATCCGAAAAACATACGATCAATCATGGCGAGTTTTAAAAATTAATGATGAGACCATTTAAAAATTAAAAACCCTCATTTTGAATTAGATTCAAAATTTATATCAAGCCCGAAAAGGGAAATTATAAATTTGTTTATAATTTCCATGTCTTTCATCGACAATGGATACATGATGAATGCTACCCGTATTCAATTCTCGGCTCATATTATTGGGGGGGCTTGAATGCCGGAAAGCTGTGACATCCATTGACATGGTGATGTGAACTAAGTGGAACTCCCATGACTTCAGTTCATATTATTGGGGGAACTTATGGCGACTGTCCATTAAGTTTCGATATCGATGGGTAAGGCTTGACACGTAAAGATGAACGACGTCATATTATTAGGTCCTAATCAAGCTTGAGACAAAAGTTTACGTAAGGGTTGCATGAAGATGCAATTGGAAACTACCTTTTAGGAATTGTGATTGGCTGATATTATTCGCGATCATGATTGGCTAATTGGACCTTACGTACCTACTGAGGTAATGTGTTTTTCATTTTCACTAGAGGGTAGTGATAATGTCAAAACAGTGGGAGTAAAAATTTATAAAGTTAAAGTCCATACTTTATATCTTATTAAATATTTTAAAATAGTCATTAACATTTATCTGTTATTATTTTTCATTACAAAGTTTTTGACAATGTCATCGATTCGCAATCCGTTATCTGCAATACTCGACAAACATGTAATTACTGGTCCAAATTACCTCGATTGGCAAAGAAATCTGAAAATCGTCTTGAACTCGGAGAGGATTGCATATACACTTGATGAGTCGCTGTAGCGACCCTACCCGAATCCGCTACCTAATCAGAGTTAATAGCATAATTAAACATGCATTAAATAAATTGCTGCGGAAGACTTAAATAAAAACAGACCGGCAGAATACAACCGGTTAAATAAATTCGATTTATACAACCAAATCGAATAAATAGCCTAAAGGCAAAACCTACAGCTAATCCTGCTGTCTTCACTGATCACTGGCTACTCCAAGCTCCTGGTGCTCCACCCTGCACCTACACCTGCCCCGTCGAATGGGGTGTCCAGATACACAAAAAGACTGGACGTGAGCTCTAAGCTCAATATAAAAGCACTGGGTAAAACATACAAATATGATGCATGCAAATGATAGGGTATCCATATCTGGAATAACTGTATATAACTGCTCAATAAAGGCGCCTAGGAAATGAGTGGTACAACCCGGGGAGCAAACCCTGCGTACACTGCTCATTCCTACAGGACGTGGACCGTGTCCCCCGATGCTAGCCACCCATGACCCGTCAGTTAATAGGCCCTAGACATCAACCGTCCAGACAGGGCTGAGCGACCCTACGTGGCTCATCTCACAAGATGGACAGGCACAATATGATATGCATATGCTGCATAATAAATAACATACAAAATGCAACATATAAGCATGCAAAACCCGCTGGCAATCTCAGTCTGTACTTGCGTACCTTACTACAGGCAGTTCCTAGCAGTCCCGCTCTAGGTTCCAAGCCTATAATGCAAATACCCATGCATCAATAACTAAGCTCTAAAAGCCTTAATTAAGCTATTGCATACTCCTAAATAATTTAAGGAGACCATAGCTATACCTGCGTCCATTGTCAGCCCACTGATGATAATTGCCTCAAAACTAGGCCACAGCTCCGCCTCGATGCCTGAATCGCTATGCCACTTCCGGATTCCCAATAGGATGCCTAGAACTCCCTAGATCTGAGTTAGAAGGCTTAGGAATCAGAGAGAAGAGAGGGAAAGGTGCACTTTGAAATGAAATCTCGTCCCCCTATTTATAGACGGAGTTCGGAGCCTCCGAACCCGGTTCGGAACGTCCGAACACAATCGGAACCTCCGATCCCACCTTCGAAGAGTCCGATCGCCCAATATTACGTCAGCCATGATGTCACCTTGCTGATGTAAGCGATGACATGTGCCCTGGTCCCGATCGGAACGTCCGATCTTGCCGACGGAGCTTTCGATCTCGATCGGAGCCTCCGATCCTGAGTTCGGATCCTCCGATCCAGTTCGGAGCCTCTTGACTTGGTTCGGAGCTTCCGAACCCTCCGGACCTTTGGGACCTTTCCGGCTACTTTCGAGTGTCCTGAATCCATTTCTGGACTCCGTTTACCCATTTGGAATTTCCTTAATCATGTTTTACTTAATCTAAACATGATTACTGGATTAATATACTCATTAATCGCTAATTCTGGAAACGGGTTACTACATTCTCCCACCCTTAAAAGATTTCGTCCTCGAAATCTAAGGTAATACCTCGAGAACGTACCAGAAACCCTTGCTCGAGTGTCTGGTCGAAATATCCTCCGACACACTCAGACTCCCGTAGAATTCTCTGCAAGCTTCATTAATGCTGAACTGCATTAACATTTTCCCAGCTGAAAATTTCTGCGCTACTGGTCGACAATCGAACTTCCCTTGCGCTAGCGTATCGTAACACCGACACTTCTTTCACTCGGACCACGATCTTCCTGACCACGAAGGATACAATACTCGCTTGATCAAGATCATCGTCTCAAAGGAAATTTTAGACTAACGAAGACCAAGTCATAACCTGACTGGCTTACGAAAATCGTCGAATCATTAATCAAAACTAACCATCTCATGGTTCCAAAAGTTCTCGGTGCTCAACACCTCTAGTTAGGAATACACTAATCCCAATATTGTGCTGACACATTCTAACATGAATCTCGCTTGAAGATAATCCAGTGGATTCAAGTCTATACTTCAACGTAAATGCTCACAATGTTCCCTAGACTGGTTACCCTCCCCACTCTCCCTGAAACACAACCGGCTTTCCAAGGAATACTGGGAACTTAAACCGTCATGTCTAGTACATTCTGCTGTCCACGTTTATTAGTATAACCTCAACACTGTGCCCTGATGATAACTATCATCACTTGAAATTCATGACGCTACATCATCTCCTAGCCATTGGCCTACGAAGTCACGCATACATTGCAATAGAAGTCATTACGCCTCTGATGATTTACATCATCTCGATCATAGGTTATTCACCTCATGAATTTAATCGATGAACATCCTCTGGTTAGTTATACATACTCGCAATCACTGTACACACATCAAGACTAAGGCAAGCTCCCACCAATATGCTCGACTGGGACATTCCACAGTGCACAGCCATATGGAAATGCTTCCTATTCCGTCTCGAAATTCAACAGTCATTGAACCTGGTATAATTCAACTCAGAGTCTCTGATAATACCATCAGCTCAAAACAGTTTCCCAAGGTTGAACATACTGATCCTGGAACTAAATCCCAACAGATTCTCAATAGTCAAATCGCTTCCTTGCCGAACGCATCAGTCTAAGCACTGAACGATCTAATTCGTCGATTTCCTAGTCAATCCTGGGAAACACTTGTGCTCGAAGTAACTTGCCACGCAATGCGTCTCTGATTGTCGTTTATTGATACAACGCAATATTCTTTGACCAACAGTCTGTATAGATGTGACTCACTAATTCGAAAGAACAATTTCGATCCGTCATGATCTTGCGAAATCTTCGACCCCAAAGGCAAACCTCGTTGGCTACTAAGTCGATCCTTGACTATCTCAGTCACATATCGCACATCATTCGCTGGAAGATTAGTGACACAACCTGTTAGATCTCGAGAATCAGATTCTAGCTAATGTCACACAGATCAGACAACTGATGTTTCCTTGCTAATGTCCATTAGCATTCCAACTACTCGTCGGATCCAAATACAAGGGTATACATAGATGCCTTTACTTAACCGAAATGTCCGGTCAACAATCTTCACTATTGTTGTTCAATGGAACACTCTCCCATGAAACAATAACATGATCCTTTCCTGACCTATTGCTATCACTAAGCAATAAATTGAATCAATATCAGCTTCCTTCTTAACAAGAATGCACTATACTGGAAACTACCAACTCACTTGCTTGTCTCCACTGTCAAGTTAGCACCTAACTTGATTATACAAGTCTACTTGCAATCGTTCCCGATTACAGCAATCCCAGAAGATTCATCTCTTGGCAATCATTGAGACTAAATAACATCAAATCTCCAATTTCTCTAAGATGGTATTCAGTACTCATCCCATACGCATTTATTCGACAAAATACTATCATAAGTATTTCTTAATTGCTACATCCTGATCATCCCTGATTGGCTCAACCAATTGAATTTGTCGATCTACTTAAGCTCACACTTATTAGATCAGACCACCACTGATCATCCAACTTACATGGCTTGGTCAATAACCATGACTTAGCTGCCACAAGGAACCATTTCCAAACAGTGTCAGATCACAATACATAAGTAGTCTACTTGGCACAAGTCTTGCGCCTTTTCAGCACTACTAACCACTGCTTCGTATTCTGAACTTAATCATCCTAACTCTGACAGAGTTACCCAATAACCACTAGTAGTCACTAGCACAGATCCCGTGCCATCTTAGCACTACTAATCGTTTGTCTTGTTCACCCAAGGCAAACATCAAGATAAACTAAGCCCATTTCCATCCCATGGAAAATCCTACGCTCAAACTCTGAAAATATCAGACACTACTTAGCGCAACCACTGGACTCACTATCCTTACCTTTTTCATTCAGAATGAACACCACGGCTCGTCAAGTCCAAGAAGAATAACTAAAGAATCTCCAAGATTTCCACAATTTTCGGACACGATCTTGATTATATCCCTAGCTAAGGTTTTTCAACAAATTAAGACCGAGGTAGCCTACCACCATGTCTCACCTGGAATCACTACCAAGTGTATACTGGCATCACGCTTCCCTCATGCCTCAATTAGTTTTATACAATCCATAGCGTCTGATACAACCCCATTACTGATGAAAGACTAACATCGCTGGTAGAAAACCCGTCCACTTACTAGATCCACACGTCTAGCAGTAACCCAAAGGTTAAAACCTATATGCTCAGAGTACACACTTGTCAAGAAAATCCCTCCATGACTGGTTCCCATAGCAGAACACTCAAACTATAGCTCTGGCACACCAAATGATATCAAACCATCGATATCAAACCTGATATCTAATCCAAGGTCATACCTCATTGTGACTGTCACCAAATCCCTAGACTGAGTAGCCTTCCCACCGCCATCTCCTGAAGCACAAGGCTCCCAGGTAACCTCTGAAGTACAAAGACTCTCAGAGTAGCACTGGCATAGGGTCACGCCCCATCACGTCTAGTCCTGGTCATAGTCCACAACTCTCGACATATACCGGACCTGGTATCCCGATGAAAACCCATCATCACAAGCCTCAACCTACCAAAGGTTAGACAGCCTACTATTATCAAGGAGACAACTTAGAATAAAGCCCAATTTTCTAAACCGAACAATACCCTTAATGCCTCTAGATGAGTCCACTCATCGCTGGCACTAACTTAGTCCACCGACCAACTAGGTCAATCCTAGGAAAACGCCCAGACTAACCACAAATCACACTGTCACAGTCGGCCCACTCAAATCCCATGAGTTGAAATAGTTGAACGCTAATCAACTAAACACAATCAAAATTTCCGCACAATCATGCAATCATCCATGAATTGCTGGATAAATAAAACATGTATCACTTATTTCAAGTTAATGACAATCTTATGTAATACATACAGTATTCAAAATACAATGAAATGTACAACCAAACTTGAAATAATACAACCAAAGTATGATGATTCATTACAACTGAAATACTGTTTACAACTACAACGATACAGTATTTAAATCATCGTACTAGTCTTTGTTTCTTGAGAATGAAGCTTCTAATCGACACACGCATCGATACAAGCATACTCCCGACCAAGTCTCTCTACATGTCCTCCTACGAAGAACTCCGGAGAAATGGCTCGTGATAGCTAATCAGCTATGCTCTGCGTCAGTGCATGTCAGTCGACCCCTCCTGCTCGCGATCTACCATCAGCGTTCTTCTTGTATTCATATCATGCTTTTGAACATGAAGTTTCCCGTGTGCTCATCGAACGCATCGATACTAGCATACCGGCAAAACCATGTACTGCATGAGGTTAAAGACCTCACTCTCGAAACCTATCATGCTCTAGGCACTCGAGACATTCTTTGGTGAAGGTCTATCTGACAATCTCTCCAACTACTAGTGGAGAATCTTTAGAGTAGTGTCTTCATGGTATGGACTGTACAGATGCAAGCATCAAGTGCGTCCCATCCAATGCTCTGGAATTGCCTCTGGCATCCGGTACTTGATCCAAAACTAGGATCCATATGAGTAAAAATCTTGAAAACTCGGACACGATTCATCACTCCTGTCCGCACTTGCTGGAATCCCATAAGTCAAATCTTCAGAAATCCTGCTGATGAGGGTAATATCTGGGCAAACTAATTGCCGCATCATTACTTCTTCCAAGGTCACATCCATCCTATAAGGATAACCCAAAGTCTCAATACTATCTCCCAAGTCTCTTGCATGTATATGCTCTGATCCCAAAAATATAGCGACCCTACCCGGATCCGCTACCTAATTAGAGTTAAGAGCATAATTAAACATGCATTAAATAAATTGCTGCGGAAGACTTAAATAAAAACAGACCGGCAGAATACAACCGGTTAAATAAATTCGATTTATACAACCAAATCGAATAAATAGCCTAAAGGCAAAACATACAGCTAATCCTGCTGTCTTCACTGATCACTGGCTACTCCAAGCTCCTGGTGCTCCACCCTGCACCTACACCTGCCCCATTGAATGGGGTGTCCAGATACACAAAAAGACTGGACGTGAGCTCTAAGCTCAATACGAAAGCACTGGGTAAAACATACAAATATGATGCATGCAAATGATAGGGTATCCATATCTGGAATAACTGTATATAACTGCTCAGTAAAGGCGCCTAGGACATGAGTGGTACAACCCGGGGAGCAAACCCTGCGTACACTGCTCATTCCTACAGGACGTGGACCGTGTCCCCCGATGCTAGCCACCCATGACCCGTCAGTCAATAGGCCCTAGACATCAACCGTCCAGACAGGGCTGAGCGACCCTACGTGGCTCATCTCACAAGATGGACAGGCACAATATGATATGCATATGCTGCATAATAAATGACATACAAAATACAACATATAAGCATGCAAATCCCACTGGCAATCTCAGTCTGTACTTGCGTACCTTACTACAGGCAGTTCCTAGCATTCCCGCTCTAGGTTCCAAGCCTATAATGAAAATACCCATGCATCAATAACTAAGCTCTAAAAGCCTTAATTAAGCTATTGCATACTCCTAAATAATTTAAGGAGACCATAGCTATACCTGCGTCCGTCGTTAGCCCGCTGATGACAATTGCCTCAAAACTAGGCCACAGCTCCGCCTCGGCGCCTGAATTGCTATGCCACTTCCGAATTCCCAATAGGATGCCTAGAACTCCCTAGATCTGAGTTAGAAGGCTTAGAAATCAGAGAGAAGAGAGGGAAAGGTGCACTTTGAAATGAAATCTCGGCCCCCTATTTATAGACGGAGTTCGGAGCCTCTGAACCCGGTTCGGAACGTCCGAACACGATCGGAACCTCCGATCCCACCTTCGGATCGTCCGATCGCCCAATATTACATCAGCCATGATGTCACCTTGCTGACGTAAGCGATGACGTGTGCCCATTGAAAGAGTGGGTGCCCGGTGAGCCAACTTGTGGCTAAGGGCTTTGATGACTCTTTGTATAAACAATCTTTTGTTTAATATAATTTACACTTTTATTAATGGCAATGACTTTGTCTTTCTTCATATTGTGATATTGTGATATACTATTGTTGTTTTGATAAAGACCTTGAATATACTATAGTGTATGTAAGATGTGGTAGAACATGGAGATGTCTATCATGAAACACATCTTATAGTCACTGTATATTCTAAACTGTTCCTAGTCGATTGAGCCGTCCGATAATAAGGATAAGGATCGCTCGAGCTTGAGACTAGCATTTGCGATGCAGAGTACCACGTTTCATTGGTAGGGAACATAGAGATGTTCAAAGCATGCAAATGGATATTCATATGATGAATGATCGAACTACCCTATCCGGACTTTCCAAGTGGTTATCACTTATCGAGTGGATAAAGTCCGCGGTTTTGGTTGTACACCATTAGTCCTTACTACTTGAGACATCATTGAGACTCTATATGCTAGTACTGTGCTTTGACTCGTTTACCGACTCTATTGGGGTCATCAGGTGTCGGGATTGGGTACAGTTACAACACATATAGGAGTCGATGCTTTGTTGTCAAGGATTCACCACATACTTGCAAGTATGGATATCCTATGCGATCTGAGGAGATATTAGTGTGACGAATATCTGGCCAGAGTACATGATGTGATTTAAGAAATGGTTTCTTAGTAGCACATGCGATGTCACTATTTGATCTTCAAGATGTATTGCATAGTTATCGAATCTCGAGCGACTCTCGATATACCAATGGTTGTTGATTCGATCGAGATATATGGATGAAGGGACCGTACTGTATGCTAACCAAAATCTACTGGTTCTTGTAGACACTATCAGTGATACCTAGGGAATCATGGGGCGATGTTGCTAGGCGCTCATACCATGATTCGATGGGCAAGTCGGAAATTGTTGTTCCGAGTCACAAGGAGTTGTGAGCCCACGGCTAGATGTATCCCTGAACCATTGAGGGTCACACAGTGTAATGGATTTTTAATCCCCGTTGAGATAGTTAAATTTAAAGAGTTAAATTTAATGAACGAAGAAGTTGGACTTCTTATTTAAGAGTAGAGGAGTAAGATTTCCTAAAATGACATAGGGATGGCCATTTTTGGAAATCACTGAATTCGGATTCAGAAAAATTTATCTTGACTTTAAAAGGTGCAGAAATGGTTTCTGTGCACATTGGTGAAATCGGTTTATCAATCGGAGTCACGATGAATTTTATATTAATTTCTGAACATGCGGGCTTTGCTTGTCGGGCTTGAACTTATGACTAATGGGCCCTAAGTTGTTAGTGGCCTACATTATAAATAAGTTATTGCAGTACAGAAATTACATAGAACAAGGTCACAATTTTCGAAAACCTAAGTAATTTTCTAACAAGTGTGGCCGCCCCCCCCCCCCCCCCTTGTCTACTCGAGAAAAATCCAGCCTGTGATTTTGAATTACAGTCTGGTTTAACGGATCAAATTCGTTAATCTCTTCGTAGAAACTTCTGATAGATTTTCTAGTGCAATCTATCAGAGGGATTAAATATCCGTTCGTGGACCTGATTGAAGAACAGTTCGTCCATCAGTTCCAGGGATATACAACAAGAGCAGAGAAATCTGTTGGTGTCCAAAATCTCGATTCGAGATTAAAGGTAAAAATTTTATAATTGTTATTTAATTTTTACACACACAATTTAATCGTAAGGTTGATACCTATTATGGAATCGTTCCATACAAAAATTTTAAACTTCCGCTGCACCGGGTATCAATCCTAATTGATCTGATCGCCGCGTTCTCCAACACCCTGGTCCCGATCGGAACGTCCGATCTTGCCGACGGAGCTTCCGATCTCGATCGGAGCCTCCGATCCTGAGTTTGGATCCTCCGATCCAGTTCGGAGCTTCCTGACTTGGTTCGGAGCTTCCGAACCCTCCGAACCTTCGGGACCTTTTCGGCTACTTTCGAGTGTCCTGAATCCATTTCTGGACTCCGTTTACCCATTTGGAATTTCCTTAATCATGTTTTACTTAATCTAAACATGATTACTCAATTAATATACTCATTAATCGCTAATTCTGGATACGGGTTTCTACAGTCGCCCCCTGATAAGGCTCCGACTGATTTTAGCCCTAAGGAGTTACAAACTTACAAGGATTGGTGTGACCATGACTTTAAAGCCAAGTGTTATATGCAGGCTTCTATGAATGATGAGCTACAGAGGCATTTTGAGGATGCTAAGAATGCTGCTGACATACATTTACATCTCAAAGAGCACTTTGGTGAGAAAACACGCCCGCTTAGACATGCGACAGTCAAGGAGCTGATCTCTTTGCGCATGCGATGTAGTAGCCCGTAACCAAATAAAGAAATTAAAGAACTAATCGCAATTAGGAACCTTGAGTTCGGACACTCCGAAAGGAAGATCGGAGGCTCCGAACGTGATCGGAGGATCCGAAGCCAGGATCGGAGGATCCAAACATGTTCGGACGCTCCGTCGGCAGGTTCGAACAGCCCAATCGGAGTCCAGTATTACGTCATTGCTTATGTCAGCAAGATGACGTCACGACTGACGTATTGATGGGACTTCAGACGCTCCGAAGTCGAGTTTGGATGGCTCGAACGTGTTAGGAGGCTCTGAAGTGGGGTTCGGACGGCCCGAACTCCGTCTATAAATTCGGGTGTCGAGCCTCATTTTCAGATGCAACAATCTCCTCTCTTATCTCGATTCCTTAGTCTTATATCTTAGATCTAGGGCTTTCTAGGCGTCCCGTTGGGAATCCGGAAGTGGAATAGAGGTCCAGGCGTCGTAGCAGAGCTGTGGCCTAGTTTTGAGGCAATCAACAGCAAAGGGCTGACGACGGACGCAGGTATAGCTTTTGCTTCCTAAAAATATTTAGGAATATGCAATAGCTTAGTTAAGGCTTTTAGAGCACTATAATGATATTAGTATCATTTGGAAGTGTAGTGCGGACTATAGGTGTGGATCTAGAGCTGGTAGAGCTTGCCTAGTAATTGAAGTACGAAAGTACTGTTCGAGATATCCTGATTGAGTATGCATGTATTATGTGACTGCATGATTTATATGACATGATTATATGTTGCATACATTTGCATATTGAGCTATCTCTTTTGAGATGTCTAGTAGTAGGGTTTTACCCTATCCTGTTAGTGGATGGAATTCCATCGATTTGGGTCCGGAGTATCCACTGGTTTTTGCTATGTGAGCCACCTCCTGAAGCGACGAAACATCATGCTACATACCAGGGCCCGATCTATCTTTGTTATCCGATTCTTGGCCTCTAGTCAGTAGGCGGTACACTTGCATTCATGTATACTCATACTCTCGTGCTGAGCGTTTTATGCACACATCTCGTACTTTGTGTATTTGGACACCCTATTCCATGGGCCAGGTTTGCGATTGAATGAGGCGGGTGGATCCAAGAGGGGCTAGGAAATGGTTGGACAGCTGGAGCTTCGCCTGGGGTTTTATTATATTTGGATGATTCAGCATTTCGATTTGGTTGTATAACTATTTGGGATTTACAGATTCCTTTTCTTGGGATTGTATATTATTATTGCTTCCGCAGTTTAATTCTGACTTATTGTTTTAATTAAGTTAATTACATGCCTAAGTTTCTGATTAGTAGGTGATCTCGGTAAGAGTCACTACATTTATGGTATCAGAGCATGCATAGTATTCTTGGGATTTAGATTCTGCATAAGATAACCGTGAGGTTATTTTGTAGATGGCGGATCGCGATGATCAGAGTAGCCATGGCAGTATCGGTGGATGTTGGGGTGATGGTGATCGGGAGCGTCGTCGAGAATGCCATCATCGTCGTCATGATGAGAACCTTTTCAGTGTGCGCCGGTTCTTACAGATAGGTCCTAAGCCCTTGGTCGGAGGCGAGACTCCAGAGGATGCGGAGAACTGGCTAGATCGCATGGAGACTTGCTTTCAGACATTCCACTGTACTGAGGAGCAGAAGATGGAGACTTTTGGTTATCTTCTGGATGGGCGAGCCCATAAGTGGTGGAGGTTTACTTCTGCACCATTCGTTGCAGCAAGAGGATTTGCCACTTGGGCCGAGTTCTGCACATCTTTTCAGAAGCTGTACTTTCCTCCTGCACTCCTTCAGGCGAAGGCGGGTGAGTTATTGATTTTGCGTCAGGGATCTATGACGATTGATGAGTATCAGCAGAAGTTCTTTGATATGTTGTCCTATTGCCCAGAGATTGATAATAGTTCCAAGATGAAGTACAATCTATTCCTTCAGGGTCTTAACCCCGAGATTCATGACAGGGTGGCGGTTGGTGATGATATGACCTATGAGGGTTTTGTGAGCCGTTGTCACCAGACGGAGGATAGCATTCGGCGTAACAGGTTTTTCTCTCAGTCTAGGCCTGCGGGTTCTTTGGGTCCCCGTGCTCAGTATTTCAAGAAGTCTGGATCTACTTCTTCTTCCTCTGGTTCCGGTGGTGTTGTTCGTTTTGGGAAGAAGGAGAAGTGCGACCATTGCGGGAAGAACCATCCGACAGACAGATGTCGTAAAGCTTCAGGGGCATGTTTTCGATGTGGAGAGGTTGGTCATCTCTGGGGGGATTGTCCACTAGCTATGGGAGGTGGTTCTGGTTCTGGTTCAGGATTGGGTTCTCAGGCTACTGTTCAGCAGAGTTCGCAGGGACAGTCTGCTGGGAGTTCTCATTTGAAGCTGTAGGCTTCTGACCAGATGTTATCCTTGAGGCACGATCAGGCAGTGGAGGAGAATGAGAAAGCCATCGCAGGTACATTTCTGTTATATGGCATACCTGCTCTTGTACTCATTGACACTGGTGCATCTCATTTCTTCATTTTTGCACGTTTTGTTAAGAGGCATAAGTTACCATGCATTGAACTTGACGTAGTAGTTTCTGTTTTTACTCCGACGGGCCAATCTGCTTTGGCTAAGCGTCTAGTGATGGGTTTCACTTTAGAGTTCGAAGGGAACATTCTGATAGCGAATCTTATGGTTCTTGCGATGGATGACTTTGATTGTATTCTGGGGATAGACATGTTGACTACCTATCGAGCTTCAGTGGACTGCTATCAGAGATTAGTACGCTTTCATCTGGACGGGAGTGATAGCTGGTTTTTCTATGGTAAGGGAGCGCAACCCCTGATGCCATTGGTATCAGTTTTAAGAGCCTGTCGAGCTCTAGAGTCTGGCGGGGAAGGTTACCTCATCTATGCAGTTGAATTGTCCGCTGAGAGCGTTGGGATAGAGAGTATTCCGGTTGTGAATGAATTCCCAGATGTATTTCTAGATGAGATTCCGGGTTTTCCTGCTGCTAGGGAAGTCTAGTTTGGCATAGAGTTGATGCCGGGCACTTTGCCTATTTCCCTAGCACCGCACCGTCTGGCTCCGTCAGAGATGCGGGAGTTGAATAATCAGTTACAGGATATTTTGGACAAGGGGTAAATTCGTCCTAGTGTATCTCCTTGGGGAGCTCCTGTTCTTTTTGTGAAGAAGAAGGAAGGGTCTATGCGGCTATGCATTGACTATCGACAGCTGAATCGGGTTACTGTAAAGAACAAGTATCATTTGCCTCGTATTGATGATATGTTTGATCAGTTGAAGGGTACTTCGGTTTACTCTAAGATTGACTTGAGGTCTGGGTATCATCAGATGAGAGTCCGAGATCAGGACACAGCCAAGACTGCATTCCGTACTCGCTATGGGCATTACGAGTTTCTAGTGATGCCTTTCAGTTTGATTAATGCGCTGGCTATATTTATGGATCTGATGAACCACGTCTTCAGGGAGTTTTTGGACAAGTTTGTCGTGGTTTTCATTGACGATATTCTGGTATATTCGTGTGATGCAGACGAGCATGTTTCTCACTTGCGGTTGGTGCTGCAGACTCTTCGAGATGAGCAGTTGTACGCCAAGTTGAGTAAATGTGAGTTTTGGATGGATCGAGTGATCTTTCTTGGCCATATCATTTCTAGGGAGGGGATTTCTGTTGATCCGAGCAAGACTGAGATGGTGCTTAATTGGTCGCGTCCGATGACGGTTGCTGAGATCCGTAGTTTTTTGGGTCTAGCAGGATATTATCGTCGCTTCATTCTAAACTTATCACAGCTAGATTGATCATTGACGCAGCTTACCCGCAAGGGTGTTGATTTCGAGTGATACTCAGAGTGTGAGGAGAATTTTTGTGAGCTTAGACGGCGGTTAACTTCTGCGCCGGTGTTTGCATTACCGTCGGGATCTGGAGGGTATATGGTATACACAGATGCTTCTATTCAGGGGTTAGGTTGTGTTCTGACTCAAAATGGGCATGTGATTGCATACGCTTCTAGACAGTTAAAGTTGCACGAAGACAATTATTCAGTTCATGATTTGGAGTTGGCAGCTATTGTGTTCGCTTTGAAGATCTGGCGTCATTATCTGTATGTCGAGAAATTTGAGATCTTCACCGACCACAAGAGTCTCAAGTATTTGTTCACTCAGGTGGAATTGAACATGAGGCAGAGACATTGGATGGACTTGCTTAAGGACTATTATTGCGAGATTAAGTACCATCCGGGAGCTACTAATCTCACTGCTGATGCCTTGAGTCGCAAGGTGCAATTATCCGCACTTCAGACTTGTTCGATGTCTAGTGCGATCGGGGAGTGTTGTTTTTCAGGGTATACCTTCAAGCACAAGAAAGGTATGCAGAGTACCGAGATGTTTGTGATATTATCTGAGCCAGCTTTGTATTCGCGGATTCGGGATGCTCAGATGTCTGATCCGAAGACCCAGCATTTGGCTCGTCTAGCCAACGAGGGTAGCACGTCTGGATTTCATTATCAGTCATATGGTTTTCTGTGTTTGTCTGGTAGGCTTGTGATTCCGGAGGTTAAATAGTTGCGAGAGGAGATCTTGTCTCAGGCACATCGCACTAAGTTGAGTATTCATCCAGGGAGTAACAAGATATACAAGGATCTACGTACTCGGTTTTGGTGAAAGGGAATGAAGCGCAGCGTGTATCGGTATGTTTCGAAATGTTTGGTGTGTCAGCAGGTCAAGGCACAACACCGACGACCTGGAGGCTTGCTTCACAGTTTGCCTATTCCTGAGTGGAAATGGGAGCTTATCACGATGGATTTTGTGACCCATTTGCAGGTATCCTCGAGGAATTGTGATGCTATCTGGGTTGTGGTGGACCGACTCACCAAGTCAGCGCATTTCATTGCCTATAGCCGAGAGTACTCTGTTGATCGTATGGCTCGGTTGTACATCCAAGAGATCATTCGACTTCATGGAGTGCCTGTGAGCATTGTCAGCAATCGAGACCCCAGGTTTACTTCCAGATTTTGGGGGAGTGTTCAGCGTGCGATGGGCACTACTTTCATTTTGAGTACTTCCTATCACCCGAAGACTGATGGACAGTCAGAGCATACTATCTGTACCTTGGAGGATATGCTTCGGGCATGTACTATGGATTTTGGTTCAGCCTGGCAGGATCATTTGCCATTGATTGAGTTCGCGTACAACAACAGCTATCATAGTAGCATTGGGATGGCATCTTTTGAGGTGTTGTACGGGCGACGTTGTCGTACTCCACTCTTCTGGGAAGAAGTGGGGGAGATACAGGCTGAGGGACCGGAGTTAGTCCAGCAGGCAGCAGATATTGTTGATCAGATCAAGAACCAAATTAAGGCTGCACAGGATCGTCAGGCCAGCTATGCTAATACTAAGTATAGGACTTTGCAGTTTGATGTTGGGGAGAAAGTGTTTCTGAAAGTTTCACCTTTCCGCAGGATTCTCAGATTTGGCCTCATGGGCAAGTTGTCTCCCCGATTTATCGGTCCGTTTGAGATCTTGAAGAGCATTGGCGATCTGGCTTATCGTCTGGCCTTGCCACCGTATTTTTCCAGTATTCACGACGTGTTCCATGTATATCTGTTGCGACGGTATGTGGCGGATCAGTCTCATATTCTGCAGCCGTCTGAAGTTCAGGTGGATACGGATTTGACTTATGTAGAGAGACCTATTCGTATTTTGGATCGTAAGGATAAGGTCTTGCGGAATAAATTTATTCCTCTGATTTTAGTTCAATGGCAGCACCGAGGCACTGAAGAAGCCACTTGGGAGCTGGAAAGCAGGATGCGTTCAGAACATCCTGAGTTATTTTGATTTTGTTTTCAAGTTGTATTCAATTGTGAACTCTATATGTTGGAAAACAGGGCTCTCAGATCAATCACGATTGATACCCGGTGCAGCGGAAGTTTAAAAATTTTATTATGGAACAATTCCATAGTTTGAGTATCAACCGTTTAACGATTAAATTATTGTGTGTGTAAAATTCAAATAACATTTAATTAAATTTTACCTTCAATCTCGAAGCGAGATTATTGGACACCACACAGATTTCTCTGCGCTTCTTGTATCTCCCAGGAACTGATGAACTCCTTCAATCAGGTCCACGAATGGGGTTTAAATCCCTCTGATAGATTGCACTAGAAAATCTATCAGAAGTTTTCTGCGAAGAGATTAAACGAATCTGATTCGTTATTCCTGACTGCGATTCAAAATCACAGACCGAAATTTCTCGGGCAGAGAACAGGGAGGGGACGGCCGAAAACTTTTGAGAGAGAGGAGGGTTTCGATTTTCTGTCTCAAAAATTATGAGCTGTTGTGTCTAATTTCTGTACTGCAATAACTTATTTATAATGCAGGCCACTAACACCTTAGGGCCCATTAGTCATAAGCTAGGGCCCGACAAGCAAAGCCCGCACGTTCAGAAATTAATATAAAATTCATCGTGACTCCGATTGATGAACCAATTTCACCAATGTGCTCAGAAACCATTTCTGCACATTTTAAAGTCAAAATAAATTTTCCTGAATCCGAATTCAGTGGTTTCCAAAAATGTCCATCCCTATGTCATTTTAGGAAATCCTACTCCCTTACTCTTATTTAAGAAGTCCAACTCCTTAGTTCATTAAATTTAACTCTTTAAATTTAACTATCTCAACGGGGATTAAAACTCCATTACACTGTGTGACCCTCAATGGTTCAGGGATACAGCTAGCCGTGGGCTCACAACTCCTTGTGACTCGGAACAACACTTTCCGACTTGCCCAACGAATCAAGGTAAAGCGCCTAGCAACATCGCCCCATGATTCCCTAGGTATCACTGATAGTGCCTACAAGAACCAGTAGATTTTGGTTAGCGTACAGTACGGTCCCTTCATCCATATATCCCGATCGAATCAACAACCATTGGTATATCGAGAGTCGCTCAAGATTCGATAACTATGCAATACATCTTGAAGATCAAATTAGTGACATCGCATGTGCTACTAAGAAACCATTTCTTAAATCACATCAAGTACTCTGGCCAGAGATTTGTCACACTAATATCTCCTCAGATCGCATAGGATATCCACACTCGCAAGTATGTGGTGAATCCTTGACAACAATGCATTGACTCCTATATGTGTCGTAACTGTACCCAATCTCGACACCTGATGACCCCCATAGAGTCGGTAAACGAGTCAAAGCACAGCACTAGCATATAGAGTCTCCATGATGTTTCAAGTCGTAAGGACTAATGGTGTACAACCAAAACCGCGGACTTAATCCACTCGATAAGTGATAACCACTTGGAAAGTCCGGATAGGGTAGTTCGATTATTCATCCTATGAATATCCATTTGCATGCTTCGAACATCTCCATGTTCCCTACCAATGAAACGTGGTACTCCGCATCGCAAATGCTAGTCTCAAACTCGAGCGATCCTTATCCTTATTATCGGACGGCTCAATCGACTAGGAACGGTTTTAGAATATACAGTGACTATAAGATGTATTTCATGATAGACATCCCCATGTTCTACCACATCTTACATACACTATAGTATATTCAAGGTCTTTATCAAAACAACAATAGTATATCACAATATAACAATATGAAGTAATATAAAGTCATTGCCATTAATAAAAGTGTAAATAATATTAAACAAAAGATTGTTTATACAAAGAGTCATCAAAGCCCATAGCCACACAGTTGGCTCACTGGGCACCTACTCTTACAATCTCCCACTTGCCCTATAGCCAACTAGTCATACTACGTAGACCCATTGCTTCGCGATGTTTGTCAAACAATGGTCCTGGCAAGGGCTTAGTAAGCGGATCAGCGATATTGTCTGCAGAGGCCACTCGTTCGACAATGATGTCTCCTCTTTCCACAATCTCCCGGATTATGTGGTATTTCCTCAGTACGTGTTTGGATCTTTGATGAGACCTTGGTTCCTTTGCTTGAGCAACGGCACCCGTGTTGTCACAGTACACCGGGACTGGACCAACAAATTCAGGAATGACGCCCAACTCTTGGACGAACTTCCTCATCCAAACGGCCTCTTTAGCAGCAGCTGATGCTGCAATGTATTCAGCCTCAGTGGTGGAATCCGCTGTGGTGTCCTGCTTGGAACTCTTCCAAGAGACAGCACCGCCATTGAGCATGAACACAAATCCAGAGGTTGACTTCGAGTCATCCACATCACTTTGGAAGCTAGAGTCGGTATAGCCTTCCAATTTGAGATCTCGTCCTCCATACACCATGAACATATTCTTAGTCCTTCGCAAGTACTTAAGAATGTCCTTCACGGCTTTCCAATGCATTTGACCAGGATTAGACTGATATCTGCTCGTGACACTCAGAGCAAATGCTACATCTGGTCTGGTAGATATCATCCCATACATGATACTACCTATAGCTGACGCATATGGTACATGTGTCATATTCTCTATCTCTTCATCAGTCTTGGGACACATAGACTTGGATAGAGAAACTCCATGACACATGGGTAGATGTCCTCTCTTGGACCCATCCATTGAAAACCGTTTCAATATGGTATCGATGTAGGTTGATTGAGTGAGTCCTATCATTCTCTTAGATCTATCTCTATAGATCTGTATCCCAAGAATGTAGGATGCCTCACCCAAATCCTTCATCGAGAATCTACCTGATAACCATATCTTTGTTGACTGCAACATCCCTACGTCATTCCCAATGAGTAGGATGTCATCAACATAAAGTACTAAGAATGTCACCGCATCCTTAACTACTTTCTTGTACACGCAAGGTTCCTCCGGGTTCTTGATGAAACCAAAATCTTTTATTGTTTCATCAAATTTCTGGTTCCAACTTCTTGATGCTTGTTTTAGACCATAAATTGATCTCTGAAGCTTGCATACCTTATGCTCGCTTCCCATGGATGTGTACCCCTCAGGCTGCTTCATATAGATTTCCTCCTTAATGTCTCCATTAAGAAAAGCAGTCTTCACATCCATTTGCCATATCTCATAGTCATACCATGCAGCTATGGCAATAAGGATTCTTATGGACTTGAACATAGCAACTGGTGAAAAGGTTTCATCATAGTCAACTCCTTGCCTTTGAGTATAACCTTTAGCCACCAATCGCGCCTTGTAGGTCAATACCTTACCATCAGGCCCAAGCTTTCTCTTGTAGATCCATTTACACCCTATTGGAACAATTCCATCGGGAGGATCTACTAAAGACCAAACTTGGTTTGTATGCATCGAATCCAATTCTGACTGCATAGCTTCAAGCCATAAATTCGAATCCGCATCAGAAATTGCTTCCTTGAAGTTTCTTGGATCACATCCAATGTCGGGTTCATCTTGATCCCCTTCAAGAAGAAGACCATATCGAACTGGAGGTCTAGAAGTCCTTTCGGATCTTCTAGGTGCAGGCGTGTCCAGCAATGGTTCCTGAGGTGTAGGATCGTTATTTTGTATTTCGGGTTCTTCTCGAACTTCTTCGAGTTCCATCATCTCGCCTTTCTTATCCAATAAGAACTCCTTCTCCAAGAAGGTGGCATTCCTAGAAACAAACACCTTTGTTTCAGCAGGATAATAGAAATAATATCCGATTGAATTCTTCGGATACCCTACAAAATAACATAAGCTGGATCGACTATCCAACTTATCTCCCACTGTCCGCTTCACGTAAGCAGGACATCCCCAAATCCTCAAGTACGAATACTTAGGAGCTTTGCCATTCCATAACTCGTATGGTGTTTTGTCCACTGCTTTAGTGTGGACGTTGTTCAACAACAATACCGCCGTTTCAAGCGCATAGCCCCAAAACGAAGGTGGAAGCTCAGTGAAGCTCATCATAGATCGAACCATGTCCAACAAAGTTCGATTACGACGCTCCGATACACCATTAAGCTGTGGTGTCATAGGAGGAGTCCACTGAGAGAGAATCCCATTCTCTTTCAGATAGTCCAAAAACTCGGTACTCAAGTATTCTCCACCTCGATCCGATCGAAGTGCTTTAATACTTTTACCTAGCTTGTTTTCTACTTCAGCCCTGAATTCTTTGAACTTTTCAAATGCTTCAGACTTATATTTCATTAAATATAAATACCCATACCTTGAATAATCATCAGTAAAGGTAATGAAGTAGGTGTGGCCATGTTGAGTCCCTACTCTAAATGGACCACAAACATCTGTATGGATCAAATCCAACAGATTCTGACTACGCTCAGGTTTCCCCTTAAAAGGAGATTTAGTCATTTTTCCTTTTAGGCAGGATTCACAAGTAGGTAGAGAATTAATATCAGACATATCAAACATGCCCTCTCCCACTAGCTTGTTCATCCTCCTTGAGGAAATATGACCTAGCCTAGCATGCCAAAGGTTTGCCGGGTTTTGACTATCGATTTTCCTTTTGTTTGTTGTCGCCGGTTTATCAACATAATTCACTGGAACGTCTTTTAGTTTTAAGTTGTATAGATCGTTTTCAAGTTGTCCATTTCCAATTAAACATTCATTCTTGTAAATATTGCAAATCCCATTCACAAAATTGCAAGAATAACCATCTCTATCAAGCATAGAAATAGAAATAATGTTTTTAATTAAATCTGGCACAAATAAAACATCTCTTAACAATAATTTAAAACCGTTCTGCAAAGTCAAACAAACATCTTCAATGGCCGTAGCTTCAACTCTGGAACCATTCCCGAGCCTCAGCTGGGTCTCACCCATTCTAAGCCTGCGACTTCTTGTCATCACCTGCAAATCATTGCAAATGTGAGATCCACATCCGGTATCCAATACCCAAGAAGTTGTATTAAGTGACATGTTTATTTCAATATAGAACATACCCTTTGCAGTTCCCAACTGCTCAAGATATTCCTTGCAGTTGCGCTTCCAATGACCCGGCTTCTTGCAGTAATGGCAAACATCCTTGGATTTTCCATTGTTTGAAGCCTTTGTCTTTTGCTTCTTCTCGGGCTCGACTTTCTTGGGTGGGGCAGAACGTTTCTTGCCCTTCATACTTGGCCCCTTCTTAGCAGAAGATGAGGAGCCCACCAAGAAAGCTGGCTTATCCTTCTTAAGTGTGGATTCATATGTAACGAGCATATTGACCATCTCTTCAAGGGTGGCCTCTATCTTGTTCATATTAAAATTTATCACAAATCCATCAAATGAAGAAGGAAGAGACAGAAGCAATAAATCCACATTGAGTTCATGCTCCAACACCAAATCTAGGGTCGCCAACTTCTGTATGAGCCAAATCACTCGTACCCCATGATCACGGACCGAAGTCCCTTCACGCATGCGGCACGTCATCAACTCCTTAACAGTAGCGAACCTTTCAGCCCTCGACTGAGCCCCAAAAAGTTCCTTGAGTTGCGCGTGAATGTCAGCAGCATTCACCGTGTCCTCAAATCGCCTCTGGAGTTCATCAGACATCGAGGCTTGCATATAGCATTTGGTCTTGATGTCATGGTCACACCATGCATCAAGTTTGGCCAATTCCTCCGGACTTATGTCAGCTGGTGCTTCCTTCGGAGGTGCTTTCTCTAACACGTAGAGCATTTTCTCCGAAGTTAAGACAATCTTCAACTTTCGGAACCATTCCGTATAGTTGGCGCCAGTCAACTTGTTTTGTTCGAGGATCGAGAATAATGGATTTCGCGAATTCATTGTATGAAATACTGAAAAGAAAAAACAGACATATATCAATGATTGTTTAACAATTTACTAAGACATAAAATAGGCGAATTTAATTTTATGAATCTTACTCCCACTATTTTAACGATTTCACCACCCTCTAGTGAAAACGGGAAACTTTTTCCTTAGTGAGAACATGGAGTCCAATTGACAAACTTATGGTCCCGAATAATATCAGCCAACCATAATTCTCAAAAGGTAGAGCCCAATTGCTTCCAAAGCAACCCCCATGTATTTACCTCATGTCCAATAAGGGCCCAATAATATGACGCCGTTTAAAGTGACATGTCAAGATGACCCATCAATATTAAGTTGTGATGGACGGTCGCCATGTGGATCCCCCAATAATATGAGCCGATCCCATGGGAGTTCCACCCAACTTACAACATTTGTCGATCCAATGTACAGCTTTCCGACGGACGGGCCCCCCCAATAATATGAGCCGGACCGTATCCGCGGGTAGCATCACATACATCGACCGTTGATGGAAGGTAGGAACATTTAAACAAATTTAAATTTCCTTTATTTATCTTGATATCAATTTTAAATCATATTTAAAATGAGGGATTTTTAATTATAAAAATATTTGTCTCATCATATTTAATTTATTGCATGCTTGCCGGATTCACGCAATTATGTCTAAACATGCATACAATCATAATATCAAATATTATATAGGATGATCGATTCCATTTCTAATTGACCCGTGGTTGCCAATCACGGGTCTTAGTCCAATCCTAGGTAATATGCAGTATGCAATGCAATCCTATTACATGTGCTTCCAATTTACATTTCTTCAGTCTTTATTGTCTGCTGGGCCCACCATCTTCAAATCTTGATCTCCCACTAAATCTAATGCATTTACAATAAATAACAATGACAAGTAGGGGATACATTTTTAGGGGTGGGAACGGGCTATAAACCAAGCCCACTTTTATTACATATGACATTCATATCGGGCCATAAACCAGGCCCATTAATAAAACCAACAACAATAAAAACAAAATGTAAATTCCTAACATACACCTACAAAATTGGTCATGGCAATCGATCATCCTTATCCAATAACATTTAATTCAAAATTAATTTATTGGATAACATGCAGTGGCAATTCAAATTTAAACAAGATAAAATCATATTTTATATATAAAATCTCATTTCACATATAAAATCATATTTTATCTCTATATCAAATAAAATCATATTTTATCTATAAAATCCAATTTTACAAATAAAATCATATTTTACTCAATATATCATAAGATCATATCTTATCATCAATTGTACCAAAATAATTGATTTCAAAATTCAATTTACGGATAAAACATTAAAATTTTCCAAAAATTCAAATTTATCCAAAATCAATTTTAAAATTTACGGACTCGAACAATTCGATCCGAAATCTCGTGAACCAATCAAAAACAATTTTTGACCGGACCAAAAATAAAATTTTATCACATTAAAATTAATTTTAAATAAAAATTTAATTTTTTTTTCCCGCGGGCCGCCCGGGACACTCCCGGGCCGGCCCGCACCCGGGGCGCGGGCCGGGGGCAGCCCGGCTGCCCCCTTAGGGCAGCAACAATTGCTGCCCTGGCGGCGCCGCGCCGCCCCTGGGCGGCGCTGTGCGCCGCCCTGGGCAGCGCCCAGCGCTGCGCTGGGCAGCGCACAGCGCTGCCCTGGGCGGCGCCGTGCGCCCCCTTTGGGCGGCGACGGTCGCCGCCCTGGGCGGCGACGGTCGCCGCCCTGGGCGGCGCCGTGCGCCTCCCCCGGGGGCAGCGACCATCGCCGCCCCCTCCGGGCAGCGATCCAATCGCTGCCCGGGTTTTGCCCCGGAAAAAAAAAAAAATTTATTTAAAAATATTTATTTTGTTTCAAAAACCGAGACTCAAAAATTTTGTACAATTGATTAATTTAATCGTTTGATCTGAGCAACCTGGCTCTGATACCACTGTTGGAAAACAGGGCTCTCAGATCAATCACGATTGATACCCGGTGCAGCGGAAGTTTAAAAATTTTATTATGGAACAATTCCATAGTGTGAGTATCAACCGTTTAACGATTAAATTATTGTGTGTGTAAAATTCAAATAACAATTAATTAAATTTTACCTTCAATCTCGAAGCGAGATTATTGGACACCACACAGATTTCTCTGCGCTTCTTGTATCTCCCAGGAACTGATGAACTCCTTCAATCAGGTCCACGAATGGGGTTTAAATCCCTCTGATAGATTGCACTAGAAAATCTATCAGAAGTTTTCTGCGAAGAGATTAAACGAATCTGATTCGTTATTCCTGACTGCGATTCAAAATCACAGACCGAAATTTCTCGGGCAGAGAACAGGGAGGGGACGGCCGAAAACTTTTGAGAGAGAGGAGGGTTTCGATTTTCTGTCTCAAAAATTATGAGCTGTTGTGTCTAATTTCTGTACTGCAATAACTTATTTATAATGCAGGCCACTAACACCTTAGGGCCCATTAGTCATAAGCTAGGGCCCGACAAGCAAAGCCCGCACGTTCAGAAATTAATATAAAATTCATCGTGACTCCGATTGATGAACCAATTTCACCAATGTGCTCAGAAACCATTTCTGCACATTTTAAAGTCAAAATAAATTTTCCTGAATCCGAATTCAGTGGTTTCCAAAAATGTCCATCCCTATGTCATTTTAGGAAATCCTACTCCCTTACTCTTATTTAAGAAGTCCAACTCCTTAGTTCATTAAATTTAACTCTTTAAATTTAACTATCTCAACGGGGATTAAAACTCCATTACACTGTGTGACCCTCAATGGTTCAGGGATACAGCTAGCCGTGGGCTCACAACTCCTTGTGACTCGGAACAACACTTTCCGACTTGCCCAACGAATCAAGGTAAAGCGCCTAGCAACATCGCCCCATGATTCCCTAGGTATCACTGATAGTGCCTACAAGAACCAGTAGATTTTGGTTAGCGTACAGTACGGTCCCTTCATCCATATATCCCGATCGAATCAACAACCATTGGTATATCGAGAGTCGCTCAAGATTCGATAACTATGCAATACATCTTGAAGATCAAATTAGTGACATCGCATGTGCTACTAAGAAACCATTTCTTAAATCACATCAAGTACTCTGGCCAGAGATTTGTCACACTAATATCTCCTCAGATCGCATAGGATATCCAAACTCGCAAGTATGTGGTGAATCCTTGACAACAATGCATTGACTCCTATATGTGTCGTAACTGTACCCAATCTCGACACCTGATGACCCCCATAGAGTCGGTAAACGAGTCAAAGCACAGCACTAGCATATAGAGTCTCCATGATGTTTCAAGTCGTAAGGACTAATGGTGTACAACCAAAACCGCGGACTTAATCCACTCGATAAGTGATAACCACTTGGAAAGTCCGGATAGGGTAGTTCGATTATTCATCCTATGAATATCCATTTGCATGCTTCGAACATCTCCATGTTCCCTACCAATGAAACGTGGTACTCCGCATCGCAAATGCTAGTCTCAAACTCGAGCGATCCTTATCCTTATTATCGGACGGCTCAATCGACTAGGAACGGTTTTAGAATATACAGTGACTATAAGATGTATTTCATGATAGACATCCCCATGTTCTACCACATCTTACATACACTATAGTATATTCAAGGTCTTTATCAAAACAACAATAGTATATCACAATATAACAATATGAAGTAATATAAAGTCATTGCCATTAATAAAAGTGTAAATAATATTAAACAAAAGATTGTTTATACAAAGAGTCATCAAAGCCCATAGCCACACAGTTGGCTCACTAGGCACCTACTCTTACACTATAAACATTTAATTTGAATAAGGATGTTGGTAGCGCTTAATCGTGTCACGCCCAAATTACCCGACTCAATCAGATAAACAAATAATGCAGTAGTGTGAGTAGGGATCGTTCCCACGAGAAAAGGTAAATTTAATGTGTTCTAAATAAATAAAAGGGGATTTGAAGTTTGAGATAACTACTGAAAATTTTAAACAATTAAAATTCACTAACATGCAATATTGAATAATAAACATGAAGAAATTAATAAGAGACGAGACTTGGTATCGGTCGACTACACCCTTGATATTTATTCATTCAATCATCGATTCCCTAAAAATAATCAATCCTATTAAATATTCGTCACTGAAAATCAAATTCATGTTTCACCTTAATTTTAGTTAATTAGAAAACAACATTCTAAATTAACCCTTATCCCATAAATTAACCCGATAACAGCAATCTAGATTTAAATCCACGGTAGCATTCAAACTAGTAAACTTGACGAACCTAAACAACACAAACACCAGCGGTTGTATTTAGCCTAGTCAATAATTGATCCTAAAATTTAATAAATTCAACAGCAGAAAATATCAAACGTAGTTGCTTCGCAAATTAGATTGTTCAAATAATTACGGATTTGAATTCTAATTTAGCTATCGCTTGCAAAACAAAATCCTAAGATGGCCAATCCTAAAATCTCGCATACAAACATGAAATAATATAGATAAAAAATTGATGCTTAATAAAGATTAAACACTACGAATAAAATCTCATGAATAAAATATATCAATGTTTCGTCTCCCTCAACCAAGTATTAAAACTTAGCCACGACGATTCATGACCAAAATCAATAAAAAATTCAAAGAAAAAGAAGAAAACTAGAAAAGAAATTGAAGAACAAAACCTAGCCTCCAAAGAAGAGTCTCGAAATCTGATGATTCCCCTTTAAAAACGGAATTAAGATTCTAATAAAGCCTAGAGTCCAAAATAACAAAATCACCAAAATTAATAATTTTTTTCCCGAAAGACGAGCACGCTCAATCGCATAAGTACGTACGATCGAGCGCGCTAAAAACATGCGATCCACTGTCCAAAATTCCTTGAGCGCGCTCGATCCTATCAGTTCGTCCGATCGAGCGCGCTATTTTACGCCAACTTTCTGTCTTCATACTTCAACTTCTGCGCTCGATCTCATCAATTCATCTGCTCGAGCAAATGGAAAAAATGGCCAACACTGTCCTCTTGTTTTTCAACTTAAAATCTCCTACACATTAAACCCGGGAGTACGTTATGAAAATAAATGCATGCAAAAGACAAAACTAAGATAAAACATGAACAAACATAAATAAATGCATGCAAACTACTAACAAAATAACATCAAAATATGCAAACAAAACACGACTATCAGATGTTTTTGCACGATGTTTCGCTTTCAGTACTTAAGATTTAATTTCGAGGACAAAATATCTTAAGTGGGGGAGAATGTAGTAGCCCGTAACCAAATAAAGAGATTAAAGAACTAATCGCAATTAGGAACCTTGAGTTTGGACGCTCCGAAAGGAAGATCGGAGGCTCCGAACGTGATCGGGCGATCCGAAGCCAGGATCGGAGGCTTCGAACGTGTTCGGATGCTCCGTCGGCAGGTTCGGACGGCCCGATCAGAGTCCAGTATTACGTCATTGTTTACGTCTACAAGATGACATCACATCTGACGTATTGATGGGACTTCGGATGCTCCAAAATCGAGTTTGGATGGCCCAAACGTGTTCGGAGGCTCCAAAGTGGGGTTCGGACGGCCCGAACTCCGTCTATAAATAGGGGTGACGAGCCTCATTTTCAGATGCACCAATCACCTCTCTTATCTCGATTCCTTAGTCTTCTAGCTTAGATCTAGGGCTTTCTAGGCGTCCCGTTGGGAATCCGGAAGTGGCATAGCGGTTCAGGCGTCGTAGCGAAGCTGTGGCCTAATTTTGAGGCAATCGACAGCAAAGGGCTGACTACGGACGCAGGTATAGCTTTTGCTTCCTAAAAATATTTAGGAGTATGCAATAGCTTAGATAAGGCTTTTAGATCACTATAATGATATTAATATCATTTGGCAGTGTAGTGCGGACTATAGGTGTGGATCTAGAGCTGGTAGAGCTCGCCTAATAATTGAGGTACGAAAGTACTGTTCGAGATATCCTGATTGAGTATGCATGTATTATGTGACTACATGATTTATATGACATGATTATATGCTGCATACATTTGCATATTGAGCTATCTCTTTTGAGATGTCTGGTAGTTGGGTTTTACCCTATCCTGTTAGTGGATGGACTTCCATCGATTTGGGTCCGGGGTATCCACTGGTTTTCGGTATGTGAGCCACATCCTGAAGCGATGACACAGCATGCTACATACCAGGGCCCGGTCTGTCTTTGTTATCCGATTCTTGGCCTCTAGTAAGTAGGTAGTACACTTGCATTCATGTATACTCATACTCTCGTGCTGAGCATTTTATGCACACGTCTTGTACTTTTTGTATTTGGACACCCTATTCCATGGGGCAGGTTTGCGATTGGATGAGGCGGGTGGATCCAAGAGGGGCTAGGAAGTGGTTGGTCAGCTGGAGCTTCGCCTAGAGTATTTATTGTATTGGGATGATTCAGCATTTTTATTTGGTTGTATAACTTTTTGGGTATTTACAGATTCCTTTTCTTGGAATTGTATATTATTATTGCTTCCATAGTTTAATTCTGGCTTATTGTTTTAATTAAGTTAATTGCATGCCTAAGTTTCTGATTAGTAGGTTATCTCGGTAAGGGTCACTACATGCGAGATGGGGCTTCGGTCCATGAGCTTGGTGTGAGGATGATTGGGCTTGTGGAAAAGCTCGTTGGCATGGATCTTGTGTTGCTAGACGAGTTGACCACGGACGTGTTGCTCTTGTCACAGCCTAGCTCGTTTGATCCTTTTGTGGTGAACTTCAGCATGAACAAGTTGGAACCAACACATGAGGAGTTGGTTAACATGCTTGTTACGTATGAGTCCACAATCAAGAAGGAGAAGTCGGTTCTTTATGTTGGTTCCTCATCTGGTGCTAATAAAGGAACACGTGGGAAGGGAAAGAAGCGTTCTTTCCACCATCCCAAGAAGAACATGCCCTTGAAGAGGCAAGCTCCGAGTCCCGTTGTGGCAGCCACCAGTTAAGGCTAACAAGACTAGTGGCGTCTGTCATTACTGCAAGAAGCCTGGACATTTGAGGCGTAATTGCAAGGAATATCTTGACCTAAATGGTTTTGGAAAGGGTAAGTTCTACATTGAAGTAAATATTTCAATTAACTCTTCTTCTTGGGTATTGGATATCGGCTGTGGCTCATATCTCTGTAATGATTTGCAGGTGATGACAAGAAGTAGGAGACTCAGGGAAGGTGAGACCTTCTTGAGGATGGTCAATGGGGCAAGAGTTGGTGCCAAAGATATTGGAGATGTTTACTTATTGTTGGACAATGATTTTAAATTAATTTTGAGAGATGTTTTGTTTGTACCAGATTTGGTGAAAAACATTATTTCCATTTCTATGCTTGATAATGATGGATATTCTTGTTTATTTGGCAAATGTGTTTGCTATATTTACAAGAATGAATTTTTAATTGGTACATGCCAATTGGAAAACGATCTCGATAATTTAAAATTGAAAGATATTCCAATGTATAATGTCCAAGAGATATCAACAACATCCAAAATAAAACAAGATACTCTGAATCCGGCACACTTATGGCATGTTCGATTAGGTCATATATCTTTAAGAAGGATGAACAAGCTAGTGGGAGAAGGCATGTTTTATAGTAGCCCGTATCCAGAATTAACGATTAATGAGTAGTTAATCGTGTGATCATGTTTAGATTAAGTAAAACATGATTAAGGAAATTCTCAAGGGATTAACGGAGTCCAGAAATGAATCCAAGACACTCAAAAATGGTGGGCAAGGTTCAGGAGGATCGGACGACCTGAACTGAGTTCAGAGGATCCGAACGTAAACGGAGCCAAGGATTGGAGGCCCCGAGGAGTTTGGACGATCCGAAGTCCGATCGGACAATCCATTTGTGTGCGTCCAGCTGTCACATTTTATTATGTCATTAGTGATGTCACAAAGGTGACTTCGAACGATCCGAAGTGCAGGATCGGACGGTCCAAAATGCAAGCAGGGACACTTGTCACGCATGCAAGGATCGGACGGTCCGAAGTGAGGTTCGGATGGTCCGAACCCTCGCTTATATAAAGGGGCCGAGAGGCTCATTTTTTAGCCGCACCAATTTACTCTCCTTCGCCTGCATGGCTCTATTTTAGGGCTTTGGGTACTCTTATTTTAGATTTGGAGTAGGAAATATATTTTAGCTTAGTTAAGGATTTTAGAGTCTATTGAATGATGCATGGGTATTTGCATTGTAGAGTTGATGATAGGCTTGGAACCTAGAGTTGGACTGCTAGGACTGCCTGTAGTAAGGTACGTAAGTACTGACTGATATTGCCAGCGGATATTCATGCTTATATGTTGCATTTATGTGTTTGCATGTTATTATTGTTATGTGGCATGTACATATCATCTTGTGCATGTACCTCTGTACATATTTTGAGATGAGCCAGTTAGGGTTGCTCAGCCCTGTTGGAAGTTTTGATATCGAGTACCCTTAGGTACTGGCATCTAGAGGACTCCATGGTCCGCGTCCGTTATTCGGGAGTGAGTGGTTGCACACAGTGGTCAGCTACCCCGATGTGACGAGCTCATATCTCAGGCGCCAGTCTGAGCAGTTTGTATACAGTTATCCCAGGTATGGATACCCTGTCATTTGCATGCATCATATTTGTATGTCTATCCGTGCTTTCGTATTGAGCTTAGAGCTCACGTCCAGTCTTTTCTGTGTATTTGGGCACCCCATTCGACGGGGCAGGTGTAGGTGCAGGATTGAGCACCAGGAGCTTGGAGTAGCCAGTGAACTTGAAAACAGCAGGATTAGCTGTAGGTTTTATTTAAGATAATTCAATTGGGTTGTATAATTGAGTTTGTTTAGCCGGTTTTATTCTGCCGGTCCATTTTATTTAAAGTCTTCCACAGCGATTTATTTAATGCATGCTTAATTATGCTCTTAACTCTGATTAGGTAGTGGATCCGTGATGGGACGCTACATTAATGGTATCAGAGCATGCATACAAGATACTTGGGAAATATAAATAAGAATTTTGGTTTATCCTTGTAGGATTGATGAGACCATGGAAGAGATAATGATGTGGCGATTAGGTTGCCCGAAGACTATCATCATCAGCAGAATTTCTAAAGATTTGGCTTATGAGATTCCAGCAAGTGCGGACAGGAGCGATGGATCGTGTCCGAGTTTTTGAGACTTCTACTCTTGTAGATCCTAGCTTTTTATCGAGTACCGGATTCCAGAGGTAGTGCCAAAGGATTGGTTGGGACATACTTGATGTTTGCATTTGTACAGTCCATATCATGATGACACTACTCTAAAGATTCTCCAGTCATAGATGGAGAGATTGTCATATAGACCTTCACCGGGGGATGCCTCAAGTGGATAAGGCATGACTGGGTTCGAGTGTAAGGTCATTAAACTCATGCAGAACATGATTTTTCCGGTATGCATGTATCTATGCGTTCGGTAGGCACACGAGAAACTTCATGTTCAAAATCATGAAATAGGTACAAGAAGAACGCTGACGGTAGATCATGAGCAGAAGAGGTAAGCTGACAGGCACTGATGCAGAGCATAACTGGTTAGCGAGCACGGATCATTTCTCCGGAGGTCTTTGCAGGAGGACAGGTAGAGAGAATTGGTCAGGAGTACGCTTGCATTGATGCGTGTGTCGATTGGAAGCTTCATGCTACAGGAACAAAGACTAGTACGATTATTTTAAATACTGTATTGATATAATTGTAAAAAGTATTTCAGTTGTAATGAATCATCAGAATTTGGTTGTATTATTTCAAGTTATTGGTGGTACATTTTCGTTGTGTTTTTGGAAATACTGTTATTGTATTACATGGAATTGTAATAAAGAAATTGTACATAACTTGAAGAAATAATACATGTTTTATTTATCCAGCAATTCATGAATGATTGCAAGTGATTTTGCTCAGTTTGACGTGGTTCTAGTTGTTTAGTGTTCAACTATTGTAGCTCATGGGGTTTGAGTGGGCCAACTATGACCGTTTGACTTGCGGTTAGTCTGGGCGTTCCCTAGGATTGACCTAGTTAGTCAGTGGAGTAAGTTGGTGCCAGTGATGAGTTGATTTATCAGTAGGCATGAGTTTTGTTCTAAGTTGTTTTCTTAGAACAGTAGTCTATTTGACCTTCGTAGGTTGAGACTTCATGATGATGGGATTTCATTGGGATACCAGGTCGAGTATATGCCGAGAGTTCTGGACTATGACTATGACTAGACAGGGATGGGGCGTGACCCTATGCCAGTGTACTCTGGGGGTCTTTGTACTTCAGAGGATTACCTGGGAGCTTTCGTGCTTCAGGATTGGCGGTGGGAAGGCTACTCAGTCTAGAGTTTTGGTAACAGTCACGACGGGGTATGACCATGGATTAGATGCCTGGTTAGGTATCAGTGGTTTAGATATCGTCTGACTGTCGTCAGAGATATTGGTTTGGATTTTTATCGTAAGGACCAGTCTTGGAGGGATTTCCTTGACGAGTGCGTACTCTGAGCAGATAGTTTTAGTCTATGGGATACTGCTAGACTAGTGGATCTAGTCAGTGATTGGATTCTCTTGTGATAGGGGCTATCCAAGAGATGGGTCTGTGAACTGCCTGGAACATTGACTCGGGGGTGAATATTTTCCAGCAATGATGGTTTCCTTCAGTAATGGGTTATATCCGATGTTAAGGATTGTACATGACTATTTGAGGCGTGAGGAAAGCATGACTTATGTCAGTGTACACTTGGTGGTGATTCCAAGTAGGACATCGTGGTAAGTTACCTTAGTCTTGATTTGTTGCAGTCTTAGCTATGTATATAATTATCAGGAGAATGTTCAGCGATAGTTGGAATCTTTAGGACTTGTATTGCGTCCTGAGTTTAGCAAGTCCTAATGGTAATTTTGAATGAACATAGACAGTGGATAGTATGTCTAGACTGGTGCAGGCTTGGCACTAGTGACTGCTTGTAGCTGTTGTTTAACTCGGTTAGAGATAGATGATTGAATCGGGTGTGATTCTTTTGATTCCCAGTATTTGGGATTAGCGGATGTGTGGCGGTGAAATCATTGATATTGATCGAGCCATGAGAGTTTTAATTGATCAGTGATTGTCTGATTAGAGTTGATACCGTCAGGCAGAGCGAGAGCTACAGTAGATCGATTTGATCGATCAGATTATTCCAATCGGTGCTGATTGGGATATAGTGAATCAGGAGTACTGGGGATAGTACTATAAGTATGGTATACTTTGATACAATGATTCCAGTGCATTTAGGGAATCCTTTAGTCGTTAAGGGTCTACAAGAATGCGGGAATCAGGACTTCTGGATTCTGTGAATCACGAAAGTGGTCATTGGTTGGCTCTTGTGATCATAGTTCGATGGCAGCGTTGCTGAGATTACCAGTGATAGATTTTGATCTGAGCATTGCTTGGTGTTAACAATGATTGACCCAGTTTGCGGAATGGGATTTAGTGATTGTTCCAGGATTGTCAGTGGACATTTTTTGGGGAAACTATAGTAGGAGTGTTTTGCTTTGGTGATTCCAGCAGAATTCTCAAGAGTTGTTCTTGAGAAGAGGTTCGACAAGCGTTTATGGATTTCAATGAGCACTAGCAGGTTAATATCAGTTGTTACATGGGATAAGACAGCAGCTAGGACTTGTGTTTCTGAGTCTGGCGGTATTGTTGTCGCTGATATCCCAGTGCATTCTGATATGTTGTGTCATTGAGAGGTTGAGATAGCGGAATTGCCGCTAGTATTGATGGGTTCTGTGCAGGATCAAGGTGAACCAGTTTGGTTATCCCAGTTGGTGAGTCAAGTATTTTCCGTTATCTAGGACAGGATAACCGGAATTGTTTTCGTCGATACTATATCTAGTGACGAGATAGAGGTAAGCGTTCGATATAGACTACTAATGCTGAGGATGGTGTTAGTCCATCTGAGGGCTTCAGCAGGATGATAGTGTATTTTGAGGCAACGACCTCGAAGGGTGCGTTAAGACAAGAAATTGTGTACAATGATTTTGTCACAATTGGGGTTAGTAGACAGAGAGTTTGTCATCTATTTACTTAGTTGGTGTTCTTTGGGAACATTCGTCAGCATCGGGCAGGGTAAGTACTGAAGGTACGTACTACGATGTCAGAAATTGTCAAGATTTGGTTGTTATCCGTGGCAGGATGACTAGTGTGATTGAGTAGATGCTATCTATGATAGCGAGATTCGGATCAAGGTTGATCGCAATCGGTCTAAGGATTTCAGATGGTTAGAGTGGTGTGCAGCGATGCGATTGCTTTGCGAGCTGGTGGCCGATAGTTGACATTTCTCTTTGCATAAGGTATTGTTTTGGGAATAAATATTTTATCCTTAGTGATAAGGAATAACTCGGATGAGTTCTTGAAAAAGAGATCTCTAGGATTTGACCGAGAGTTGAATCAAGATCGATTGTCTAGAGCTTTGCGATAACATCGAGGGATGCGATGTTAGCATTAGACCAGTGAGATACAATATGTTGTATCTTGTGTTCTCGTTGGGCAACGATGGAGTTCGTGCGTGTCTAGAGATAGCTGATGACTAGGTACGACCTTAGCATGAGTGTCATCGCTAAGATTTGTGGATGATACATTCGGTAATTGGATCGAATGTTGCATGGCGTTTGCAGATAGAAATGGGTAACTGACGATAGTCAGTAGTGTTACGCAATTCTAGCAGGATTGCGGATAAGAAGGCAGTGATTTCCAGAGTGATCGTTAAGGCGTGCGAGTTTAGAATCAGCGTGAATTCTAAACAGAGTATGAGTTCTGAGATGGTTCAGTGATTAAACAAACCCTGCGGGTTGAGAGAGGTTTGGGGTTTTCGAAGGTTATTCGACCAGATGATTCGAACTGGAACTATAAGTGGATTGGACAAGTGGTCTATGTTACGTTCTTGAGGTTTACCCTAAATTTCGAGGACGAAATCCTTCAAGGGGGGGGGGGGGGGAAGAATGTAGTAGCCCGTATCCAGAATTAACGATTAATGAGTAGTTAATCGTGTGATCATATTTAGATTAACTAAATCATGATTAAGGAAATTCCCAAGGGATTAACGGAGTCCAAAAATGAATCCAGGACGCTCAAAAATGGTGGGAAAGGTTCGGGAGGATTGGACGACCCGAACCGAGTTCGGAGGATCCGAACGTAAACGGAGCCAAGGATCGGAGGCCCCAAGGAGTTTGGACGATCCAAAGTCCGATCGGACGATCAGTTCGTGTGCGTCCAGCTGTCCCATTTTATTATGTCATCAGTGACATCACGGAGGTGACTTTGGACGATCCAAAGTGCAGGATCAGACGATCTGAAGTGCTAGCAGGGACACTTGTCATGCATGCAAGGATCGGACGGTCCGAAGTGAGGTTCGGACGGTCCAAACCCTCGCCTATATAAAAGGGCCAAGAGGCTTATTTGATTGCCGCACCAATTTACTCTCCTTCGCCCGCGTGGCTCTATTTTAGGGCTTTGGGTACTCTTATTTTAGAGTTGGAGTAGGAAATATATTTTAGCATAGTTAGATAGTTTCTGACATAGTAAAGGAGCGGCATCCTAGTAGCGGAGCGGTGCTCGAGGCTGTGGAGCGGCAGCAGGGATGTGCCCCTAGTTGCGGGATAGTCGCCATCAATGGGCTGACGACGGACGCAAGTATAGCTATGGTCTCCTTAAATTATTTAGGAGTATGTAATAGCTTAGTTAAGGATTTTAGAGTCTATTGAATGATGCATGGGTATTTGCATTGTAGAGTTGGTGATAGGCTTGGAACCTAGAGTTAGACTGCTAGGACTGCCTGTAGTAAGGTACGTAAGTACTGACTGAGATTGTCTGCGGATATGCATGCTTATATATTGCATTTATGTGTTTGCATGTTATTATTGTTATGTGGCATGTACATATCATCTTGTGCCTGTACCTCTGTACATCTTTTGAGATGAGCCAGTTAGGGTTGCTCAGCTTTGTTGGACATTTTGATATCGAGTACCCTTAGGTACTGGCATCTAGAGGACTCCGTGGTCCGCGTCCGTTATTTGGGAGTGAGTGGTTGCACACAGTGGTTAGCTACCCCGATGTGACGAGCTTATATCCCAGGCGCCAGTCTGAGCAGTTTGTATACAGTTATCCCAGATATGGATACCCTGTCATTTGCATGCATCATATTTTTATGTCTATCCGTGCTTTCTTATTGAGCTTAGAGCTAACGTCCAGTTTTTTCTGTGTATCTGTGCACCCCATTCGACGGGGCAGGTGTAGGTGCAGGATTGAGCACCAGGAGCTTGGAGTAGCCAAAGACCTTGAAGACAGCAGGATTAGCTGTAGGTTTTATTTAAGATAATTCAATTGGGTTGTATAATCGAGTTTGTTTATCCGGTTGTATTCTGCCGGTCCGTTTTATTTAAAGTCTTCCGCAACGATTTATTTAATGCATGCTTAATTATGCTCTTAACTCTGATTAGGTAGTGGATCCGGGATGGGTTGCTACATGTTTGATATGTCTGATATTAATTCTCTTACTACTTGTGAACCCTTTCTAAAAGGAAAGATGACCAAAATTCCCTTTAAGGGCCATGTGGAGCGAGCCATGGACTTTTGGATTTGATCCATACAGATGTGTGTGGTCCACTTAGCATCACTACTAAGCACGGACATTCCTACTTCATCACCTTTACCGATGACTTCTCTAGGTATGGGTACGTGTATTTGATGAAATACAAATCTGAAGCTTTTGAAAGGTTCAAAGAATTCAGAAATGAAGTAGAAAAACAGTTGGGACGAAGCATCAAGGCACTTCGATCGGATCGAGGTGGTGAGTACTTAAGTGCTGAATTCCAAGAGTATCTTAGGGAGAATGGGATTCTCTCGCAGTGGACTCCACCTGCTAAACCTCAGCGCTTGAAACAGCGGCACTGTTATTGTATAATGTCCATTCAAAGGCAGTTGATAAGACACCATATGAGATATGGATGGGAAAACCTCCTAAGTATTCTTATCTTAGAATATGGGGGTGTCCTGGTTATGTGAAGCATACAATTGGAGATAAATTGGATTATCGATCCATTTTATGCTACTTCGTGGGATATCCAAGAAATTTGGTTGGATATTATTTCTATCATCCAAAAGAAACAAAGGTGTTTGTTTCTAGGAATGCAACCTTCTTGGAGAAGGAATTTCTATTGGATAGAAAATGGGAGATAATAGAACTTAAAGAAGTTCAAGAAACACCCACGATTATAGAGCCCATTCCTCGAACAGCCAAGAGAGGAGATACAAGCTCCTAGAAGATCCGAGAGGATCTCGAGACCACCTATGAGGTATGGTCTGCTTTTTGAAGAGGGCCAAGATGAGCCTGACCATGGATGTGATCCAAGGACCTTCAAGGAAGCGTTGTCTGATGTCGATTCATCCAAGTGGCTTGAAGCTATGGAATCTGAGATGAATTCCATGCATTCGAACCAAGTGTGGAATCTTGTGGATCCACCTGAGGGAATTGTTCCTGTAGGGTGTAAATGGATTTACAAGAGGAATCTTGGAGCAGATCGGAAGGTGGTGACCTTCAAGGTGAGATTGGTAGCAAAAGGGTATACTCAAAGGCAAGGAGTTGACTTTGAGGAAACTTTTTCTCCAATCGCAATGTTCAAGTCTATAAGGATAATGCTTGTCATAGCTGCATGGTATGACTATGAAATATGGCAGATGGATGTGCAGACATCTTTTCTTAATAGGGATATTAAGGAAGAGATTTACATGTCTCAACCTGAAGGGTTCACATCTATCGGAATTGAGAATAAGGTATGAAAACTTCAGAGACCTATTTATGGTCTCAAACAGGCATCTAGGAGTTGGAACCTCAGATTTGATGGTACAATCAAAGAGTTTGGTTTTATTAAGAATCCTGAGGAACCATGTGTGTATAAAAAGGTCAGTGGGAGTGCCGTGACATTCCTTGTACTTTATGTTGATGACATTTTACTCATTGGGAATGATGTAGGAATGTTGCAATCAACTAAAGTATGGCTAGCGAGTATTGGGAATACAGATCTATCGGGATAGATCAAAAAGATTTCTTGGTCTCACCCAGTCTGCATACATTGATACCATCGTGAAGAGGTTCTCGATGGAAGATTCTAAGACAGGACATCTACCAATGTGTCATGGCATGTCTCTATCCAAGTCCATGTCTCCCAAGAATGATGCAGAGATAGAGACGATGACACACATTCCATATGCATCTGCAATTGGTAGTATCATGTATGTGATGATATCTACACGTCCTGACGTGGCATTTGCACTAAGTTTTACGAGTAGATATCAATCGAACCCTGGTCTTCCACACTGGAAAACTGTGAAAGACATTCTCAAGTATTTGAGAAGGACTAAGAATATGTTCTTGGTTTATGGGGGTGGAGAACTAAAATTGGAAGGCTATATCGACTCTACCTTCCAAAGAAATGTTGATGATTCAAAGTTAACTTTTGGTTTTGTATTCATGCTCAATGGTGCTGCTGTTTGTTGGAAGAGTTCCAAGCAAAATAGCACTGCGGATTCAACCACTGAGGCAGAATATATTGCTGCATCCGATGCTGCAAAGGAAGCTGTTTGGATTAGGAATTTTGTCCAAGAGTTGGGCGTTATTCCTAATGGAGTTGATCCAGTCCCGGTGTACTGCGACAACACCGATGCCGTTGCTCAGGCCAAAGAACCAAGTTCTCATCAGAAATCCAAACATGTACTGAGAAAATACCACATCATTCGGGAGATTTTGGTAAGAGGCGAGGTCTCGTTAGACAGAGTTGCCTCCGCAGATAATGTTGCTGATCCACTAACTAAGCCTTTACCAGGACCATTGTTCGAAAAGCATCGTGAATCAATGAATTTGAAGTATATGGGTAGTTGGCTCTAGTGCAAGTGGGAGATTGTTAGAGTAGGTGCCCGTTGTGCCAATGTGTTGGTCAATGGTCTTTGAGAGAACTCTTGTATGACAATATTTATTTTAATAATATTTGACATTATTTAATTTGGCACATCTTTATCTGTATACTCATGCTAGCTGCATAGATAAAGCCCTTGAATATACAAATAGTAGAAAGAATATGAGATGGTCATGTGATGACTATCATGAAACTCATATTTGGAATAATGTATATTCTAAATTGTTCCTAGTCGATTCAGCCGCCACAAAGAAGGATAAAGGCCGCTCGAGCTTGAGACTAGTATTTGCGATGTGAGTTCCATGTTTCATTAGTAGGGGACATGGTGATGTCTAAACATGCAAATAGCTGCTCCTTGTAGAGTACACTGAACAACCCTCCCTAAAGGACTTTCCAAGTGGTTATCACTTATCGAGTGGAGAAGTCCTGGTTTATGGTTGTACACCATTAGTCCTTATGACCCGGGACAACATGGAAACTCTATATGCTAGAGATTCACTTTGACTTGTTTACCGACTCATATGGGGTTATCAGGTGGTAAGGTTGGGTGTTGTGTCGAAACATATAGGAGTCGATGCATTGTAGTCGGGGATTCACCGCTTACCTACGGGTATGGATATCCTATGTGTTCTCATGCATATGTAGCTTGAAATCTCTGATCAGAGTAGGTGGTAATTAAGAAAGAGTTTCTTGAATTACACCTTTGATGCAACTACGGCATGACACATAGTTATCAATTCATTGAAAACTCTCGATATACCAATGGTTGTCGAATCGATTGGGATATATGAGTTGAAGGAACTATATTGTACGCTAACCATAATTGATTGGTTCTTGCAGGCACTATCATTTGATACCTAGGGAGTCATGTAAGCGATGCTGCTAGACGTTTAACATGACTGGTTGGGTACTATCAGACTTGAGTTTTCTGACGTTCTTATTATCAAGGGGTTGATTAATAAGAATGGAGCTATATGGGGTATGCTCACATAAGGGACTTGTTGATCTCGAATCACATGGAGATGTGAACTCACTGCTAGTTGTATCTATGAACCATTGAGGGACACACAAGTACTAGCTTTCTAGATCTCGTTGAGATTAAAATTAGTTCAATGTGTTGAACAACTTATAAAGGAGTTTATAAGTAAATTAAATTAGAAGTATGACTTCTAATGGAGAATAAAAGGGAAAGTAACTTTTAATTTATGAATGTGTTCCAAGATTAAAATTTGACTTGAATAAATAATTAGTTTTTGAAAATGGTGATTTTCAAAACTATTATTTAAACTTAATTAAATTAATTCAAGTGTTGAATTAATTTTACACTAGTAGACTTTGTAGAGTCTAAATAATTAAATTAATTCAAGTGTTGGATTAATTAAACACTATTGAGTCTAGTAGAGCTCAAAATAAAAGTAGTGTTGAATAATTATACTAGTGGGCTTGAATGAGTTCAAGTTGGATTTAATTAATTATTTAAGCTTAAATGGGTTTAAGTTTAATACTTAATTAAATATTAAGTTCAAGGGTCATGTATGTATATATTTGATATATATATAAGATATGTGTGTGAGAGAATATGAAGGGTTGGAAGAATGGATGCAATTTTTCACGCAAGCTTTTAACTTTTCCATGCATGGTTTAATTGTATAATTTAATCCTTTACCATGATAATATTATTATCAATTTTCCACACACATATAATTACAATGCATGGCTGTGCACTTCCATATTATTATCTCCAAGTTTTTGTCTTTCATTTTGGGATAAAAGTCAAGAAACATCTCAATGAAAAATGCTCTAAATATTCTAGTGCATATTTAGAGTGGATCTAGATTGTCTAGTCGTGGACCTATTTCGAAGGAGGAGATACTTTGAAGAAGGTGTGCTCTTGAAAGCTTGTAGATTGTGTCTAGCATTTCAAGAGCAAAATTGTTCACAACTTGGTTGGAGCCATAAATCAATCTTTTGAGATTGATAGGTAAAATCTTCTAAAACACCCTATGGATGTTTGATGATTTTGAATGCTACACAAGTGCTCGGTGTTTACTATAAAATTTTGAAATTCCGCTGCATTTTCGGGCATGAGTTAACCGATCCCCAACACAAACCACTCCCCGAGACTAATTTTTCTTAGTTTAGAAATATTTTAGGATTAATTGATTTATCTTAAAAGCATTTATTTATGAGGGACACTGATTTTTCAAACGAACGACTGATAAGACAGTAGTCAGTTTCCCTTGAGCTCGGCTCCCAGTCGTCTGAGCTCTTGTCTTAACTGACCTTATCACATATTTGACCAAAGTTTGACTCAGTCATGTTTAAATTAAAGATTCGGTGACTGATTGTTATGTCTCGTATTTTTAAACATTTACAAGAATGTAGATGCGGAAAATATTGTGAAATTTTTCAAATATAAAATGCAAGGAATGCATCGTGCTTGAAAGTTCAATGACTCGAGATTGAAATTAAAATATAATGACTCTAACGTGCTTAAAAATATTTGAAACATTGATGCAACCAAACAGACAATGACCGGTTCTCATACGGGCATGACAAAAACTACTACTAAAATAGCAAAGCTGAACAGACAATTTGAAATATTAAAAGGAAAAATGAAACGTGATTGTTAATAAAATAAACTTAGTGCAAAAAAATACTTTATAAAACATTCGTGAAACTAAGCATAAACTATCAAATAAAATATTCAACCTAAAAGGTTACAACTTAAAATCATTGAAACTTATAATCACGAGACCGTCAATGAAAATACTTAAATATAGACTTTTCTTGAAATTGACTTTTAAAGGTCGTGCATAAAATAATGTAACAACAAAATATCCGTAAACATATGCAAAACTTCTCACTTAAAAAACGTCAGAGCTTCAAAACTGTTGTGTCACGCAATGTCTTTGCCTCTTGGACTCTTCAACCTTTCCACCAGAGCTTTTAATTCATTTACATCTCAAATCTAACTGCACCAATCAAGTATAGTGAGTCTAAAGACTCAACAAGAATATACATACATACATCGTATTTGAAACATAAAACATAATGCAATGACATAACATAAACATAACATAAAACTTGTCATTTAAGGGTGATGAGATATATGCAATTGTGGCAACCACCATTATGAGCACATCATTGATTTCCCATGATCACGGATTTGTTCTACAACAAGCATATGAAATTGGGCATTTAAACTTTCATTCTCTGTAAAGGCCCCTCTGGAGCTCATCTCGGAGAACCAGCCCCGTATTTTCCGTCTCGTGAGTACATAGTTTGGAAAGACCCCTCCAGAACTCATCCCGGAGTACTAGTCTCATATTGCCATCACAAAAACACATACAACATCAAAATGTTTTTCATGCATCATCATAACATTCATCATCATACTTCATCATCGTCATGAAACATCATCATCGTAAATTCATCATAAAACTTTCTCATAAATTCATCGTGCTCATCATAAAACATTTGTATCATAAAACTTCTTATTTTTCATGAAACAAACTTAAAAATATCTTAAATCATCATGTCATCGTGAATCTTGAAAATAAGTTAAAACTAGCTTAAAATCCTTTCATGCTTGAAAACCATGCGTGCTAATTAAATAAAAATGAATACATCATCTTTACATTCATAAAATTTCATGCTTTCATAATGAACACAACTTTTGTGAGAACATACTAGCATATAATGCATTACACAACTAAACTGATCTACGTTAGTCGTTCTATATGTTCTTGACATTAAAACTTTAAACTTTTTGCATAGGACATCTTAAAAATACTTAAAACACCTAAAAAGTTCATAAACATGAATTTGTAACATAAAAACGCAATTAGAATATTCCGGGACAGAACTGTCAGTGCAGGGGCACAGAAAATGGCGCCCCTGCGCTGCAATGGGAACTATGGCACGCAAAAAGAGGCACCCCAACGCGACCCCCAGTGCGGGGGCGCTCAAAAAATGCGCCTAGTACTGGTGTTGTTGCCTGCGGACGCGGGAAGCGGCGCGTAGGGTGCAAAACTCGATTCTTTTGCTCTTTTTCGGAATTTTTCGATGCCCTTTCAAAGCTACTCACTCACTCCTTGAAACTTATGATCAAACACATGAAAAACTTTAATAACTCGAAAAGGATTCATCCGAAAGCAACCATTTTCAAAAGATATACGTCTAAACTTTTAATTTCAAATACACACACCAAAATTCCCAGATTTACACAACATTTTCATCAAATCTCAAAATTTTTAGATGAAACATTCGCACATTGAAACCTTGATTTCCCACATGAAAACTCTTCAAAACTTGAAAATATTCACTCAAGAACACCACAACTTCAAAAGCTTTAAATTAAAAATATATACATGAAGAATACTCATATTCAAACATCTTTCTCAAAAAGCTTCAACATCTTTCTCAAAAATATTTAACCAACACATCAAAAACAATTCAAGTTTCACAGTTTTACATCATGCTCATAAAAAACTCATAGAATCAATGAAATATACATAATTTGCACATCAACATACATCTTTTTCATATCAAAATACATATATTCTTGATTGGTGGTTTCAAAAGCATTTAAAAATTTCCTTTCTCTTGCTTGGTATAGAAATCTGGACTCAGAGAATACGATCCTAGCCTTTTGATAAGTGCAATTTATGCACTTAATTTGCATATGATTTGACTTAACTTTTGTGATGTATTGAGCGGTATTATGCGTATTTTGCTGTTGTTTTGTTGGAATGCAGAAGTGGACAAGATATATGAATTATATGAAAAGAGAGGTGTTTAGGATACAAAATAGGTAGAGCACAAAGAACGAGCCTAAGCACCGAGAAGAGGCACAAGAAGGTATTATGAAGCAAAAATTATACAGAAATTATCCGACACTCTAGGGAGATCAAAATCCGATCTGCACAGACGTTATAAAGCTGTTGTCCAAATTTTAGCTCAATCCAATGAGTAGAACTCCGGATATGATTTTTTGAAGAATTCTGCACATATATAAAGAAAGGCAAGCGCCTCAGCGCCTCAAGAAAGAGCTGCAGCGCTTGGGAATTCGATGCTCAAGCGCTGAGGCACTGATTTGAAGAGTTTTAGCGCTGCAGGTTTGAAGATGAAGCACTGAGGCGCTAATTGGAAGGGTTGCAGCGCTGCCTGCGCGAAAACATAACAAAATTTTGGATTTTTGAAAGATTCGACTTGCTGGGATTTGTTCAACGGGCTTTGAGGAAACACAAAAGAGGAACATGGAGATCTAAACGACGAAATCAGCTGTACAAATCATAGAGAAACCCGCGCACAATCACGCACAAAAATAAGAGAGAACAAGAGAGAAGAGGGTGGCAAAAAGGAGAAGAATTCGAGCAAGGATCAAAAACGAAGACGAAGACGGCGCAATCTGGGGACAGAGACGCTACTTTGGATTTATTTTTCTTAAATTCTGAATATTGTTGTCTAAACGCATAAACATGATTTGTTTTTGTTTAGATTGCAACATGAACTAATTTTTTGATTTTAGAGGTTGATGTAGCTTAGTTAAAGCAACTTCTATGACTTTTTAATTTATTTTTTTGAATTCATCTAATTTAATTGTTTTTTTCTAGATTTTATTGTCTTTTAATTACTTGATCACTAATTGAATTGTTATATTTATTTGAAATCTGGCACTCAAGAGGGGATTTTGAATAGGATCATTGGAAAATACATTGTAATGTTTATATAGTACAGGAGGCGTATAACATTAATAAAGCTTGGATAAGAATATCGTTTTCCACATATCATTAATTCTAGATTTTTATATGGATATTGGAATCAAAACTTAATTGATACATTTTATTTGTTACTTGGGAAAGGGGAATAGAAATTCATAAGTGTTATTGGCTATTAAACGAGCGAAATTCATGAACATAAATTAACTAAAAGTAGTTGTTGTCGAAATTAAGTGAAATCAAACCTCTAGATATTTTCTCTCATTGATATTATATCAAGTGTGTTATTTGCTCATTAGTTTTCTAAGTTAATTTATTTAAGTTTGAAAAATCTCATATTTAATTTTCTAAATAAAGTTTAGCCTATTTTAATTACAAGCATTGATATAATTTTCAGTACATAATCCTCATAGGAACGATACCCTACTCATTCTATATTAAAATTTGACACCGTGCACTTGCGAGCAAGAAAATACGCAACAAGTTTTTGGCGCCGTTGTCGTAGAGTATTCTATTTGAATTTATATTAGTATTATTACCAATTAGTCTAGATTTTAATTTATATTTTTTTTGTTATTATTTTTTTAGTTAATGATTTGTTTTGGTTCTTCTAATTTGTAGTTTATGCGAAGATCTCTAAGCCTTGATTTTTTGTTTTTTGATCCTGATTTTGAAAGAACTGCAAGAGCTTTAAAGAGGAGAAACATAGAGGAACTCAAAGTAACGGCTGAGAATGATAATGAAAAACAGGCTCCCTTGGTGCCAATCAGAGACCACTTCAGGCCAGTGGTCCATACTCACTATTCTGGCATAGCTCGTGGAACTATCAATGCCAACAATTTTGAGCTTAAGCCCACACTGAACAACATGGTTCAGCAGAACCAGTTCAATGCAGGTGCCACTGCTGATCCTCATCTTCATCTGAGGGCATTCCTGGAGATCACGGATACGGTAAATATTAATGGCGTTTCTGAAGATATTATTAGACTGCGTTTGTTTCCATTTTCTCTTAGGGATCAGGCTAGGTGTTGGATTCAATCACTATCACTTGGGAGCATAACTACTTGGGAGGACATGGCTGTGAAATCTCTTGCAAAATATTTTCCACCTGCCAAGTCCACCCAACTGAAGATCGAGATTAGCACATTCAAGCAGCACGATTCTAAACAGTTGTACGAGGCTTGGGAGTGTTACAAGGATTTTCTCAGGCGATGCCCAAATCATAAATTTGCAGCTGGAGGCACTATATTTGCAAAGAACCCTACTCAGACATATGAGATGCTGGAACAAATTACTATCAACAACTTTCAATGGCTGACTGAACGAGCTGGCATCCAGAATTCAGCCGGAGTGTATGCAATGGATCCTCTCACTTCTTTATCTGCTCAAGTATCAGCATTGACTACACAGATAGCTGCTATGAGTACTAGAAATTCTGAAGGTAAGGCTATAAATATTGCATAGTCGCACATTCCTGACGAGGCCCAATACATCAACACTAGAGGCTATGGAGGATATTGAGGTAACCATGTTCCAAATTTTTATCATCCTGATTTGCGTAACCATGAAAATTTTTCTTATACAAACAACAAGAATGTATTGAATCTCCCTCTGGGATTTAATACAAATAAGGGATAAAGGAAGCCATCTTTGGAGGACGTGGTTAGTACTTTTGTTGCGGAGTCTAGAAAACAAATGGCAAGGACAGAATCTCGTCTTGATAGCTTGGAGATGCATATGAGCAATATGGGTGCCACAATGAAATCTATGGAGACTCATATTTAGCAGCTGACAAATGCACTAAAATATCAAAACAAAGGTCAGTTCCCGAGTAATACTGAGGTGAATCCATTAGAACACTGTAAAGACATATCATTGAGAAGCGAAAAAGAAGTTGAAGTCAATGAGTCTAAATCTGAAGTCAAGAAGAGAAGAAAGTTGAAGAGGCTGAAGTTAGTCAGAGTAATTCTATGGATTTGAAGAGTGAGCCTGAACAGAAACCTATGTTTAAGCCGAAACTTCCTTACCTGCAGAGATTCAAGAAAAAAAGCGTTGGATGAACAGTTAGCCGAAGCTTCCTTACCAGTCGATGCTTTGCAGCAAATGCCGAATTATGCAAAATTCTTGAAGGAAGTGATGTCTAAGAAGTGGAAGTTGGAAGAATTTGAGACGGTGAATCTAACTGAGGAGTGCATCAATTAAGAAGAATAAAAACGAATCAGTAACTAAAGATATAGTAAAGAGAACTCTAAATTAAAATATAGACTAATTGGTAACAAGACTAATATAACTTCAATAAAAATACTCCCCGACAACGGCGGCAAAAACCTGTTGCGTAATTTATGCTCGCAAGTGCACGATTGTCAAGTTTTAATATATATTGAATAGAGTATTGTTCCCACGAGAAGTATGTATTGAAAAATTTTATAGTCCTTGTAATTAATATAGGCTATATTTTATTTAGAAAATTAAATAGAGAATTTGGTTTTTAAACTAAAATAATCAAGAAAAACTATTAATAAAATCACGCACTTGAGAGAAATATCACTGAGAGAAAATATCTAGAGGATGTGATTTCACTTAGTTTCGACAACAACTATTTTTAATTAATTTATTCTCATAAATTCCATTCATTTAATAGCCAAGAACACTTAAGTGTCTCTATTTCCCTCTCCCGAGAAACAAATAGAATATATAAATTAAGATTTGATGCCAATATCCCTATTAAAAATCTAAGTTTAATGATATGTGATAAACTATGTTCTTTTACATGCTCTGTTAAAGTTATATACTCTCCCGAGCTATATAAACCTTACCAGTGTATTTTCTAATGGTCCTATTCAAATCCCCACTCCCGAGCACTGATTTCAAATAAATATGACAATTCAATTATTGATCAGGTAATTGAAAAGACAATCAATTCTAGAAAACACAATTAAATTAAGTATTTCAATCCAATAAATCAAAGAGTTGTAGAAGTCGTCATCACTATGCTACATCATCATCTAGACTTCAAATTTTAGTTCATAATAAAAAATAAGCAAAAATAAATTTTTCCTTATTCCAGCTTTCTTCTTCCTCACGTGTAGCCTTCTTCTTCCTTCTCAATCTCTCTTGTGCGTGTTGTGTTCTCTGTTCTTTTCGTGCGTGAGTTGTGTTCTAAGTTTTGTGCGACTCATTCCCTTCTAGTTCTCTTCAATTCCCTTTTATACATGCTCAAAAGCCCGGCAAACAAAAGCCCAACAAAGTCGTTCTTTAGATTTTCGACTTCTGATTTTGTTTCCAAATCTGCACAAAAGCGCATAATCTTTAGTTTCTAGACCAGAATCGCTTCCTTCACGAACCACTAGCGCAGCAGCGCTTCATTCTAGCGATTTTTCTCTTCCTTCTCGTCAAACCAGCGCAACATCTCTTCATTCTAGCACAGCTTCTCTTGTTTATTATGTCCAGGGCACGTGGCATTTTTCAAAAAATCATATCTCACGTTCTAACCGTCGGATCGAGGTAAAATTTTTACAGCTTAATTTTGAACGGTGGAGATCGGATTTAGATCTCTCTAGCATCTCCAATAAATTTTGAAACTTTTTTGCTCCGTAATTCCTTCTTCCGGCTCTTCTCGATAATTAACTTCCAATCTTTGCACATCACAAAAACAACAACAAATACGCATAAAATCTGCTTGATACACCACAAAAGTCAAGTCAAATCATATTTAAATTAAGTGCATAAAATGCACTTATCAAATTCCCCCAAACTTAGACTTTTGCTAGTCTTGAGCAAAACAATAATGTGTAATATAGTCGACCTCCAAATTTTATATTCCACAATTCAATCCACATATTGGCTAATTTTCTCAAGAGTTCTCGTGTGTGTGATTTTCCAATCTCATCTACCCACCCAACTTTCGATAAAATCATGCAATCCATAAACTTCATAAATTCATAAACTCCGTCCTCAAGTTTCAAAATACTATCAACCAAGTTCAATCTTTATTTGCACAGATCAAATGGACTTTTTTGGTTAACATTAGGTTCAAGAAAATTAAGCAGGAGATAAGTATCCAGATATATATATCAATGGTGATCAAAGACTCGGGATTCAAGCAAAGAGAAATGGATATTTTCAATTTGAGTAGTATGAGTAGCTAAAAATTTTGTAATTTTCAATGCCAGATAATTCCATATAGGCTTCCTTCTACTTCATACATTCTCCATCTTTTTACCTTGTATTTTTGGATTAGGATTTCAATCCATTTTTTTTTTCAAGGCCTTCCCTCATCTTACTTTCTCCGCCATTCCTTTTTTTTTTTCCTTCTTTTGCTTTTGCAACTTTTTAGCTACTCATTTGTTTGTTTGGATTTTTCATATCAAGGCTAACAAATGAATAATGGCTAAAAAAACTCAATGAACTCAACATAATTGCCTAAATCATTTCCATGTTCATAAAAAATCTACCTTAGTTTCAAGCAAAAATCACAAGAGTTAAGAATCAATTCCTCTAATCCACATCACAAATCCACATAATTGTTCTCTAATTGCTAGGAGTATCGAAAACCATGACATTCGTGCATATTTTTGAGAACTCAAGATTAAATATAGCTAACAGTGATTCTTTTCCTCAAAAATTATTTTCATTATATGCCAACACATTTACAACATCATGTCTTTAACTCTCCAATCATACTCGTAAAAAAATCACAACTTATCAAACTAACTCATCAAAATTTTTCAAATTTTCAAACACCCCCTCAAACTTAAATATGTGCATTGTCCTCAATGTAAAGTATTAAATAAAATAAAGACACGTACCTTGGGCATCAAGTGTCAGTACTCGGCACCATCTTAATCATTCAATGCTTTTCTTCAGGGGTGATGCCTAAACTCTTGTAGTTTCACACTTTTCACCCACACAACGCAAAATTATTATTGATTTATAGTCTACTCATGGAAAAAAAATAAAATAATAAAATAAAAACAACAAAAAAATTAAAAATAAAGTAAATAAACAAAAATAGCTTGGGTTGCCTCCCAAGAAATACTTAGTTTATAGTTCATAGCTCGACTATATGCCAATTTTAACCCGTTGTCACTTAGTTGGAGGTTTTTCCCTTATCTTTCACCCTCCAAACATATTCAACAACCTTTTTAAACGTTGCTTTCTTTTTCTTTGGCACCGACGGATCTTTCTCCCTTGGCAATTATACAGAACTCTCAAGTTTGCGACAACTTTCCATCCTTCTTGCTTGATCGATCATAAACATTTTCTCCTTGGATGGATTGCTAACCTCTTTGAAACAGTAAATGTCACTTTCTCACCTTCAAAACCCATCGACAACTCTCCTTTCTTGACATCTATCTTTGCTTCAGCAGTAGCCAAGAACGGTCTCCCCAAGATTAATGGCATATTTGCATCCTCCTCCATATCTAGCACAACAAAATCCACTGGAAAAATAAATTTATCTATTTTTACCAGAACATACTCGATAATTCCACGTGGATATGTGAGCGATCTATCAGCTAGATGCAATGCGATTGTTGTGGGCTTCACCTCTTCAAGTCCTAAACTCCTGAAAACAGGCAAAGTAATTAAATTAATGCTAGTTCCTAAATCACAAAGTGCTTTATTAAAATTAGAAGAACCAATAGTGGAAGGAATCGTAAAACTCATTGGATATTTTAATTTCCGTGGTAGCTTATTTTGCAGGATAGCACTGCACTCTTCAGTCAGATTCACCGTCTCAAATTATTCCAACTTGTGCTTTTTTGAAATCACTTCCTTCAATAATTTAGCATAATTTGGCATTTGCAATAAAGCATCGGCGAATGGAATGTTAATGTGAAGTTTTTTGAAGATCTCAAGAAATTTAGCAAACTGTTCATCCAACACTTTATTTTTGAATCTTTGAAGATATGGAAGCTTTGGCTTAAACATAGGTTTCTCCTCAGGCTCATTCTTCGACTCCATAGGCTTACTATCACTACTCTTGCTCTCACAAACTTAAGCCTCTTAAACTTTCTTCTCCCTCTCGAATTCAGCTTTAGGTTCAGTGACTCCAACTTCTTTTCCAATTCTCAATGATATGGCTTTATAGTATTCTAATGGATTCACCTCAGTATTACTCGGGAACTGACATTTATTGTGATCTTTTAATCCATTCTCCAGCTGCCCAATTTGTGTTTCTATAGATTTCATTGTAGCACCCATATTGACCATATGCGCCTTCAAACTATCAAGATGAGACTCAGTCCTTGCCATTCTTTTACCAGATTCTCCCACAAAAGTACCAACCATGTCCTCCAAAGATGGCCTCCCTTATCCATTATTTGTATTAAATCCCGGAGGGGGATTCAATGCATTCTTATTATAAGCATAAGAAAAATTTTTATGGTTATGCAAATCAGGATTATAAGAATTTGGAAAAGGATTACCTCGATATACTCTATAGCCTCAGGTGTTAATGTATTGAGCCTCTTCAGGAATGTGTGCCTCTGCAATAGTTACAGCCTTACCTTCAGAATTTCTAGTGCTCATAGCCGCTATCTGTGTAGTCAATGCCGAGACTTGAGCAGATTAAGAAGTAAGAGGATCCACAGCATAAACTACGGCTTATTTCTTGATGTTAGCTCAATCAGTCGGCCACTGAAAGCTGTTAAATAGTCATTTGTTCCAGCATCTCATATGCCTGGGCAGGATCCTTTGAAAATATTGTACCACCAGCTGATGAATCCACAGACTTCCTTGTAGGTGCATTCAGTCAATTATAAAAAAAATTCAATCTGCTCCCAATCAGCAAAGTTGTGGTTTGGGCATCGTCTCAACAGATCCTTGTAACGCTCTCATGCCTCATATAGCTGCTCAGCATCATGCTACCTGAATGTGCTAATCTCGATCTTCAACTGGGTGGACTTGGCATGAGTAAAATATTTTTCCAGAAATTTCACTACCATGTCTTCCCAAGTAGTAATGCCTACCAACGGCAGTGATTGCAACCAATGTCTAGCCTGATTCCTGAGAGAAAAAGGAAACAAACGCAGTCTAATTATATCTTCAAAAACTCCATTAATTTTTACCGTGCCTGTTATCTTCAGGAACGTCCTCAAATGCAGATGAGGATCAGTAGTAGCACTTCCATTGAACTGGTTCTGCTGAACCATGTTGATCTTAGCAGGCTTAAGCTCAAAATTTTTGGCATTAATGGTTCCATGAGCTATACCAAAATAATGAGCATGGACTACGGGCCGGAAGTGGTTTCTAATTGGCACCAATGGAGGTTGATTATTTTCAGACAATGCTTGCACTTCTTCTCATCTTGCTTTTCGTAATGCTCTAAGAGTTCTTTCAATCTCAGGATCAAAAAATATAGAATCAACGCTTTGAGTTCTTCGCATAAAATGCACTTCAAAAGAATAAAAACGAATCAGTAACTAAAGATATAGTAAAGAGAACTATAAATTAAAATATAGACTAATTGGTAACAAGACTAATATAACTTCAATAAAAATACTCTCCGGCAACGGCCAAAACCTTGTTGCGTAATTTATGCTCGCAAACACACGATTGTCAGTTTTAATACAGAGTGAATAGAGTATCATTCCCACGAGGAGTATGCATTGAAAAATTATATAGTTCTTGTAATTAATATTGGCTAAATTTTATTTAGAGAATTAAACAAAGAATTTGGTTTTTAAACTAAAATAATCAAGAAAAACTATTAAGCAAATCACGCACTTGAGAGAAATATCACTGAGAGAAAATATCTAGAGGATGTTATTTCACTTAGTTTCGACAAAAACTATTTTTAATTAATTTATGCTCATAAATTCCGTTCATTTAAAAGCCAAGAACACTTAAGTGTTTCTATTTCCCTCTCCCGAGCAACAAATAGAATGTATCAATTAAGATTCGATTTCAATATCCCTATTAAAATCTAATCTTAATGATATGTGATAAACTATGTTCTTTCACAGGCTCTGTTAAATTTATACACTCTCCCGAGCTTTAGAAACATTACCAGTATATTTTCTAATAGTCTTATTCAAAATCCCTTCTCCCAAGCACCGATTTCAAATAAATGTGACAATTCAATTATTGATCAGATAATTGAAATACAATCAATTCTAGAAAACACAATTAAATTAAGGATTTCAATCCAATAAATCAAAGAGTTATAGAAGTCGTCTCCACTAAGCTACATCATCCTATAGACTTAAAAGTTTAGTTCATAATAAAAAATAAGCAAAAACAAATAATATTCTTCAAACTAAACATCAATTCAGAATTTAAGAATGAAAGATAATGAGAAATAAAGACGAAGTAGCGTCCGCGTCCTTTGTTTTCGATCTTTTTTCCTTGTTCCAGCTTTCTTCTTCCTCACGTGCAACCTTCATCTTCCCTCTCAATCTTTCTTGTGTGTGTTGTGTTCTCTGTTCTTCTCGTGCATGAGTTGTGTTCTCAGTTTTGTGCGGCTCATTCCCTTCTAGTGCTCTTCAATTCCCTTTTATACATGCTCAAAAACCCGGCAAACAAAAGCCCAACAAAGTCGGTTCTTCAGATTTTTTACTTCTGATTTTGTTTCCAAATCTGCACAGAAGCGCTGAATCGCTATTTTCTAGAACAAAATCGATTCCTTCACGAACCACTAGCGTAGCAGTGCTTCTCTAGTGATTTTGCTCTTCCTTCTCGTCAAACCAGCACAACATCTCTTCATTCTAGGGCAGCTGTGCTTGTTCTTTGTGTCTAGGGCGCATGGCATTTTTCAAAAAAATCATATCTCACGTTCTAACCATTGGATCGAGTTGAAATTTTGACAGCATCTTTAAAACATCCTAAAATTCATTTTGAACAGTGGAGATTGGATTTGGATCTCTCTAGCATCTCCAATAAATTTTGAAAGTTTGCTACTCTGTAATTCCTTCTTCCGGCTCTTCTCGGTACTTAACTTCCAATCTTTGCACGTCACAAAAACAACAACAAATACACATAAAATCCACTCGATACATCACAAAAGCCAAGTCAAATCATATGTAAATTAAGTGCGTAAAATTCACTTATCAACTATACATTGAGGACAATGCACGTATTTAATTTTTGGGGGTGTGTGAAAAAATATAAAAACAATTGAGTTAATTTGAAAGTTGAGTTGGTATATGATTTATTTTATTGATTATTGGTGAGTCAAATGCATGATGTGTAAATATATTGGCCTATGATGATGAAAATAATTGTGCAGAAAAAAATCAGTGTTAGCTATGCTAAGAAAGTAAGGTGAGGGGAGGCCTTGAAAAAAAAATATGGATTGAAATTCTAATCCAAATACAAGGCTAAAGATGGAGAATATATGAAGTATAAGGAAGCCAAGATCAATATCTGGCATTACAAATAATAATATTTTTAGCTACTCATACTACCCAATGTGATATGATCCAATCTCTTTGCTTGATCCTGAGTTTTTTTATTACCATTGATATATATTCAGATACTTGTTCTCCTGCTTATTTGCATGAACCTAATGTTAATTGAAAAAAATCATTTTTATCTGTGCAAATAAATGTTGAACTTGGTTGATAGTATTTTTGAAATTTGAGGGCGGATATAATGAATTTATGAAGCTTATGGATTGCATAATTTTATCGAAAGTTAGGTGGGTAGATGAAATTGGAAACTCACACACACATGAGAACTCTTGAGAAAATTAGTCAACATATGGATTGAATTATGGAATATAAAATTCGGAGGCCGACTGTATTACACATTATTATGTCTTTTCAGTTGTGTTTTATTTGTCTTGTGAGTTATTTTCTTGTCTGCATTGTTTCTTTTGTTCAGGGCTAGCAAAATTCTAAGTTTGGGAGGATTTGATAATTGTAATTTATGCACTTAATTTGCATATGATTTGACTTAACTTTTGTGATGTATTGAGTGGTATTATGCGTATTTCGCTGTTGTTTTTGTGGAATGCAGAAGTGGACAAGATATATGAATTATATGAAAGAGAAGTGTTTAGGATACAAAAGAGGTAGAAAAATAAGGAATATATGATTTTGGAGCACAAAGAACGAGCCTAAGCACCGGGAAGAGGCACAAGAAGGAATTACGAAGCAGCAATTGTACAAAAATTATCCGAGACTCTAGGGAGATCAGAATCTAATCTACACCATTCAAAATTTAGTATAAGATGTTATAAAGTTGTTGTCCAAATTTCAGCTCGATCCAACAGCTAGAACTATGGATATGATTTTTTGAAGAATTCTGCACATATATAAAGAAAGGCAAGAGCCTCAGCGCCTCAAGGAAGAGCTGCAACGCTTGGGAATTTGATGCTCAAGCGTTGAGGCACTGATTTGAAGAGTTGTAGCGCTGCATGTTCGAAGATGAAGCGTTGAGGCGCAAATTAGAAGGGCTGCAGCACTGCGCGAAAACATAACATAATTTTTGATTTTGAAAGACTTGACTTGCTGGGCTTCGTTCAACGGGCTTTGAGGAAACATAAAAGAGGAACATGGAGACCTAAATGAAGGGGAATCAGCGGCACAAATCATAGAGAAACACACGCACAATCACGCACAAAAATAAGAGAGAACGAGAGAGAAGAGGGCAGAAAAAAGGAAAAGAATTCGAGCAAGGATCAAAGACGAAGACGAAGATGGCGCAATATGGGGACATAGACGCTACTTTGGATTCATTATTCTTCTTCATAAATTCTTAATATTGATGTCTAAATTCATAAACATGATTTGTTTATGTTTAGATTGCATCATGAACTAAGTTTTTTATTCTAGAGGTTGACGTAGCTTAGTTAAGACAACTTCTATGACTTTTAAATTTATTTTTTTTAATTCCTCTAATTTAATTGTATTTTCTAGATTTTATTGTCTTTCAATTACTTGATCACTAATTGAATTGTTATATTTATTTGAAATCTAGAACTCGGAGAGGGGATTTTAAATAGGATCATTAGAAAATACATTGTTAATGATTATATAGTTCGGGAGGCTTATACGTTAATAAGCTTGAATAAGAATATTGTTTTTCACATATCATTAAGTCTTGATTTTAATAGGGATATTGGAATAAAAACTTAATTGATACATTCTATTTGTTGCCTGGGAAAGGGGAATAGAAATTTATAATTGTTCTTGGCTATTAAATGAGCGGAATTCATGAACATAAATTCATTAGAAGTAGTTCTTGTCGAAATTAAGTGAAATCAAACCTCTAGATATTTTTTCTCATTGATATTATCTCAAGTGTGTTATTTGCTCATTAGTTTTCTTGGTTAATTTATTTAAGTTTGAAAAATCTCATATTTAATTTTCTAAATAAAGTCTAGCCTATTTTAATTAGAAGAATTGATATAATTTTCAATGCATACTCCCAGTGTAAATGATACTCTAATTATTATATATTAAAACTTGACATCGTGCACTTGCGATCAAGAAAATACGCAACACCTTCTCACGATCAAACGATGCGAGAATATTTTAAAACTTGAGAGAGAGAATTTCTAAAACCTAGGGGTGAGGCGGCTGTCAAAGAAGGGGTAGGGGAGAGAGAGTGTTGGCGTGAAACTAAGAGATTGGGGGAGGAAATTTTGACGTACAATCTGTAGTAAATTCTTGGGCCTAAAGTTGAACCAACAACTTAAAAAATACAAATTTTAAAATATCTCTCCCTAAACTCTTAAAATTTAATACCAAGCCCATATTTTAGATAGAAAGCTGCACAAATATCTTTTGAACTTAAAAAAATATATATTCATATAAAACACGCTTAACTTAAAATTTCTTAAACCTCGTTCATAGGTTAGTTTCGATTTTCTTCATTACTGGAATTAAACACATACCTGAAAAACATCAAGCTAACTTGCAACCATTAAATAGTAGGCAAATTACATAACATTAAGTTATTTAACAAAAATATTTAAAAATATATTTTTAACACCTAAAAATTCAAGTTTGAAACATAAAATCTCATGCAATATGCACGAAATCTTTTAAACTTAAATTTTAAATCATGAATTTATCACATAAAATCATTTAATTAAACATAATCTTTAAATCATAAATAAATTAAATAAAATAAATTATTCAAATTTCATTTAAAATCTCGTTAATACTCGTGACTGGATTTATGGATTTTTTGGGCGTTACACTGATTGATAAAAACTTTAGAAATTCTATTTTTATCAATTATCATTTTCTGTTCGGTTCTAATTTTGGAGACCAATTGAATTATTTTATTTTTAACATTTCAAATCGTCACAGTACATATATACCAAAATTTACATATTTCATCTTCTTCATCGAGCACTTAGAATTTTTCAAGCACTCTCTGCAAAAGTTATATTTTTGTAACCATAAAAATCACCTACTTTCTCATTTCTTTCAGAAATCTTTCAATGGCATCCTTATCACAACCCACTTATCTTATTAATGACATCTCTGTGGACTTCGAGTCCATCTACGTCATGGAGGATCAAGCCCTAGTTTGGGTCTTTCAACTATTGGAAGTTGCGGGACTGAGAAAATTTCTATCTATTGAGAATCTTGAATATTATGAAGACGAGATGCTGAAGCTATACCGTAATTGCTCAGTTAACAACGATGGAGAACTGGTTCTTTATATCCGAGGACATCCCTTGGTGGTTACAGAGGCATACTTTGTCGTCTTTTCTCTCTAACTCAAGAGGGACTATCCAGTCTCTCTGTTGTTCCAACTTAGCTATTGAAGAAATAAAGACTCTGTTTTCCGCAACTGGTGCTCCACTCAAGGTTTCAGACATCAAGAAGGATTTGAAATTGGAGTTTTAGGTGTTGGCTGACATGGTGTCCAAGGGGCTGTTGGCCAAGGTTGGTTCGTTCGTAGCCATGACTACAGAAAATTTCCAAGCTATGACTGTTATAGTCAAGGGGATTTCAGTCAACTGGGACACATCACATTCAATGTATTCAAGGCTATGATGTTCCCAGGAAATCAGTCTTTTGGTTTCGCTCTTCACATTATCCAATTGATTGAAGATGCAGGATCGTGATACTTGAATTCAATCAGCTGGCCAAATCCAAGAGACTAATTGTTGCAAGCATTTTCACTTTGAGGACTAAGGGTCAGTCACTCGCCTCGACTAAGGAGGCCTCAATTGAAGTTTTTCGGGTAACTGTTACCAAAGTTCCAAAAGCCACAAAAGTCACCAAGAAGACTAGTCATGTGGCACCCAGGCCAAGGAATCGTAGACGATTGGTCACTTCAGAGAGTGAAAATGACTAGGTAGAAGATGTTACTATTCCACCTTTGAGCAAGAATCCATGCACTACAAAAACAAAGCCTGTGGCTGAACCATCCGAGCTAATTCATATTGGAAAATAACTAGTCGTAGCTGAGTCCAGTCGAGCTCTAGAGTTGACTGACTCAATCGTAACTCCACCAAGTTCAGAGGCTGCTGAGCCTCGCTCAAAACGAAAATGCAAGGGTGGAAGAATGGCCTCCAAGGCTCCGTTCTAAGTTTTTAGTCCACCAGTCATTCTATCGACTCCACGTCCAATTGGTCCAGTCATCAGGGATCCAATTGAGTATACTCTATCCACACTCCATTTGATAGTCGATGAAGAAACGTGAAAGCTATCTACCATGCAGACACAAATTGATCTGATCGTAGATGAGGTAAATGAGTACGCAGAGACTCATCTTGAAAACTATTATGAATGGTATAATTTCAGGATGGATGTGTTTGCCCAAAAGTTCAAAAGTTCAGAAAGATTGAAGAAATTTATTTCCTTGGAACAAATGGTGCTAACTGAGGTCCAGTCTATCAAGGCCAATTTAACAGTCGAGAGGCGTGAATACTTTACCAATCATATGAAGGTGCGCAATCTCACTCAAATTTGTCAGAAACTACAAAACAATTATGATCCAACAAGCCCAACTGCTTTTGATGATGTGACTATTTTCGCACAACTGAACTCAGATCTACTCACTCTACAAATGAGAGTTCAGTTTTGGGAACAAGATCAAGAGCTTTTCATTCCTAATTTGCATAAAAGTTCTAAGAAACGAAGAAGCCCGATCATGATTCGGTTGTGGAACCTAATGTAGACACTTTTGGTGAACATTCAACTGACCAGGTTGAGGAATTGGTCACAGACCAACAAATCGAGTAAGTCAAGGAACCTGTGACTGAACATTCACAAGAAGATGTTGCTGATCCAATGTTGGTGATACCCATATCTATTTATTATCCAGATCAACAATAACTAACTCCTCCGGACAAGCCAGGGTCACTTCTCAACATTGATTATGTTTTAAAGACAGTGACTACAGACATTGAGCAGACTGCAACAATTGACAATAGTCAAGGTTTTGAAATTGAGATGGAAGAAGGACCTTCCATGTTTAAGGAACATGTAACTTTCTTTGAATTAACAACTGAACAGGAAGCCACTTCTCGAGAGCTCATGGATTTGACCTCTAGGATGCATAAGTCAAGTATTGATCCAGAACCTCAAAAAATTGAAGCATTTGGGACTGAAAACAATCAAGGACAACATAGACAACATCAATATGAAGAAATGGAGCAAATGGAAATCGAAATTACAAAGTAACCAGAGACAACTGGTGATCAAATCAAAATTTTTGAGAAAGAACAAAAACAGGAACATAGACTTGTATCAGAAGCAGAAAAAGATTCCAAGGAAACTGAGGCTACAAGTCATGGACAATAAACTGAATCTGAGCAAACAAGCGACTGAGATTTTGAAGATTCGAAACATAACTGAGAAAGCAAGGGATGAACCAAAAGTTTTGATGTAGAGAAACTAAACCTGGAACAGAAGCTGAGGAAGAAAAAGAACACCAAGAAAAGAATATTGGAATAGAGCAGCAAGGCAACATCATTGATACGGAGACTGAACAGCTTTTGACTGAACCTGAGGTTGAAAAATTCTCTGTGGAAGTAGAAAATGATACACTCATTCTACAAAAGAGCAACAAATAAGTACAGGGAAGGCTGGACCATCAAGAACAACTGATAACCAGCCCGATGAATAGATTCTTGAGGGTGACTACTCTCTGACTTAGATGATACTTTGGATTCCATTGAAGACACTTTGTCAGCTCTTACTACAAACATTTCAGCCATCAGGATAAAGCGATCTCATAACAATATTCATGTTGGAATTCTAAGATATTTCTTTACCAACGAGATGGGAAAATTTCATATTCAATTATCCAAACTTTGCAAAGCTATAGAAGTGGCAAATACCAATGCCTCCTCTATGGCACAGCTGATTCAAGCCCAGAAGCAGGCCAAAATTTGGTAGCGCTAAGTCGTGTTACGCCCAAATTACCCAACTCAATCAGATAAACAAATTATGCAGTAGTGTGAGTAGGGATCGTTTCCACAAGGAATGAGAAATTTATGTGTTCTAAAAACAAAGTAAAGGAGGGTTTGAATTTGAGATTAGCTACTAAAAATTTAAAAACAATATTTAATAAAATTCTAACAACTATCATGCAAGATTAAATTATAACGACAAAAGCAATGAGAAACAAGTCTTGGTATCGATCGACTACACCCTTGATATTTATTCATTCAATCATTGATTCTCTAAAAATAATTAATTCCATCAAATATTCATCATTGAAAATCAAATTCATGTTTTACCTTAATCTTAGTTAATTAGACACCAGCGTTCTAAATTAACCATTACCAATAAATCAACCTGGGATACCAGCAATCTAGATTTAAATTTAAGGTAAAATTCAAATGAGTAAAAATGACGAATCTAGACAACACAAATACCAGCGATTGTATTTAGCCTAGTCAATTGTTGTTCCTACGATTTAACAAATTCAACAGTAGAAAATATTAAACGCAGTTGCTTCGAAAATTAGTTGATTCAAACAATTACGGATTTGAATTCTAATTTATCTATAGTTTGCATAGTGAAATCCTAAGATGTCCAATTCGAAAATCTCACATACAAGCATGAAATAAAACAGAACAACTTTTGATACTCAATAAGAATTAAACACTGAAAAATTCGAATCTCATGAATAAACAAAATCATGGTCTTGTCTTCCTCAAGCAAGTTCTAAAGTTTAGCTACAACGATTCATGAAAAACCAAAGAAAAATCAAAAGAAAAGAAGAAATCTTGAGAAAGTTGGAATACAAAACCTAGCCGCCAAAGGAGAACTTCAAAATCTGATAATTAAAGTCAGAAAAACGGAATAAATAGCCTAATAAAAGTCTAGAGTCCAAAATAAAAGAGTTTCCAAAATTAAAATTTCTTCTACCAAACAGCGCCTCGCGCTCGATCGGTTACAGTCTGCCGATCGAGCGCGAGCAAAAATGTGATCCTACTATCCTTCAAATATAATGCGGCCGCTCGATCAGTATAATCTTTCAGATCGAGCGAGCCAAATTTCCAGCTCCTACTGTTCTGCTTCTTCAGACGGCCGCTCGATCGGGTGAACATTGTAGATCGAGCGGTCCACTTTTTCTTCAAAACTTCTCAGCATTTCCTTTTGCTCCATAGTTCATTCATACGTCCTCCAAAATGCACAACCTACACACAAAACCGAGAAACAAATCATGTAGACACACAAAATGCAATACAAACAAAATACGTAATTAAAATACATAAACGAATGCAAAACAACAACAAAATGACATTAAAATAAACAACACAAACACAACTATCAAGCAGTCTGATGTAAAGATAGAAACTTTTTCTAAATAAGTTCACTCTCGAAAGCTTTATGGTCGACAATTTCCTTACAGTAACCAATCAAATAAAAAACAGTCACCCATTGAGTTAAACAAGTCTTGCTTGCTACTCCAATGCCCCGTTCTAATCAATCTAGAGGTGGACATCAGAGCACTCAAGGCAGAGGATTTTTTTCCAGTTCAGGCCATCAGGGCACTCAAGGCAGAGGATTTTCTTCCAGTTCTAGTCATCAAGGCTAAAGCTCTCAAAGGAGTCATTATCGAAGATAGATTAATATTCTCTTATTTTATCTACACCTTCAGTCGTCATCTTATGTCTTTTATATATGTCTTTCAATGAAGTTCTCTTATTTTATCTACGAGCATCAGTTTTGTTTGACAAAAAAAAAAAAGGAAGACAACTATCGGATACAGTAATCAGTCTTGACACATAACATCAATCATACAAATACATAAAATTTTGCCTAAAAGACATTTAAAACTAAGTTTTGTCAAACAAAAAAAAAGGAAAAATTGTTGCATATTAATTAATCAGCTTTGGTGTTAAAAAATATCGTAAGGCAAAATTAAAGACTTAGTTAAGTAACTCAACTGGACAAAGTTGAACAACTAAACTGACATTACTTAACTGGACCAATCAGTCTAAGTCAAGAAAACAGTCTTAGCTTAACTGAAGTATCTATATGACTGAACTGAGATTACTCAAGATTGACGACTGTAACTAGCAATGGATTTGAAGACTTAATACCTCGACTGAACTCAGCACCTTGACTGAACCATAACTGGAAGTATCTTGATCAGTCAAGGGCGCTCAACTGAAGATTGGACGACTGACTGTTATGAGAGTATATTCAAGAAAGTCAATTACAGTCAACAAACATTCCCTAAACAAAACATTCCATCAAATTTGAATTACAACCATTTTTAAAAAAGGACAAAACACTGCGGATGTTGCAAAAATGTTATTGCGAAGGGTTGTACTATCTTCAGAATTTGTCTCCAAGAATTACAACACAAGGCAACGGGAATTTAATACGAAGAACATATATATTTGAAAGTAATTATGATCGTTGCAGATCGATGCCTATAAATAGGCTTCAAGATCACTAGTGGAAAGCTCTCTCGAATAGTCACGCATTAAAAACTATCTGTGATCAAGCATTCAGTCGAGTTACCAAAAATCTCAAGTATCACACTATTGTAAAAGCACACTCTTTCGATTCACTTATTTGATCATTAAGGATCATTTTGTGCTAGGTGTTTAAGCACTTCATTCATATTTTTAATATCAGTTGAGGATTGAATTTTGTATTGAGTGTAGAAGTTTTAGCTAAGGAAGTGTTAAGTCCTTGTTGAATTGGGGTTGTATAAATAATTGTATTGCTCAAATCTTATAGTATAACCTTTGAAGAAGAAGAAGTAACGACGTAGGAGATTTCATCTCCGAACATCCATAAACAACTGTTGTATTATTATTTTCATTCGATCTCTTGTTAGGTGTTCAATTTGTCTGTTGATCTTTTTCCGCACAAAAATTTGTTGATCAACTAATATTTACAAACAAGGAAGAAAAAAATTTGTCCAGTTTTCACCACGAATGAAAGTTATTAAATCGAAGAAAGGATAATGTAGTGACTCACACCGTGATCACCTACTAATCAGAAACTTAAGCATACATTTTAACTTAACAATTCAAATAATAAGAATTAACAGCGAAATCCATACAAAATCCTCAAGAAAACATAATTATAATATAACCATATCAAAAATCCAAATGTATCAACTCGAATACATAATAATCAAAATCTTAGACAAACATCTCTGCTGGTCATCAATCGCCTAAGCCCTGCTGAAACCACCCGCCTCATCCAACCGCAAACCTTCCCCATAGAATAGGGTGTCCAGAACAACAAAGTATGGGGATGTGAGCATAAAACGCTCAGTACGAGAGTATGAGTATACAGTATTAAATGTGCATGTAGGCAAGTGAACTGGGTACCAAGACACTCAGGTCAAGAAATAAGCTCATAGACCAGGCCCAGGGTATATAGCACGTTGTGCCGTCGCATCAGGAGGTGGCTCATATATCCAGTGGATAATGGTGACCTGATATTAGTACAAGTGTCCAACCATAACGATGACTTGATACAAGACTTACGTATACAACCATCCATAACTCGTAGGGTGAGCGCCCTACTACTACAGGATATCTCAAAGATACTGGACCAATATGCTCACGTATGCAACATACAGTCATGACATGCTGAATCATATATATCATGCAATCACATAATACATGCAAACACATAATACATGCGTACTCAATCTGTATATCTCGAATAATACTTTCATACCTCATATATTAAGGCAAGCTAGACCAGCTCTAAGTCCAAGCCTACAGTCCGCACTACAATGCAAAGTACTCATGCATTATAATATTATTCTAAAAGCCTTAACTAAGATATAACATAATCCTTATTTACTATAAGGACCTAGAGCTATACCTGCGTCCATCGTCAGCCCATTGATGATGACTGCCCCAGAACTTGGGCACCTCTCCGCCGCAACCACGGAGCACCTCGCCAACACCCGAACCAAGCCTAGGAAGGCTGGAAAACACCTAGAAGACCGTATAATTGAGAGAGAAACTCTGATTTGGTGCAAATAAAATGAGGCCTTGGATGGCTTATTTATAGGCGGAGATCAAACGCTCCGATCGGGAGATCGGACGCTCTTATCCTTGCATGTTCAACACGTCACTGCATGCACAGTTCGGAAGCTCTGATCCCTACTTCAGAGGCTCCGAACTGCTACGTGTCCATTCCACCTTGACACCTCAAAACTTGCATGGCCTAACTGAGATCGGACGGTTCGATCTTGGGTTTGAACGCTTCAATCCGTCTGTAGCCTCCGATCCAAGGATTCTTGCCTCCGAAGGGTACCGACCCTTTGATCCGAGTTCGGATGCTCCGAACTCACCTTGGCCAAATTTCCGAAAAATTGTCCAATTAAATCCAAATTAAGCCTCTAATCCTTGCTTAAACATTTTTACTTAATTAATCTTATAAAATGGAGCCGAGCTACCACATTCTCCCCCTATTTAAGGTATTTCGTCCTCAAACAATCTTAAGTACTGAATGCAATAAAATTATAAATAAACATCTTTTATTCAAACTGAACATTTTACAAGATACAACTAAAATACAACATTTTCAAAACAACTATGGATAGTCTGTACGCATACGGATCTCAAGTTCCCAAGTGGCTTCTTCAATGTCTCGGCGTTGCCACTGAACTAGAACAAGAGGAATGTTCTTGTTACGTAAGACTTTATCCTTATGACCTATGATACGCAAATGTCTCTCCAAATATGTCAAATCTGTATCCAACTGTACTTCAGACGGCTGTAAAATATGAGACTCATCTGCCGCATACCTTTGTAACTATGATACATGGAATACATCATGGATACTTGACAGATATGGCGGTAACGCCAGTCTGTAAGCCAAATCTCTAACACTTTCTTGGATATCAAATGGACCAATGAACCTAGGAGATAGCTTACCCTTGAGCCCGAATCTCAAAATCCTAAGAAATGGTGAAAATTTCAAGAACACCATCTCACCCACCTCAAACTGTAAAGGCCTGCGCTTAACATTTGCATAGCTAGCCTGTCGATCCTGCGCAGTCTTCATTCGCTTCTTGATCTGTCCAACAATATCAATAGTCTGCTAGACTAACTCTGGTCCCTCTACCTGTCTCTCCCCCAATTTTTCCCAGAACAGTGGAGTACGACATCGTCTCCCGTATAACGCCTCAAAATGAGTCATCCCAATACATGCATGCAACATATCCTCCAGAGTACGAATTGTGCGCTCTGACTGCCCATCAGTCTCTGGGTGATATGCAGTACTCAAGCTAAGAGTAGTACCCATAGCGCGCAGAAGACTCCCCCAGATCTGGAAGTAAACCTGGGGTCTCGATCACTGACTATGATCACAGGAACTCCGTACAATCGAACAATCTCCTGGATGTACAAACGTGTCCTCCTGTAAAAACTATAGTCCAAGTTATAAGGAATGAAATGCGCTGACTTGGTAAGTCGGTCCACCACAATCCAGATAGAATCACAATTCCTCGAGGACACCGGTAAATGGGTCACGAAGTCCATCGTGATCAACTCTCATTTCCACTCAGGAATAGGTAAATTGTGAAGCAACCCTCCAGGTCGTCGATGCTCTGTCTTGACCTGCTGAAACACCAAACATCTCGAAACATACTAATACACATTTCTCTTCATTCCCTTCCACCAGAACCTAGTACGCAAATCCTTGTACATCTTGTTTCTTCCTGGATGAATACTCAACTTAGAACAATGAGACTAAGATAAAATCTCCTCCCTCAGATTATCATCCTCCGAAACAACAATACGGCTAGACAAACAAAGAAAACCATCTGACTGATAGTGAAATCCAGACGTACTATCATATCTGGCTAAAAGAGCCAAACGCTGGGTCTTCGGGTCAGACATCTGAGCATCTCGAACCCAAGAATACAAAGCTGGCTCAGATAAAATCGTAAACATCTGGATACCCTGCATACCTTTCTTATGCTTTAAGGTATACCTTGAAGAACAACAATCTTCAATTGCACGGGTCACTGAACAAGTCTGAAGTGCGAACACTCGCACCTTGCAACTTAAGGCAACAACAGTGAGATTAGCAGCTCCTGGATGGTACTTAATTTCACAGCCATAATCTTTCAGCAAATCCATCCAAAATCTCAGTCTCATGTCCAACTCTGCCTGATTGAACAGATCTTGAGACTCTTGTGATTTGTGAAGATCTCAAATCCCTCGCCATATAGATAATGACGTCAGATCTTCAATGCAAAGACAATAGCTGCTAACTCAAGATCATGCACTAGATAATTATTCTCATGAACTTTCAACTGTCTAGAGGCGTATACAATCACATGCCTGTTCTGAGTCAGAACACATCCCAGTCCCTGAAGAGAAGTGTAGTGACCCGTAACCCAACAAAGTGATTAAGGGATTAATTATCAAAAAGTAAGCTAATTAGGCCAAGAGCAGATCGGACTCTCCGAAGTGGAGATCGGAGGCTCCGATCGTGATCAAAGGATCCGAAGCAATGATCGGAGGCTCCGAATGGGATCGGATGCTCCATCGGCATGTTTGGACGGTCCGGACAGGGATAGGGCTTATATCATCGTATACTTCAGCAAGCTGACGTCATGTCTGATGTGTGGATGGGACATCAGATGATACGAAGTCGGGATCGGATGCTGCGATCGTATTCAAAGGCTCCAAACCATGTTCGGACGATCCGAACTCCATCTATAAATAGAGGCGCAAGGAGTCATTTTCAATCGCACCGAGTTCCCTCTTCTCTCTGTTTTCTAGGCTTCTAACTTAGATCTAGGAATTTCTACACTTCCTATTGGGATTCCGGATGTGGCATAGCGATCCCGGCGTCGTAGCAGAGCTGTGGCCTAGTTTCGAGTCTATTGACAGCAAAGGGCTGACGACGGACGCATGTATAACTTTGGCTTCCTAAAAATATTTAGAAGTATGCAATAGCTTAGTTAAGGCTTTTAGAGCTTAATTATTCATGCATGGGTATTTTCATTGTAGTGGCAGTAGACTGGACTAATAGGCTTGGAGTCTAGACCGGTGGTGCTAGGAATTGCCTTCAGTTGTTAGAGGTACGTAAGTACTGACCGAGATAGCCGGCATGATATATGTATGCTTATATGTTGCATTTTCATGTGCATGGTTTCATATGTTTTACTACTTTAGCACATGCATGACTTTGACGTGAGACTGCATCCCGTACGATGTGAGTCTAGAACGTTTCCATCGATGATGAGTTACTCCTTATGGATTCGTTTCTGGGGACGCTCAGCCCCTGGTTTTGCTATCACTAGGAGCGACCACGACGGTGGAGTAGACGCTATAGTGGATAAGAGAATACGAGTACCTGGCGGAGTCACTCTCTTAGCACGGTACTGTGTATTCATGGCGCCCTGAGAAATTGTATTACTATGATTTTAAATACATTTGCGTGCTGCATATTAGTTTATATATATCATTGCTTATGTATTGAGCGTAGTCGCTCACGCCTCTGTTTTTGGGTATTGTGGTATACCTTGTGGGGGGGCAGGTTTGAGGCTGGACGATCCAGACGGCTTTCAGCAGAATTGAGGATTTGAGAGAGTGAGGTTTAGAGGGTAGGGATTTGTTTACCCTGAACCTTCGATTTGGTTGTATGAGAGTATTTATACATTCTGTTATCGTCGGTTTATTCTGCCAATTGGATTTGTTGTATTTTAAATTATCCTCTCTTTACGCTTTAAGTATTTATTTGCATGCGCTTTATTAAACTCTGATTAGGTAGTGGATCCATGTAGGTTCGCTACAAGATGCATCAAGGAACACCACATAACCTCCAGATCTAGACGGTAAAGCCATCATAGGCACATAAGTCAATCGTCTATGAAGCTCACAGAAATTTTCTTCACATTCTGAGGACCACTCAAATTTCACGCTCTTCCGAGTAAGTTGTGTCAGAGGTCGAGCTAGCTGCAAGAAATTCGCGATAAAGAGACAATAATATCCTGCTAGACCCAAAAAACTACGGATCTCAGCTACCGTCATTGGACGCGACCAATTCATTACAGCCTCAATCTTGCTCGGATTCACAGAAACTCCATCCTTGAATATAATGTGGCCAAGAAATACTACTCGATCTGGCCAGAACTCACACTTACTGTAGTAGCCCATAACCAAAATCAGTGATTAAGGAATTAATCAACGCTAATTAAATATATTGGGTACCGGACGGATCGGAAGCTCCGATGCAGGATCGGACATTCCGATCGAGATCGGAAGATCCGATGCAGGATCGGAAGCTCCGATGGTATTACGTCAGGCATGACGTGTGGCAGGATCGGAAGCTCCGATCGCCCCTATCCAAATTCAACCAGTGATATTTTACACGTGGCAGATGAGGATCTTCGGAAGCTCCGATGGCAGGATCGGAGGTTCCGATCGATGTCTATAAATAGAAGGCCGAGGCTTCACTTTCAATTGCCAATTCCGAGAATCCCTCTCTATTCTAGGCATATTTGAGTAGTTCTAGTCTTCATAGACTTGACCCGGCGTTTGATAGTCGTAGTGGAGTTGTGCCCAAGTTCTGGAGGCATCGACATCAAAGGGCTAACGACGAACGAAGGTATAGCTTTTGCTTCCTATAAATATTTAGGAGTATGCAATAGCTTAGTTAAGGCTTTTAGAGCACTATAATGATAGTAGTATCATTTGGCAGTGTAGAGCAGACTATAGGCGTGGACCTAGAGTTGATAGAGCTTGCACTGATTTGAGGTACGAAAGTACTGTTCGAGATATCCTGACTGAGTATGCATGTATTATGTGACTGCATGGTTTATATGTCATTGACTTATGTTGCATTCATTTGCATACTGAGCTATCTCCTTCGAGATGTCTATTAGTAGGGTTGTACCCTATCCTGTTAGTGGATGGACTTCCTTGGCTTTGGGTCCGGTAAATCCACTGGTATTATGGTATGGGAGCCACCTCCTGAAGCGATCACACAGCGTGCTACATACCAGGGTCTGGTCTGTCTTTGTTATATGATCCTTGACCTCGAGTTCATAGGGAGTTCACTTTGCATGCATGTATACTCATACTCTCGTATTGAGCATTTTATGCTCACGTCTTGTACTCTGTGTTTCTGGACACCCTATTCCATGGGGCAGGTTTGCGATTGGATGAGGCTGGTGGATCCAAGAGGGGCTAGGCAGTGGTTGGCCAGCTGGAGCTTCGCCTAGGTTTTATTCTGTTGTTATTGGATTGATACAACTATTCGATTTGGTTGTATTATATTTGGGTATTTACAGATTCCTTTACTTTGTATTATATAATGTCTATGTTTTCTGCAGCTTAATTCTGATTACTGTTTTGTTTAAGTTAATTGCATGCCTAAGTTCTGTTTAGTAGGTGATCTGGGTAAGGGTCACTACATTTATGGTATCAGAGCATGCAAAGTATTCTTGGGATTTAGATTCTACATAAGATAACCGTTAGGTTAATTTTGTAGATGGCAGATCGTGATGACCAGAGTTCTCATGGCAGTATTTGTGGGCGTTGGGGTGATGCCGATCGGGAGCCTCGTCGGGAACGCCGCCATCGTCATCGAGATGAGGACCGTTTCAGTGTACGTCGATTCTTGCAGATGGGGCCTAAGCCCTTGGTTGGAGGTGAGTCTCCAGAGGATGCGGAGAACTGGTTAGACCGCATGGAGACGACTTTTTAGACTTTCCACTGCACCGAGGAACAGAAGATGGAGACCCTTGGTTATCTTCACGATGGACGTGCGCGCAGGTGGTGGAGGTTTACTTCTGCACCTTTTGTTGCGGCGAGAGGAGTGGCCACCTGGGCCGAGTTCCGCACGGCTTTTCAGAAGCTGTATTTTTCTCCTGCACTCCGTCAGTCGAAGGCGGGCGAGCTACTGAGTCTGCGACAAGGAGCCATGTCTATTGATGAGTATCAGCAGAAGTTCTTTGATCTGCTATCCTATTGCCCCGAGATTGCTGATAGCTCTGGGATGAAGTATAATCTGTTCCTTCAGGGCCTTAACCCTGAGATCCATGAGCGTGTGGCGGTCGGCGATGACATGTCCTACGAGGGTTTGGTGAGCCATTGTCACCAGGTAGAGGACAGCATTCGACGGAACAGGTCTTTCTCTCAGTCGAGACATGCTAGTTCTTTGGGTCCCCATGCCCAATCTTTCAAGAAGTCTGGATCTACTTCTTCCTCTGGTTCTGGAGGTGTTGTCCATTTCGGAAATAAGGACAAGTGTGATCACTGTGGGAAGAACCATCCATCCGACCGTTGCCGTAGAGCTTCTGGAGCTTGTTTTCGTTGTGGTGAGGTGGGTCATATCCGGAGGGATTGTCCACTATCTGAGGGAGGCGGTTCTGGTTCTGGTTCTGGTTCAGGATCTGGTTCTCAGGCCACCATTCAGCAGAGATCGCAGGGACAGCCAGCTAGGAGTTCTCATTTGAGGCCACGAGCTTCTGGCCAGGTGTTTGCCTTGAGGCATGATCAGGCTGTGGAGGAGAATGAGAAAGTCATCGCAGGTACATTTCTGCTTTATGGTATACCTGCTCTTGTACTTATTGACACTAGTGCATCTCATTCCTTCATTTCTGCACGTTTTGTTAAGAGGCATAAGTTACCATGCATTGCACTAGACGTAGTGATGTCTGTTTCTACTCCGACGGGCCATTCTGCTTTGGCTAAGCGTCTAGTGATGGGTTGCCCTTTAAAGTTTGAGGGGAACATTCTGTTAGCAAATCTCATGGTTCTTGCGATGGACGACTTTGATTGCATTCTGGGAATAGATATGTTGACTACCTTTCGAGCTTCAGTGGACTGCTACCAGATATTAGTACGCTTTCATCCGGAGGGAAGTGATAGCTGGTTTTTCTAAGGAGAGGGAGCGCGACCCCCGATGCCTTTGGTATCAGCTTTGAGAGCCTGTCGAGCTCTAGAGTCTGGCGGGGAAGGCTACCTTATCTATGCAGTTGATTTGTCTGCTGAGAGCGTTGGGATAGAGAGTATTCCTGTTGTGGATGAATTCCCAGATGTATTTCCTGGTGAGATTCCGGGTTTTCCTCCTGTTAGGGAAGTCGAGTTTGGCATAGAGTTGATGCCGGGTACTTTGCCTATTTCTCGAGCACCGTATCGTCTGGCTCTATCAGAGATGCGTGAGTTGAAGAATCAGCTACAGGATCTTTTGGACAAGGGGTACATTCGTCCTAGTGTATCTCCTTGGGGAGCTCCTGTTCTTTTTGTAAAGAAGAAGGATGGGTCTATGCGGTTGTGCATTGACTATCGTCAGCTGAATCGAGTCACTGTGAAGAACAAGTATCCTTTGCCTCGTATTGATGACTTGTTTGATCAGCTGCAGGGCACTTCAGTTTACTCCAAGATTGACTTGAGATCTGGGTATCATCAGTTGAGAGTCCGAGATCAGGACGTAGCCAAGACTGCATTCCGTACTCGCTATGGGCATTACGAGTTTCTAGTGATTCCATTCGGTTTGACTAATGTGCCGGCTATATTCATGGACCTGATGAACCGTGTCTTCAGGGAGTATTTGGATAAGTTTGTCGTGGTTTTCATTGACGACATCTTGGTGTATTCGAGTAATACAGAAGAGCATGTTTCTCACTTGCGGTTGGTACTGCAGACTCTTCGAGATGAGCAGTTGTACGCCAAGCTGAGCAAGTGTGAGTTCTGGATGGATCGAGTGGTCTTTCTTGGCCATATCATATCTAGGGAGGGGATTTCTGTTGATCCAAGCAAGATTGAGGCGGTGCTTAATTGGTCGCGTCCGACGACGGTTGCTGAGATCCGTAGATTTCTGGGTCTAGCAGGATATTATCGTCGCTTCATTTTGAATTTCTCTCAGCTAGCTCGACCTTTGACGCAGCTTACCCGCAAGGGTGTGGATTTTGAGTGGTCCTCCGAGTGTGAGGAGAACTTCTGTGAGCTTCGACGGCGGTTGACTTCTGCACCGGTGTTGGCATTACCGTCAGGATCTGGAGGGTATGTGGTGTACACTGATGCTTCTCTTCAGGGGTTAGGTTGTGTCCTGACTCAGAATGGGCATGTGACCGCATACGCTTCTAGACAGCTGAAGCTTCACGAGGAAAACTACCCAGTCCATGATTTGGAATTGGCAACCATTGTGTTCGCTTTGATGATCTGGCGTCATTATCTGTATGGCGAGAAATTTGAGATCTTCACCGACCATAAGAGTCTCAAGTATTTGTTCACTCAGGCGGAGTTGAACATGAGGCAAAGATGTTGGATGGACTTGCTTAAGGACTATGATTGCGAGATTAAGTACCATCCGGGAGCTGCTAATCTCACCGCTGATGCATTGAGTCGCAAGGTGCGACTATCCGCACTTCGGACTTGTTCGATGTCTAGTGCGATCAGTGACTGTTGTACTTCAGGATATACTTTCAAGCATAAGAAAGGTATGCAGAGTATCCAGATATTTGCGATATTATTTGAGCTAACTTTGTATTTGCGAATTCGAGATGCTCAGATGTCTGATTCGAAGACCCAGCGTTTAGCTCGTCTAGCTAACGAGGGTAGTTCATCTGGATTTCATTATCTGTCAGATGGCTTTCTGTGTTTGTCTGGTAGGCTTGTGATTCCGCAGGATGTAGATTTGCGAGAGGAGATTTTGTCTCAGGGGCATCGCACTAAGTTGAGTATTCATCCTGGGAGCAATAAGATGTACAAGGATCTACGTACTCATTTCTGGTGGAAGGGAATGAAACGCAGTATTTATTAGTTTGTTTTGAGATGTTTGGTGTGTCAACAGGTCAAGGCAGAGCACCGACTACCTGGAGGATTGCTTCACAGTCTGCCTATTCCTGAATGGAAATGGGAGTTTATCACAATGGACTTTGTGACCCATTTGCCGGTATCCCCGAGGAACTGTGATGCTATCTGGGTTGTGGTGGACCGACTCACCAATTCAGCGCATTTCATTGCCTATAGCCAGGAGTACAATGTGGATCGTATGGCTCGGTTGTACATTCAGGAGATCGTTCGACTTCATGGAGTGCCGGTGAGCATTGTCAGCGATCGGGACCCCAGGTTTACTTCTAGATTCTGGGGGACTGTTCAGCGTGCGATGGGTACTACTCTCAGTATGAGTACTGCCTATCATCCGAAGACTGATGGTCAGTCAGAGCGCACTATCCATACTTTGGAGGATATTCTTAGAGCGTGCGTCATGAATTTTGGTTCAGCCTGGCAGGATCATTTGCCATTGATCGAGTTCGCATACAACAACAGCTATCATACTAGCATTGGGATGGCACCTTTTGAGGCATTGTACGGGCGACGTTGTCGTACTCCACTCTTCTGGGAAGAAGTGGGGGAGAGACAGGCTGAGGGACCGGAAATTATCCAGCAGGCGGTAGACATTGTTGATCAGATCAAGAAACGGATTAAGACTGCACAGGATCGTCAGGCCAGCTATGCTAACACTAAGCATAGGCCTTTGCAGTTCGATGTCGGGGAGAAAGTTTTTTTGAGAGTGTCAACTTTCTGCAAGATTCTCAGATTTGGCCTTAAGGGCAAGTTGTCTCCCAGGTTTATCGGTCCGTTTGAGATCTTGGAGATCATTGGCGATTTTTGGCTTATCGACTAGCTTTGCCACCGCATCTTTCCAGTATTCACGACGTGTTCCACATATCTCTGTTGTGATGGTATGTGGCGGATGAGTCTCATATTCTGCAGCGGTCTGAGGTTCAGGTGAGCAAGGATTTGACCTATGTTGAGAAACCTATTCGTATCCTGGATCATAAGGATAAGGTCTTGAGAAACAAAGTCATTCCTTTGATTTTAGTTCAGTGGCAGCGCCAAGGCACTGAAGAAGCTACTTGGGAGCTTGAGGATAGGATGCGTGAAGACCATCCTGAGTTGTTTTAATTTCATTCTTAAGTTGTATTCAGTTTCAAACTCTGTAAATGTTTGATTTGAATAAAGAATGTTTCTGATTTCTGTATTACATTCGGTACTTAAGATCTTATTTCGAGGACGAAATATCTTAAGTGGGGGAGAATGTAGTAGCTCGTAACCAAAATCAGTGATTAAGGGATTAATCAACGCTAATTAAATAGATTGGGTACCGGACGGATCGGAAGATCCGATGCAGGATCGGACGTTTCGATCGAGATCGGAAGCTCCGATGCAGGATCGGACGTTCCGATCGAGATCGGAAGCTCCGATGGTATTACGTCAGGCATGACGTGTGGCAGGATCGGAAGCTCCGATCGCCCCTATCTGAAGTCAACCAGTGATATTTTGACACGTGGCAGATGAGGATCTTCGAAAGCTCCGATGGCAGGATCGAACGTTCCGATCGAAGATCGGAAGTTCCAATCGAGGATCAAAGGTTCCGATCGATGTCTATAAATAGAAGGTCGAGGCTTCACTTTCAATTGCCAATTCCGAGAATCCCTCTCTATTCCAGGCATATTTGAGTAGTTCTAGTCTTCATAGACTTGACCCGGGGATTGGCGAGGCGTTTGATAGTCGTAGCGGAGTTGTGCCCAAGTTCTGGAGGCATCGACATCAAAGGGCTAACGACGGACGAAGGTATAGCTTTTGCTTCCTATAAATATTTAGGAGTATGCAATAGCTTAGTTAAATCTTTTAGAGCACTATAATGATAGTAGTATCATTTGGCAGTATAGAGCAGACTCTAGGCGTGGACCTAGAGTTGATAGAGCTTGCACTGATTTGAGGTACGAAAGTACTATTCGAGATTTCCTGACTGAGTATGCATGTATTATGTGACTGCATGGTTTATATGTCATTGATTTATGCTGCATTCATTTGCATACTGAGCTATCTCCTTTGAGATGTCTATTAGTAGGCTTGTACCCTATCCTGTTAGTGGATGGACTTCCTTGGCTTTGGGTCCGGTAAATCCACTGGTATTATGGTATGGGAGCCACCTTCTAAAGCGACGACACAACGTGCTACATACCAGGGCCTGGTCTGTCTCTGTTATCTGATCCTTGACCTCGAGTTCATAGGGAGTTCACTTTGCATGCATGTATACTCATACTCTCGTACTGAGCGTTTTATGCTCACGTCTCGTACTCTGTGTTTCTGGACACTCTATTCCATAGGGTAGGTTTGCGATTGGATGAGGCAGGTGGATCCAAGAGGGGCTAGGCAGTGGTTGGCCAGCTGAAACTTCGCCTAGGTTTTATTCTGTTGTTATTGGATTGATACAACTATTCGATTTGGTTGTATTATATTTGGGTATTTACAGATTCCTTTACTTGGGATTGTATAATGTCTATGGTTTCCGCAGCTTAATTCTGATTACTGTTTTGATTAAGTTAATTGCATGCCTAAGTTCTGTTTAGTAGGTGATCCGGGTAAGGGTCACTACATTTATGGTATCAGAGCATGCAAAGTATTCTTGGGATTTAGATTCTACATAAGATAACCGTTAGGTTAATTTTGTAGATGGCAGATCGTGATGACCAGAGTTCTCATGGCAGTATTGGTGGGTGTTGGGTTGATGCCGACTGGGAGCCTCGTCGGGAATGCCGCCATCGTCATCGAGATGAGGACCGTTTCAGTGTACGTCAATTCTTGCAGACGGGGCCTAAGCCCTTGGTTGGAGGTGAGTCTCCGGAGGATGCGGAGAACTGGTTAGACCGCATGGAGACGACTTTTTAGACTTTCCACTGCATCGAGGAACAGAAGATGGAGACCCTTGGTTATCTTCAGGATGGACGTGCGCGCAGGTAGTGGAGGTTTACTTCTGCACCTTTTGTTGTGGCGAGAGGAGTGGCCACCTGGGCCGAGTTCCGCACGGCTTTTCAGAAGCTGAATTTTCCTCCTGCACTCCGTCAGTCGAAGGCGGGCGAGGTACTGAGTCTGCGACAGGGAGCCATGTCTATTGATGAGTATCAGTAGAAGTTCTTTGATCTGCTATCCTATTGCCCCGAGATTGCTGACAGCTCTGGGATGAAGTATAATTTATTTCTTCAGGGCCTTAACCCTGAGATCCACGAGCGTGTGGCGGTCGGCGATGACATGTCCTACGAGGGTTTGGTGAGCCGTTGTCACCAGGCAGAAGACAGCATTCGACGGAACAGGTCTTTCTCTCAGTCGAGACCTGCTAGTTCTTTGGGTCTCCGTGCCCAATCTTTCAAGAAGTCTGGATCTACTTCTTCCTCTGGTTCTGGAGGTGTTGTCCATTTCGGAAAGAAGGACAAGTGTGATCACTGTGGGAAGAACCATCCATCCGACCGTTGCCGTAGAGCTTCTGGAGCTTGTTTTTGTTGCGGTGAGGTGGGTCATATCCGGAGGGATTGTCCACTATCTGGGGGAGGCGGTTCTGGTTCTGGTTCTGGTTCAGGATCTGGTTCTCAGGCCACCGTTCAGCAGAGGTCGCAGGGACAGCCTGCTAGGAGTTCTCATTTGAGGCCATGAGCTTCTGGCCAGGTGTTTGCCTTGAGGCATGATCAGGCTGTGGAGGAGAATGAGAAAGTCATCGTAGGTACATTTCTACTTTATGGTATACCTGCTCTTGTACTTATTGACACTGGTGCATCTCATTCCTTCATTTCTGCACGTTTTGTTAAGAGGAATAAGTTACCATGCATTGCACTAGATGTAGTGATATCTGTTTCTACTCCGACGGGCCAATCTGCTTTGGCTAAGCGTCTAGTGATGGGTTGCCCTTTAAAGTTCGAGGGAAACATTCTGTTATCGAATCTCATGGTTCTTGCGATGGACGACTTTGATTGCATTCTGGGAATAGATATGTTGACTACCTATCGAGATTCAGTGGACTGCTACCAGAGATTAGTACGCTTTCATCCGGAGGGGAGTGATAGCTGGTTTTTCTATGGAGAGGGAGCGCGACCCCCGATGCCTTTGGTATCAGCTTTGAGAGCCTGTCGAGCTCTAGAGTCTGGCGGGGAAGGCTACCTTATCTATGCAGTTGATTTGTCTGCTGAGAGCGTTGGGATAGAGAGTATTCCTGTTGTTGATGAATTCCCAGATGTATTTTCTGATGAGATTCCGGGTTTTCCTCCTGTTAGGGAAGTCGAGTTTCGCATAGAGTTGATGCCGGGTACTTTGCCTATTTCTCGAGCACCGTATCGTCTGGCTCCGTCAGAGATGCGTGAGTTGAAGAATCAGCTACAGGATCTTTTGGACAAGGGGTACATTCGTCCTAGTGTATCTCCTTGGGGAGCTCCTGTTCTTTTTGTAAAGAAGAAGGATGGGTCTATACGGTTGTGCATTGACTATCGTCAGCTGAATCGAGTCACTGTGAAGAACAAGTATCCTTTGCCTCATATTGATGACTTGTTTGATCAGCTACAGGGCACTTCAGTTTACTCCAAGATTGACTTGAGATCTGGGTATCATCAGTTGAGAGTCCGAGATCAGGACGTAGCCAAGACTGCATTCCGTACTCGCTATGGGCATTACGAGTTTCTAGTGATGCCATTCGGTTTGACTAATGTGTCGGCTATATTCATGAACCGTGTCTTCAGGGAGTATTTGGATAAGTTTGTCGTGGTTTTCATTGACGACATCTTGGTGTATTCGCGTAATACGAAAGAGCATGTTTCTCACTTGCGGTTGGTACTGCAGACTCTTCGAGATGAGTAGTTGTACGCCAAGCTGAGCAAGTGTGAGTTCTGGATGGATCGAGTGGTCTTTCTTGGCCATATCATATCCAGGGAGGGGATTTCTGTTGATCCAAGCAAGATTGAGGCGGTGCTTAATTGGTCGCGTCCGACGACGGTTGCTGAGATCCGTAGCTTTCTGGGTCTAGCAGGATATTATCGTCGCTTCATTTTGAATTTCTCTCAGCTAGCTCGACCTTTGACGCAGCTTACCCGCAAGGGTGTGGATTTCTAGTGGTCCTCCAAGTGTGAGGAGAACTTCTGTGAGCTTCGACGGCGGTTGACTTCTACGCCGGTGTTGGCATTACCATCAGGATCTAGAGGGTATGTGGTGTACACTGATGCTTCTCTTCAGGGGTTAGGTTGTGTCCTGACTCAGAATGGGCATGTGATCGCATACGCTTCTAGACAGCTGAAGCTTCACGAGGAAAACTACCCAGTCCATGATTTGGAATTGGCAGCCATTGTGTTTGCTTTGAAGATCTGGCGTCATTATCTGTATGTCGAGAAATTTGAGATCTTCACCGACCATAAGAGTCTCAAGTATTTGTTCACTCAGGAGGAGTTGAACATGAGGCAATGAGATTGGATGGACTTGCTCAAGGACTATGATTGCGAGATTAAGTACCATCCGGGAGCTGCTAATCTCACCGCTGATGCATTGAGTCGCAAGGTGCGACTATCCGCACTTCAGACTTGTTCGATTTCTAATGCGATCAATGACTGTTGTACTTCAGGATATACTTTCAAGAATAAGAAAGGTATGCAGAGTATCCAGATGTTTGCGATATTTTCTGAGCTAGCTTTGTATTCGCGAATTCGAGATGCTCAGATGTTTGATTCGAAGACCCAGCATTTAGCTCGTCTAGCTAACGAGGGTAGTTCGTCTGGATTTCATTATCAGTCATATGGCTTTCTGTGTTTGTCTGGTAGGCTTGTGATTCCGCAGGATGTAGAGTTGCGAAAGGAGATTTTGTCTCAGGCGCATCGCACTAAGTTGAGTATTCATCCTGGGAGAAACAAGATGTACAAGGATCTACGTACTCGTTTCTGGTGGAAGGGAATGAAATGCAGTGTTTATCAGTTTGTTTCGAGATGTTTGGTGTGTCAACAGGTCAAGGCAGAGCACCGACTACCTGGAGGATTGCTTCACAGTCTGCCTATTCCTGAATGGAAATGGGAGTTTATCACAATGGACTTTGTGACCCATTTGCCGGTATCCCCGAGGAACTGTGATGCTATCTGGGTTGTGGTGGACCGACTCACCAAGTCAGCGCATTTCATTGCCTATAGCCGGGAGTACAATGTGGATCGTATGGCTCGGTTGTACATTCAGGAGATCGTTCGACTTCATGGAGTCCGGTGAGCATTGTCAGCGATCGGGACCCCAGGTTTACTTCTAGATTCTGGGGGACTATTCAGCGTGCAATGGGTACTACTCTCAGTATGAGTACTGCCTATCATCCGGAGACTGATGGTCAGTCAGAGCGCACTATCCGTACTTTGGAGGATATTCTTAGAGCGTGCGTCATGGATTTTGGTTCAGCCTGGCAGGATCATTTGCCATTGATCGAGTTCGCGTACAACAACAGCTATCATACTAGCATTGGGATGGCACCTTTTGAGGCGTTGCACGGGCGAAGTTGTCGTACTCCACTCTTCTGGGAAGAAGTGGGGGAGAGACAGGCTGAGGGACCGGAAATTATCCAGTAGGCAGTAGACATTGTTGATCAGATCAAGAAATGGATTAAGACTGCACAGGATCTTCAGGCCAGCTATGCTAACACTAAGCGTAGGCCTTTGCAGTTCGATGTCGGGGAGAAAGTGTTTTTGAGAGTGTCACCTTTCCGCAGGATTCTCAGATTTGGCCTTAAGGGCAAGTTGTCTCCCAGGTTTATCGGTCCGTTTGAGATCTTGGAGATCATTGGCAATTTGGCTTATCGACTAGCTTTGCCACCGCATCTTTCCAGTATTCACGACGTGTTCCACATATCTCTGTTGCGACGGTATGTGGCGGATGAGTCTCATATTCTACAGCGGTCTGAGGTTCAGGTGAGCAAGGATTTGACCTATGTTGAGAAACCTATTCGTATCCTAGATTATAAGGATAAGGTCTTGCAAAACAAAGTCATTCCTTTGGTTTTAGTTCAGTGACAGTGCCGAGGCACTGAAGAAGCTACTTGGGAGCTTGAGGATAGGATGCGTGAAGACCATCCTGAGTTGTTTTGATTTCATTCTTAAGTTGTATTCAGTTGCAAACTCTGTAAACGTTTGATTTGAATAAAGAATGTTTCTGATTTCTGTATTACATTCGGTACTTCAGATCTGATTTCGAGGACGAAATATCTTAAGTGGGGGAGAATGTAGTAGCCCGTAACCAAAATCAGTGTTTAAGGGATTAATCAATGCTAATTAAATAGATTGGGTACCGGACGGATCGGAAGCTCCGATGCAGGATCGGAAGGTCCGATGGTATTACGTCAGGCATGACGTGTGGCAGGATCGGAAGCTCCGATCAGGATCGGAAGCTCCGATCGCCCCTATCCGAAGTCAACCAGTGATATTTTGACACGTGGCAGATGAAGATCTTCTGAAGCTCCGATGGCAGGATCGGACGTTCCGATCAAAGATCGGAAGTTTCGATCGATGTCTATAAATAGAAGGCCGAGGCTTCACTTTCAATTGCCAATTCCGAGAATCCCTCTCTATTCCAGGCATATTTGAGTAGTTCTAGTCTTCATAGACTTGACCCGGGGGTTGGTGAGGCGTTCGATAGTCGTAGCGGAGTTGTGCCCAAGTTCTGGAGGCATCGACATCAAAGGGCTAATGACGGACGAAGGTATAGCTTTTGCTTCCTATAAATATTTAGGAGTATTCAATAGCTTAGTTAAGGATTTTAGAGCACTATAATGATAGTAGCATCATTTGGCAGTGTAGAGCAGACTATAGGCGTGGACCTAGAGTTGATAGAGCTTGCACTGATTTGAGGTACGAAAGTACTGTTCAAGATATCCTGACTGAGTATGCATGTATTATGTGACTGCATGGTTTATATGTCATTGATTTATGCTACATTCATTTGCATACTGAGCTATCTTCTTCGAGATGTCTATTAGTAGGGTTGTACCCTATCCTGTTAGTGAATGGACTTCCATGGCTTTGGGTCCGGTAAATCCACTGGTATTATGGTATGGGAGCCACCTCCTGAAGCGATGGCACAGCGTGCTACATACCAGGGCCCGGTCTGTCTCTGTTATCTGATCCTTGACCTCGAGTTCATAGGGAGTTCACTTTGCATGCATGTATACTAATACTCTCATACTGAGCGTTTTATGCTCACGTCTCGTACTCTGTGTTTCTGGACACCCTATTCCATGGGGCAGGTTTGCGATTGTGTAGTAACCCAGATTTCATTTTAAGATAATAATATGTTAAACATGATTAAGGGTTAGTAATTTCGGAGTGTTATTGGACTTCGGAAGAGAATATGGGCTTTTGAGTTTGGGCCTGATCGGAAGCTCCGAACCCAAATCGGAAGTTCCGATCCTGGCCGGGAATTTTGCCTATAAATAGGGCTTCGCAGATTCAGTTCTGAATTACGAATTCCCGAGTTTCTTTCGTCAGTTATATAGTGTGAGATATACACTTGAGGGCCCTATCGGTTATAATAGAGGTTCTGGAATAACCAAGGTGTGGTTATAGTCATCCGGGACTAGCGACTCCAAAGGGCTAACTACGGACGAAGGTATGGTCCGGGAATCTATTTAAGTTTTGGGAGTACTTTTTAGCTTAGTTAAGGCTTATAGAATTTATGTAGTGATACGGTGAACTTTTGAATATAGGCTTGGAACCTAGGATCCTACTTTACTTGAACTAGCCTAGAGGTACGTACACATTGACTGAGATTGCCAGCGAGTATACATGTTTATATGTTGCATTTATTTGGCATTATTACATGGCATGATGTATGCTTTACCGTCTTCTATACTCATATGTCATGTGCATATACACGTTGAGCCTATACCTTGTTATACCTGACTATAGAGCCGCTCGGCTCTATACTCGATAGTCTGTTACTGAGAGTACCGCGACGGCGGGGGCATTTATGTCTGTCTACTCTGGTGTACTGGACGAGTGTGCTTGCACCCAGAGGTTGATCCGTGCGGTGGCAGCACTCATGTGGCGCAGGTTCTGAGCATGACTTTTCAGATGACCCTGTTCCAGTCATCATGTTGCATGCATTATATACATATGTTTACTCATGTCTATGTACTGGGCGTTAGCGCTCACGTCCTAGTTGTTATCTTGGACACCCTATTTCATGGGGCAGGTCGCAGGATGGACGGAGCTGGTAGTTCAAGGCAGGACTAGAGAGCAGGAGCCTTGAGGATTTTATTATACAGGATTCGATATAGATGTATAATGTTTAAGTTTTCGATTTGGTTGTATCACTACAGTATTAAGCCTGGATTATTTACTAAGCTGATATGTAAATTATGGATTATGTTACCGCACGTTTTTACTTTGTTCCATATATTGTTGTATTAAGTTTAATGCATGCTATTAGTTGCCAGTTAGTAGGTGATTCCATGCAGGGTCACTACATTTTTGGTATCAGAGCATGCTTAGATTTTGGGATTAGTACTTGGGATTTAGTTTAGTCTTGAGTAATTCTTGCGCATTTGGGATTTTAATGTGCAATTCTTTTCAGGATATGGCTGACGAGAGTCATGGTAGTGTTGGCCAGGGAGGTGGTCATTATCATCGTCATCATTGCCATCATGGTGATCAACATCGTCATCATGAGGGTAGACGTCGCTACTCTATTAATAAGTTCATGCAAGTAGGACCGAAACCTTTGGTGGGAGGCGAGAATCCTGAACAGGCGAGGAGTTGGATGTCTAAACTCGAGAGTACTTTTCGTGCTTTCGATTGTACTGAGGATCAGAAATTGAAAGTTCTAGAATTCATTCTAGAGGATCGAGCATGTTTTTGGTGGGATGTCAAAGCTGCTCAGGCACGTACTGAGAGAGGACAAGTGACTTGGGGGGATTTCTGTCGGGAGTTCCAGAAATTGTATTTTCCTCCGGCTGTTCGCCAAGCACGATCTATGGAGTTGCTTACTTTGAGGCAAGGATCAATGACTATTGATCAATATCAGCAACGATTTCTTGATCTGCTACCTTTCAGTCCTCATATTAATGAGAGTGATTCATCGAAGTATGATATCTTTCTACAAGGTTTGAACCAAGATATTTACTCTCAGGTTGTCGTCTGTGATGACCCGGTATCTTTTGAGACTTTAGTGAACCATTGCCGTCTTGTGGAGACCAGCAACAGACGAGCACAGTTGATGATGCCAGGACAGCCTAGTGGATCTTTTGAGCCTCGAGATCAATCTGTTGTGCAATCTGGACCTATGTCTTCTTCTACTCCTACTACTTCATCTGGATCTCGTGGTTCACGAGGTATGTTCCGTTTTGGGAAGAAGAAGAAGAAGAAGGAGGAGTTTTGTAGCCATTGTGGAGGGAAGCATCCTGCAGCTTCATGTCGGAGAGCTACTGGTGCTTGTTATATTTGCGGTCAGCAGGGACATCTGCGGAGAGATTGTCTTCAGCGTATGAGTTCTGCTAGTGGATCGGGATCCCAGGTTGGATCTCAGGCTTCTATTGTTCCACGTCAGCAGCCAGCACCACAGAGTTCTTCTGGTTATCGTTCACAGACTCAAGGGCAGGTGTTTGCTCTGTCTCAGGAGCAGGCTACAGAGGGAAGCGATCGCATGTTGGCAGGTACCTTTCTGTTATGTGGTATTCCTGCACTTGTATTAATTGATACTGGAGCATCGCATTCCTTTATTTATAGTTGTTTTGTTAAGAGACATAGATTACCTTATGTATCATTAGATATGGATTTAGTTGTATCTACTCCGTTGGAGCAAGAGATAGTAACTAAGCGTCTAGTGATGGGTTGCCTTCTGGAGTTTGAGGGTAATGTGTTAATAGCTAATTTGATGATATTAGCGATGGAAGATTTTGACTGTATCTTGGGAATAGATATGCTGACTTTGTATCACGCTACTGTGGATTGTTATCAGTGTCTGGTACAGTTTCATCCGGATGAGGGTGATAGCTGGTATTTTTATGGTGAGGGTGCGCGACCTCCGATGCCACTTGTTTCAGCTCTGAAGGCATGTCATGTCTTGGAGTCAGGTGGGGAGGGCTACCTCATCTATGCAGTTGATATGTCCACGAGTAGTACGGGTATTGATCAGTTACCAGTTGTCAGCGAGTTTCCTGATGTATTCCCTGATGAGATTCCTGGTTTTCCTCCGGTGCGAGAGGTTGAATTTGGTATTGATTTAGTACCAGGAACTACGCCTATATCCCGAGCACCTTATCGTCTGGCACCGTCCGAGATGAGGGAATTGAAACAGCAGTTACAGGATCTGCTTGATAAGGGATATATTCTTCCGAGTGTTTCTCCGTGGGGAGCACCTGTTTTATTTGTCAAGAAGAAGGATGGATCGATGCGATTGTGTATTGATTATAGGCAATTGAATCGTGTCACCATCAAGAATAAGTATCCTTTGCCGCGGATTGATGATCTGTTCGATCAACTACAGGGTACTTCTGTTTATTCAAAGATAGATCTGAGATCTGGATACCACCAGATTCGGGTACGAGACTCAGATATATCTACGACTGCTTTCAGAACCAGATACGGGCATTATGAATTTCTGGTGATGCCATTCAGTTTGACGAATGCACCGGCAGTCTTTATGAATCTGATGAATCAGATATTTCGAGATTATCTGGATAGATTTGTCATCGTATTCATAGATGATATTCTTGTATATTCTCATGACAAGGATGAGCATGCACAACATCTAAGGATTGTTTTACAGACTTTACGAGATAAGAAGCTGTATGCGAAATTGAGCAAGTGTGAATTCTGGCTTGATCGAATAGTGTTTCTCGGTCATGTGATTTCTAATGAAGGGATATCTGTTGATCCTAGTAAGATAGAGGCAGTGCTGAACTAGTCTCGTCTGACGACGGTTGCTGAGATTCGTAGTTTCTTGGGTCTAGCTAGATATTACCATCGGTTCATCGAGAATTTTGCACATTTGGCAAGGCCTTTGACTCAGCTTACACTGAAAGATGTTGCCTTCATTTGGTCCTCGGATTGTGAGGAGTCATTTCACGAGCTGCGTAGACGTCTTACTACTGCACCTGTGCTAGCTCTACCTTCTGGATCAGGAGGTTATGTTGTCTATATTGATGCCTCTGGTCAGGGGTTAGGATGTGTTTTGACACAGCATGGACATGTTATTGCCTATGCTTCTCGACAGTTAAAGACGCATGAGAGTAATTATCCAGTGCATGATCTCGAGTTAGCCGCCATTGTATTTGCGCTCAAGATTTGGAGGCATTATCTTTATGGCAAGAAATTTGAGATATTCACGGATCATAAGAGTTTGAAGTATTTATTCACTCAGGCGGAGTTGAATATGCGACAGAGACGCTGGATGGATCTTCTGAAGGATTATGATTGTGAAATCAAATATCATCCAAGTTCTGTTAATCTGACTGCTGATGCCTTGAGTCGGCAGGTGAGACTTTCTGCACTTCAGACTAGTGAAATATCTCATATGATTCAAGAGTGTTGTTCATTAAGTTTTACGCTCAAGCACAAGAAAGGGAGGAATGGGATTCGTTTGTATACTATTCTATCTAAGCCAGCATTGTATTCTCGGATCAGAGATGCTCAGATATCTGATGTTAAGACTCAGCATTTGGCACGTCTAGCCAATGGAGTTAATACATCTGGATTCCATTTTCAGGCAGATGTTTTATTGTGCCTATCTAATCGAGTGGTTGTACCTAATGATGCGGAGCTCAGGAACAATATTCTTTCTCAAGCTCACAGGAGTCGATTATCAGTCCATCCTGGAAGCATGAAAATGTATAAGGATTTGCGAACTAGATTCTGGTGGAAAGGGATGAAGAGGAGTGTGTATCAATTTGTTTTGAGATGTTTGGTTTGTCAACAGGTCAAGGCTGAACATCGACGACCAGGTGGGTTACTGCAGAATCTTGAGATTCCCGAATGGAAGTGAGAGCATGTGACTATGGACTTTGTTACCCACTTGCCTATGACGTCACGTCAGTGTGATGCTATCTGGGTTGTCGTTGACCATTTGACAAAATTAGCACACTTTATTCCTTATAACCGGGAATATTCTTATGATCGCATGGCACGTTTATATATTCAGAAAATAGTGCGATTACATGGGATTCCAGTGAGCATAGTCAGTGATAGAGACCCGCGATTTACCTCACAATTTTGGGGTAGTTTTCAGGAGGCGTTGGGTACCACTCTGAGTTTGAGCACTGCATATCATCCGGAGACTGACGGGCAGTCAGAACGGACGATTCGTACATTGGAGGATATGCTACGTTCTTCTGTCATGGATTTTGGCTTATCTTGGCAGGATCAGTTACCCTTGATCGAATTTGCCTACAATAACAGTTATCATCGTAGTATTGATATGGCACCTTTCGAGGCATTGTACGATCGACGGTGTCGTACTCCGTTATTCTGGGATGAAGTCGGGGAACGACAAGTCGAGGGTCCTGAATTGGTGCAGCAGATTGTAGACAAGGTAGATTTGATCAAGCATAGGATCAAAGTTGCTCAAGATAGACAAGCCAGTTATGCTAATATTCGCCGCAGGCCACTTCAGTTTGAGCCTGGTGAATATGTATTTCTCCGAGTATCACCTTTCAGAAAGGTGATGAGATTCGGCGTGAAAGGCAAGTTGTCTCCTCGTTTCATTGGGCCTTTCCAGATACTGGAGAAGATCGGAGATGTTGCATATCGTTTGGCTTTACCGCCAAATCTTTCCAGTATACACAATGTTTTTCATGTGTCGTTGCTTCGACAGTATATAGCTGATGAATCTCATGTGATTCAGTCTACTGATATTCAGCTAGAGCCAGATCTATCTTTTGTTGAACGACCAATCCGTATCCTAGACAGGAAGGAGAAAGTTCTTCGAAACAAGACTATACCACTTGTGATGATACAGTGGCAGCGCCGAGGCGTTGAAGAAGCAACTTGGGAAACTAAAAGTCATATGCAAGCGGAATATCCTGAGTTATTTGCTTTGTACTTTTGATTTACCATGTAAGATGTAATTACAGTTGTTGTAATAAAACATGGTTTAATGTTTCATATTGTTATCTTGATTTTGTCTTTAGATGTTATTTTGCGGACGAAATATCTAAAGGTGGGGAGAATGTAGTAACCCAGATTTCATTTTAAGATAATAATATGTTAAACATGATTAAGGGTTAGTAATTTCGGAGTGTTATTGGACTTTGGAAGAGAATATGGGCTTTTGAGTTTGGGCCGGATCGGAAGCTCCGAACCCAGATCGGAAGTTCCGATCCTGGCCGGGAATTTTGCCTATAAATAGGGCTTCGCAGATTCAGTTCTGAATTACGAATTCCCGAGTTTCTTTCATCAGTTATATAGTGTGAGATATACATGTTGGAAAAACTGGCTCTCAGATCAATCACGATTGATACCCGGTGCAGCGGAAGTTTAAAAATTTTTGTCATGGAACAATTCCATGGTGTGGGTATCAACCGTTCAACGATTAAATTATAGTGTGTGTGTAAAATTCAAATAACAATTATTAAATTTTACCTTCAATCTCGAAGCGAGATTATTGGACACCACACAGATTTCTCTGCGCTTCTTGTATCTCCCTGGAACTGATGAACAAGCTGTTCTTCAATCAGGTCCACGAATAGAGGTTTAATCCCTCTGATAGATTGCACTAGAAAATCTATCAGAAGTTTTCTACGAAGAGAATAAACGAATTTGATTCGCTATTCCAGACTGCAATTCAAAATCACAGACCGGAATTTCTCATGCAGAGAAGGGAGGGGGCGGCCGAATTATGAGAGGGAGGCTAGGGTTTTTTTTCGAAAAATCCAGTCTCTCAAATTATGACCTGTTGTATCTAATTTCTGTACTGCAATAACTTATTTATAATGCAGGCCACTAACACCTTAGGGCCCATTAGTCATAAGTTGAGGCCCGACAAGCAAAGCCCGCTCGTTCAGAAATTAATATAAAATTCATCGTGACTCCGATTGATAAACCGATTTCACCAATGTGCACAGAAACCATTTCTGCACATTTTAAAGTCAAAATAAATTTTCCTGAATCCGAATTCAGTGGTTTCCTAAAATGTCCATCCCTATGTCATTTTAGGAAATCCTACTCCCTTACTCTTATTTAAGAAGTCCAACTCCTTAGTTCATTAAATTTAACTCTTTAAATTTAACTATCTCAACGGGGATTAAAACTCCATTACACTGTGTGACCCTCAATGGTTCAGGGATACAGCTAGCCGTGGGCTCACAACTCCTTGTGACTCGGAACAACACTTTCCGACTTGCCCAACGAATCATGGTAAAGCGCCTAGCAACATCGCCCCATGATTCCCTAGGTATCACTGATAGTGCCTACAAGAACCAGTAGATTTTGGTTAGCGTACAGTACGGTCCCTTCATCCATATATCCCGATCGAATCAACAACCATTGGTATATCGAGAGTCGCTCAAGATTCGATAACTATGCAATACATCTTGAAGATCAAATTAGTGACATCGCATGTGCTACTAAGAAACCATTTCTTAAATCACATCAAGTACTCTGGCCAGAGATTTGTCACACTAATATCTCCTCAGATCGCATAGGATATCCACACTCGCAAGTATGTGGTGAATCCTTGACAACAATGCATTGACTCCTATATGTGTCGTAACTGTACCCAATCTCGACACCTGATGACCCCCATAGAGTCGGTAAACGAGTCAAAGCACAACACTAGCATATAGAGTCTCCATGATGTTTCAAGTCGTAAGGACTAATGGTGTACAACCAAAACCGCGGACTTTATCCACTCGATAAGTGATAACCACTTGGAAAGTCCGGATAGGGTAGTTCGATTATTCATCCTATGAATATCCATTTGCATGCTTCGAACATCTCCATGTTCCCTACCAATGAAACGTGGTACTCCGCATCGCAAATGCTAGTCTCAAACTCGAGCGATCCTTATCCTTATTATCGGACGGCTCAATCGACTAGGAACGGTTTTTAGAATATACAGTGACTATAAGATGTATTTCATGATAGACATCTCCATGTTCTACCACATCTTACATACACTATAGTATATTCAAGGTCTTTATCAAAACAACAATAGTATATCACAATATAACAATATGAAGTAATATAAAGTCATTGCCATAAAAGTGTAAATAATATTAAACAAAAGATTGTTTATACAAAGAGTCATCAAAGCCCATAGCCACACAGTTGGCTCACTGGGCACCCACTCTTACAATCTCCCACTTGCCCTATAGCCAACTAGTCATACTACGTAGACCCATTGCTTCGCGATGTTTGTCAAACAATGGTCCTGGCAAGGGCTTAGTAAGCGGATCAGCGATATTGTCTGCAGAGGCCACTCGTTCGACAATGATGTCTCCTCTTTCCACAATCTCCGGATTATGTGGTATTTCCTCAGTACGTGTTTGGATCTTTGATGAGACCTTGGTTCCTTTGCTTGAGCAACGGCACCCGTGTTGTCACAGTACACCGGGACTGGACCAACAAATTCAGGAATAACGCCCAACTCTTGGACGAACTTCCTCATCCAAACGGCCTCTTTAGCAGCAGCTGATGCTGCAATGTATTCAGCCTCAGTGGTGGAATCCGCTGTGGTGTCCTGCTTGGAACTCTTCCAAGAGACAGCACCGCCATTGAGCATGAACACAAATCCAAAGGTTGACTTCGAGTCATCCACATCACTTTGGAAGCTAGAGTCGGTATAGCCTTCCAATTTGAGATCTCGTCCTCCATACACCATGAACATATTCTTAGTCCTTCGCAAGTACTTAAGAATGTCCTTCACGGCTTTCCAATGCATTTGACCAGGATTAGACTGATATCTGCTCGTGACACTCAGAGCAAATGCTACATCCGGTCTGGTAGATATCATCCCATACATGATACTACCTATAGCTGACGCATATGGTACATGTGTCATATTCTCTATCTCTGCATCAGTCTTGGGACACATAGACTTGGATAGAGAAACTCCATGACATATGGGTAGATGTCCTCTTTTGGACCCATCCATTGAAAACCGTTTCAATATGGTATCGATGTAGGTTGATTGAGTGAGTCCTATCATTCTCTTAGACCTATCTCTATAGATCTGTATCCCAAGAATGTAGGATGCCTCTCCCAAATCCTTCATCGAAAATCTACCTGATAACCATATCTTTGTTGACTGCAACATCCCTACATCATTCCCAATGAGTAGGATGTCATCAACATAAAGTACTAAGAATGTCACCGCATCCTTAACTACTTTCTTGTACACGCAAGGTTCCTCCGGGTTCTTGATGAAACCAAAATCTTTTATTGTTTCATCAAATTTCTGGTTCCAACTTCTTGATGCTTGTTTTAGACCATAAATTGATCTCTGAAGCTTGCATACCTTATGCTCGCTTCCCATGGATGTGTACCCCTCAGGCTGCTTCATATAGATTTCTTCCTTAATGTCTCCATTAAGAAAAGCAGTCTTCACATCCATTTGCCATATCTCATAGTCATACCATGCAGCTATGGCAATCAGGATTCTTATGGACTTGAACATTGCAACTGGTGAAAAGGTTTCATCATAGTCAACTCCTTGCCTTTGAGTATAACCTTTCGCCACCAATCGCGCCTTGTAGGTCAATACCTTACCATCAGGCCCAAGCTTTCTCTTGTAGATCCATTTACACCCTATTGGAACAATTCCATCGGGAGGATCTACTAAAGACCAAACTTGGTTTGTATGCATCGAATCCAATTCTGACTGCATAGCTTCAAGCCATAAATTCGAATCCGCATCAGAAATTGCTTCCTTGAAGTTTCTTGGATCACATCCAATGTCGGGTTCATCTTGATCCCCTTCAAGAAGAAGACCATATCGAACTGGAGGTCTAGAAGTCCTTTCGGATCTTCTAGGTGCAGGCGTGTCCAGCAATGGTTCCTGAGGTGTAGGATCGTTATTTTGTATTTCGGGTTCTTCTCGAACTTCTTCGAGTTCCATCATCTCGCCTTTCTTATCCAATAAGAACTCCTTCTCCAAGAAGGTGGCATTCCTAGAAACAAACACCTTTGTTTCAGCAGGATAATAGAAATAATATCCGATTGAATTCTTCGGATACCCTACAAAATAACATAAGCTGGATCGACTATCCAACTTATCTCCCACTGTCCGCTTCACGTAAGCAGGACATCCCCAAATCCTCAAGTACGAATACTTAGGAGCTTTGCCATTCCATAACTCATATGGTGTTTTGTCCACTGCTTTAGTGTGGACGTTGTTCAACAACAATACCGCCGTTTCAAGCGCATAGCCCCAAAACGAAGGTGGAAGCTCAGTGAAGCTCATCATAGATCGAACCATGTCAACAAAGTTCGATTACGACGCTCCGATACACCATTAAGCTGTGGTGTCATAGGAGGAGTCCACTGAGAGAGAATCCCATTCTCTTTCAGATAGTCCAAAAACTCGGTACTCAAGTATTTTCCACCTCGATCCGATCGAAGTGCTTTAATACTTTTACCTAGCTTGTTTTCTACTTCAGCCCTGAATTCTTTGAACTTTTCAAATGCTTCAGACTTATATTTCATTAAATATAAATACCCATACCTTGAATAATCATCAGTAAAGGTAATGAAGTAGGTGTGGCCATGTTGAGTCCCTACTCTAAATGGACCACAAACATCTGTATGGATCAAATCCAACAGATTCTGACTACGCTCAGGTTTCCCCTTAAAAGGAGATTTAGTCATTTTTCCTTTTAGGCAGGATTCACAAGTAGGTAGAGAATTAATATCAGACATATCAAACATGCCCTCTCCCACTAGCTTGTTCATCCTCCTTGAGGAAATATGACCTAGCCTAGCATGCCAAAGGTTTGCCGGGTTTTGACTATCGATTTTCCTTTTGTTTGTTGTCGCCGGTTTATCAACATAATTCACTGGAACGTCTTTTAGTTTTAAGTTGTATAGATCGTTTTCAAGTTGTCCATTTCCAATTAAACATTCATTCTTGTAAATATTGCAAATCCCATTCACAAAATTGCAAGAATAACCATCTCTATCAAGCATAGAAATAGAAATAATGTTTTTAATTAAATCTGGCACAAATAAAACATCTCTTAACAATAATTTAAAACCGTTCTGCAAAGTCAAACAAACATCTCCAATGGCCGTAGCTTCAACTCTGGAACCATTCCCGAGCCTCAGCTGGGTCTCACCCATTCTAAGCCTGCGACTTCTTGTCATCACCTGCAAATCATTGCAAATGTGAGATCCACATCCGGTATCCAATACCCAAGAAGTTGTATTAAGTGACATGTTTATTTCAATATAGAACATACCCTTTGCAGTTCCCAACTGCTCAAGATATTCCTTGCAGTTGCGCTTCCAATGACCCGGCTTCTTGCAGTAATGGCAAACATCCTTGGATTTTCCATTGTTTGAAGCCTTTGTCTTTTGCTTCTTCTCGGGCTCGACTTTCTTGGGTGGGGTAGAACGTTTCTTGCCCTTCATACTTGGCCCCTTCTTAGCAGAAGATGAGGAGCCCACCAAGAAAGCTGACTTATCCTTCTTAAGTGTGGATTCATATGTAACGAGCATATTGACCATCTCTTCTAGGGTGGCCTCTATCTTGTTCATATTAAAATTTATCACAAATCCATCAAATGAAGAAGGAAGAGACAGAAGCAATAAATCCACATTGAGTTCATGCTCCAACACCAAATCTAGGGTCGCCAACTTCTGTATGAGCCAAATCACTTGTACCCCATGATCACGGACCGAAGTCCCTTCACGCATGCGGCACGTCATCAACTCCTTAACAGTAGCGAACCTTTCAGCCCTCGACTGAGCCCCAAAAAGTTCCTTGAGTTGCGTGTGAATGTCAGCAGCATTCACCGTGTCCTCAAATCGCCTCTGGAGTTCATCAGACATCGAGGCTTGCATATAGCATTTGGTCTTGATGTCATGGTCACACCATGCATCAAGTTTGGCCAATTCCTCCGGACTTATGTCAGCTGGTGCTTCCTTCGGAGGTGCTTTCTCTAACACGTAGAGCATTTTCTCCGAAGTTAAGACAATCTTCAACTTCCGGAACCATTCCGTATAGTTTGCGCCAGTCAACTTGTTTTGTTCGAGGATCGAGAATAATGGATTTCGCGAATTCATTGTATGAAATACTGAAAAGAAAAACAGACATATATCAATGATTGTTTAACAATTTACTAAGACATAAAATAGGCGAATTTAATTTTATGAATCTCACTCCCACTATTTTAACGATTTCACCACCCTCTAGTGAAAACGGGAAACTTTTTCCTTAGTGAGAACATGGAGTCCAATTGACAAACTTATGGTCCCGAATAATATCAGCCAACCATAATTCTCAAAAGGTAGAGCCCAATTGCTTCCTAAGCAACCCCCATGTGTTTACCTCATGTCCAATAAGGGCCCAATAATATGACGCCGTTTAAAGTGACATGTCAAGATGACCCATCAATATTAAGTTGTGATGGACGGTCGCCATGTGGATCCCCCAATAATATGAGCCGATCCCATGGGAGTTCCACCCAACTTACAACATTTGTCGATCCAATGTACAGCTTTCCGACGGACGAGCCCCCCCAATAATATGAGCCGGACCGTATCCGCAGGTAGCATCACATACATTGACCGTTGATGGAAGGTAGGAACATTTAAACAAATTTAAATTTCCTTTATTTATCTTGATATAAATTTTAAATCATATTTAAAATGAGGGATTTTTAATTATAAAAATATTTGTCTCATCATATTTAATTTATTGCATGCTTGCCGGATTCACGCAATTATGTCTAAACATGCATACAATCATAATATCAAATATTATATAGGATGATCGATTCCATTTCTAATTGACCCGTGATTGCCAATCACGGGTCTTAGTCCAATCCTAGGTAATATGCAGTATGCAATGCAATCCTATTACATGTGCTTCCAATTTACATTTCTTCAGTCTTTATTGTCTGCTGGGCCCACCATCTTCAAATCTTGATCTCCCACTAAATCTAATGTATTTACAATAAATAACAATGACAAGTAGGGGATACATTTTTAGGGGTAGGAACGGGCTATAAATCAAGCCCACTTTTATTACATATGACATTCATATCGGGCCATAAACCAGGCCCATTAATAAAACCAACAACAATAAAAACAAAATGTAAATTCCTAACATACACCTACAAAATTAGTCATGGCAATCGATCATCCTTATCCAATAACATTTAATTCAAAATTAATTTATTGGATAACATGCAGTGGCAATTCAAATTTAAACAAGATAAAATCATATTTTATATAAAATCTCATTTCACATATAAAATCATATTTTATCTCTATATCAAATAAAATCATATTTTATCTATAAAATCCAATTTTACAAATAAAATCATATTTTACTCAATATATCATAAGATCATATCTTATCATCAATTGTACCAAAATAATTGATTTCAAAATTCAATTTACGGATAAAACATTAAAATTTTCCAAAAATTCAAATTTATCCAAAAAATCAATTTTAAAATTTACGGACTCGAACAATTCGATCCGAAATCTCGTGAACCAATCAAAAACAATTTTTGACCGGACCAAAAATAAAATTTTATCACATTAAAATTAATTTTAAATAAAAATTTAATTTTTCCCGCGGGCCGCCCGGGACACTCCCGGGCCGGCCCGCACCCGGGGCGCGGGCCGGGGGCAGCCCAGCTGCCCCCTTAGGGCAGCAACAATTGTTGCCCTGGCGGCGCCTGGCGCCGCCGCTGGGCGGCGCCGTGCCCTTTGGGCGGCGACGGTCGCCGCCCTGGGCGGCGCCGTGCGCCCCCTTTGGGCGGCGCCGTGCGCCTCCCCCGGGGCAGCGACCATCGCCGCCCCCTCCGGGCAGCGATCCAATCGCTGCCCGGGTTTTGCCCCGAAAAAAAAAAAAAAAAAATTTATTTAAAAATATTTATTTTGTTTCAAAAACCGAGACTCAAAAATTTTGTACAATTGATTAATTCAATCGTTTGATCTGAGCAACCTGGCTCTGATACCACTGTTGGAAAAACTGGCTCTCAGATCAATCACGATTGATACCCGGTGCAGCGGAAGTTTAAAAATTTTTGTCATGGAACAATTCCATGGTGTGGGTATCAACCGTTCAACGATTAAATTATAGTGTGTGTGTAAAATTCAAATAACAATTATTAAATTTTACCTTCAATCTCGAAGCGAGATTATTGGACACCACACAGATTTCTCTGCGCTTCTTGTATCTCCCTGGAACTGATGAACAAGCTGTTCTTCAATCAGGTCCACGAATAGAGGTTTAATCCCTCTGATAGATTGCACTAGAAAATCTATCAGAAGTTTTCTACGAAGAGAATAAACGAATTTGATTCGCTATTCCAGACTGCAATTCAAAATCACAGACCGGAATTTCTCATGCAGAGAAGGGAGGGGGCGGCCGAATTATGAGAGGGAGGCTAGGGTTTTTTTTCGAAAAATCCAGTCTCTCAAATTATGACCTGTTGTATCTAATTTCTGTACTGCAATAACTTATTTATAATGCAGGCCACTAACACCTTAGGGCCCATTAGTCATAAGTTGAGGCCCGACAAGCAAAGCCCGCTCGTTCAGAAATTAATATAAAATTCATCGTGACTCCGATTGATAAACCGATTTTACCAATGCGCACAGAAACCATTTCTGCACATTTTAAAGTCAAAATAAATTTTCCTGAATCCGAATTCAGTGGTTTCCTAAAATGTCCATCCCTATGTCATTTTAGGAAATCCTACTCCCTTACTCTTATTTAAGAAGTCCAACTCCTTAGTTCATTAAATTTAACTCTTTAAATTTAACTATCTCAACGGGGATTAAAACTCCATTACACTGTGTGACCCTCAATGGTTCAGGGATACAGCTAGCCGTGGGCTCACAACTCCTTGTGACTCGGAACAACACTTTCCGACTTGCCCAACGAATCATGGTAAAGCGCCTAGCAACATCGCCCCATGATTCCCTAGGTATCACTGATAGTGCCTACAAGAACCAGTAGATTTTGGTTAGCGTACAGTACGGTCCCTTCATCCATATATCCCGATCGAATCAACAACCATTGGTATATCGAGAGTCGCTCAAGATTCGATAACTATGCAATACATCTTGAAGATCAAATTAGTGACATCGCATGTGCTACTAAGAAACCATTTCTTAAATCACATCAAGTACTCTGGCCAGAGATTTGTCACACTAATATCTCCTCAGATCGCATAGGATATCCACACTCGCAAGTATGTGGTGAATCCTTGACAACAATGCATTGACTCCTATATGTGTCGTAACTGTACCCAATCTCGACACCTGATGACCCCCATAGAGTCGGTAAACGAGTCAAAGCACAGCACTAGCATATAGAGTCTCCATGATGTTTCAAGTCGTAAGGACTAATGGTGTACAACCAAAACCGCGGACTTTATCCACTCGATAAGTGATAACCACTTGGAAAGTCCGGATAGGGTAGTTCGATTATTCATCCTATGAATATCCATTTGCATGCTTCGAACATCTCCATGTTCCCTACCAATGAAACGTGGTACTCCGCATCGCAAATGCTAGTCTCAAACTCGAGCGATCCTTATCCTTATTATCGGACGGCTCAATCGACTAGGAACGGTTTTTAGAATATACAGTGACTATAAGATGTATTTCATGATAGACATCTCCATGTTCTACCACATCTTACATACACTATAGTATATTCAAGGTCTTTATCAAAACAACAATAGTATATCACAATATAACAATATGAAGTAATATAAAGTCATTGCCATAAAAGTGTAAATAATATTAAACAAAAGATTGTTTATACAAAGAGTCATCAAAGCCCATAGCCACACAGTTGGCTCACTGGGCACCCACTCTTACAATACACTTGAGGGCCCTATCGGTTATAATAGAGGTTCTGGAATAACCAAGGTGTGGTTATAGTCATCCGGGACTAGCGACTCCAAAGGGCTAACTACGGACGAAGTTATGGTCCGGGAATCTATTTAAGTTTTGGGAGTACTTATTAGCTTAGTTAAGGCTTATAGAATTTATGTAGTGATACGGTGAACTTTTGAATATAGGCTTGGAACCTAGGATCCTACTTTACTTGAACTAGCCTAGAGGTACGTACACATTGACTGAGATTGCCAGCGAGTATACATGTTTATATGTTGCATTTATTTGGCATTATTATATGGCATGATGTATGCTTTACCGTCTTTTATACTCATATGTCATGTGCATATACACGTTGAGCCTATACCTTGTTATACCTGACTATAGAGCCGCTCAGCTCTATACTCGATAGTCTGTTACTGAGAGTACCGCGACGACGGGGGCATTTATGTCTGTCTACTCTGGTGTACTGGACGAGTGTGGTTGCACCCAGAGGTTGATCCGTGCGGTGGCAGCACTCATGTGGCGCAGGTTTTGAGCATGACTTTTCAGATGACCCTGTTCCAGTCATCATGTTGCATGCATTATATACATATGTTTACTCATGTCTATGTATTGGGCGTTAGCGCTCACGTCCTAGTTGTTATCTTGGACACCCTATTTCATGGGGCAGGTCGCAGGATGGACGGAGCTGGTAGTTCAAGGCAGGACTAGAGAGCAGGAGCCTTGAGGATTTTATTATACAGGATTCGATATAGTTGTATAATGTTTAAGTTTTTGATTTGGTTGTATCACTATAGTATTAAGCCTGGATTATTTACTAAGCTGATATATAAATTATGGATTATGTTTCCGCACGTTTTTACTCTGTTCCATATATTGTTGTATTAAGTTTAATGCATGCTATTAGTTTCCAGTTAGTAGGTGATTCCATGCAGGGTCACTACAGATTGGATGAGGCGGGTGGATCCAAGAGGGGCTAGGCAGTGGTTGGCCAGCTGGAGCTTCGCCTAGGTTTTATTCTGTTGTTATTGGATTGATACAACTATTTGATTTGATTGTATTATATTTGGGTATTTACAGATTCCTTTACTTTGGGTTGTATAATGTCTATGGTTTCCGCTGCTTAATTTTGATTACTGTTTTGATTAAGCTAATTGCATGTCTAAGTTCTATTTAGTAGGTGATCCGGGTAAGGGTCACTACACTTACTCAGCTTAGCGTATACTTGTATTTCCCTCAGAGTCTGCAACACAAGTCTCAAATGATACGCGTGTTCATTCACATCATGTGAATATACTAAGATATCGTCAATGAACACGACAACAAACTTGTCCAAAAATTCCCGAAATACTCGATTCATCAGATCCATGAATACAGCCGGTGATTAGTCAACCCAAATGGCATTACTAGGAACTCATAATGCCCATACCTGATCCTAAATTCTGTCTTGGCTATATCCTGATCTCGGACTCTCATATGATGATATCCAAATCTCAAATCAATATTCGAGTATACTAAAGTACCCTGAAACTGATCAAACAAATCATCTATACGAGGCAAGGGATACTTATTCTTGATTGTGACCCTGTTCAACTGGCGATAGTCAATGCACAGACGCATAGACTCATCCTTCTTTTTCACGAATAGAACAGACGCTCCCCAAGAAGAAATACTAGGACGAATGTAACCCTTGTCCAACAAATCTTGAAGCTGCTGCTTCAATTCACGCATCTCTGACGTAGCCAGACGATACGGTGCTCGAGAAATATGCGAAGTCCCTGACATCAAATCTATGCCGAACTCAACTTCACGCACTGGAGGAAAACCTAGAATCTCATCTGGAAATACATCTGAAAATTCATTCACAACTGTCCAATTCTCTATACCAACACTTCCAACAGATGTATTGATTGCATAAATAAGATAGCCTTCCCCGCGAGACTCCAGAGCTCGACAAGATCTCATAGCGGATACCAAAGGCATCTGAGGTCGCGCTCCCTTACCATAGAAGAACCAACTATCATCACCAACCGGATAAAAACGCACCAGTCTCTGATAAAAATCCACTGAAGCTCGGTATGTTGTCAACATATCAATTTCCAAAATGCAATCGAAGTCTTTCATTGCTAATATCATGAGATTCGCCATCAAAACATTCCCTTCGAACTCTAAAGGGCAACCAAGCACTAAATGCTAAGCCGACGCAGACTGATCCGTCGGAGTAGAGACAACAACCACAGTGCCTAGAGATATATATGGCAACTTAAATATCTTAAAAAACGTGCATAAATGAAAGAATAAGATGCACCAGTGTCCATGAGTACAAAAGCAGATATATTAAATAGCAGAAACGTACCTGCTATGACTCTCTCATTCTCATCCACTGCCTGATCATGCCTCAAGAAAAACACCTGACTAGAGGTACGAGGTTTCAGATTAGAACCTCCTGTCGACTGTCCTTGTGGCCTCTGCTGCACTGAAGCCTGAGAACCAGAACCAAAACAAGCTCCAGTTCCCCCGACCTGTGGTGAAACGAACCAGACTCGAAGGAAATTTTTTTTTTAATATTACATATATGCATCTATACTTAAAATAGATTTTCATAAAATTTAATGCATAATAAAAAACGATTGCATCTTAAAAGTTTAAAAACTCGAACAGGTTAAAATCCATGCAAACTGCTATAATCTCAAAAGTATGCAAACTAATGAGAAATAGTAAACATGTGCGGAAAATAGCTCAATACATAAAATATCACATCATAAACTAAATCAACTGAAACATGAGTTGGCGAAGGTCACGGGTGTGCTAGCTCGCCACGAATGCACAGAGGTGTAACCTAATTCGATTGATCAATCTAAGTCCATCGTACGTGGTGGCGGCCTGTGGGGTGTACCCCTAACGCCCTATGCCACTTCACCCAACCTTTGGGGATCCATAGGCTCATAATCGTAAGTGGAAAGGTCATCAGGCCCGGTATCCCGATCTCCAATACCGTGTTTGTCACAAATCACTTCAACTTCCCAAAAATATTTTTTTTACATGCCCGTTATCTCATCATAAAATACATGCATGAATCATGAACTAAGAAATATCATTTTCTTAAAAATTTTCCCGTAAATGTATATATAATTTATTTTTCATAATAAAAATCATACTTATATCAAAATATGCATGTACATCTATTAAATATATATTTACGGACTATTTTGTTTGCCACTGGTGAAACATCTACTACTAATAAATGCGAAAAAACTTTTTTTTTTTATAAAAATATACTATACATATATGCCCATACATATATGTATAAACATTAAAAATAATATTAACAAATAAATTCTTTTAATGATAACTTAAATAAATAAAAATCTTGAAACACGCAATATTAATAAAAATCCGTAACCCAAAAATTCAAACTCATGCATGCGAAAATAAACATTAATAAAACTTTGAAATATGTTTTAAAAACCCTAATAAAGTATGTCAATATAATAATAACTCTTCCATGCGACGGTCACGGAGCCACTGCCATGCTTGCTCATACATCCTCGCCACCGGTAGGAGCTACAAATGAATTATCGTACTCACCTGCACCATATAAGCATAGTGAGCCTAGAGGCTCAACATGTCTAAACTTTTGTAACAATGGTTAAAATAATGCATCACATAATCATACTAATACATATAATCATCATGAATATGCATGCATGCTCGTAAAATAATGCACCATGAATTCTTGCTAGTCATAATTATGATCATTATACATACATCATAACGAATTATACATAGCATAAATTGAGCATGTCATAATCATAAAAACTGTGTAGGTCATATCCATGAGTGTGACTAATAACTGTGCCGACTGATCAGTATAAGAACCATCTTACGTGGCGGTGGATAAATCCACCTCTATGCTGGTAGTAAACTACCTCTGTGCCAGTGGTAAAACCACTTCTATGCCGGTAGTAGAACTACCTCTGTGCTGGTGGTAAACCACCTCTGTGCCGCCACATCACTTCAATTTCCATAAAAATATTTTTCATGCTCAATTCTTAATCATAAACACATCATAAAATATTTCATGTATGCATGCACTTAAAATATGTCCGTTATAAATATTTAATTAATTTTCATAATAAATTACTTATAATTAAAATAAACTTCATGCAAAAAAATAATTAAATATATATTCCGAACTTAGTTAATTTTTCATGGGTTGGTCCAGACTGCTGGTCACTCACTCTAAGCTCATTAAACTTAAATAAAAACCCAATAGAAATAAATTCTTAATTAAATGTCATTATTCATAAATGGGCATAAATAAAAATAATCTACCCCTAGTTTGTGCTCACGCGCAGAACGCGACCAAAAACTTCAGGCCGTTCGGCTGCCCATCTCCGGCAACCAACGGCTGGAGGCCCACCTGTACTACCTTTTTCTCTGTCTTTCGGTTCTAACCCAACTGGAACCAAGCCTAAAGTAGACCTGTGGACCGAGAATGAGTCATTTTACGCAGACCGCTCAAACTGCGACCTGTTATCAGAAGCAAAGGGCTTCGGTTCCAGCCCATTACAGCCCCAAACCCTGACCAAGATCAACCCTAGGGACCCTAAGGAAACTCCTCTGGACCTGGACCAGCAGCCATGCTTGTTCCATGACAAGAAAACGTGAGAGATGCCACCAAACATGAAAGAAAACGAGTTGCTCCAATATACAATTTAATATCTTGCATGCATCAGAAAAATCGAAGTAAAAACCTTATAAATCTGTCATGAAATGTATATATAGCTTATATGGTGTAGAAACGAAGGAATTAAACATGCCTTGTTAATTATAACGAAGATTTATGCGTATACGGGGCTCCGGGACGACGAACGGGCCAAAAACTTGAATAATCCTTGAAGAACTCGGCTAAGGAGGCTGCTATCTGCTGAAAAACGTGAGGGAGGTGGTGGAGGAGATGGGGTTGGCGGCTGATGGGGTTTGAGCGTAGGGTAGTGAGAGATTTTGGGTGTAATGTTGGGTAGATTAGGATAATAACTAATATAATTTATTTAGAAAGATAATATACCATAAAATTAAAATTTTAAACTCTTAAAATACCTACCAATCTGATAAATAGACAAAAATCCCGAAATAAATAAATAGCCTATTTTTAAAAATTAATAAAAGTCATTAAAATGACTTATTTTGGCTAAAAATCAACCCTTAAATAAATATATAATTAAATACTAAAATTTTCTTGACAAAATACCATAAAATATTATTTTTTTAAGGCTCATAAAATCTCATAAAATATTTTTGGCTCAAAAGTTGATATCTCATCCGTCCACGGTCTCGTCTACGCGATCAAATCAATAAAATTCTGAAAAATTTAGAAATTTTAAAATCACGGGTTAAATGCTAAAATAAATTTAAATCATTCATATAATTCACATAATAACACATAAATGTCATTTAACCCAAATATAAATTTTTAAATAATTATTTTCCCTAATTATGCAATGCGAATTTACGTATTAAAATTTTCGGGTGTTACAATTCTCCCCCCTTAAATTGAATTTCGTCCTCGAAATTCGACTGATCAAATTCTAATAACGAAGTCCCTCAAAATTCTAGTTTACTAACTCCACGATTACTTATCTAGTTTTCAAGTTTCAGTATCCCAAAGTCACGTAATCGCAATGCATAACTAAGTATTTTAAAACTTTGCTAACATAAAGTCTTAAGTCATAACATATGCTACTGATAAATCATAATAAAACATTTAAAACTTACAGACCGGTAGTGGGATTTCTGAGTTTCACGTGGCAGATGGACACCCTCCAAGGACCGTGCTTTGATACCAATTGAAACATCTACTACTAATAAATGCGGAAAAACTTTTTTTTTTTATAAAAATATACTATACATATATGCCCATAAATATATGAATAAACATTAAAAATAATACTAACAAATAAAGTCTTTTAATGATAACTTAAATAAATAAAAATCTTGAAACATGCAATATTAATAAAAATCCGTAACCCAAAAATTCAAACTCATGCATGCGAAAATAAACATAAATAAAACTTTGAAATATGTTTTAAAAACCCTAATAAAGTATCTCAATATAATAATAACTCTTCCATGCGACGGTCACGGGGCCACTGCCATGCTTGCTCATACATCCTCACCACCGGTAGAAGCTACAAATGAATTATCGTACTCACCTGCACCATATAAGCATAGTGAGCCTAGAGGCTCAACATGTCTAAACCTTTGTAACAATGGTTAAAATAATGCACCATGAATTCTTGCTAGCCATAATTATGATCATTATACATACATCATAACTAATCATACATAGCATAAATTGAGAATGTCATAATCATAAAAACTGTGTAGGTCATATCCATGAGTGTGACTAATAACTGTGCCGACTGATCAGTCTAAGAACCATCGTACGTGGCGGTGGATAAATCCACCTCTATGCTGGTAGTAAACTACCACTGTGCCAGTGATAAAACCACTTCTATGCCGGTAGTAGAACTACCTCTGTGCTGGTGGTAAACCACCTCTGTGCCGCCACATCACTTCAATTTCCATAAAAATATTTTTCATGCTCAATTCTTAATCATAAACACATCATAAAATATTTCATGTATGCATGCACTTAAAATATGTCCGTTATATATATTTAATTAATTTTCATAATAAATTACTTATACTTAAAATAAACTTCATGCATAAAAATAATTAAATATATATTTCGGACTTAGTTAATTTTTCATGGGTTGGTCCAGACTGCTGGTCACTCACTCTAAGCCCATTAAACTTAAATAAAAGGCCAATAGAAATAAATTCTTAATTAAATGTCATTATTCATAAATGGGCATAAATAAAAACATTTAAGCTCTTTAACTTAAGCTAAGCCCAAAAATCATATTTTAGCCCAAATAAATTAATTAAACTTAACCGGGCCTAAATAAAATATTTAAGCTCATTAACCTAATTAAACCCAATAAACTCTAGACTGGCCCAAAGATCCACTGACTGGCCCAAAAATTCTCATTTGCTCCCAAACTCATAAAAATTATTGGGCTAACTTAAATAAATTATTTAAATCCAAATAAAATTATTTGGAGGCCCAAATAATTTTTTTATTAATTTAAAAGCCCAAAAGCCAATTAAACAAATAAACACTTAAAAATTAAATACTCGAGCCCGGCCTACCTAACCCAGACCCGGACCGACCAAACCCGACCCATGACTTGACTGACTCGACCCAGAGCCAAAACACCAAGCCCGGCCCGCCTAAAGCCTAGACACAACCTTAGCCTTTCTTTCCTTAATCCTAACTCACGGCAGCCCTGAGCGACTTTGGAAAAACTGCCCGTGCCGCCTGCTTCGGCCACCTTTGGCCGTGAAACCACTTCCCATACTTAGCCAACATCCAGAAGGTTCTAACCCAACAAATTTTACCTCAAACGGAGATCTGTAGAAGGAGAACGAACCAAAACAATCTATCCCTAGTTTTTGCTCACGCGCAGAACGCGACCAGAAACTTCAGGCCGTTCGGCCGCCCATCTCCGGCAACCAACGGCCGGAGGCCCACCTGTACTACCTTTTTCTTTGTCTTGAGGTTCTAACCCAACTAGAACCAAACCTAAAGTCGACCTGTGGACTGAGAACGAGTCATTTTACGCAGACCGCTCAAATTGCGACCTGTTGTGCATTAGAAGCAAAGGGCTTCGGTTCCAGCCCATTTCAGCCCCAAACCCTGACCAAGATCGACCCTAGGGACCCTAAGGAAACTCCTCTGGACCTGGACCAGCAGCCATGCTTGTTCCATGACAAGAAAACGTGAGAGATGCCACCAAACATGAAAGAAAACGAGTTGCTCCAATATACAATTTAATATCTTGCATGCATCAGAAAAATCGAAGTAAAAACCTTATAAATCTGTCATGAAATGTATATGTAGCTTATATGGTGTAGAAACGAAAGAATTAAACATGCCTTGTTAATTATAATGAAGATTTATGCGTATACGGGGCTCCGGGACGACGAACGGGCCAAAAACTTGAATAATCCTTGAAGAACTCGGCTAAGGAGGCTGTTATCTGCTGAAAAACGTGAGGGAGGAGGCGGAGGAGATGGGGTTGGCGGCTGATGGGGTTTGAGCGTAGGGTAGGGAGAGATTTTGGGTGTAATGTTGGGTAGATTAGGATAATAACTAATATAATTTATTTAGAAAGATAATATACCATAAACTTAAAATTTTAAACTCTTAAAATACCTACCAATCTGATAAATAGACCAAAATCCCGAAATAAATCAATAGCCTATTTTTAAAAATTAATAAAAGTCATTAAAATGACTTATTTTGGCTAAAAATCAACCTTAAATAAATATATAATTAAATACTAAAATTTTCTTGACAAAATACCATAAAATATTATTTTTTTTAAGGCTCATAAAATCTCATAAAATATTTTTGGCTCAAAATTTGATATCTCATCCGTCCACGGTCCCGTCTACGCGATCAAATCAATAAAATTCTGAAAAATTTAAAAATTCTAAAATCACGGGTTAAATGCTAAAATAAATTTAAATCATGCATATAATTCACATAATAACACATAAATGTCATTTAACCCAAATATAAATTTTTAAATAATTATTTTCCATAATTATGCAATGCGAATTTACGTATTAAAATTTTCGGGTGTTACAATTCTCCCCCTCCCCCCCCCCCTCCCTTAAATTGAATTTCGTCCTCGAAATTCGACTGATCAAATTCTAATAACGAAGTCCCTCAAAATTCTAGTTTACTAACTCCACGATTACTTATCTAGTTCTCAAGTTTCAGTATCCCAAAGTCACGTAATTGCAATGCATAACTAAGTATTTTAAAACTTGCTAACATAAAGTCTTAAGTTATAACATATGCTCCTGATAAATCATAATAAAACATTTAAAACTTACAGACCGGTAGTGGGATTTCTGAGCTTCACGTGGCAGATGGACACCCTCCAAGGACCGTGCTTTGATACCAATTGAAACATCTACTACTAATAAATGCGAAAATTTTTTTTTTTTTTATAAAAATATACTATACATATATGCCCATACATATATGTATAAACATTAAAAATAATATTAACAAATAAATTCTTTTAATGATAACTTAAATAAATAAAAATCTTGAAACACGCAATATTAATAAAAATCCGTAACCCAAAAATTCAAACTCATGCATGCGAAAATAAACATAAATAAAACTTTGAAATATGTTTTAAAAACCCTAATAAAGTATCTCAATATAATAATAACTCTTCCATGCGACGGTCACGGGGCCACTGCCATGCTTGCTCATACATCCTCGCCACCGGTAGGAGCGACAAATGAATTATCGTACTCACCTGCACCATATAAGCATAGTGAGCCTAGAGGCTCAACATGTCTAAACCTTTGTAACAATGGTTAAAATAATGCATCACATAATCATACTAATACATATAATCATCATGAATATGCATGCATGCTCGTAAAATAATGCACCATGAATTCTTGCTAGCCATAATTATGATCATTATACATACATCATAACTAATCATACATAGCATAAATTGAGCATGTCATAATCATAAAAACTGTGTAGGTCATATCCATGAGTGTGACTAATAACTGTGCCGACTGATCAGTCTAAGAACCATCGTACGTGGCGGTGGATAAATCCACCTCTATGCTGGTAGTAAACTACTTCTATGCCGGTAGTAGAACTACCTCTGTGATGGTGGTAAACCACCTCTGTGCCGCCACATCACTTCAATTTCCATAAAAATATTTTTCATGCTCAATTCTTAATCATAAACACATCATAAAATATTTCATGTATGCATGCACTTAAAATATGTCCGTTATATATATTTAATTAATTTTCATAATAAATTACTTATACTTAAAATAAACTTCATGCAAAAAAATAATTAAATATATATTTCGGACTTAGTTAATTTTTCATGGGTTGGTCCAGACTGCTGGTCACTCACTCTAAGCCCATTAAACTTAAATAAAAGGCCAATAGAAATAAATTCTTAATTAAATGTCATTATTCATAAATGAGCATAAATAAAAACATTTAAGCCCTTTAACTTAAGCCAAGCCCAAAAATCATATTTTAGCCCAAATAACTTAATTAAACTTAACCGGGCTTAAATAAAATATTTAAGCTCATTAACCTAATTAAACCCAATAAAACTCTAGACTGGCCCAAAGATCCCTTGACTGGCCCAAAAATTCTCATGGGCTCCCAAACTCATAAAAATCATTAGGCTAACATAAATAAATTATTTAAGTCCAAATAAAATTATTTGGAAGCCCAAATAATTTTTTTATTAATTTAAAAGCCCAAAAGCTAATTAAACAAATAAACACTTAAAAATTAAATACCCAAGCCCGGCCCACCTAACCCGGACCCGGATGGACCAAACCCGACCCATGACTTGACTGACTCGACCCAGACCCAAAACACCAAGCCCGGCCCGCCTAAAGCCTAGACACAACCTTAGCCTTTCTTTCCTTAATCCTAACTCATGGCAGCCCTGAGCGAATTTGGAAAAACTGCCCGTGCCACCTGATCCGGCCACCTTTGGCCTTGAAACCACTGCCCATACTTAGCCAACATCCAGACGGTTCTAACCCAACAAATTTTACCTTAAACGGAGATCTGTAGAAGGAGAACGAAACAATCTACCCCTAGTTTCTGCTCACGCACAGAACGCGACCAGAAACTTCAGGCCGTTCGGCCGCCCATCTCCAGCAACCAACGGCCGGAGGCCCACCTGTACTACCTGTTTCTCTGTCTTGCGGTTCTAACCCAACTAGAACCAAGCCTAAAGTCGACCTGTGGACCGAGAACAAGTCATTTTACGCAGACCGCTCAAACTGCGACCTGTTGTGCATCAGAAGCAAAGGGCTTCGGTTCCAGCCCATTACAGCCCCAAACCCTGACCAAGATCAACCCTAGGGACCCTAAGGAAACTCCTCTGGACCTGGACCAGCAGCCATGCTTGTTCCATGACAAGAAAACATGAGAGATGCCACCAAACATGAAAGAAAACGAGTTGCTCCAATATACAATTTAATATCTTGCATGCATCAGAAAAATCTAAGTAAAAACCTTATAAATCTGTCATGAAACGTATATATAGCTTATATGGTGTAGAAACTAAGGAATTAAACATGCCTTGTTAATTATAACAAAAATTTATGCGTATACGGGGCTCCGGGACGACGAACGGGCCAAAAACTTGAATAATCCTTGAAGAACTCGGCTAAGGAGGCTGCTATCTGCTGAAAAACGTGAGGGAGGAGGTGGAGGAGATGGGGTTGGCGGCTGATGGGGTTTGAGCATAGGGTAGGGAGAGATTTTGGGTGTAATGTTGGGTAGATTAGGATAATAACTAATATAATTTATTTAGAAAGATAATATACCATAAAATTAAAATTTTAAACTCTTAAAATACCTACCAATCTGATAAATAGACCAAAATCCCGAAATAAAGAAATAGCCTATTTTTAAAAATTAATAAAAGTCATTAAAATGACTTATTTTGGCTAAAAATCAACCCTTAAATAAATATATAATTAAATACTAAAATTTTTTTGACAAAATACCATAAAATATTATTTTTTTAAGGCTCATAAAATCTCATAAAATATTTTTGGCTCAAAAGTTGATATCTCATCTGTCCACGGTCCCGTCTACGCGATCAAATCAATAAAATTCTAAAAAATTTAGAAATTCTAAAATCACGGGTTAAATGCTAAATAAATTTAAATCATGCATATAATTCACATAATAACACATAAATGTCATTTAACCCAAATATAAATTTTTAAATAATTATTTTCCCTAATTATGCAATGCGAATTTACGTATTAAAATTTTCGGGTGTTACAGCTCAATGGTACCAGGATTGAGGGAACATTGCATTTATGACCTGGAGTGCAAGGTTCGAATCCTGGGGAGGGCAAAAAGTCCCCACCAGGGGGGAGAAGATCATGAGAGCGAGAATGAACTGGGCCAGCCCAGTTCATTACAAAAAAGGGCGCCCTTTTATGTAATGAACTGGGCTGGACCAGTTCATTCTTGAACTCATGATCTTCTCCCCCCTGGTGGGGAGTTTTTGCCCTTCCCAGGATTCGAACCTTGCCCAGTTCATTACAACTGGCTAGTTCGAGTTGTTGCCCCTTAACTCCCATAAACTTAGACTGGCTCGTTAACATTTATACTGACTCAAAAATACTTAGACTAGCTCCATCACACTTAAAATGACCCATATCAAACTTAGATTGGCACAATAGTACTGAGCCTAACTTACAATTTAACTCAACCAAATAAATTAAAGAACTTAGGCTCATTAACGAATTTAGCCCAATTAATAATTAAGCCCCGAATAACTATCTTAAGCCCAATAAGCTTGACTCAATAACTAAATCAATTCATCCAAGCCCAAATAACATTTTAGCTCAAATAAACAACTCAAGTCCAATAAACATCTTAGACCCAATAAATAAATTAAGTCCATTAAACATTTTAGGCCCAATAACAAAATTGACCCAATGAATAAACCAAACACTTGGACTCCTAAATAAATTACCCGGCCCAAAATAAAATAATCCGGAACCAAACCATAACATATGACCCTAATACACTTTACCCGACTCGGACAACCCACTCGTCCGAGCCCTGTCTGAGTTGCCCGCTAGATAGACCACCCTTACAACCATCCAACTGTTCACCTAGCCGACACTAGTTCAAGACATCTTAAACCAACACCCAAAAGGACTTAATCCAACCATCAACCATTGAACAACAACTAAGACCTAGCCATGGCAGAAAAATCATCCACAATATATAAAAACGTGAATAATGCATGAGTTAAAATTTGAGCTGTCATATCCACATACAAATGCAACAACACAATTTAATAACCAAAACAGTGAATATACTGATCTAAACGGTGTGAGCAAGGAAGAGTATAACATGCATTTGCGTTTAAAACGCACGAAAAACCTATACAGTTGCGGTTGCGCATATCGGGACTCGAAAATCTCATAATTATCCAATTATGGATCAAATCCCTAATCTGCTGATTTCTTCCTCTAATTATCCTCAACGGGCTTCCGATCTGCAAAAAATCATACAATGGTCAAAAGTCAACCTTGGTCAACTCTGGTCAAACTTTGACCAAAAATTACCGAACTTTATTGCGCTCTCACCGCTTAACGATTTCGAATCACGACTCGAAACTTGGATATTCGGATCTATCACGTCGAGACGATAAAAAAATGGATAACTCACCGGTGGTCGCCGAAAAATCGAAGAAGGCTCGTCTCGATCTTGGCTACAAAGTGACCAGTCGGATTTTTGATCGGATCTCTGACGAACGGCCGGCGACGGCAAACGTGAGGACTGCTACAGTAAACTCAAAATATTGGGGAAAATTTTTTGGAGAAAATCTTTGATCTGTGTTTTCTTGAGTGTGTTTCGGTGTGTGTTTTGCGATTTATAGCAAATCAATAATTTTTTGATCCGGACTAATTTATTTGATATCCAACTGGTAAAATTAGTCTCTATTCCGATATTTTTCTGATACACATACCCCACAACTATTAACACTATTTTTTTGAAATTGTTGACTTTGACCAGTCAATTAGACTTATAATTTTTCAAATTAATTATTGAGTCTCACTTAGACCATGACCAGTCAATAAAGACTTTTACCAGTCAACTCGGTCAAATATTCTTCTAAATTAAATTATCTGGCATAAATAATGATTTTTAATTCAATTATCTCAATAATTATCTCAAAATGTCAATATTACCAAATATTCAAAAATAGTCAAACTCATTGACTAATTGGCACGTGTATTTTCTAAATACACTCTATAACTCATTTGACAGTAATAATTATTTTTTTTCCAACTCAATAATTTTTTTAATTGTCAATTAATTCGGTAATAAATTTTGGGACGTTACAACTCTCCCCTCCTTAAATGAAATTTCGTCTTCGAAATTGGAGTAAGTACCGATAAGCTCTGGACAATACGTCCGCATAACGACCTTGGCTTCCGAGAGAGCCTCCTCCTCTGACTGATTCTAACACCGGACCTTGACCAAGGGAAAAACTTGTGTTCTAAGTATCTGCTCCTCCCGTGGTAAGATCTGCTCTAGTCGTTCCTCGGACGACAAGTCTGACGCCAACTGCAGAGGCTCATATCCATAACGCATCACGCCCTTCATGGACGCAATCCTCACAAACACATGGTCTCCAACAGTGAACTCGAGGTCTCGTAGTCGTCGGTCAGCATAACTCTTCTAACGAGTCTGTGCGGTTCTCAACCTATCCCGAATCCAAACCACGACGTCTGCAGTCTGCTGAACTAACTCGAACCCTAAGGGAATCTTGTAGTGACCCGTATCCTGAATCAACGATTAATGAGTAATTAATCAAGTAATCATGTTTGGATTAAGTAAAACATGATTAAGGAAATTCCATAAGGGTTAACGAAGTTCGTAAATGGATCCAGGACACTCAAAAATTGGTTAGAAGGCCCCAAGACTCGAGTGGGATCGGAACCACCGATCCAGGATCGGAGCTTCCGATCTTGGTGACATCGGAACCAAATCGGAACCATATCGGAAGCATGGAGATCGGAACTTCCGATCAGCAATCATAGCTTCCGATCGAATGTCGGTGACAGGTGTGTGGTTGCATGTGGTTGAGATTGACACGTGGCATCGGAGCTTTCGATCTACATGTTCGGAGCTTCCGATCAGGGAACGGAACTTCCGATCGTTGTCTATAAATATAGGTGCGAGGGCTTCATTTCAAAGCGCACCGAATTCTTCTCCTTCGCCCTCGTGGCTCTATTTTAGGGCTTTGGGTACTCTTATTTTAGAGTTGGAGTAAGGAACATATTTTAGTATAGTCAGACAGTATCTGACATAGTAGCGGAGCAGTGCTTGTGTAGCGGAGCAGTGCTCGAGGCTGTGGAGCTGCAGCAGGGGTGTACCCCTAGTTGCGAGATAGTCGCCATCAGCGGGCTGACGACGGACGCAGGTATAGCTATGGTCTCCTTAAATTATTTAGGAGTATGCAATAGCTTAGTTAAGGCTTTTAGAGCTTAATTATTGATGCATGGGTATTTGCATTGTAGAGCTGATATAGGCTTGGAACCTAAAGTGGGACTGCTAGGAACTGCCTGTAGTAAGGTATGCAAGTACAGACTGAGATTGCTAGCGGGTTTGCATGCTTATATGTTGCATTTATGTGTCATATTATTATGCAACATGTGCATATCATATTGTGTCTATCCATCTTGTGAGATGAGCCATGTAGGGCCGCTCAGCCCTGTCTGGACGGTTGATGTCTAGTGCCCAGTGACTGACGGGTCATGGGTAGCTAGCATCGGGGGACACAGTCCACGTCCTATATGAATGAGCAGTGTCGACAGGGTTTGCTCCCCAGGTTGTACCACTCATATCCTAGGCGCCATTACTGAGCAGTTATATACAGTTATCCCATATATGGATACCCTATCATTTGCATGCATCATATTTGTATGTTTTACCCAGTGCTTTTGTATTGAGTTTAGAGCTCACGTCCAATCTTTTTTGTGTATTTGGACACTCCATTTGACGGGGCAGGTGTAGGTGCAGGATTGAGCACCAGGAGCTTGGAGTAGCTAGTGACCAGTGAAGACAGCAGGATTAGCTATAGGTTTTGCCTTTAGGGTTTATTTATTCGATTGGGTTGTATAATCGAATTTATTTAACCGGTTGTATTCTGCCGGTCTGTTTTTATTTAAGTCTTCCGCAGCGAATTTATTTAATGCATGTTTAATTATGCTCTCAACTCTGATTAGGTAGTGGATCCGGGTAGGGTCACTACATTTATTGGTATCAGAGCATATGCATGCAAGAGACTTGGGATATTGTAATAAGACTTTGGGTTATCCTTATAGGATGGATGAGACCTTGGAAGAGGTGATGATGCGGCGATTTAGTTGCCCAGAGACTATCATCATCGGCAGGATTTCTGAAGATTTGGCTTATGGGATTCCAGCAAGTGCGGACAGGAGTGATGGATCGTGTCCGACTTTTCAAGATTTTTACTCAGGTGGATCCTAGTTTTGGATCGATTACCGGATGCTAGAGGCAGTGGCAGAGCATTGGATGGGACGCACTTGATGCTTGCATCTGTACAGTCCATACCATGATAACACTACTCTGAAGATTCTCCAGTCGTAGATGGAGAGATTGTCAGATAGACCTTCACCAAAGAATGTCTCGAGTGCCTAAAGCATGACAGGTTTCGAGAGTGAGGTCTTTAACCTCATGCAGAACATGGTTTTGCCGGTATGCCGATATCGATACGTTCGGTAGGCACACGGGAAACTTAATGTTCAAAAGCATGGTATGAATACAAGAAGAACGCTGATGGTAGATCATGAGCAAGACGGGTCGACTGACATGCACTGACGCAGAGCATAGCCGATTAGCTATCACGAGCCATTTCTCCGGAGTTCTTCGTAGGAGGACATGTAGAGAGACTTGGTCGGGAGTATGCTTGTATCGATGCGTGTGTCGATTAGAAGCTTCATGCTCAAGAAACGAAGACTTGTACGATGATTTTAAATACTGTATCGTTGTAGTTTTAAACAGTATTTCAGTTGTAATGAATCATCATACTTTGGTTGTATCATTTCAAGTTCGATTGTACATTTCATTGTATTTTGAATACTGTATGTATTACATGAGATTGTAATAAAGAGAATTTTACATAACTTGAAATAAGTGATACATGTTTTATTTATCCAGCAATTCGTGAATGATTTCAAGTGATTTTGCTAGGATTGGCATTGTTTTAGTTGATTAATGTTCAACTATTGCAGCTCATGAGGTTTGAGTGGGCCGACTGTGACAGTGTGACTTGCGGTTAGTCTAGGCGTTTTCCTAGGATTGACCTAGTTGGTCGATGGACTAAGTTAGTGCCAGCGAGGAGTGGGCTCATCTAGAGTCATTAAGAGTATTGTTCGGTTTAGAACATTTGGGCTTTGTTCTAGGTTGTTTCCTTAGAACAGGCTGTCTGACCTTTGTTAGGTTGAGGCTTGTGATGATAGGTTTTCATCGGGATACCAGGTCCAGTATATGCCGAGAGTTGTGGACTATGACCATGATTAGACGTGATGGGGCGCGACCCTATGCCAGTATTACTCTGGGAGTCCTTGTACATCAGAGGTTATCTGGGAGCCTTTGTGCTTCAGAAGATGGCGGTGGGAAGGCTACTCAGTCTAGGGATTTGGTGACATTCACGACGAGGTATGACCTTGGATTAGATATCAGGTTTGACATCGATGGTTCGATATCGTCTGGTGTGCCAGAGATATAGTTTGATATTCTGCTGTAGGAACCAGTCATGGAGGGATTTTCTTGACAAGTGTGTACTCTGAGCAGATAGGTTTTAACCTTTGGGTTACTGATAGACGTGTGGATCTAGTAGGTGGATGGATTTTACCAGCGATGGCTATGGGTTGTCATCAGAGTTGTAGTTAGAATTTCCCTGTAATAGGAATCATCCAAGAACTTGGGTGGGATGCTGTTTTAAGACTTTGACTCGAATGCGAGGACTACTCCATGATGAATGACTTCATCTGCGAGGGATTATATCAGATGTTGAAGATTGTACATGACTATTTAAGATGTGAGGGAAGCATGGCCTATGACCGTGAAACTTTGGTGGTTGTCCAGGTGGGTTATTGAGGTAAGCTACCTTAGTCTTGAATTGTTGCACAATCTTAACAAGGGATATGATCAGGAGAGTGTCCGAAGATCGTGGGAATCTTTGGAATTCTTTAGTTATTCTTCTTGGACTTGACGAGCCGTGGTGTTCATTTGAATGAACGAGGCAAGGATAGTGAGTCCAGTGGTTGCGCTAAGTACTGTCTGATATCTTCAAAGATTGAGCGTAGGAGTTTCCATGGGATGGAAATGGGCTTAGTTCGCCTTGGTGTTTGCCTTGAGTGAACAAGACAGTGATTGGTAGTGCTAAGGTGGCATGGGATTTGTGCTAATGACTACTAGTGGATATTGGTTAACTCTGTCAGAGTTAGGTTGAATAAGTTCAATATATGAGGCAACTGTCAGTAGTAAGGCACGGGATTGTGTCGATAGGCTACTTATAGCTAGTGTCTGATTACTAAGCGTGGGTACGTTGAACTAGAGTGATTCGGGTATTCCAAGTGTTTGGAAATAGTTCTTCGTGGCAGCTGAGTCATGGTTATTGATTGAGCCACGCAGGTTGAATGATCAGTGGTCATCTGACCAGATGTGTGCGAACATCAGTAGTTCGACGAGATCGATAGAGTAATCCAAGCAGTGATGATTTGGACAGAGCAATCGAAGAATACTTAGGGTAGTATTTTGTTGCTTAGTGCTTAGGAGATGAGTACTTGGTACAGTCTCAGAGCATTCGGCAATTTGGATGATTTAGGATCTCTAGTTTTACCAGAGACGAATAAATTGGGATTGCTGTAATCCAGGACGATTGAAATTAGACTTGTAATATCAAGTTAGACGCTAACTTAATGGTAAGAACAAGCGAAGGAATTTGTAACTCACAAGATAGTTCTTTTGTGACGATGTCTTAGTATACCGTTGGGTTTAGGATCCAACAAGGATTGGATGCTTCTATGGACATCAATTCTTTGATTGTGGGATATGACATTGGCTGGGATCTAGTTCTCAAGGTCCGGCAGGGGGTGTCATTAATTTTCAGCGTGTGGTGCACAAGATCATTGAAATGATCGAGACAGTCGTTGATCGACTAGGGAATCGACGAATTAGTTCGTTCAGTGCTGAGACTGATGCGTTCAGCAAAGGAACGATTTGACTATTGAGAATCCATTGGAATTTAGTTTTCAGGATCTTTATGATTCGATTTTGTGAGGTTGGGATGAGCTATGATGGTATCATCAGATACTCAGTGTTGAGTTATACCAGGCGCATGTAACTATCGAGTTTCGAGACGAAACAGGAAGCATTTCCATATGTCTGTGCACTGTGGAATGTCCCAGTCGAGCATATTGGTAGGAGTTTGCTTTAGTCTTGATGTGTGTACAGTGGTTGCGAGTATGTATAACTATCAGAAGGATGTCTGACGTTTGGGATTCATGGGTGAATAACCTATGGGTGAGATGATGTAGATCATCAGAAGGGTAATAATTTCTATTGCAATGTATGCGTGGCTTCGCAGGCCAATGGCTAGGAGATGACTTCGCGTCATTATGGACGAGCATTGATAGTTCTCATCAGGGAATATTGATAAGTTATACTAAGAAACGTGAACTGTGAGTTGCACTGGACATGGTATTGAATTCCCCGTATTGCTTGGGAAGCTCTTTGTTTTGGTAAGGCATGGGAAGGATGACCAGTCTAGAATCATGTGAAGAAGTTATGTTGTAGTATGACCTTGTGTCAACTAGATTCTTTTGGGAAGAAATTCGAGTTTTGTTGTGTCAACAGAGTTTTGAAATTGGCGTTTTCTAACTAGAGGTATTGAGCACCGAGAACTTTTGGAACCATTAGGTGGTTTAGATGCAATTAGTGATTCGACGATTGTCGTAAACCAATCAGGTTATGATTTGGTTTTCGTCAGTCTAAGACTTTTCCTTGGGACAATGATCTCGATCAAACGGGTGTTTGTATCTTTCGTGACCAGAGAGATCGAGGTTAGTTTGGAAGACGTATCAGTGTTGTGATATGCGAGTGCTAGAGGAGTTCGATTGTCGACCAGTAGCGCAGAAATTTTCAGCTGGGAAAATGTTAATGCGGTTCAGCATTAATGAAGCTTGCAGAGAATTCGACGGGAGTCTGAGTGTGTCGGAGGATATATCGACCAGATACTCGAGCAAGGGTTTCTAGTACGTTCTCGAGGTTTTACCCTAGATTTCGAGGACGAAATCTTTTAAGGAGGGGAGAATGTAGTGACCCGTATCCTGAATCAATGATTAATGAGTAATTAATCAAGTAATCATGTTTGGATTAAGTAAAACATGATTAAGGAAATTCCAGAAGGGTTAACGGAGTTCGTAAATGGATCCAGGACACTCAAAAATGTCTTAGAAGGCCCCAAGACTCGAGTGGGATCGGAACCACCGATCCAGGATCGGAGCTTCCGATCGTGGTGACATCGGAACCAAATCGGAACCATATCGGAAGCATGGAGATCGGAACTTCCGATCAGCAATCGGAGCTTCCGATCGACTGTCGGTGACAGGTGTGTGATTGCATGTGGTTGAGATTGACACGTGGCATCGGAGCTTCCGATCGGAGGAACGAAGCTTCCGATCGGAGGAACGGAGCTTTCGATCTACATGTTCGGAGCTTCCGATCAGGGAACGGAACTTCCGATCGTTGTCTATAAATATAGGTGCGAGGGCTTCATTTCAAAGCGCAACGAATTCTTCTCCTTCGCCCTCGTGGCTCTATTTTAGGGCTTTAGGTACTCTTATTTTAGAGTTGGAGTAAGGAACATATTTTAGTATAGTCAGACAGTGTCTGACATAGTAGCGGAGCAGTGCTCGTGTAGCGGAGCAGTGCTCGAGGCTGTGGAGCTGCAGCAGGGGTGTACCCCTAGTTGCGAGATAGTCGCCATCAGCAGGCTGACGATGGACGCAGGTATAGCTATGGTCTCCTTAAATTATTTAGGAGTATGCAATAGCTTAGTTAAGGCTTTTAGAGCTTAATTATTGATGCATGGGTATTTGCATTGTAGAGCTGATATAGGCTTGGAACCTAGAGTGGGACTGCTAGGAACTGCCTGTAGTAAGGTCCGCAAGTACAGACTGAGATTGCCAGCGGGTTTGCATGCTTATATGTTGCATTTATGTGTCATATTATTATGCAACATGTGCATATCATATTGTGCCTGTCCATCTTGTGAGATGAGCCATGTAGGGCCGCTCAGCCCTATCTGGACGGTTGATGTCTAGTGCCCAGTGACTGACGGGTCATGGGTGGCTAGCATCGGGGGACACAGTCCACGTCCTATAGGAATGAGCAGTGTCGACAGGGTTTGCTCCCCAGGTTGTACCACTCATATCCTAGGCACCATTACTGAGCAGTTATATACAGTTATCCCAGATATGGATACCCTATCATTTGCATGCATCATATTTGTATGTTTTACCCAGTGCTTTTGTATTGAGCTTAGAGCTCACGCCCAGTTTTTTTTGTGTATTTAGACACTCCATTCGATTGGGCAGGTGTAGGTGAAGGATTGAGCACCAGGATCTTGGAGTAGCTAGTGACCAGTGAAGACAGCAGGATTAGCTGTAGGTTTTGCCTTTAAGGTTTATTTATTCGATTGGGTTGTATAATCGAATTTATTTAACCGGTTGTATTCTGCCGGTCTATTTTTATTTAAGTCTTCCGCAGCGAATTTATTTAATGCATGTTTAATTATGCTCTCAACTCTGATTAGGTAGTGGATCCGGGTAGGATCACTACAAATCTTCTTGTCAACAACGTCTCAATGCACGGGAGATCCACACCTTCTCCCGTAAATATTTTCACATAGAACCATACCTATAAACTTCTGATAACTGATGTTATAAGTGAACTTCACTAAAGGTAGTCTCGACTCCCAAGAGTCCTGAAATTAATCAAACAGACTCTCAACAAATCCTCGATAATCTGAATAACCCGCTCTACTATCCATTTGTCTGGGGATGAAAATCAGTACTGATCAATAACTTTCCCCAAAGCTGCATATAAACTCTTCTGATGATCAAATAAAATCAAGACATATCTATTCGAATTGACTACGAATCTGCTTAAAAATTCTAACTCAAAATACTACAATCCTTGATATCAATAGTCTCATGATTCTAACTGGTATCCGCCAAACACTAAATTCTAATGGTGCTATCAATCACTATCAGTTACGAGTCAAAACAATGTCAAGACGACGTTTAGTATAACTCAACTCAATAAATAACTTGTTGGGTCATAATCAAATCGAAATCGAAGAGACATGGTTCAAAACAATATCAAAATACAATAATCTGGAAAACAAATCTACAAAAAGGAAACAACTTGTTTGCAGTCTAATACAAGGGGTGAGCGTATCAATTCAAGGCTCCATGAACAATGGATACGAGCCAATCAATAAATATCAAATCAGACGATCAACAGTCGACAAGTATGACATCATGTCCACCATCAATACAAATAAAAATCAAGGTTGTCAGTGTGTCTTACACACGAGGAATTCCACACGCACTCAACGAAAATGAAATAAAATCCCAAGGTGTAATCCGATATCAACAAAATAAAATCGAGATCCCAATGGAATAGAATAATAATACTCACCCAAATCAATATCCATGTCCAGATTTAGAATTCAAGTTCTCAAGAAATATGAATTTCCGAAATTCATAACCGAAATATCATTCGAAGTCAAATTTACTGAATCTTCAATGAACAATGTCATGCGAATCAAGGAATGCATGAACTACAAGAATGATTCCAATATTTTCGGAAAGAATCGATAAAATGACTCACGTAACTGATTTTCCTCTATCATAAAAACACCTTCCCAATCCCTCACAAAATCAACTAACGTCAATCAATACTTAATTGCTCAATTAGGACTATCACCAAATTCCCAAATTTCATATCTGCAACAAACTAATTCATCTCTCAATAGTACCCTTCACCCGAATCATTTGGCTCAACGATTCCTGAAAAAAATGAAATCTGAATTCCTCAATAGCAATCAATCAAATCTTTAAGATAATTCTCAAAACATTCTCTTCGACCCAACATTCGCATCTAACCTATAGCAAACAATTACTAAAAATCCTCAAAACTAATGAGAGATAAAAGAATGCGTAGCTCCAGAATCTAGCAACACAAACGTAACAATACCTCTAATGCTAATCTTTCCTGTACGCAAAAGATTTCCCAATAGATATAGATCATTCTTTTAGATCAACCAATTAACATCTAAAGTTCAATCATATGCATGCTAATTTCACCAATTCATAATTCTCATCCTACACATGCATTTCTAAAACACAAGTACAACAATCAAGCAATTTCCAATACAAATCTTAACTAAACATCTCATTAACTGAAATTTAAGAACGCAAATTAAGATTATCCGCGATAAGAGAAGTATCATGATCTGCATCCTCAGCCTGCACCATAAACAAGCGCCTTGTGGTCTGCCTCGCCGTGTGACAGTTCCACGAAATTGTTCCGGATCCTCGCAATGGTAGCACCTGCCTGAGCCAACCAAACATTTTCCAGCATGAGGCCTCTGACACTGTCTATAAGAAGGTACCCCTCCAGTGCTAAGGGCAACTGCCCCCCAATGCTGCTGTTTTTGCTGGCCCTGCGGCTTCTGCTGCCGCTGCTGCTGTGGTCAAAGAGAATCTGAGCACTTAGACGACCCAAGATAAGACTTCTATGTTGGCTGCTACAAGGAATGTCCTCTAGATGACTGCTGGAACTGTCTCTGCTTCTGGGAGTCAGCCTGCATCTCCTTCCTCCCTTCTCAGACTGGCACGCTCGACTAACCGCTACCTTGTGCTTCGTCACGTCTTCCATGGAAACATATGCTTGATGTCGGACCTCAAGTTCCCAGTAAAATGCCGCATCCTCTCTCCATTGTAGCAATCGAGGGAACAAAGTGACACTCCCGCTCGAATTTTCTCAGATACTTGGCCACAGTCATGTCTCCCTGTCGGAGGCTCATGAAGTCACAAATCAGCTGGCCTCGCACATCCTCTATGAAGTACTTCTCAAAGAAAGCCGTCTTGAAATCCCTTCAAATCATCCTAGCCAGATCAAGACCAGTCACTACACCTTCCCACCAAAGAGCTGCATCATCCTTCAACATGTAGATTGCGCATCTGACCCAATCGGCATCCTGGGTCCTCATATACGCAAAGATCATCTCCAACGCTAGAATCCACTCTTCAGCCAATAGTGGATCATGGGTCCACGCAAACTCCTTCGGTCTCTGATTGCAGAACCTCTCAGTGATGTCCTCCTCGTGCGCCCTCCTAAGTTGTCCAGCCTAATGCTCAAGTAAACTCGGCATGCTCATGCTGGCCCTCTCAAATGCTGCGAGTGGTAGAGTTGTAGGTGAAGGTGGAGGCGAAGGTGGATCCTGATTACCCGCATCGCGAACTATGCGACTCGAAGACATAATGCAATTCCCAATAATCCCTCACGCAACCGTATTGCATAGCTATGTATTTTAATTTATAACATTTATAACAAAAATTTAGTGAAAATCTAACTCATGGGTCCCATTCGTAAAACAAAATTAAAAGCATTTAAAAAAACTCACAGACTGGCAGTGCGACTTCTGAGCTCCACGTAGCAGGCTAGCTAACCCTCCAAGGACCTTGCTCTGATACCAAATGAAACGAACCAGACTCGAAGGAAATTTTTTTTTTTAATATTACATATATGCCCATACATATATGCATCTATAATTAAAATAGATTTTCATAAAATTTAATGCATAATAAAAATCGATTGTATCTTAAAAGTTTAAAAACTCGAACACGTTAAAATCCATGCAAATGGCTATAATCTCAAAAGTATGCAAACTAATGAGAAATAGTAAACATGTGCGGAAAATAGCTCAATACATAAAATATCACATCATAAACTAAATCAACTGAAACATGAGCTGGCGAAGGTCACGGGTGTGCTAGCTCACCACGAATGCACAGAGGTTTTCACCACCAGTCGGGACCACAACCTCCTGAATGATATAAAACTCACCTGCACACCATTTAAGTCTAGTGAGCCTAAAGGCCCAGCATGCTCTACCTCTAATAACGAGTACTACTAAATAAAACCACATGCAAGCACATAACGTATATAAAAATAACCTGAGGATTCTAATGCATGCATGATCGTAAAATCGTATGCATAAACTGCGTCGTAATCTATATTATGACATAATACGTAACATAATACATAACATAATCATTGGCATGTCATAAACATAAAAATCATTTTCTAGGGGTCATATCAGTGAAGTGTAACTTAATTCGATTGATCAATCTAAGTCCATCGTACGTGGTGGCGGCCTGTGGGGTGTACCCCTAACGCCCTATGCCACTTCACCCAACCTTTGGGGATCCATAGGCTCATAATCGTAAGTGGAAAGGTCATCGGGCCCGGTATCCCGACCTCCAGTTCCGTGTTTGTCACAAATCACTTCAACTTTCCAAAAATATTTTCTTTACATGCCCGTTATCTCATCATAAAATACATGCATGAATCATGAACTTAGAAATATCATTTTCTTAAAATTTTGCCCGTAAATATATATATAATTTATTTTTCATAATAAAAATCATAATTATATCAAAATATGCATGTACATCTATTAAATATATATTTACGGACTATTTTGTTTGCCACTGGCTAGTTCGAGTTGTTGCCCCTTAACTCCCATAAACTTAGACTGGTTCGTTAACATTTATACTGACCCAAAAATACTTAGACTAGCTCCATCACACTTAAAATGACCCAGATCAAACTTAGATTGACACAATAGTACTGAGCCTAACTTAGAATTTAGCTCAACCAAATAAATTAAACAACTTAGGCTCATTAACGAATTTAGCCCAATTAATAAATTAAGCCCCCAATAACTATCTTAAGCTCAATAAGTTTGACTCAATAACTAAATCAATTCATCCAAGCCCAAATAACATTTTAGCTCAAATAAACAACTCAAGCCCAATAAAAATCTTAGACCCAATAAATAAATTAAGTCCAATAAACATCTTAGGCCCAATAAAAAAATTGACCCAATGAATAAACCAACACTTGGACTCCTAAATAAATTACCCGGCCCAAAATAAAATAATCCGGAACCAAACCATAACATATGACCCTAATACACTTTACCCGACCCGGACAACCCACTCGTCCGAGCCCTGTCTAAGCTGCCCGCTAGATAGACCACCCTTACAACCATCCAACTGTTCACCTAGCCGACACTAGTTCAAAAAATCTTAAACCAACACCCAAAAGGACCTAATCCAACCATCAACCATTGAACAACAACTAAGACCTAGCCATGGCAGAAAAATCATCCACAATACATAAAAACGTGAATAATGCATGAGTTAAAATTTGAGCTATCATATCCACATACAAATGCAACAACACAATTTAATAACCAAAACAGTGAATATACTGATCTAAACGGTGTGAGCAAGGAAGAGTATAACATGCCTTTGCATTTAAAACGCACGAAAAACCTATACAGTTGCGGTTGCGCATATCGGGACTCGGAAATCTCATAATTATCCAATTCTGGATCAAATCCCTAATCTGCTGATTTTTGCCTCTAATTATCCTCAACAGGCTTCCGATCTGCGAAAAATCACACAATGTTCAAAAGTCAACCTTTGTCAACTCTGGTCAAACTTTGACCAAAAATTACCGAACTTTATTGCGCTCTCACCGCTTAACGATTTTGAATCACGACTCAAAACTTGGATATCTCGCCGGAGGTTGCCGGAAAATCAAAGAAGACGGCGGCGACGCGGCGGTCCGACGGCGGTGATTCAAACGTGCTCCAAAAATTATGAAATTTGGCAGGATTGTAGCTCTCAACGAGATGATTCCAACCATATAAGCCACGACCAGAATGGTGGTCCGACGCGCCGTAGATCGGTGATTTACAATCCGATTCCGGCGACTTGATTTTTGCTCCGATCTGCACATTTTACGTCGAAATAAGCTACCAAAAGCTAGGAAAATGTTCTACCCATCTTATAGAATCGTTTAACAGCTTTAAAAGCAACAAAAAAGAGCTCAAATAGCACATTTTTAGACGAAGAAGATGATGAATAGTACCTTCGCCAAACTCGTGTGTTCATCGTCAATTTGCCGGCGATCCAACCGTTGGATTTTTTATTTCTTTATACCAATAGACTCGTCTCGATCTTGGCTACAAAGTGACTGGTCGAATTTTTGATCGAATCTCCGACGAACGTCCGGCGATGGCAAACGTGAGGACTGCTACAGTAAACTCGAAATATTGGGGAAAAAAATCGGGAGAAAATCTTTGATCTGTGTTTTCTTGAGTGTGTTTCGGTGTGTGTTTTGCGATTTATATCAAATCAATAATTTTTTGATCCGGACTAATTTATTTGATATCCAACTGGTAAAATTAGTCCTTATTCCGATATTTTTCTGGTACACACACCCCACAACTATTAACACTATTTTTTTGAAATTGTTGACTTTGACCAGTCAATTAGACTTATAATTTTTCAAATTAATTATTGAGTCTCACTTAGACCATGATCAGTCAATAAAGACTTTTACCAGTCAACTCGGTCAAATATTCTTCTAAATTAAATTATCTGGCATAAATAATTATTTTTAATTCAATTATCTCAATAATTATCTCAAAATGCCAATATTACCAGATATTCAAAAATAGTCAAACTCATTGACTAATTGACACGTGTATTTTCTAAATACACTCTATAACTCATTTGGCCGTAAGAATTATTTTTTTTCCAACTCAATAATTATTTTAATTGCCAATTAATTCGGTAATAAATTTTGGGACGTTACATGTGGACAATCCTTCTTTAGGTGGCCAATCTCTCCACATCGGAAACATGCCCCTGAAACTATCTGGCACCTGTTAGTAGGATGACTCCCACCAAAATGTCTGCAAGGGCCCTGATTCTTCTTTCCAAAGCACATCACTTCCCTGGATCCTGAGGAAGAAGAAGTAGAACCAGACTTCTTGAAAGACTGAGCACGGGGGCCCAAGGAACTCGCGGGTCTAGACGAGAAGAAAGATCTATTACGGCGGATGTTGTCCTCTGCCTGGTGGCATCAAATCACTAATCCTTCGTAAGTCATGTCATTTCCCACAGCAACTCGGTCGTGGATCTCCGGATTAAGGCCTTGGAGGAACATATTGTACTTTCCCTCGGTGCTACCAGGAATCTGGGGGCAATAGGGCAACAACTCAAAGAACTTCAACTGGCACTTATCGATCGACATCGATCCTTGCCTCAAACTCAGCAAATTGCTTGCCTTCGCTTGTCGGAGTGCAGGAGGAAAATACAGCTTATAAAAATCTATGCAAAACTCTTCCCAAGTAGCTACTCCCCGAGCCGCAATAAAGGGTGTAGATGCAGAACTCCACCACTTCCGCGCTCGTCCTTCTACAAGGAATTCAAGAGTCTTCATCTTTTGTTCCTCAGTGCATCTGAATTCACGGAAACAAACCTCCATATGTCGCAGCCAATTTTCCGCATCCTCATGTGATTCTCCTCCGATCAATGGTTTAGGACCCATCTGCAGGAACCTATGCATACTGAAATGCCTGCGATCATCATGGCGATGGTGATGACGATCTCGAAGATGCTCTCGATCCCCCTGATCACCCCAACGTCCACTTACGCTGCCATGACTACTTTCGTCACCAAATCCCGCCATCTACATGATGATTAAAGGTTAACCCCAATTTCAAAAATCTAGATCCCAAGATTACTATGCATGATCTGATACCATAAATATAGTGACCCGCACCGTGATCACCTACTAATCAGAAGCCTAAGCATGCATTTTAACTTAACAATTCAAATAATCAGAATTAGCAGCGGAATCCATACAAAATCCTCAAGAAAACATAATTATAATACAACCATATCAAAAATCCAAATATATCAACCCGAATACATAATAATCAAAAGCTTAGACAAACATCTCTGCTGGTCATCAATCGCCTAAGCCCTCTTGGAACCACCCGCCTCATCCAACCGCAAACCTGCCACATGGAATAAGGTGTCCAAAATAACAAAGTACGGGGACGTGAGCATAAAACACTCAGTACGAGAGTATGAATATACTGTATTAAGTGTGCATGTATGCAAGTTAATTGAGTACCTAAACACTCAGGTCAAAAAACAAGCTCATAGACTGGGTCCAGGGTATATAGCACGCTGCGCCGTCGCATCGAAGGTGGCTCATATACCCAATGGATAATGGTGACCTGATACTAGTACAAGTGTTCAACCATAATGGTGACCTGACACAAGACTTACGTATCCAACCATCCACCACTCGTAGGGTGAGCGCCCTACTACTACAGGATATCTCAAAGATACTGGATCAATATGCTCATGTATGCAACATACAGTCATGACATGCTGAATCATATAAATCATGCAATCACATAATACATGCAAACACATAATACATGCATACTCAATCTGGATATCTCGAATAATACTTTCGTACCTCATATACTAAGGCAAGCTAGACCAACTCTAAGTACAAGCCTACAGTCTGCACTACAATACAAAGTACTCATGCATTATAATCTTATTCTAAAAGCCTTAACTAAGCTATAGCTGTAACACCCGGTATTTTTAATACGTAAATTCGCATGCATAATTAGGGATTTTATTTATTTAGAATTTTAGATTTATGGGTTAAATAATTTTGTGAAATTATTGGTGCATGTTTTAAGTTATTTTTAAGCATTTAACCCATAATTAGAGATTTTCATGATTTATGGTAATTGAATTATTTTATCGCGTTAACGGGACCGTGGACGGACGAGATGACAACTTTCTATCCAATTTATTTCATGAGCTTTTTTTAAAGCCCAAAAATATTATTTTGAGTTTTATTTCCTCAAAATTATTAGTATTTAATTTTATATGATTTTAGGAGTCCATTTTTATTCAAAATAAGCCAAAATAATGACTTTTTATTATCTTTAAAATTCCCTTAATTATTTATTTCGGGATTTTTAAATTAGTTATCAGATTTTAATTATTAGTTAGAGCTTTTATTATATATTTCATAATTAAAAATCCATATTAATATTTTATTATCCTAAAAACCTATTTTTAATTAAAACCTTATCCTAAACCTACCCAAACCTCACGCCTCCAAGCTCTCAGCCGACACCTCCCCCCCTCTCCTTCATCTTCTTCATCGATCAGCAGGCTCTAGGACTCCATAGCCGTTTTTCTTCGAAGCTTCAAGGTTGCTCGTCGTCCCATCGTCCCGGATTCGTTCTACACGCTCCTATCTCTTCTTTTAACGGTGCAAGGCATGTCCCTTTTCATTTTAACGTGCTATATCAGTGTTTATGCATGTGTGTGTGCGTGAGCATCAATTTCCTTCAAGAATTTTTAGAAAAACGAGAGTGGTTATGGTTTTATGCGTTTGTTCTTGTGAATCTTGATCATCTTCATGATTTTCCTAGCCATGGTTTGTACCACTGCTGGTCGAAGGGTTGTAGGGTGTGTGAGGGTTGCCTAGACTCGAATGGCTTGAGTGGTTCGAGCCAAACGAGCCCAGGAAACCACAATGTTCAGACGGCTCCCTTGGATGCGCAGGCTAGGGTTTCGTGGAAGGGGGCTCAGGTGTTGGTCTGTGGGTTGCATGGGGCTGGGTTAGTGGTCAGGTTAGGACCGCCCAGACGTGGGCTACGTCTGGGCGGCGGCGCTCCGGCCAGGGGCGGCCGGAGCAGGCCGACAGCAGCCAAGGAGTGGCTGTTGCTCGCGGCCAAGAAGGAACAAGGGAGGGGCGACGGGTTTAGGGTCTTCAGGGTGGGTCCGGGTCGAATTATGGGTCCGGGTCAGGTCTGGAAGTAAGTGGGTTAAGTTAGTTGGGTCCGGGTCCGGGTTAAGTTAGTCGGGCTCGGGTATTTTATTTTTAAGTTAATTATTAAGTTTAAGTGTTTAATGGGCCTAATTAAATCCCAAAATTTAATTGGGTTCCATTTAAATTCTTTTGGGTTGAATTTATTTGTTATTGGGCTTATTTAAATTTAGTTAAGTTAGTCCAATAATTTTTATGGGCTTGGGGGCCCATGGAAGTTATTGGGCCAGTCTTTGGGCTTTTGGGCCCATTGGGCCGGAATAGAATGTTATTGGGCCAGGATTGTTTTAATGGGCTTTATTTAATTATTTGGGCTTAGAATAATTAATTATTGGGCTTAAGTATGTTAATGGGTCAGTCTCAGGGTTAATGGGCCAGAATTTAAGAAATTTGGCTTGAGTGTTAGGGCCAACAGTTCAGTACAACCCATGAGAAATTTCACGTGTCCTGAATATATATTTAATTATTTTTATGTATGGAAGTTATTTTTAGTATTTATATGTTAGTATGAAATTAAATTAAATATATATGAAGGACACACATTTTATTTAAGTACATGTATTCATGAAATAATTTTTATACATGATTTAATGTTTAAAGTTGAGCAAAAGAAAATAATTTTATGTTGAAAGTTGAAGTAGTATGACAATTTAAGGGAGATTCGTCCCCATATGTGAACTATTGAAGGGCAGTTACTGCCAATTTAAGAGGTGATTCGTCACCGCCACGTACGTTGGTTTACCACGCTGATCAATATTTAATGTATGTATGGTTACACTATGGAGACGACCTTTCGATGTTAGAAAATACTTTGCTCAACAATGTTTATGTATTATTATGATATTTAAGTTTATGTTATGTTCATGATATTTTTTAAGCATGCTCATTCATGTATATGTTATGTATTAGTATTAAAGTGATTTAAATTATTTTAAACCCTTGTTATGTTAGCATGTTGGGCCTCTAGGTTCACTACACTGATATGGTGCAGGTGAGTATGTAGAGGAGGACGTAGTACCCACCGGCGGCGAGGACCTATGAGCGGACATGCAGTAACCCCGTGACCGTTGTCTGAGTCTATGTCATGTTATGAATATTTTTATCATGTTATAAATTTTATTTAAATATTTTCAGTGCATACAAATTTTATTTATTCCGCTTATGTCAGTATCATATATGTCAGTATTTTATTTGTCAGTATTTTATTAAATGTTAGACTCAGATATTTAATTTATTAAAGGTTGCATTTTTATTTAAGTTATTTATTTTTAAATCTATTTATTCTGTGCATATATGTATGGGCATGTATGTACATATTATTATTTAGTAAGTAATAAAAAAAATTCCGCATATTTATTTATATTTAGAGAGTTAGGGTCGTTTCAGTTGGTATCAGAGCACGGTCCTTGGAGGGGCCATTACTGCTATGCGAGCTCAGAAATCCACGCTACCGGTCTGTAAGTTTTAAGTGTTTATAGCATGATTTACTTTTAAGAATTTAAGTTAGCATTAATGTTAAAACACTTAGTTATGCATGGCGATTTATGTAAAGAAATATGTGGTGGTGTAGAATGCCTCCGAGACCTATGAACAGACGTGGGGAATCTCCAACTCCACCTCCACCTCCGCATAACCCACTTGCAGCATTGGAGCAGGCCAATGCTAATATGATGGCAGGGATTACTGCTCTGCTGGAGCAGCAGGCTACACGTCCTAGACTGTCCCACGAGGAGGACGTAGCTGAGCGGTTCCAAAAGAAGGGGCCGAAGGAGTTCACTGGTACCACCGATCCATTGGTGGCTGAGGGGTGGGTTCGTTCTTTGGAGTTCATCTTTGCATACAAGGGAATTACTGACGCCGACAGGGTGAACTGTGCGACGTATATGATGAGGGGAGATGCAGCTCTTTGGTGGGAGGGTGCTGCCAGGGGAGTACATCTTCCTACATTGACTTGGGCGGAGTTTAGGCGTATCTTCTACGCCAAGTATTTCATGGAGGATGTGCGCAGTCGCATGATCCGGGAGTTTATAAGTCTCCGACAGGGGGACAGGTCAGTGGTTGAGTATGTGAGACAGTTCGAGAGGGGCTGTCATTTTGTGCCTCTGATTGCAGACAGTCCACCGGAGAAGATGAGGCAGTTTGTGGAGGGACTGAAGGCGGATATTAAGCATGACGTACGTATGATGGACGTCGCTACATATGAGGCAGCAGTTAGTAGAGCACTGAGGTCAGAGGAGGGTAGGAGAGAGATACAGTGAGAGCAGCAAGGGAAGAGACAGAATCAGTCTGGATTTCAGCGACCATCTTCGCAGCCTCCTGCGAAGAAGCAGTATACTGGGCCGTCTAAGGGCCCGAACCAGCAGCAGAGGCCACAACAGCCTAAGGGCGGGGCCCCTAATACTGGAGGTTTTCCTACTTGCCCGAAGTGTCAGAAGATGCATTCGGGACCTTGTCTTTTGGGAGCAGGAGTTTGTTTCCACTGTAGAGAGCCAGGACACCAGATAGCTAGTTGCCCGAGGAAGAAGAACACTGCTGGTAGAGTGTTCATTATGCAGGCAGAGGAGGCAGACCCAGACACCTCCTTGATCACCGGTATATCTTACCCCTAGTATTTTATAATTTCTTCCTTTGGTTAAGAATTTCGTTTTTCTTGTGAAATTGTTGTTATTTGGGTTACATATCTGCATGTTAGAATAAGAAGCATGATTTAATTGTGACTAGAATTAAGGGTTATTAGTGACTTATCTTTGGGGGGAAAGTTTAGTAGTAGTATGAAATTGTTGGGATTCTTCTGCGTGCAGGGAAAATTTTAGTTGGAGGCAACTCCACATTTGCGTTGCTAGATTCAGGGGCTACGCATTCGTTTATCTCCCTGGAGTTTATCAGACAGATAGGCATCACACCCGAGATTGTTGACAGTGGTTATGATGTCACTATGCCGTCAGGACAGATTATTTCTACCTCTAGTGTCATTCGAGAACTGGAGTTGGAGCTTTAGGGGCACTCTATTCGCGCAGATGTGGTGGTTTTGCCGTTGAGTGGATTTGATTTGATATTGGGTATGGACTGGTTGACATTCAATGGAGCTTTGATTGATTTTCGTCGGAGGACAGTGTCAGTGAAACCGCCGGGAGGCGACCCGTTTACTTTTCATGCATCTCAGAGCAGTGATATTCCTCAGGTGATATCTCTTATTCAGGCGAGGAAGTTGTTGAAACGGGGTTGCCAAGGTTTTCTAGCAAGTATTGTCACGGCCTCAGAATCACCTAGCAGATCATTATCAGAGATAGAGGTGGTTCGTGACTTTCCGGACGTCTTCCCGGAGGATGTTGCAGGAATTCCACCAGTGAAAGATGTGGAGTTCAACATCGACTTAGTGCCAGACACCGTGCCTATCTCTAAGGCACCATACAGACTTGCTCCTACCGAGATGAAAGAGTTGAAGGAGCATATACAGGAATTATTAGAGAAAGGCTTTGTTTGTCCTAGCTTTTCTCCATGGGGAGCTCCAGTGTTATTTGTGAAGAAGAAGGATGGCAGTATGAGACTGTGCATCGATTATCGAGAGCTCAACAGGGTCACAGTGAAGAATAAGTACCCACTACCGAGGATAGAGGACTTATTTGATCAGTTGCAGGGAGCTTCAGTGTTCTCCAAGATCGACCTGCGATCTGGTTATCATCAGCTGCGAGTTAGAGAGGCAGATGTGTCCAAGACTGCTTTCCGGACACGTTATGGGCATTACGAGTTCTTAGTGATGCCATTTGGGATGACCAATGCTCCAGCGGTTTTCATGGATCTCATGAACCGGGTATTTCAGCCGTATCTTGATCAGTTCATCATAGTCTTCATTGATGATATCTTGATCTACTCTAGGAGCGTTGAGGAGCATAGGCAGCATCTACAGACAGCCTTGCAGACTTTGAGGGAGCATCGTTTGTATGCCAAGTTCAGCAAGTGCGAGTTTTGGCTCGAGCAGGTGGCATTTCTTGGCCACATTATTTCGAGAGATGGGATTGCAGTGGATCAGTCGAAGGTTGAGGCAGTGCAGAAATGGGGTATTCCGAAGAATGCTTCGGAGATTCGCAGTTTCTTGGGTTTGGCAGGATACTATAGGAAGTTCATCAAGGGTTTTTCCTCTATTGCAGTACCCTTGACTTCCTTAACTAAGAAGAACGCGAAGTTTATTTGGAGTTCAGACTGTCAGAGGAGCTTCGATCAGCTGAAGGAAGCACTCACTACTGCACCGGTTTTAGCGATGACAGTACCACACGAGGAGTTAGTGGTGTACACCGACGCGTCTAAGCTAGGTTTAGGCGCAGTACTTATGCAGTGTGGTAAGGTTATTGCTTATGCGTCGAGGCAGTTGAAGATTCATGAGCAGAACTACCCGACACATGACTTGGAGTTAGCGGCAGTGGTCTTCGCTTTGAAAATCTGGAGGTACTATCTGTATGGAGAGAAGTGCAAGATTTTCACTGATCACAAGAGCCTCAAGTACTTCTTCACTCAGAAGGAGTTGAACATGAGGCAACGGAGATGGTTGGAGTTGGTGAAGGATTACGACTGTGACATTAGCTACCACCTGGGTAAAGCTAATGTAGTGGCTGATGCTTTGAGTCGGAAGTCGTCAGTGGTATCGTGTTTGTCAGTGCAGTTACCACTGCAGAGTGAGATTCAGAGGTTTGATTTGGAGTTTTACTCGAGTGGTCATGTACCGAGCTTGTCAGTGTTGACGTTGCAGCCAGTTCTGCGAGATCGGATCAGGGATGGACAGTCTACTGATGAGGAGTTGCAGCATTGGAGACAGAGAGATGAGGCCAAGGGTGGTCTTCTGTATACAGTTGTGGATGGCATTGTTCAGTACCGTGGTAGGATATGGGTACCGAACGTCGATCAGTTGAGAGCTGAGATTCTAGCAGAGGCTCACACATCTCCGTACTCCATTCACCCCGAAAGTACGAAGATGTACCGAGATTTGCAGCTATTGTATTGGTGGCCCGGGATGAAGAGAGACATCGGGAGAGTTGTGTCAGAGTGCTTGACTTGTCAGCAGGTCAAGGCCGAGCATCAGCGTCCAGCAGGACTTCTTAGACCTCTTCCTATTCCGGAATGGAAATGGGAGAATATTACGATGGACTTTGTAGTTGGCTTACCGAGGAGTGCCAGAGGTTGCACAGCTATTTGGGTGATCGTGGATAGACTCACCAAGTCAGCTCATTTCTTACCGGTGAGGACTACTTACTCGTTGACACAGTATGCAGAGCTTTACATCAAGGAGATTGTTAGACTGCATGGCATACCAGTGTCGATAGTATCAGACAGAGATCCGAGATTTACGTCTACGTTTTGGAAGAGTTTGCACACTGCATTGGGGACTAGACTTTTGTTCAGTACAACATTCCATCCCCAGACAGATGGTCAGTCTGAGAGAGTGATCCAGGTTCTCGAGGATCTACTGAGAGCTTGTGTCATCGACTTTCAGGGCTCGTGGGAGACTAGACTGCCATTAGTGGATTTTACCTATAACAACAGTTTTCAGTCGTCTATAGGTATGGCTCCTTATGCAGCATTGTACGGGAGGAGGTGCAGATCTCCTGTGCATTGGGATGAGGTCGGTGAGAGGATTTTACTTGGTCCTGAGATTGTGCAGCAGACAGCTGATATTGTGACACAGATTCGGGATCGCATGAGGACTGCTCAGAGTCGTCAGAAGAGTTATGCAGATACTCGACGACGAGATTTGGAGTTCGCTGTAGGTGATCACGTATTCCTGAAGGTGTCACCTATGAAGGGAGTAGTGCGATTTGGCCGGAGAGGCAAGCTTAATCCAAGATATATAGGGCCATTCGAGATCTTGGAGAGAGTTGGCACGTTGGCCTACCGTTTAGCTCTACCACCAGGGCTAGCGGCAGTGCACAATGTATTCCATGTATCCATGCTTCGGAGATACATCTCGAACCCGTCACATGTGTTGGATTTTGAGTCTCTTCAGTTGACACCGGAGTTAGCATTTGAGGAGAGGCCTATACGGATCTTGGCTAGGGAGGAGCACAGACTTAGGACGCAAGTCATACCGATGGTCAGAGTCCAGTGGCTGAATCACTCAGAGGAGGAAGCTACTTGGGAGACCGAGGCAGAGATGAGGACTCGTTTCCCGGAGTTGTTCGGGTAAGTACTTTAATTTCGAGGACGAAATCCAATTTAAGGGGGGGAGAATTGTAACACCCGGTATTTTTAATACGTAAATTCGCATGCATAATTAGGGATTTTATTTATTTAGAATTTTAGATTTATGGGTTAAATAATTTTGTGAAATTATTGGTGCATGTTTTAAGTTATTTTTAAGTATTTAACCCATAATTAGAGATTTTCATGATTTATGATAATTGAATTATTTTATCGCGTTAACGGGACCGTGGACGGACGAGATGACAACTTTCTATCCAATTTATTTCATGAGCTTTTTTTAGAGCCCAAAAATATTATTTTGAGTTTTATTTCCTCAAAATTATTAGTATTTAATTTTATATGATTTTAGGAGTCCATTTTTATTCAAAATAAGCCAAAATAATGACTTTTTATTCTCTTTAAAATTCCCTTAATTATTTATTTCGGGATTTTTAAATTAGTTATTCAGATTTTAATTATTAGTTAGAGCTTTTATTATATATTTCATAATTAAAAATCCATATTAATATTTTATTATCCTAAAAACCTATTTTTAATTAAAACCTTACCCTAAACCTACCCAAACCTCACGCCTCCAAGCTCTCAGCCGACACCTCCCCCCCTCTCCTTCATCTTCTTCATCGATCAGCAGGCTCTAGGACTCCATAGCCGTTTTTCTTCGAAGCTTCAAGGTTGCTCGTCGTCCCGTCGTCCCGGATTCGTTCTACACGCTCCTATCTCTTCTTTTAACGGTGCAAGGCATGTCCCTTTTCATTTTAACGTGCTATATCAGTGTTTATACGTATGTGTGTGTGCGTGAGCATCAATTTCCTTCAAGAATTTTCAGAAAAACGAGAGTGGTTATGGTTTTATGCGTTTGTTCTTGTGAATCTTGATCATCTTCATGATTTTCCTAGCCATGGTTCGTACCACTGCTGGTCGAAGGGTTGTAGGGTGTGTGAGGGTTGCCTAGACTCGAATGGCTCGAGTGGTTCGAGCCAAACGAGCCCAGGAAACCACAATGTTCAGACGGCTCCCTTGGATGCGCAGGCTAGGGTTTCGTGGAAGGGGGCTCAGGTGTTGGTCTGTGGGTTGCTTGGGGCTGGGTTAGTGGTCAGGTTAGGACCGCCCAGACGTGGGCTACATCTGGGCGGCGGCGCTCCGGCCAGGGGCGGCCGGAGCAGGCCGGCAGCAGCCAAGGAGTGGCTGCTGCTCGTGGCCGAGAACGAACAAGGGAGGGGCGACGGGTTTAGGGTCTTCAGGGTGGGTCCGGGTTGAATTATGGGTCCGGGTCGGGTCTGGAAGTAAGTGGGTTAAGTTAGTTGAGTCCGGGTCCGGGTCCGGGTTAAGTTAGTCGGGCTCGGGTATTTTATTTTTAAGTTAATTATTAAGTTTAAGTGTTTAATGGGCCTAATTAAATCCCAAAATTTAATTGGGTTCCATTTAAATTCTTTTGGGTTGAATTTATTTGTTATTGGGCTTATTTAAATTTAGTTAAGTTAGTCCAATAATTTTTATGGGCTTGGGGGCCCATGGAAGTTATTGGGCCAGTCTTTGAGCTTTTGGGCCCATTGGGCCGGAATAGAATGTTATTGGGCCAAGATTGTTTTAATGGGCTTTAATTAATTATTTGGGCTTAGAATAATTAATTATTGGGCTTAAGTATGTTAATGGGTCAGTCTCAGGGTTAATGGGCCAGAATTTAAGAAATTTGGCTTGAGTGTTAGGGCCAGCAGTTCAGTACAACCCATGAGAAATTTCACGTGTCCTGAATATATATTTAATTATTTTTATGCATGAAAGTTATTTTTAGTATTTATATGTTAGTATGAAATTAAATTAAATATATATGAAGGACACACATTTTATTTAAGTGCATGTATTCATGAAATAATTTTTATACACGATTTAATGTTTAAGTTTGAGCAAAAGAAAATAATTTTATGTTGGAAGTTGAAGTAGTGTGACAATTTAAGGGGGATTCGTCCCCATATGTAAACTATTGAAGGGCAGTTTACTACCAATTTAAGAGGTAATTCGTCACCGCCATGTACATTGGTTTACCACGCTGATCAGTATTTAATGTATGTATGGTTACACTATGGAGACGACCTTTCGATGTTAGAAAATACTTTGCTCAACAATGTTTATGTATTATTATGATATTTAAGTTTATGTTATGTTCATGATATTTTTTAAGCATGCTCATTCATGTATATGTTATGTATTAGTATTAAAGTGATTTAAATTATTTTAAACCCTTGTTATGTTAGCATGTTGGGCCTCTAGGCTCACTACACTGATATGGTGCAGGTGAGTACGTAGAGGAGGACGTAGTACCCATCGGCGGCGAGGATCTATGAGCGGACGTGCAGTAACCCCGTGACCGTTGTCTGAGTCTATGTCATGTTATGAATATTTTTATCATGTTATACATTTTATTTAAATATTTTCAGTGCATGCAAATTTTATTTATTCCGCTTATGTCAGTATCATATATGTCAGTATTTTATTTGTCAGTATTTTATTAAATGTTAGACTCAGATATTTAATTTATTAAAGGTTGCATTTTTATTTAAGTTATTTATTTTTAAATCTATTTATTCTGTGCATATATGTATGGGCATGTATGTACATATTATTATTAAGTAAGTAATAAAAAAAAAATTCCGCATATTTATTTATATTTAGAGAGTTAGGGTCGTTTCAATAGCATACTCCCTATTTACTATAAGGAGCTAGAGCTATACCTGTGTCCGTCGTCAGCCCATTGATGACGACTGCCCTAGAACTTGGGCACCTCTCCGTCGCAACCCCGAAGCGCCTCGCCAACACCCGGACCAATCCTAGGAAGGTTGGAAAATACCTAAAAGACCCTAGAATCAAGAGAGAAACTCTGAGTTTGTGTGAATAAAATGAGGCCTCGGATGACCCATTTATAGGTGGAGATCGGACGCTCCGATCCTTGCATGCGCAACACGTCACTGCATGCACAGTTTGGAGGCTTCAATCCCTACTTCGGAGGCTCCGAACTGCTGCGTGTCCATTCCAACTTGACACCTCAACACTTGCATGGCCTAACTGAGATCGGACACTCCAATCTTGGGTTCGGACGCTCCGATCCATCCGTAGCCTTCGATCCATGGATTCTTGCCTCCGAAGGGTTCGGACCCTCCGATCCGAGTTCGGATGCTCCGAACTCACCTTGGCCAAATTTTTGAAAATTGTCCAATTAAATTCAAATTATGCCTCTATTCCTTGATTAAACATTTTTACTTAATTAATCTTGTAAAATGGAGCCGGACTACTACAGAGAAAGTCGCGTATTCATCTCCCCTCTATACACAATCACCGATCCTAACAATGAACAATTTCCATTGAGTGTTTCAAACTCCACCATGCCTTCGTATACAAGATTTGATATACATATTTATCTTTCATATTCTCTATAATATATTTAATATCGTACGAAGGATCATATCGCACAACTCCCAATAACGTATTGCCACCTTATCATAGTTCAAATTTTGATGATCTAAGAGGTCATGGGTAGATATACATGTGTAAGGGTCATCATATTTCGTTATTTTCAATAACCCATTTTGAATCGAAATAAGCTTGAAGACCCCATCGACATATGACGGTAAATGAATCATTGTTGCACCGTAATTTCCACAAAATGCGTGTGATATCCACTACATGATACTCATGTCTGGAGGCTGGAAACTCTAACAAAATAATCCTTCACAGATGCAATCAGATCATTTTTATCTTTAAAAACCATATTCATGCATAATTCCCTTATCTCTGGATTATAATAGCTTGTTCGCATTCCAAAAGGTACATCGATAGAATCAAGAGCCTCTTCATCGAAAAATTTATTGAAAAATGATGGTATTTCAGAAGCGCTACAAATAAATGGTACAACTTGTCTCTGTAACATTTCACAAGGTGGTTGACAAGATGATGTCCCCTCATCATTATTTTCATGCGTATTCACATTTCCATCAGCATTCACTTCTTCTTCTTCTTCGCTATGATATCTCTGGTTCAGTATCACTTCGGTAAGCATCATCATTAGTGGCCAGATCTGGAAGCCTCTTTATTGTTGGAGAATGCGGCGATCAGATCAATCAGAATTGATACCCGGTGCAGCGGAAGTTAAAAATTTTAAATGGAACGATTCCATAATGGGTATCAAAACTTTTACGATTAAATTGTGTGTGTAAAAATTAAATAACAATTATAAATTTTTACCTTCAATCTCGAATCGAGATTATGGACACCAACAGATTGCTCTGCTCTTGTTGTATATCCCTGGAACTGATGGACGAACTGTTCTTCAATCAGGTCCACGAACGGATAATTAATCCCTCTGATAGATTGCACTAGAAAATCTATCAGAAGTTTCTACGAAGAGAATTAACGAATTTGATCCGTTAAACCAGACTGTAATTCAAAATTCACAGACTGGATTTTTCCGAGCAGAAGGGAGGGGGGCGGCGGCCACACTTAATAAAATTAGGGTTTTTCGAAAATAATTTTGTGACCTGTTGTGTATAATTTCTGTACTGCAATAACTTATTTATAATGTAGGCCGCTAACAGCTTAGGGCCCATTAGTCATAAGTTCAAGCCCGACAAGCAAAGCCCGCATGTTCAGAAATTAATATAAAATTCATCATGACTCCGATTGATAAACCGATTTCACCAATGTGCACAGAAACCATTTCTGCACCTTTTAAAGTCAAGATAAATTTTTCTGAATCCGAATTCAGTGATTTCCAAAAATGCCCATCCCTATGTCATTTTAGGAAATCTTACTCCTCTACTCTTAAATAAGAAGTCCAACTTCTTTGTTCATTAAATTTAACTCTTTAAATTTAACTATCTCAACGGGGATTAAAAATCCATTACTCTGTGTGACCCTCAATGGTTCAGGGATACAGCTAGCCGTGGGCTCACAACTCCTTGTGACTCGGAACAACAATTTCTGACTTGCCCATCGAATCATGGTAAGAGCGCCTAGCAACATCGCCCCATGATTTCCTAGGTATCACTGATAGTGCCTGCAAGAACCAATAGATTTTGGTTATCGTACAGTACGGTCCATTCATCCAAATATCCCGATCGAATCAACAACCATTGGTAAATCGAGAGTCGTTCGAGATTCGATAACTATGCAATACATCTTAAAGATCAAATAGTGACATCGCATGTGTTACTAAGAAACCATTTCTTAAAACACATCATGTACTCTGGCCAGAGATTCGTCACACTAATATCTCCTCAGATCGCATAGGATATCCACACTCGCAAGTATGTGGTGAATCCTTGACAACAAAGCATCGACTCCTATATGTGTTGTAACTGTACCCAATCCCGACACCTGATGACCCCAATAGAGTCGGTAAACGAGTCAAAGCACAGTACTAGCATATAAAGTCTCAATGATGTTTCAAGTAGTAAGGACTAATGGTGTACAACCAAAACCGCGGACTTTATCCACTCGATAAGTGATAACCACTTGGAAAGTCCGGATAGGGTAGTTCGATCATTCATCATATGAATATCCATTTGCATGCTTCGAACATCTCTATGTTCCCTACCAATGAAATGTGGTACTCTGCATCGCAAATGCTAGTCTCAAACTCGAGCGATCCTTATCCTTATTATCGGACGGCTCAATCGACTAGGAACAGTTTAGAATATACAGTGACTATAAGATGTGTTTCATGATAGACATCCCCATGTTCTACCACATCTTACATACACTCTAGTATATTCAAGGTCTTTATCAAAACAACAATAGTATATCACAATATAACAATATGAAGAAAGATAAAGTCATTGCCATTAATAAAAGTGTAAATTATATTAAACAAAAGATTGTTTATACAAAGAGTCATCAAAGCCCTTAGCCACAAGTTGGCTCACCGGACACCCACTCTTTCAATCTCCCACTTGCCCTAAAGCCAACTAGTCATACTACGTAGACCCATTGCTTCGCGATGTTTGTCAAATAATGGTCCTGGCAAGGGCTTAGTAAGTGGATCAGCGATATTGTCTGCAGAGGCCACTCTTTCGACAGTGATGTCTCCTCTTTCCACAATCTCCCGGATGATGTGGTATTTCCTCAGTACGTGTTTGGATCTTTGATGAGACCTTGGTTCCTTTGCCTGAGCAACGGCACCCGTGTTGTCACAGTACACCGGGACTGGACCAACAACTTCAGGAATGACGCCCAACTCTTGGACGAAATTCCTCATCCAAACGGCCTCTTTAGCAGCAGCTGATGCTGCAATGTATTCTGCCTCAGTGGTGGAATCCGCTGTGGTGTCCTGCTTGGAACTCTTCCAAGAGACAGCACCGCCATTGAGCATGAACACAAATCCAGAGGTTGACTTCGAGTCATCCACGTCACTTTGGAAGCTAGAGTCGGTATAGCCGTCCAATTTTAGTTCTCTTCCTTCATATACCATGAACATATTCTTAGTCCTTCGTAAGTACTTAAGAATGTCCTTCACGGCTTTCCAATGCATTTGACCGGGATTAGCTTGATATCTGCTCGTGACACTCAGAGCAAATGCTACATCCGGTCTGGTAGATATCATCCCATACATGATACTACCTATGGCTGACGCATATGGTACATGTGTCATTTTCTCTATCTCTTCATCAGTCTTGGGACACATAGACTTGGATAGAGAAACTCCATGACACATGGGTAGATGTCCTCTCTTGGACCCATCCATTGAAAACCGTTTCAATATGGTGTCGATGTAGGTTGCTTGAGTGAGTCCTATCATTCTCTTAGATCTATCTCTATAGATCTGTATCCCTAGAATATAGGATGCCTCACCCAAATCCTTCATCGAGAATCTACCTGATAACCATATCTTTGTTGACTGCAACATCCCTACATCATTCCCAATGAGTAGGATGTCATCAACATAAAGTACTAAGAATGTCAAAGCATCCTTAACTACTTTCTTGTACACGCATGGTTCCTCCGGGTTCTTGATGAAACCAAAATCCTTTATTGTTTCATCAAATTTCTGGTTCCAACTTCTTGATGCTTGTTTTAGACCATAGATTGATCTCTGAAGCTTGCATACCTTATGCTCGCTTCCCATGGATGTGTATCCCTCAGGCTGCGTCATATAGATTTCTTCCTTAATGTCTCCATTAAGAAAAGCAGTCTTCACATCCATTTGCCATATCTTATAGTCATACCAAGTAGCTATGGCAATAAGGATTCTTATGGACTTGAACATTGCAACTGGTGAAAAGGTTTCATCATAGTCAACTCCTTGTCTTTGAGTATAACCTTTTGCCACCAATCGCGCCTTGTAGGTCAATACCTTACCATCAGGCCCAAGCTTTCTCTTGTAGATCCATTTACACCCTATTGGAACAATTCCATCGGGAGGATCTACTAAAGACCAAACTTGGTTTGTATGCATCGAATCTAATTCCGACTGCATAGCTTCAAGCCATAAATTTGAATCCGCATCAGAAATTGCTTCCTTGAAGTTTCTTGGATCACATCCAACATCGGGTTCATCTTGATCCCCTTCAAGAAGAAGACCATATCGAATAGGAGGTCTAGAAGTCCTCTCGGATCTTTTAGGTATAGGCGTGTCTATCAATGGTTCCTGAGGTGTAGGATCGTTATTTTGTATTTCGGGTTCTTCTCGAATTTGTTCGAGTTCCATCATCTCGCCTTTCTTATCCAATAAGAACTCCTTCTCCAAGAAAGTGGCATTCCTTGAAACAAACACCTTTGTTTCAGCAGGATGATAGAAATAATATCCGATTGAATTCTTCGGATACCCTACAAAATAACATAAGGTGGATCGACTATCCAACTTATCTCCCACTGTCTGCTTCACGTAAGCAGGACATCCCCAAATCCTCAAGTACGAATACTTAGGAGCTTTGCCATTCCATAACTCGTATGGTGTTTTGTCCACTGCTTTAGTGTGGACGTTGTTCAACAACAATACCGCCGTTTCAAGCGCATAGCCCAAAAACGAAGGTGGAAGCTCAGTGAAGCTCATCATGGATCGAACCATGTCCAACAAAGTTCGATTACGACGCTCCGATAGACCATTCAGCTGAGGTGTCATAGGAGGAGTCCACTGAGAGAGAATCCCATTCTCTTTCAGATAGTCCAAAAACTCGGTACTCAAGTATTCTCCACCTCGATCTGATCGAAGTGCTTTAATACTTTTACCTAGCTTGTTTTCTACTTCAGCCTTGAATTCTTTGAACTTTTCAAATGCTTCAAACTTATATTTCATTAAATATAAATACCCATACCTAGAATAATCATCAGTAAAGGTAATGAAGTAGGTGTGGCCATATTGAGTACCAACTCTAAATGGACCACAAACATCTGTATGGATCAAATCCAACAGATTTTGACTACGCTCAGGTTTCCCCTTAAAAGGAGATTTAGTCATTTTTCCTTTCAGGCAGGATTCAAAAGTAGGTAGAGAGTTAATATCAGACATATCAAACATGCCCTCTCCCACTAGCTTGTTCATCCTCCTTGAGGAAATATGACCTAACCTAGCATGCCAAAGGTTTGCCGGGTTTTGGCTATCGATTTTCCTTTTGTTTGTTGTTGCCGGTTTATCAACATAATTTATTGGAACGTCTTTTAGTTTTAAGTTATATAGATCATTTTCAAGTTGTCCATTTCCAATCAAACATTCATTCTTGTAAATATTGCAAATCCCATTCACAAAATTGCAAGAATAACCATCTCTATCAAGCATAGAAACAGAAATAATGTTTTTAATCAAATCCGGAACAAATAAAACATCTCTCAAAAGTAACTTAAAACCGTTCTGCAAAATTAAATAAATATCTCCCACAGCTTTAGCTTCAACTCTGGAACCATTTCCGAGCCTCAGCTGGGTCTCACCCATTCTAAGCCTGCGACTTCTTATCATCACCTGCAAATCATTGCAAATGTGAGATCCACATCCGGTATCCAATACCCAAGAAGTAGTATTAAGTGAAACATTTATTTCAATATAGAACATACCCTTCGCAGTTCGCAACTGCTCTAGATATTCCTTGCAGTTACGCTTCCAATGATCGGGCTTCTTGCAGTAATGGCAAACATCCTTGGACTTTTCCATGTTTGAAGCCTTTGTCTTGTACTTCTTCTCGGGTTCGATTTTCTTGGGTGGGGCAGAACGTTTCTTACCCTTTGTACTTGGCCCCTTCTTAGCAGAAGAAGAGGAGCCCACCAAGAAAGCCGGTTTATCCTTCTTTAAAGTGGATTCATATGTCACAAGCATATTGACTATCTCTTCAAGGGAGGCCTCTATCTTGTTCATATTGAAATTCACCACAAATCCGTCAAACGAAGAAGGAAGAGATAGAAGTAGTAAGTCCACGTTGAGTTCATGCTCCAACACCAAATCAAGGGTTACCAACTTCTGTATGAGCCAAATCACTCGTACCCCATGATCACGGACCGAAGTCCCTTCACGCATGCAACACGTCATTAGCTCCTTTACAGTAGCGAACCTTTCAGCCCTCGATTGAGCCCCAAAAAGTTCCTTGAGTTGTACGTGAATGTCAGCAGCATTCACGGTGTCCTCAAATCGCCTCTATAGTTCATCAGACATCGAGGCTTGCATATAGCATTTGGCCTTGATATCATGGTCTCACCATGTATCAAGTTTGGCTAACTCTTCCGGACTTATGTCAGCTGGTGCTTCCTTCAGAGGAGATTTTTCTAACACGTAGAGCATCTTCTCCGAAGTCAAGACAATCTTCAACTTACGGAACCATTCCGTATAGTTTGCGCCAGTCAATTTATTTTGTTCGAGGATCGAGAAAAGTGGATTACGCGAATTCATCTTTATGAAATACAGAAAAGAAACAGACAAATATCAGTGATTGTTTAATTAATTTACTAAGACATAAAATAGGCAAAATTTATTTTATGAATCTCACTCCCACTATTTTAACGATTTCACTACCTGTAGTGAAAACGGGAAACTGTTTTCCTTAGTGAGAACATGGAGTCCAATTGACAAATTATGGTCCCGAATAATATTAGCCAACCATAATTTTCAAAAGGTAGAGCCCAATTGCTTCCAAAGCAACCTCCACGTTTTTACCTCATGTCCAATAAGGGCCCAATAATATGACGCCGTTTATTGTGACATGTCAAGATGACCCATCAATATTAAGTTGTGATGGACGGTCGCCATGTGGATCCCCCAATAATATGAGCCGATCCCATGGGAGTTCCACCCAACTTACAACATGTGTCGATCCAATGTACAGCTTTCCGACGAACGGGCCCCCCCAATAATATGAGCCGGACCGTATCCGCGGGTAGCATCTCATACATTGATCATTGATGGAAGGTAGGAACATTTAAACAATTTTAAATTTCCTTTATTTATATTAATATCAATTTTAAATCATATTTAAAATGAGGGATTTTAATTTTGAAAATTTGTCTCATCATTTTAAAATTTTGTATGCTTGCCGGATTCACACAATTTTGTCTAAAACATGCATACAACAATAATATCACATATTATATAGGATGATCGATTCCATTTCTAATCGACCCGTGGTTGCCAATCACGAGTCTTAGTCCAATCCTATGTAATATGCAGTATGCAATGTAATCCTATTACATTGTGCTTCCAATTTACATTTCTTCTGTCTTTATTGTCTGCTGGGCCCACCTCCGTCTTCAAATCTTCATCTCCCACTAAATCTAATGTATTTACAATAAATAACAATGACAAGTAGGGGATACATTTTTAAGGGTTGGGAACGGGCCATAAACCAAGCCCACTTTTATTACATATGACAATTCATATTGGGCCATAAACCAGGCCCATTAATAAATCCAACAACAATAAAAACAAATGTAAATTCCTAACATACACCTATAAAATTGGTCATGGCAATTGATCATCCTTATCCAATAACATTTAATTCAAAATTAATTTATTGGATAACATGCAATGGCAATTTAAATTTAAAAGGATAAAATCATATTCCATATATAAAATCTTATTTTACATACAAAATCATATTTTATCTTTTATCAAATAAAATCATATTTTATCTATAAAATCCAATTTTATACATAAAATCATATTTTACTCAATATATCCATAAGATCATATCTTATCATCAATTGTACCAAAAATAATTAATTTCATAAAATCTGATTTAACGGATAAAATATTTAAATTTTCCAAAAATTCAAATTTATCCAAAAATCAATTTTAAAATTTTCGGACTCGAACAATTCGATCCGATGCCTCGTGGACCAATCAAAAACAATTTTCGATCGGACCAAAAATAGAATTTTAACATATTAAAATTTAATTTTAAAATTAAAAAATTAATTTTTCGCGGGCCGCCCGGGACGTTCCCGGGCTGCCCGCGCCCCAAAGGGCTCGGGCCGGGCAGCCCGGCTGCCCTTAGGGCAGCGACGATCGCTGCCCTGGGCAGCGCCGTGCGCCGCCCTGCGCAGCGCCTAGCGCTGCGCTGCGCTGGGCAGCGACCATCGCTGCCCCCCCCGGGCAGCAATCCAATCGCTGCCCGGGTTTTGCCCGAAATTTTTTTTTTATTTTTAAAATATTTATTTTGTTTCAAAAACCGAGGCTTAAAAATTTTTGTACAATCGATTAATTTAATCGCTTGATCTGAGCAACCTGTCTCTGATACCACTGTTGGAGAACGCGGCGATCAGATCAATCAGAATTGATACCCGGTGCAGCGGAAGTTAAAAATTTTAAATGGAACGATTCCATAATGGGTATCAAAACGTTTACGATTAAATTGTGTGTGTAAAAATTAAATAACAATTATAAATTTTTACCTCCAATCTTGAATCGAGATTATGGACACCAACAGATTGCTCTGCTCTTGTTGTATATCCCTGTAACTGATGGACGAACTGTTCTTCAATTAGGTCCACGAACGGATAATTAATCCCTCTGATAGATTGCACTAGAAAATCTATCAGAAGTTTCTACGAAGAGAATTAACGAATTTGATCCGTTAAACCAGACTGTAATTAAAAATTCACAGACTGAATTTTTCCGAGCAGAGGGGAGGGGGGCGGCGGCCACACTTAATAAAATTAGGGTTTTTCGAAAATAATTTTGTGACCTGTTGTGTATAATTTCTGTACTGTAATAACTTATTTATAATGTAGGCCGCTAACAGCTTAGGGCCCATTAGTCATAAGTTCAAGCCCGACAAGCAAAGCCCGCATGTTCAGAAATTAATATAAAATTCATCATGACTCCGATTGATAAACCGATTTCACCAATGTGCACAAAAACCATTTCTGCACCTTTTAAAGTCAAGATAAATTTTTCTGAATCCGAATTCAGTGATTTCCAAAAATGCCCATCCCTATGTCATTTTAGGAAATCTTACTCCTCTACTCTTAAATAAGAAGTCCAACTTCTTTGTTCATTAAATTTAACTCTTTAAATTTAACTATCTCAACGGGGATTAAAAATCCATTACTCTGTGTGACCCTCAATGGTTCAGGGATACAGCTAGCCGTGGGCTCACAACTCCTTGTGACTCGGAACAACAATTTCCGACTTGCCCATCGAATCATGGTAAGAGCACCTAGCAACATCGCCCCATGATTCCCTAGGTATCACTGATAGTGCCTGCAAGAACCAATAGATTTTGGTTATCATACAGTACGGTCCCTTCATCCAAATATCCCGATCGAATCAACAACCATTGGTAAATCGAGAGTCGTTCGAGATTCGATAACTATGCAATACATCTTGAAGATCAAATAGTGACATCGCATGTGTTACTAAGAAACCATTTCTTAAAACACATCATGTACTCTGGCCAGAGATTCGTTACACTAATATCTCCTCAGATCGCATAGGATATCCACACTCGCAAGTATGTGGTGAATCCTTGACAACAAAGCATCGACTCCTATATGTGTTGTAACTGTACCCAATCCCGACACCTGATGACCCCAATAGAGTCGGTAAATGAGTCAAAGCACAGTACTAGCATATAAAGTCTCAATGATGTTTCAAGTAGTAAGGACTAATGGTGTACAACCAAAATCGCGGACTTTATCCACTCGATAAGTGATAACCACTTGGAAAGTCCGGATAGGGTAGTTCGATCATTCATCATATGAATATCCATTTGCATGCTTCGAACATCTCTATGTTCCCTACCAATGAAACGTGGTACTCTGCATCGCAAATGCTAGTCTCAAACTCGAGCGATCCTTATCCTTATTATCGGACGGCTCAATCGACTAGGAACAGTTTAGAATATACAGTGACTATAAGATGTGTTTCATGATAGACATCCCCATGTTCTACCACATCTTACATACACTATAGTATATTCAAGGTCTTTATCAAAACAACAATAGTATATCACAATATAACAATATGAAGAAAGATAAAGTCATTGTCATTAATAAAAATGTAAATTATATTAAACAAAAGATTGTTTATACAAAGAGTCATCAAAGCCCTTAGACACAAGTTGGCTCACCGGGCACCCACTCTTTCATTTATTCTGCCAACATAGTTTGGTACAACATTTTGTCTTTATGAATTCAAACCTACTCCACCAAAATTTAGGTTCCAATCCAGTGTCGTGTTCGGCCAACATGCAGCAGAATTTGGTTCAGATAGGTTGGGTATTGAACCATGTGCAATGTATGATTCTGGCTCATGAAAACCCCCATATGTAGAAATAATGAGTTGAGTATTTGTAGTAACCCGTATCCAGAATTAATGATTAATGAGTAATTAATCATGTGATCAGGTTTAGGTTAAGTAAAACTAGATTTAGGAAGTCTCAGACGAGTTCAAGAACATCAGAGATGGACTCAGAATGATCAAAAATGGCCCGAAGTGTGACAAAAAACGGATGCAATGTTTGGAGAACGGACACAACGTTCTGGTCAGCTGATGTCATCCATGACGTTAGCAAGATGACTTCATTGCTTACGAACTTGAGGTGACAATGGACGCAACGAACTGGAGAACAGACGCAATGATCGGAACGGATGCAACGATCGAGAACAGATGCAACGTTCTCCGTCTATGAATATGGGTGCGAGGGCCTTATTTCAACTCGCTCATTCCTTTCTTCTCTCTCTCGTTCTTAGCCTTTCTAGTCAGATAGATTTCTAGGCATATTATTGGGAATCCGAAAGTAGCAGAGCGATCCCGACGTTGTATTAGAGCTGTGCCTAAGTTTTGAGGCAATCGACAGCAAAGAACTGATGACGGACGCAGGTATAGCTTTGGCATCCTAAAAATATTTAGGAGCATAGAATAACTTAGTTAAGGATTTTAGAGCTTAAGTAGTGATGCATGAGTATTTGAATTGTAGACTCAGTAGTGTGGACTTGTAGGCGTGGGATCTAGACCAGTGGTGCTAGGATTTGCCTGCAGTGTTACATGTACGTAAGTACTGACCAAAATAGTCGGCATGATATATATGCTTACATGTTGCATTTGTATGTGCTTTGTATTTCATGTTTTACCGCTTTAACACATGCATATTTTATACTAGACTACATCTCGTTAGAGGTGGGTCATTGACAGTCTCCATAGGGAGCATGTATATCATTTTGGACTCGAGTGAGATATTGACAGTTTCTATATGAGACTTGTATCCTGTTTTGGATTCGGGTCAGGATTGGGGAGGCTCAGCCCCTGGTTTAGATATCACTAGGAGCGACCATGACGGTGGAGTAGACGCTATAGTTGATAGGGGAATATACGAGTATCCCGCGAAGTCGTTCTCTTAGCACGGTACTGTGTATTCATGGCGCCCTGAGTAGATTGTTTTCACCAGGATTTTAAAGTCATTTGTATGCTGCATATTTTTTTATATATCATTGCTTCCATATTGAGCATTGTCGCTCACGTCCCCTATGTTTGGTGTTCTTTTGATACCTTGTGGTGGGGCTGGTTTGAGACTGGATGGTCCAGGAGGTTCGCACAAGGAGTGAGGCCGGTGCCAGTTGCAATGAGAGTTTAGTGGTAGGGCTTGATACCCTAAGACTTTCTATATGGTTGTATAAGAGTATTTATACACTTTTTACTGTCGTCGGTTGTATTCTGCCGATTGGATTTGTTGTATTTAAATTATCCGCTTTTTACGCTTTAATTATTTTATGCATGCGCTAATAACTCTAATTAGGTAGTGGATTCGGGTAGGGTCGCTACAGTATTGAACCCTTCATGATGGTGAATTGAAACTTCTTCCACGTACAAATGCAATATATGCATATTAGGACATTGTATTATAAAGTCTAAAGCGTTGTCATCAACAAGATTGACTTGCACTGCATGCCAAGATGATTTTTCCATGAATGAATATTTCGTTGATCACAACTTGATAGTAAACTTCATTGGATCGATTACTAAAATTTTATGCACAATTTCAATAAACTCCAACAAAGTAAAAGATCGTAGTGCTCGTATCGGTTTAGTATAAGGGATACTATATTCGATCGATCCATTTTCGATAACAACATGACCACCAAAATATAGGAGCACATCAATACTATCAAGAAAAATTACATTCAGAAGTTGTGAGAAGAAAATGAGTCGTAGTTGTGAAGTTTTTAAAGATTTTGAAAGTTCGCGAAAAAATTTAATGTATGATTACTGCATAGTCAACCCGGGAATCGCGCTGATATAATACAAAACCCGAGAATCTGACTGAAAAGTGAATGCTTGGGGAGGCTTAATAAGGTAATAGGTCCGCAATAGCTAAGGGAGATGACTTATGCATGACACTGTTTATGTGGCAGCGTTCACCAACACTTTTAAAATTATTTTTTAAAAAAATTAAAAAAGAAAAAAAAACCTTGATGTTTGATTATTTGAAATATGAATTAATAATATAAATATTTGAAGGGGAGTGTTATTTACACTCCAAAAAATGTTAATCACACTCCACTTCATCTATTTATTTTTTAGATTGACATTATTAGCCTTGCATATTCTTTCCTAATTTTGTTTTGAAAATCTATCATTTTATAATTTACACACTTTCCTATTTCGTTTTTTTTAATGACAAAAAATTATATTTAATATAAACTACAAATACAACTTTCATATAAAATAAATTTTTTAATGAAACTAATTTTCAAATTACAAAATATTTTATATCATAAATTATCTTTAAACATCATCGTATTATTGTGAAAGATTTATTTGAAAATATCTCAAGTAAGTTATGTCACTAATTTTTCTTTTTTAAAAAATAAGTCACCAAAATGAATATACTCACGAACTAATATTATTATTTATTATTATAATCACGAACTAATATTATTATTTTTGAATGATATTATATTATATTCAAATGTATAATAATAAATAATAATATTTCAATTAGTATGATAATAGTTTTTATTAAATATGTTAGATTTTGTGATATTGGTTTTTAATATATATTATAAAATTAATATAGTTATGTATGTAAGAATGTTGCTTGATTTGATTACCAATTAAATCAAATGAGTTTAATTTAATTTTTGAATAATTTTTTTTTTTTCATTTAGAACTTTATCAAATTTTTGATCGATTTTGAAATTTTTAATGAATTGAAAAGAAATAAAAAAAAATTAATTTTAAACTAAAAAATTAGATAATCGAATCTGGCTAATTATAAGTATATTTTTATTTTGATGATTAATTTGATTAATTATATGAACTTTCGGTAAAACTTGAGATATAAATATAAACATATTAAATTTAAATTTACAGTGAAATCGTATAAAATATGATTACATGTACTACTAAAATAAAATATCAAAATATTTTTATATAATAATAAGACTAATAGTTAATATGAAAAAATATAAGTTTAGATTTTGAAGGATCAATCAAAGTTTTGTATGTAAATAAATATTTGTATATAAAGAAAGATATATGTGAGAGTATGTTTGTCAACTAATAGAATAAAAATGTGAAATGAAGTGTTATTAACATTTTTTGGAGTGTAAATAAAATTTTTCATATTTGAAATGTGTTATTAAAATCAATTAGAATAAGATGATAACGAATCTAAGTAGGAATAAATTGGAATTCATACAAATTAAATTCAATGATACGTAACGAAAAGTCATTCCAAATTTTAAATAATAATAATAATAATAATTATTATTATTATTTACAAACAGTGTTTTTAATTAATAGGAGCATAAAGAATAAAATAACCTTGATATTTCTACAGCCATTAGTATTTCCGCCAATGCCATGTTCCCTTGTGCTTTTTCCCCTTCAAAAAAACCCTAACCCTTGAATTGGCATGGCATCAACTCCTGATTGAATTTCTCCATTCCAAATCTGTGAAGATGCATTCCTCAGACGAAGAATTATCCGATTCCGACGATGGGCTCAACGCGGATATGGAAGCTCTGAGGAGGGCTTGTCATATAACCGGCACCAACCGATTGGGCAACAATCTTCAACTGGCCTCCAACTCTGGGGGCGCCGCTAGCGTGAGTTCCTCGTCGGATTCTGAATCTGAAGGAGATCATGACCTAGAATTGGTGCGCAGCATTAGGAAACGTTTCGCAATCCCCACGGATGTGGGGGAGGCTGTGACGCAAAAGCCTCTGAGTGTCCTACCACCTGATTTCTCAGACGCAGATGATTGCGATGAGGATTATGAAACTCTTCGTGCTATTCAGAGGCGTTTTGCGGCCTACAGTGACGGTTAGTCGAACATTTTAATCCTATTTCTTTTTCTGTTGCGAGATCAACTGCATTTGGAATGTGTGAAATTGATATCGAGGATTTGAATCTGAAAGAACTTGAAGTTATCAGAGGCAAACATCTTTGATTGAAATGTAAATTCTCTTTAATCATCTCCAAATTCTGTTTGAAAGCTTATTGCAATTTGATTCAGACAAAAAAAGCAACAATTACACGCTATAATAATCCACAAATGATCTACTTTTAATTGTTTCATTTGTTTAGCACTTGTAACTTACTCTTATTTGCATTATGAGGTATAGGTGGCTTGAAAGACAATATAGAGGATGCTTTGCATAGACCTGTGCAGGTGGGTATCATAGATTCAGAAAAGGAATCTTCCAATAGCTTGTTTGGTGATAGAACTAATGCTCGAGAAGGGTTTCTCAATTGTGTAGATTCAAGTGAACCTACTACCCAGAAGCCAGTAGCATGTGATGATGACAGTGGAATACAGTCTTTTGACTTAGTTGAATGGGGCGGGCCAGGACCTGATGCCGCCACTGGATTTCAACTTAAAAACTCTAACTTCCCAAAATCTGCTCTGACATTTGTTGATGCTATCAAGAAGAATAGATCTTGCCAGAAACTTATTAGATCTAAGATGATCCAGATAGAGGCTAGGATGGAAGAACTTAAAAAGCTGACAGAACGTGTCAAAATACTGAAAGACTTTCACGTTGCTTGCAAAAAGAGGACCGGGAGAGCTTTGTCACGCAAAAAGGATGCTCGTGTGCAGTTGATATCATTGCCAAAGTTAAGGGCGAACTCAAAGGTCTTTCCGCTTTCATCATGGCTTTACTCTTCATTGCAATGTCATCTGTGTTTAAACAGAAGCTGTGTTTTATTTTTCTCTTTTAGAAGTTTGGTGGGGCAAGAAGGTGGGTGATGGTCTATGTTTGGTGTTATTTTACTTTCCTCTAGGGTTCTTTGGTGGGCCGGCAATTGAACACTATATCGTCGCACAGGTGGTTAATGATCGGTGTCCATGTTTATTGTTTACTACTAATTTGCTGGTTTTTTCATCTATATGCTAATGGAAACAATTTTTTTAGTTAGATAGTTAGTTTTTTTAAAAAAAATTAATTTAATTGAATTTTTTGTGATTTTGTTATTGTTTTGTCAAAATTTAATATTCAACCACAAATTTTAATTCTACAGTTCAATGAAAAGAAGATCCCTGCCTTGTATAAGGGACCTCCAGAGAATATGCATGTTTCTAGCTATAGGGAGACCATGGCTACATTTCCAGATCCAATGAGTGGGGAGAAGTGGTCAAACGAAGAGAAAGAAAATCTTGGGAAGGGTGTGAAACAACAATTTCAGGGAATGTTGCTTCAGCGATCTGTTGAACTGTTCAGGTTTGTTTCTTGGAGTGTACATGATGATTATAATGGGAATATGTGGGCATTTTATGCTTATGTGATGCACATTCAACCTTATTTGAATTGCAAAAAAATTGTGGTTGCATGTTTTGGGGTTCTAATACCTTTAGCAATGGTTAGTTCATCCTTGTTATTTTGTTTCCAGTCGTTTCATTGTAAGAAATCAAAGTGTATAGATGTACATAAGAAGAGTTTGGATCTGAAATGGTCTTATTCGAGCTGAAGAAAAGTATATATGATGTAAATGTTCGTAGATCTTCTTTTCATCAAACGTTCATTGTGATATTTAATATGGACATTGATATTTGGAGACCAATTTATGTATCTTAGCTGAAGAGGGTGTGCTCCATACTTTTCGGAAACTCGGTTTATTTCTTGCTACTTTCGAACCAATTATTTTTAGAAGCTTTTGTTTACATGTGTTACACTTTCCTCTCATATAACCTTTGCATCTGAGTAATGGTAAAAACACATGCAAGAAATGTCATTAAAAACCAAAAAATTGAATGCTCAAAGGAAGCAAAGAATCTGAAATTCAAGTCCATTCCTAAATTGCTTAGGTCGAGGACACTGTTAGTGACCTATTGCCTAAGATAAAACTTACGTTTGAAAGTTTTCATGGAGTAGCTCGTGTACAATTTTGTTGGAGAAGATGCAGTGTGAGATGTGGGAGAACTTTCTGAGACAAAGAGATAAGTAAACTATTTAAAAAGTTGTCACTGAATATGAGATTGTGCCATAATTAGACTCATTGGCCATGGCAAACTTATATGATTATAGAGTTGTGTTTGCTTTTCTCTGTTAACTTGATTATCTTTTGCAGCTGTTTAGATGAATCTTCTGGAGATTCTAATAACATCGATAGCATCATATCATCAATTAAAGATCTTGACTTCAACCCTGAGAGAGTTCGACTGTTCTTGCCAAAGGTCAATTGGGAACAGCTGGCTGCAATGTATGTTCCCTGTCGTTCTGGTGCAGAATGTCAGGCAAGGTAAGATGTTGATTCTTATAGTTGCTTATCTAGTTAGATTTTATGAAACTTTTTGCTGCATATACTTGCTTGAAGTTGTTGGCTAATATTTTTGCTTCAATGCTCTATGTCACTGACAAGGAAAGACTAGATAAAAGGGAAAACTGGCTGAAATGGAATGTGAAATAATTATTATATGAGTCTGCTGGTGTCCTCGTATCGTATTCCAGTCATATTGGTGTATGATGTGATAATTTGTCTAATTACAAAAATAAACACCTAGTACTTATGGTACTTTTTTTTTTGAGTGGTCTTATGGTACTTTTATATCACGTCTGTCTTGATTGATGTGGGTGTAAAGATGGATTACGACTTAGTGTCAATTTCTCACTGTTCAGTTGCATTATCATTTGGTAGTTTACGTGAGGTGAACCTAGTGTCCTCTGTTTTCTATATTTTACTTTTTACCCTTTTTTGGCAGGTTTCTCAACTATGAAGACCCCTTAATTAATCACAATACATGGACTGCAATGGAGGACAAGAATCTTTTGCATATTGTTCAACAAAGGGGACTAAGTAACTGGATTGATATTGCTGTTTTACTGGGAACAAATAGGACACCTTTTCAGTGCTTAGCACGCTACCAAAGGAGTCTTAATGCTTCAATACTCAAAAGAGAGTGGACCAAGGAGGAGGATGATCAGCTTCGTGATGCTGTGGAAACTTTTGGTGAAAGTAATTGGCAACTCGTTGCTTCTGTGATGGAAGGACGAACTGGTACCCAGTGTTCTAACAGGTCCGTTATCATGCTCAAAGACGACTTAATGGTTTTTAAGCTTTTGTCAAATTGTCCAGGTGTATTATATTAGATATTGGAAATAAAAGTGCAGTTTGTGATAAGGTGACACCGTGACAATATTAACCTTACATACCCCTAAAATATTTGAGTGACACTACACTTGCTATATTCTTTTTGGGCGTTGAAACCCATAGTTGTCAAAAGCGTGAGGCGCAAAAAACGCTCACGTGCCTTGGGGTTTAAAGCGCAAAGCGAAGCGCACGCTTTGCGGAAAAAAGCGCAATAAACAAAATATTATCAAAATAATAAAAATAAAGTCAAGAATCTTTGCAAATCAGCAAATGTAATAGATAAAACATCAAATATCATAATAGTCATCCAAATCTACGTCATCAGCCCTATTGCTTGATTTGTATCCATCGGTATCTTCTTCTTCTTCAGTTTCATAATCAATGTTCAGCTCCTCTTCTTCATCAACAAGTCTAGTTCGAGCTAAAGATTGCTTTTTCTTTGCTGAAATTGATGATGATGCTCCTTTTGAACTCGATGCATTTCTAGATCGAAAGCCATATGCACTTTCACCAACCCAAGCCGCTTGTGCTGCATCACTACAACGCAAATCATCGTCTTAAAAGACAAAATCATTATCCTCATTGTCTTTATCACTGTCATCCAACTTTCCCAACAACCATTCATTACAATCATCTATTTCTGACAAAGAAATAGGATCGATCTTATCTCGCAAGGCATATCTCCGCCTCAATGCTCTGTTGTATTTGATGTATACCAAATCATTCAATCGTTATTGAGACAACCTATTTCTTTTTTTAGAATGTATCTGGCAAAAAATATTAGAACTAAGAAGTGAAATTTCATATTCTATAATCTGAAATTTTAGGAGTATTAAAAACACTTCGAACTTACATGTTCAAATACACTCCAATTACGTTCGCAGCCTGAAGAAGATCATGTGAGATACAAAATCTTCATTGCAAATGATTTCAACTCTGGTGTTGATGCACCATAAGAGGACCACCAATCAGCTTGAAAGTTGAAACACAAAAACATGTAAGATTAAATTTCTTGCGATCCAAAGGTTTGTAATGACTAATGCTTGAGAAACAAACATGGGTATTGCACTAAATATTATTTACCAGGTGATTTTGAAGCTCTTTGTCTGATAGCCATAGGTAAACCAAAAAGTCCTTCTGCATTTTTGTATTTTTCCAATTGATTTGTGATCTTATCTTGCAAATCGTCACCTCGCACCAATCTAGCTATGCATTTGTACAAACCCTCCAACACTTCTTCATCATTTTCTATGTCAGGATTGGAGTAAAAAAACTCGGGATTCAAGAAATATCCCGCTGCATGCAAAGGATGATGGAGTTGAATATCCCATCTTTTGTCAATTATTTCAAAAATACCACGATATTTCTCTTCATTCTTATTAAATGATGCGGCGATAGCTTCTTTGGCTCTATCCATGGCCTCATAGATGTTAACCCATAGGGGATCTTTTTTCACCGTCTACTAGCCTCAATACTTTCACCAATGGGCGGCCAACTTTCAACGCAAAAACTGCAGATTTCCAAAAAGAAGACATCATTATCACTTCTGCAACTCCTTTCCCAGCCGCCTCTTTAGAATATCGACTTGTTGCCCACTTTTCAGATGTAAACATCTTTCTCAAATTTGCTTGATGCACTTGAAACCGCTTTAAAGTCAAAAAAGCGGTTGCGAAACGAGTCTTTGCGGTTCTTATCATCTCTCTCTGCCCGGTAAACTCCTTCATCATGCTCGATAACTGTGGTCTATTGTAAATATAAACATTCACCATCAATGCCCATTCATGCAATTTCTTGTGATGAGGAATTTTGAATATTTCCTCAAGCATCAAATCTAAGCAATGTGCTGCACATGAAGTCCAATACAATTGTGGAAAATTGTTTTCCAAAAGATGACCTGATAAAATTTATAAAATTTAAAAACCAGCATTAAAACAGGATTTAAATCTAGAAAGTAACTCATACATGATTTAAAATTTAAAATTTATAAAATTATCTGCTTTGACATTGCAGCTTGCATTATCTGTTACAACCTGAACCACATTCTTTTCTCCAATTCGATTCACAAATCTAGAAAGTAACTCGTACATCTTGTCAGCAGTGTGAGAATAACTTGAAGCATCAACCGATTCTACAAATACGGTTCCCTTAGGCCCATTTACCAAGAAATTTATCAGACTTCTACCTTTTTTATCCATCCACCCATCTGCCATGATCGTGCACCCATACTTAGCATGATCTTCTTCGTGGGATTTGAGAAATAGGTTTGTATTTGTCAGTGAGCTCTTTAAATACTTAACTCTTACTTCATGATACGACGGAGGTTTCATTCCCACTCCAAAATTCTCAATAGCATCAATACAAGGCTGCAAAGAATCATATTTAACAGCATTGAAAGGAATTCCAGCATCATACATCCACGTAACAAATTTCTGGACCGCATCTTCCCTTAATTTCTTCTTATTCTCATCATATTGGCCTTTATTTTTCCCTCGCCTTTGTCTGACAATTTCTTTTACATCTTTCGCAAAATAAAGGTCAATAGGCCCTGTTTGTTTGCTCTTTTTCCCCTGTGCCGTAGGCCCAAGCCCACTTGAACCGGATATTGGTCGCTTCCCTTTCCTTTTAGTTTGAAGATCTTCTTCATCTTCATCCTCCTCCAAATCAACAATATCATCTAAGTGAGGAATATCATCAATTTGATTCTTCAAACTGTTCTTTTTTTTAATGAATTCTTTGATCTCTTCCTTAACATGCTTCGGTACTTTTGAACACTCTTTCACATTTCTATTGCCCCCAACTAAATGTAATTTGTGCCGATAAATTCCACCATTCGTTACTTTACCACAAAAAGGGCAACACACATTATTTGGATTTTTAGGATCCGGAAGAGTTGCATAATTCCAAGCAATATCTTTTCGACCCGACGGAATTGTTGTGTTTGATTGTGACATGGTTTTAATCACTGAAAAAATAAATAACCATAACAAATTTTTAATTAATAAAAAAAACAAAACACACTAACACAATTTATAAAAATTCATAAAATTAGGGTCTGTTTGAAGTTATAGATAAGATAAATAATATAGAGATAAGTAATATATTGTAATAAAAAATAAATAAAAAGAGATAGTTAATATAAAATTTGATTTGATTGATAGATTATGGTTTGTTGGATTTGATTGGTTATATTTTATATAAAAATAGTAAATTACCATTTTATCCTTTTAATAATTAATAAAATATAAATAATATTATTTATAAAGGGTAATATAGTAATTTAAATTTAATGATTTGATTGATGTTGTATAAATAATTAATGATTTGATTGATGTGATATAAATAATGAAAAGATGGATAAATAATATAGCAAAAAGAACGTGAGACTAGATAAGATTATTAATACATAGATTAATAATCCGTAACTTCAAACGGACCCTTAGGGTTTACCTATTTGGGCAGCAAAGAGAAAGGCAGTAAGCACGGCAGGGGCGGCGAGGCGGCAGCAGGGGCAGAGGCGCAGAGTTGAAGAGTGAAGGCGAGGCAGTGTGTCGTGTCGTAAAGTTTTGAGACTGATTATTGGGTTTTTTGGGGGTTTTTTATTTTTTAAAAGTTTGGGCTTTATGAATTAAGGGCCCAGCAGACTTAAAATTGCACTTTGAAGGTGCGATTTTAAGTCTGTAAAAGAAAAATAAATTAAAATCTGCCCGGCTTCCATGAAGCGCAGAAGCGAGCGCCTGTCGCCTTGAAGTGAGGTGCACTAAGGCGCTCGCTTCCGCTACCTGCTGCGCTTCGGAGTTCTCCGAAGCGCAGCTAGTGCGCCTCGAGTCGCTTTGCGCTTAAGCGACCGAGGCGCACGCTTTTGACAACTATGCTGAAACCTCAATCCTTGACTCGTAATTTTTTTATTACAGCCACCATACGGAGTTTTATGTTGCTTTTGTAATCGCTCCATATTTTCCATACATCATTAAAGAAAGAACTTATTTTCTTTTTGGTTTTTATAGATGTCCGGGAAAAAAAGTCAGAATTAGCTTAGGTGCATTTTATGACGGGCTGATGTTTGTTTCCATTGCTTAGAAGTTGGTTTCAAAGATGACCGGATACTTAATGAAAGGAAATATTGATATCTGTGTTGTTTGATTGTAGTTTGAAAGCTTTTAAGATGCAGTTACATGCCATCTTCTTAGATACTGTGGTAAGAACATGAGTATTATTGGCATTGTTACATTTCTTGGACCAGGGACCTATCATTTGTGACATAGTTGTTAAGGGCGCAAGGCGCACTAAAGCGCAAAGGGTCCTGGAGCCTGAGGCGCAAGGCGAGGCGCGCGCCTTATCGAAGCAAGGCGCACCATTAATTTTTCAGAAAACTATATTTATTTAATGCAATTATATGATAAAACACTTATTGAAATAATTAAGCTAAACAAAAATATATCATATCACAAAAAATATTTATCTACTACTACTACTATTTTGTTGTAAAGTGCATATTCTTTAAGAATGCAGTAAGAAAATATTTCATTATTCGCGTATTTCTGCATTATTTTTAGTTTTTTAAACTAGAATACTAAGATTTTATTTTTAGAATGCTTTGTAGTTAAGATAAGAAATCCTATTACTAGTAAACTTTTTGTTTACTTTTATTTTTCTTTTTTGCCACAATAAGTGTGAGATTTTCTCTACTAATTTGCATTCAATCAATTTAGATTCTAGTTTAAGGCAGGTTGACAATTTAGATCCTAATTTATAGTTGTTATCTATCTATCTATCTATAAATGTAATTTTCAAATATTTTGGGAAATGGAACCTCAATTAAATGTTCTTTAAATTAAAAAAGGGAAAATATATAACATTCCATAGCCGATTTATTTTATTTTAGGGTTTGATAGGCTTCCCTTTTATTATGTTAAACTTAAAAATAGAAAAGAAATGTAAAAAACAGAAAAGAAACTAAGGGCGCCTCAAAGGCGCCTGGGCTCGCCTTATTAAAAGGCTGCGCCTGGGAATATCCCAGGCGCAGGGCTGTCGCCTTAAGGCGAGAGGCGCTCACCTTTAACGACTATGATTTGTGATCAGAGTAAAGGCGACATGACAAAGTGTAAGATGTGTCACATTTACAGCAATCTGCCCTTTTATATCTTCAGACTGAAACACGACTAAACTTTCCAAAAACAGAACTGTCTCCATATTTTTTTTGTATAATATAATATAATAGGCTATTGCCCCCTTCAAAGTGGAAGGTGTTTCTCATGTTTTAGTAGAATTTGATGATTAAGGTTTATAAGAGAGGTGAAAGGGGATGAAGGTCCAGCACTTGCACCATGCATCCTTCACAACTATCTTTGTTTGTACGGAAATAAGTAATGTGTGTGACATGGGGGAAGAGTTTGACCATTTCTCTTCCTCGATGTTCTATATCTTTATCGTGGCAAGGGGATTACTCCTATTAAGTCTTCTAATCAACAACACACTTTTTAAAGTGACTGCCTCCCTGAGCATGCTACAGGCTGTGGGAGCTTTTCTCTGGGGCAGCACAAGTGAAACTAAATCTTTAGTTTTAACACCATGTGGTAAATCCTTGAGGATATTGACCAACCCCATCCTTCTTAAAGATAGAAAGTAAATTTTTTCGGTTACTGTAAATGCCTATAAATTGAGGTCTGTTAGTATTAGTGGGATTATGCAATGTTTGACCAACCCCATCCGTTGTCTCCTTTTTTGTTTAATTTGGTGGTAGACGTATTGGGGAGATTGATTGATGAGGCTAAGTTCATGGAGTTCATTCGGGGTCTCGAGGTAGGAAGAGATAAGGTAGAGGTTTCACATATTCAGTTCGCGGAAGACGCATTATTCTTTGTCAAGGAGAAATGTCATTTACTGTTTTTAGTTGACGTGGTGAGGTCGTTTTGTTGTATGTCAGGATTAATAATCAATTGGGAAAAGAGTGCGTTGTTGGGCATTAATTTCGGGGAAGATGAGGTGGATGAGCTAGCACCGCAATTAGGATGTGGAAAGGAAACTTAACCCACTAAGTATTTGGGTTTCTCTAGGAGGAAATCCACTTAAAATATCATTCTGGGAGCCTATTTTGTCTAGGTTGTCGAAAAATTTGGCAAAGTTGGAAGAAATCATTTCTATCAAAAGGGCACCAGTTGACGTTGGTATCAACAGTTTTGAACGCTTTGCCGATATACTTCTTGTCATTGTTCCGGGTGTCGAGGGGTATGGCAGAGATAATGGAAAAGTATATTATGAGGGATTTTCTTTGGGATGGAGTTGATGGGGAATCACACTGTCATTTGGTGCCATAGGAGCAGGTATGTAAGCCTAAAGCTCAAGGGGGTTTGGGAATATGGAATATTTGTTTTGTGGAATAGGGCTTTGCTGGGGAAATGGTGGTGGAGGTTTTCCGTTGAAAATGAGACGTTGTGGAAGAAAGTTATTTAGAGGAAGTACGGGTTACAAGATAATGGTTGGGATGCTGGTTTGGCAAGGAATGTTACGTTTAGGAGTCCATGGAAGTTTATTTCAGGATCTTACCCTGCTTTTCAATCTTTAGTGAGGACATTGGTTAAAGGGGTTACCAAAGTTAGGTTTTGGAAAGAGAGATTGTGGGGATTCTTCGTTTCGGGAGTTATTTCCATCCTTGTTTCAGATTTCTTCTGCACATAATATGCATATTTCTCATTTTGTGTCATGTGACAATTCGTTGACTTCCGTCCCCCATTCATGGGACTTTCATTTTCGGAGGGATTTGAGGGATCAGGAAATAGTTGAGTTAATCGCATTGTTAGGAGATTTAATGAGGGTTAGATTGATTGATGGGGCTGACAATGTTAAGAGTGTGGGGTGGAGATTCTTTACGTCTTTTCTCAGTCAAATCCTTTTTTGAGTCTTTCTTTCCAAATAGCGGTTCTCCTTGTTTTCTTTTTTTAACGTTATCTGGAAAGTTTTGATCCCAACAAAGATTCAAGTTTTCTCGTGGTCAGCAGTGTTGGGTAAAGATCAAGGATTCAAGATTAAGACTACTACGTGGAATAGATCTCTTAAAGAGTTCATGAATGTTTCAATCTCAGATTTGTTAAGAGATTGGACTTTTGCGTACTGTTGATATGATTAGGGAGTCGGTATTTTCTTTCTTCATTCGCGGATCTCTTGTCCGCCTTTTGTAATCATATCTTTCACGTATATAATATTATCGTTTCTCAAAAAAAAAATTAAGTTAATATCTTGTCAAGAGTGCAGATGGCTGAAGACGCTTCACCCAGCCAGGAAAAGGGTTGGAAAATGGACAGTAGAGGAAGATAAGCGAATGAAAATTTCTGTGACGCTTTTTGGGCCAAAAACATGGAAGAAAGTTGCCCGGTGTGTTCCTGGCAGGACACAGGTGCAGTGTAGGGAAAGGTATTTTTTTTCTTTTGAATGGACCGATTAATTTGATACTTGTACTAATGCAGAAGTGCAATTCAATTTAAAGAATGCATTTGTGCGATTCAATTAATTATGGGCATCATATGAGTTCAACTTAACTATGGGAGTTGTTCGATTTGCAGATGGGTCAATTGCTTAGATCCTTCCCTGAATATGGCTGGATGGTCTGTAGAAGAAGATTCAAAATTGGAAGCTGCCATTGCAGAACATGGATATTGTTGGTCGAAAGTTGCTGCATGTGTTCCTCCACGTACTGATAGCCAGTGTCGCAGGTTTGAATTACTTATGGCTGGTTGAATGGATTCCTCATTTAAGTTGTGTCATTTATTTGCCACCTAATCTCTTCTCTGGGTTTTCAATATTATTTACTGATATGTATTAGGAGGTGGAAGGTATTGTTTCCGAGTGAAGTGCCTCTCCTTCAAGCGGCTAGGAAGATACAAAAGGCTGCATTAATATCCAATTTTGTTGATCGGGAGTCCGAACGGCCTTCCCTTGGACCTAATGACTTTCTACTGCCAGAAACGAATTTACTTACTGGCTCCAAAAATTTTGTGGCTTCTCAGAGAAAAAAGAGATCTAGGTACAATTGTCGAGGTGTTTTCGTAGCATTTTTTCCTGCCATAAAGAAGTCTAGTAGTTTGTACATTTCGTAAATGATACTTTTCTTTGAACATGTGCACAGGGGGAGCGTGGGTTGTGAACACATTGAAAAAGATGCTTCTGGGTGAGCCTAGTGTTCTTAGTTTTGGTCGTTTTCATTTTTTTGGAACATGTGATGAAGTGTTATTTTCTGCTGACAGAAATGCAGCTACCATTTCCAATGCCACTGGGATTGGTTTGGATGAAGTTCCGAGGTTAACATATGGCAGTGAACTTGAGAATATGGGTCGGAGACCTGTCTCAAAGAAGGGAAGGAGTAAGAGATCATATTCTACCAAGCAAAAAACCGTTCCCGTATCAGAGAGTTGTTCGTCACCTTGCCCAGAGGGTATGTCCAATGGTGAGGCTGTCAAAGAATCTGCTTTGCATTATAGCGATCCTAAGAGATCATCTCAACTGGAAGAGAGGAGATCAGGGTATGCTTGATTGTCAATATATGTACGCTATTACAGTTAATATCACTACCGGCTTACCATAATTTTATCTGCAGATTTAGAGGTGAATCCATAGATGGCTTGCCTAGATCTGCTGCAATATTTAATAGAAAGAGAGTGATGGAACGAGGTTCTAAAGAAGGTGAAGATTTTGTTCCAGTGGAAGAGTGCGCATTAGTTCTCACAGATTCCAATTTGCAGAGGGTCACTGTGAGTAACGATGCCTCCCAAAGTAGCAGGGTTTCGAAATTGCGGCCAAGGAGGTCTGTCAAGCCATGTGACGACGTGCTGGAGACTCCAAGTGAAGCGGAAATGGCTGTCGGAAATGCAACCCTTTTGAAGAGGCGAGAGGAAACCGAAGATGGGAAAATTGGAACCAATGCTGCTGATGATAATCCGTCACCTTTCCCCGACTCCATGTCTCTAATGGAAATTATTAACCAAATCAGGGCCTCCAAAGTAGTTAAAGCTAGAAAAAAGAAAAGGACACAGAATCAAGAAGCAGTATCAGGTGGTGAATGTGTAGCTCTGGCCATTGGTGGTGACAATAGTGCTCCTTCAACTCCTTGTCCTGCAGATGCGAATTTCTCAGGCATATCATATCCATTCATGGAAGAAATCACCCCTAATCCGCATCCGACAGTAGACAATAATTATCTCGATGTATTGAGGGAATTTGACGATTACGTCATATCTTCTGAAATGTGCAACGAGCTGCAGAATGCTGGATTTTCATCACACCACTCTACGCTGGTAAACTTTTCGGAGCCATGTATTGTGGGAAATGACAATGGTGGTCTTGCCAAGGACGCAAAAGTCGGAATTCAAAACGAAGATCACGGTGTCCGATGAATTATCCGAAATGGAAGGAGACGGAAGAAAATATTCGTGACCAGCAGCTCTGCTACAAGGATGTTTATGATTTTAGCTATTGTACAGAAATGTTTGAAATTAGTTGCAGCCAGATGCTGTGGAATACTCGTGCTGGATCGACGACGAGGAAACTAAACAAGTATAAATGGTTTTTTGGCAAGGGAACTAAAACATGGGAAAATGAGAGTGCTCCCAAAGGATTGCAGAGTGGGAGTTCTTTTTTGTTGGATAAAAGAATTGATGGGTCGTATATGTATAAAATTTTGAGAAGAGGTTTCATTTGTATGATTTTGTCCGGGAATATTGTGCTACATTTATTTTAAATTAAATGGGATCGAGTTTTGGTGTTTTGATTTGTCAGAACACATCAATTTGCTTGTTTTGAAAAATCTCCTTGTGATATATATCTAAACCTCTTTACGTTATTATAACGAGCCCTTTAGAATAATGGTTTTGGTAATTTAAATGTTCAGACAAAATTGTGCTTTTTTCAAAATTATAATTACATGGTTTGTTAATTAAAAAGAGTAAAAACATTTGGCTAAAAAAAAACGAGTAAAAACATTTAATATACATATCCAAATTAGTCTTAAAAACACAACTGTCCACTCTTTAATATCTAACACACATGTTCTTCCACAAACTAAGGGTGTGTATAATATTAACTAAATTGAAAAAACCAAAAATCCAAATCGAAGAAATCGAAAACCAAAAAAACCAAAAATCCAAATCGAAGAAATCGAAAACCAAAACACAAACTAGTGGTGTATATCTTTCTATAATATTTATCATTTTAAACAACCATAATTGTTCAATCCTCGTCTTTATTATTATTTTTGCCTCAGTCCGTTTCTTTCATCTTTTTTTTCCTTCTTTCTTCGATTCATGAGTTCCATAATGCTTTCATCACCTTTGACTTCCATGTATCTTTATCATAATCGGATTTGATATTATTGCTTCTCTTTGATACTTGAGCCTGCTATTTGTCTGTGATCTTATATTGTGTATATGAATCGTTCATGCTTCAAGTCTTCTTTCTCTTATTTTTTTAAAGAGTGACAACACATCATTCCGTAAATTATTATTATTATTTTTTTTGGTATGAACTTGTACAATTTATGTCTTTTTACAATAAAATTATGATTACCAAATCATTTATTGTTTGTCTATTTTCTTCGCAATTCAGGCATTTTGTTTTCCAATGTATAAGTTCTCTTGCAATTGAATTCTGTAATGTTATCATTTGGTTTATTTTAAAGGTATTGCAACATAAATTATAATTTATATATTATATATTATATATACTCTCATCTCGTCTTATTTGATTTCAATATCAATAGGAATCATTAAGGATTCAGTTTTTTTTTTCCTTTTGTATTAGTTTCAATTTGTTAATGAATTAAATTTTTTGCTAACTGAGTTGTATAATTAATTGAAATTTGAGTATTGAAAATCATGGCATTCTGGTTTCTTCTGATTCTTAAATAATTTATTTGAACCAATATTTTCAAATTTCTTAACTTAATCAATTTTTCTTATAAATATATGTCAAATATACTAAACATTATGATTACTATATATTGTGAGTAAATGTGAAAAAAAAAGCTATACTTATTCATTAAATATTTCCTAGGGTAAAAAGTCATTTTAGTCATCTATTTTTATCTGTTTTCTCTTTTAATCCTCTAACTAGTCAAAGTTTTGTATTTGTCTTCTATGTTTACCTGTTTTCTCTTTTAGTCCTCTAACTAGTCAAAATTTTATTTTGGTCCTCTAACTTTTAAATTTTGGCTATTTTGGTCCGATTTTTATCGGAATGTTTAATTTTTCAAGAAATTTTTGGGATTTTTCAATTTGAAAGGATACCATCCTATTTAGAATGCTACTTAAATTTTACATTATTAAACTGAACTATAAAATAATAATAATAATAATAATAATAATAATAATAATAATAATAATAATAAGCAAATACAAAAAATAAATGTAATACATATGTTTCTCGTATCTTTTCACCTCAATTAATAACACCAGCCTAGATTAAGCGATCCTACAAAACTCTAGAGAAAAGACCATTTACACAAACAAATATCAAATCTCATCCGAAAATCACAATACAGATTGAATCATTAGAGATTTTTATTTAAGTTTAAGAATTAATTTTCCATATTTCATGAGAAAAAGAGTTATAATGCTCATAATCATATATTTTTTTTAAGCCTTTCTCGTTTTTTATTCAAAAGCTAATTAAAAAAATAAATCAATCAAGTCAAATATTAATGTTTTTTTTTAATTTTTGGGTTGTGGATGAAACCATTTTCTCAAACAGAGAAACAAGAAACATTTCAAATGTTGATATAATTAAAAAATTCTAATTAAAGTTCACGGTTTTTTACTTTTGATTTTGTTTGTTTTTTTAAAAAAATTATGAACACATTGTAAGAGTGGGTGCCCAGTGAGCCAACTGTGTGGCTATGGGCTTTGATGACTCTTTGTATAAACAATCTTTTGTTTAATATTATTTACACTTTTATGGCAATGACTTTATATTACTTCATATTGTTATATTGTGATATACTATTGTTGTTTTGATAAAGACCTTGAATATACTATAGTGTATGTAAGATGTGGTAGAACATGGAGATGTCTATCATGAAATACATCTTATAGTCACTGTATGTTCTAAAACCGTTCCTAGTCGATTGAGCCGTCCGATAATAAGGATAAGGATCGCTCGAGTTTGAGACTAGCATTTGCGATGCGGAGTACCACGTTTCATTGGTAGGGAACATGGAGATGTTCGAAGCATGCAAATGGATATTCATAGGATGAATAATCGAACTACCCTATCCGGACTTTCCAAGTGGTTATCACTTATCGAGTGGATTAAGTCCGCGGTTTTGGTTGTACACCATTAGTCCTTACGACTTGAAACATCATGGAGACTCTATATGCTAGTGCTGTGCTTTGACTCGTTTACCGACTCTATGGGGGTCATCAGGTGTCGAGATTGGGTACAGTTACGACACATATAGGAGTCAATGCATTGTTGTCAAGGATTCACCACATACTTGCGAGTGTGGATATCCTATGCGATCTGAGGAGATATTAATGTGATAAATCTCTGGCCAGAGTAATTGATGTGATTTAAGAAATGGTTTCTTAGTAGCACATGCGATGTCACTAATTTGATCTTCAAGATGTATTGCATAGTTATCGAATCTTGAGCGACTCTCGATATACCAATGGTTGTTGATTCGATCGGGATATATGGATGAAGGGACCGTACTGTACGCTAACCAAAATCTACTGGTTCTTGTAGGCACTATCAGTGATACCTAGGGAATCATGGGGCGATGTTGCTAGGCGCTTTACCATGATTCGTTGGGCAAGTCGGAAAGTGTTGTTCCGAGTCACAAGGAGTTGTGAGCCCACGGCTAGCTGTATCCCTGAACCATTGAGGGTCACACAGTGTAATGGAGTTTTAATTCCCGTTGAGATAGTTAAATTTAAAGAGTTAAATTTAATGAACTAAGGAGTTGGACTTCTTAAATAAGAGTAAGGGAGTAGGATTTCCTAAAATGACATAGGGATGGACAATTTTGGAAACCACTGAATTCGGATTCAGGAAAATTTATTTTGACTTTAAAATGTGCAGAAATGGTTTCTGTGCACATTGGTGAAATCAGTTCATCAATCGGAGTCACGATGAATTTTATATTAATTTCTGAACGAGCGGGCTTTGCTTGTCGGGCCCCAGCTTATGACTAATGGGCCCTAAGGTGTTAGTGGCCTGCATTATAAATAAGTTATTTCAGTACAGAAATTACACACAACAGGTCATAATTTTTGAGAGCAAAAATCGAAAACCCTAGTTCCTCTCAAAGATTGTTTCGGCCGAACCCTCCCCATACTCTGCCCGAGATTTTCCGGTCTGTGATTTTGAATCGCAGTAAGGAATAACGAATCAGATTCGTTTATTCTCTTCGCAGAAAACTTCTGATAGATTTTCTAGTGCAATCTATCAGAGGAATTAAACCTCTGTTCGTGGACCTGATTGAAGGAGTTCATCGGTTCCAGGGAGAGACAACAAGAGCAGATCAAATCTGTTGGTGTCCATTAATCTCGTTGCGAGATTGGAGGTAAAATTTAATAACTGTTATTTAAATTTTACACATACAATAATTTAATCGTTGAACGGTTGATACCCACACTATGGAATTGTTCCATAACAAAATTTTTAAACTTCCGCTGCACCGGGTATCAATCGTGATTGATCTGACCGCCAGCTTTTTTCCATCAATGGTATCAGAGCCAGGTTGCTCAGATCAAACGATTAAATTAATCAATTGTACAAAATTTTTGAGTCTCGGTTTTTGAAACAAAATAAATATTTTTAAATAAAAAAAAAAAATTTTTCCGGGGCAAAACCCGGGCAGCGATTGGATCGCTGCCCGGTGGGGCAGCAATTGTCGCCGCCCAGGGCGGCGCACGGCGCCGCCCAGGGCAGCGCTGTGCGCTGCCCAGCGCAGCGCTGGGCGCTGCGCAGGGCGGCGCTCGGCGCCGCCCAGGGCAGCGCACGGCGCCGCCCAGGGGCGGCGCCAGGCGCTGCCCTAAGGGGGCAGCCGGGCTGCCCCCGGCCCGCGCCCCGGGTGCGGGCCGGCCCGGGAGTGTCCCGGGCGGCCCGCGGGAAAAATTATATTTTTATTTAAAAATTAATTTTAATATTTAAAATTTTATTTTTGGTCCGGTCAAAAATTGTTTTTGATTGGTTCACGAGATTTCGGATCGAATTGTTCGAGTCCGTAAATTTTAAAATTGATTTTGGATAAATTTGAATTTTTGGAAAATTTTAATATTTTATCCGTAAATTGAATTTTGAAATCAATTATTTTGGTACAATTGATGATAAGATATGATCTTATGATATATTAAGTAAAATATGATTTTATTTGTAAAATTGGATTTTATAGATAAAATATGATTTTATTTGATATAGAGATAAAATATGATTTTATATGTGAAATGAGATTTTATATATAAAATATGATTTTATCTTGTTTAAATTTGAATTGCCACAGCATGTTATCCAATAAATTAATTTTGAATTAATTGTTATTGGATAAGGATGATCGATTGCCATGACCAATTTTGTAGGTGTATGTTAGGAATTTACATTTTGTCTTTATTATTGTTGGTTTTATTAATGGGCCTGGTTTATGGCCCGATATGAATGTCATATGTAATAAAAGTGGGCTTGGTTTATAGCCCGTTCCCACCCCCTAAAAATGTATCCCCTACTTGTCATTGTTATTTATTGTAAATACATTAGATTTAGTGGGAGATCAAGATTTGAAGATGGTGGGCCCAGCAGACAATGAAGACTGAAGAAATGTAAATTGGAAGCATATGTAATAGGATTGCATTTGCATACTGCATATTACCTAGGATTGGACTAAGACCCGTGATTGGCAACCACGGGTCAATTAGAAATGGAATCGATCATCCTATATAATATGTGATATTATGATTATATGCATGTTTAGACATAAATTGCGTGAATCCGGCAATGCATGCAATAAATTAAATATGATGAGACAAATATTTTTATAAATAAAATCCCTCATTTTAAATATGATTTAAAATTTATATCAAGATAAATAAAGGAAATTTAAATATTGTTTAAATGTTCCTACCTTCCATCAACGGTCAATGTATGTGATGCTACCCGCGGATACGGTCCGGCTCATATTATTGGGGGGGCCCGTCCGTCGGAAAGCTGTACATTGGATCGACAAATGTTGTAAGTTGGGTGGAACTCCCATGGGATCGGCTCATATTATTGGGGGATCCACATGGCGACCGTCCATCACAACTTAATATTGATGGGTCATCTTGACATGTCACTTTAAACGGCGTCATATTATTGGGCCCTTATTGGACATGAGGTAAACACATGGGGGTTGCTTTGGAAGCAATTGGGCTCTACCTTTTGAGAATTATGGTTGGCTGATATTATTCGGGACCATAAGTTTGTCAATTGGACTCCATGTTCTCACTAAGGAAAAAGTTTCCCGTTTTCACTAGAGGGTGGTGAAATCGTTAAAATAGTGGGAGTGAGATTCATAAAATTAAATTCGCCTATTTTATGTCTTAGTAAATTGTTAAACAATCATTGATATATGTCTGTTTTTCTTTTCAGTATTTCATACAATGAATTCGCGAAATCCATTATTCTCGATCCTCGAACAAAACAAGTTGACTGGCGCCAACTATACGGAATGGTTCCGGAAGTTGAAGATTGTCTTAACTTCGGAGAAAATGCTCTACGTGTTAGAGAAAGCACCTCCGAAGGAAGCACCAGCTGACATAAGTCCGGAGGAATTGGCCAAACTTGATGCATGGTGTGACCATGACATCAAGACCAAATGCTATATGCAAGCCTCGATGTCTGATGAACTCCAGAGGCGATTTGAGGACACGGTGAATGCTGCTGACATTCACACGCAACTCAAGGAACTTTTTGGGGCTCAGTCGAGGGCTGAAAGGTTCGCTACTGTTAAGGAGTTGATGACGTGCCGCATGCGTGAAGGGACTTCGGTCCGTGATCATGGGGTACGAGTGATTTGGCTCATACAGAAGTTGGCGACCCTAGATTTGGTGTTGGAGCATGAACTCAATGTGGATTTATTGCTTCTGTCTCTTCCTTCTTCATTTGATGGATTTGTGATAAATTTTAATATGAACAAGATAGAGGCCACCCTTGAAGAGATGGTCAATATGCTCGTTACATATGAATCCACACTTAAGAAGGATAAGCCAGCTTTCTTGGTGGGCTCCTCATCTTCTGCGAAGAAGGGGCCAAGTATGAAGGGCAAGAAACGTTCTACCCCACCCAAGAAAGTCGAGCCCGAGAAGAAGCAAAAGACAAAGGCTTCAAACATTGGAAAATCCAAGGATGTTTGCCATTACTGCAAGAAGCCGGGTCATTGGAAGCGCAACTGCAAGGAATATCTTGAGCAGTTGGGAACTGCAAAGGGTATGTTCTATATTGAAATAAACATGTCACTTAATACAACTTCTTGGGTATTGGATACCGGATGTGGATCTCACATTTGCAATGATTTGCAGGTGATGACAAGAAGTCGCAGGCTTAGAATGGGTGAGACCCAGCTGAGGCTCGGGAATGGTTCCAGAGTTGAAGCTACGGCCATTGGAGATGTTTGTTTGACTTTGCAGAACGGTTTTAAATTATTGTTAAGAGATGTTTTATTTGTGCCAGATTTAATTAAAAACATTATTTCTATTTCTATGCTTGATAGAGATGGTTATTCTTGCAATTTTGTGAATGGGATTTGCAATATTTACAAGAATGAATGTTTAATTGGAAATGGACAACTTGAAAACGATCTATACAACTTAAAACTAAAAGACGTTCCAGTGAATTATGTTGATAAACCGGCGACAACAAACAAAAGGAAAATCGATAGTCAAAACCCGGCAAACCTTTGGCATGCTAGGCTAGGTCATATTTCCTCAAGGAGGATGAACAAGCTAGTGGGAGAGGGCATGTTTGATATGTCTGATATTAATTCTCTACCTACTTGTGAATCCTGCCTAAAAGGAAAAATGACTAAATCTCCTTTTAAGGGGAAGCCTGAGCGTAGTCAGAATCTGTTGGATTTGATCCACACAGATGTTTGTGGTTCATTTAGAGTAGGGACTCAACATGGCCACACCTACTTCATTACCTTTACTGATGATTATTCAAGGTATGGGTATTTATATTTAATGAAATATAAGTCTGAAGCATTTGAAAAGTTCAAAGAATTCAAGGCTGAAGTAGAAAACAAGCTAGGTAAAAGTATTAAAGCACTTCGATCGGATCGAGGTGGAGAATACTTGAGTACCGAGTTTTTGGACTATCTAAAAGAGAATGGGATTCTCTCTCAGTGGACTCCTCCTATGACACCACAGCTTAATGGTGTATCGGAGCGTCGTAATCGAACTTTGTTGGACATGGTTCGATCTATGATGAGCTTCACTGAGCTTCCACCTTCGTTTTGGGGCTATGCGCTTGAAACGGCGGTATTGTTGTTGAACAACGTCCACACTAAAGCAGTGGACAAAACACCATACGAGTTATGGAATGGCAAAGCTCCTAAGTATTCGTACTTGAGGATTTGGGGATGTCCTGCTTACGTGAAGCGGACAGTGGGAGATAAGTTGGATAGTCGATCCAGCTTATGTTATTTTGTAGGGTATCCGAAGAATTCAATCGGATATTATTTCTATTATCCTGCTGAAACAAAGGTGTTTGTTTCTAGGAATGCCACCTTCTTGGAGAAGGAGTTCTTATTGGATAAGAAAGGCGAGATGATGGAACTCGAAGAAGTTCGAGAAGAACCCGAAATACAAAATAACGATCCTACACCTCAGGAACCATTGCTGGACACGCCTGCACCTAGAAGATCCGAAAGGACTTCTAGACCTCCAGTTCGATATGGTCTTCTTCTTGAAGAGGATCAAGATGAACCCGACATTGGATGTGATCCAAGAAACTTCAGGGAAGCAATTTCTGATGCGGATTCGAATTTATGGCTTGAAGCTATGCAGTCAGAATTGGATTCGATGCATACAAACCAAGTTTGGTCTTTAGTAGATCCTCCCGATGGAATTGTTCCAATAGGGTGTAAATGGATCTACAAGAGAAAGCTTGGGCCTGATGGTAAGGTATTGACCTACAAGGCGCGATTGGTGGCGAAAGGTTATACTCAAAGGCAAGGAGTTGACTCTGATGAAACCTTTTCACCAGTTGCAATGTTCAAGTCCATAAGAATCCTGATTGCCATAGCTGCATGGTATGACTATGAGATATGGCAAATGGATGTGAAGACTGTTTTTCTTAATGGAGACATTAAGGAAGAAATCTATATGAAGCAGCCTGAGGGGTTCACATCCATGGGAAGCGAGCATAAGGTATGCAAGCTTCAGAGATCAATTTATGGTCTAAAACAAGCATCAAGAAGTTGGAACCAGAAATTTGATGAAACAATAAAAGATTTTGGTTTCATCAAGAACCCGGAGGAACCGTGCGTGTACAAGAAAGTAGTTAAGGATGCTGTGACATTCTTAGTACTTTATGTTGATGACATCCTACTCATTGGGAATGATGTAGGGATGTTGCAGTCAACAAAGATATGGTTATCAGGTAGATTTTCGATGAAGGATTTGGGAGAGGCATCCTACATTCTTGGGATACAGATCTATAGAGATAGGTCTAAGAGAATGATAGGACTCACTCAATCAACCTACATCGATACCATATTGAAACGGTTTTCAATGGATGGGTCCAAAAGAGGACATCTACCCATGTGTCATGGAGTTTCTCTATCCAAGTCTATGTGTCCCAAGACTGATGAAGAGATAGAGAATATGACACATGTACCATATGCGTCAGCTATAGGTAGTATCATGTATGGGATGATATCTACCAGACCGGATGTAGCATTTGCTCTGAGTGTCACGAGCAGATATCAGTCTAATCCTGGTCAAATGCATTGGAAAGCCGTGAAGGACATTCTTAAGTACTTGCGAAGGACTAAGAATATGTTCATGGTTTATGGAGGACGAGAACTCAAATTGGAAGGCTATACCGACTCTAGCTTCCAAAGTGATGTGGATGACTCGAAGTCAACCTCTGGATTTGTGTTCATGCTCAATGGCGGTGCTGTCTCTTGGAAGAGTTCCAAGCAGGACACCACAGCGGATTCCACCACTGAGGCTGAATACATTGCAGCATCAGCTGCTGCTAAAGAGGCCGTTTGGATGAGGAAGTTCGTCCAAGAGTTGGGCGTCATTCCTGAATTTGTTGGTCCAGTCCCGGTGTACTGTGACAACACGGGTGCCATTGCTCAAGCAAAGGAACCAAGGTCTCATCAAAGATCCAAACACGTACTGAGGAAATACCACATAATCCGGGAGATTGTGGAAAGAGGAGACATCATTGTCGAACGAGTGGCCTCTGCAGACAATATCGCTGATCCGCTTACTAAGCCCTTGCCAGGACCATTGTTTGACAAACATCGCGAAGCAATGGGTCTACGTAGTATGACTAGTTGGCTATAGGGCAAGTGGGAGATTGTAAGAGTGGGTGCCCAGTGAGCCAACTGTGTGGCTATGGGCTTTGATGACTCTTTGTATAAACAATCTTTTGTTTAATATTATTTACACTTTTATGGCAATGACTTTATATTACTTCATATTGTTATATTGTGATATACTATTGTTGTTTTGATAAAGACCTTGAATATACTATAGTGTATGTAAGATGTGGTAGAACATGGAGATGTCTATCATGAAATACATCTTATAGTCACTGTATGTTCTAAAACCGTTCCTAGTCGATTGAGCCGTCCGATAATAAGGATAAGGATCGCTCGAGTTTGAGACTAGCATTTGCGATGCGGAGTACCACGTTTCATTGGTAGGGAACATGGAGATGTTCGAAGCATGCAAATGGATATTCATAGGATGAATAATCGAACTACCCTATCCGGACTTTCCAAGTGGTTATCACTTATCGAGTGGATTAAGTCCGCGGTTTTGGTTGTACACCATTAGTCCTTACGACTTGAAACATCATGGAGACTCTATATGCTAGTGCTGTGCTTTGACTCGTTTACCGACTCTATGGGGGTCATCAGGTGTCGAGATTGGGTACAGTTACGACACATATAGGAGTCAATGCATTGTTGTCAAGGATTCACCACATACTTGCGAGTGTGGATATCCTATGCGATCTGAGGAGATATTAGTGTGATAAATCTCTGGCCAGAGTAATTGATGTGATTTAAGAAATGGTTTCTTAGTAGCACATGCGATGTCACTAATTTGATCTTCAAGATGTATTGCATAGTTATCGAATCTTGAGCGACTCTCGATATACCAATGGTTGTTGATTCGATCGGGATATATGGATGAAGGGACCGTACTGTACGCTAACCAAAATCTACTGGTTCTTGTAGGCACTATCAGTGATACCTAGGGAATCATGGGGCGATGTTGCTAGGCGCTTTACCATGATTCGTTGGGCAAGTCGGAAAGTGTTGTTCCGAGTCACAAGGAGTTGTGAGCCCACGGCTAGCTGTATCCCTGAACCATTGAGGGTCACACAGTGTAATGGAGTTTTAATCCCCGTTGAGATAGTTAAATTTAAAGAGTTAAATTTAATGAACTAAGGAGTTGGACTTCTTAAATAAGAGTAAGGGAGTAGGATTTCCTAAAATGACATAGGGATGGACAATTTTGGAAACCACTGAATTCGGATTCAGGAAAATTTATTTTGACTTTAAAATGTGCAGAAATGGTTTCTGTGCACATTGGTGAAATCAGTTCATCAATCGGAGTCACGATGAATTTTATATTAATTTCTGAACGAGCGGGCTTTGCTTGTCGGGCCCCAGCTTATGACTAATGGGCCCTAAGGTGTTAGTGGCCTGCATTATAAATAAGTTATTTCAGTACAGAAATTACACACAACAGGTCATAATTTTTGAGAGCAAAAATCGAAAACCCTAGTTCCTCTCAAAGATTGTTTCGGCCGAACCCTCCCCATACTCTGCCCGAGATTTTCCGGTCTGTGATTTTGAATCGCAGTAAGGAATAACGAATCAGATTCGTTTATTCTCTTCGCAGAAAACTTCTGATAGATTTTCTAGTGCAATCTATCAGAGAAATTAAACCTCTGTTCGTGGACCTGATTGAAGGAGTTCATCGGTTCCAGGGAGAGACAACAAGAGCAGATCAAATCTGTTGGTGTCCATTAATCTCGTTGCGAGATTGGAGGTAAAATTTAATAACTGTTATTTAAATTTTACACATACAATAATTTAATCGTTGAACGGTTGATACCCACACTATGGAATTGTTCCATAACAAAATTTTTAAACTTCCGCTGCACCGGGTATCAATCGTGATTGATCTGACCGCCAGTTTTTTTCCATCAATAGTTTTTTTCCATCACACATTTATTCTATTAACATACCGAAATTATAAAATTAGGTGACATTAATTTCAAGTAGTATGGTTATCTTTCAAATTGAAAATCATCGAATTTTATTGTCTAGTCATCAATTTTCGACAAAAATGAGATATTCCGATAAAAAATAGGACCAATATAGCCAAAATTTAAAAGTTAGAGGACTAATACAAAACTTTGACTAGTTAACGGACTAAAAGAGAAAACAAGTAAAGTTAGAGGACCAATATAGCCAAAATTTAAAAGTTAGAGGACTAATTCAAAATTTTGACTAGTTAAAGGACTAAAAGAAAAAACAAGTAAAATTAGAGGACTAAAATAGCTTTTTTCCCTTTCCTATGTTGAATTACCTTTTAAATAAAATTTCTCCACCCTGTAGGAAAAATGTCTGTCTTGCACAAGAGTTTCCATCTTCTCATGTCTAACTAAGTACATCAAAGGTGAGAATGTTAATCACATACTTATATAACAAACCTTAAACTGTTATATATAGATGTAATATAGTTGATTGATTTGATTGTAATTTTTTTTTTCTACACTAATCCCTCTACTCTATTAATAGAGATGTTTAGTCCATATATTAGACACTCATCTTTTTCTATTATATTATCTCTTGTCTTTTATCCTCTCATCTTTCTCCACTAAATTTATAACACGTTATCAGCACGAGTGCTCTAACTTCAAGGTAGAACTCATAAATAATTTTTATTTGTAATATTTGTGTGGATGCTCTCGATAAAGCACACACTACAAGAAAAACGCAAAAAGACAACGGATTTTATCCGTTGTCGTAGGGAGTGAAAAACTGTTGTAACTATTGGTGTTGTCAAAACTGCGCCCCTACGACAATGGATAAAATCCGTTGTTGTTGCCCTCAAAGACAACGGATAAAATCTGTTGTCTTTGAAGGCAACGACAACGGATTTTATCCATTGTCGTAGACACAAATCCGTTGTTTTTGAGAAAAACGACAACGGATTTTATCTGTTGTCGTAGGGCATGCTTTTTACAACACCATTAGTTACAACAGTTTGAGACCCCCTACGACAACGGATAAAATCCGTTGTATTTTTTTATATAAAAAACAAAAAAAATAAAAAAATTTATATAAATTTTAATATTATAAATAAACCAAAATTTAAAATTTCATTACAAAATTTAATATACAATTTTTTAGTATTACAAATCACTCGAAATTAAAATTCTAATTCAATGCATACTACAAAAAAAAATCGAAATGGTGGTCCGACCCTTTGCATCCTTGATGGTGTAATTAGCTCCAGCTCACATCAAGTACTTTTCGATCATCGGTTTATCACCCTCTGAAACAGACATCAATAACAAAAGTTAAATAAACTTGAAAAACAAAGTCTACCAGTTATCATTTTCACATTTACTCAAAGATTCAATGCCCTTCTTATAGTTTCCGCGTTATCATGTGCTTCTTAAACTTGTAAAAGGAATTTGATTATGAATAACTTAATTATAGAAACTATGTTATAATTATAATAGACCAAGAAGAAAGAGAGATTCTCCTCTTTAATGATGAGCTGATAACTTGTACAGGATTGGGGATATGATAGAAATCATAAAAAACATGAGAATATTCATTTTTTTATCATAAATTCAAATATACATAAAAACTCACTGGTGACAGGTCAGAGTTTAGAAATAATTTCAGGGAATCTAAGTGTTAACTCTGGCTATTACAATTTATTTAGAAAAAGAAAAATTTAATTTTATTACAACACAAAATAATAAATCCGTTGTCGTAGGCTATATAAAATACCCGCTCATAGACAACGGATTTTAAAATCTGTTGTCGTAAGACTTAAAAAACACGCTCATAGACAACAGATTTTAAAATCCGTTGTCGTAGGCTATAATCTGTTGTGGTTGTTTATCAAAATAAGACAAACAACAACACTTTTTAATAAATCCGTTGTAAAAGGTCAAGAGACAACAATTTTTTCACAAAACCGTTGTCTTTTAGATGTTGTTGAATCTAAAATTTGTTGTAGTGACAATGTGTAACTTTCATATTGATGCTCTCGAAATAGCACAAGTATTATTATTATTATTATTATTATTATTATTATTATTATTATTATTATTATTATTATTATTATTATATTTGCCAATAGCTTCAATGATCCGGTAGTAGCACAATATTAAAAGTTAATATTGATGCTCTCAAAGTATCTCATATTTTATGTTCATATTATGCTCCTGAAGAAGCATTAATTTTAATTTTATGTTGATGTTCTTGAAGTTACACAACATATTTTTATTGGAAATCTCGATAGATCTATGGATACAATATAAATATATAAGATTTTCAATATTCCCTAAAAATATTATCCAAAATCTTAAGTTTATCAATATTCCCAAAGAATATTGACTTTTATACATTTTTATGCTTGTGTCTTATATTGAGATATTATTTTTTTATGCATTTATTTTTACTCGACATTAATTGATATTTGTTTATGTGAAGATTTATCATTCTTAGAAAAGTTAATAAATATGATTCCATAAGTGTGATTAGATTCTTGTTAACATAATTAGATATATATATATATATATATATATTGCACGTATATATTGTAACGACCCACGTCCTTCCACCGCATCCCTCCCCAACCTATAGCATGGGCTCGGACCGCATGGTTCGACGGGCATCGCACTCATGACCTCCCCACTCCTGGCAGTGGGTTTTTGCCCTCCCAGGAATTGAACCTTGTACCTCAATGGTACCAGGAATCATAAAACTTTGTACTTAAGCCTGGAGGTACAAGGTTCGATTTCTGGGGAGGGCAAAAACCTACTGCCAGGAGTGGGGAGGTCATGAGTGCGATGCCCTTCGAACCATGCGGTCCGAGCCCATGCTATAGGCTGGGGAGGGATGCGGTGGAAGGACGTGGGTCGTTACAAAAAAGGGCGCCCTTTTTTGTAATGGACTGGGCTGGCCCAGCCATTCTTGCACTCATGGTCTTCTCCCCCCTGGTGGGGAGCTAGCTCAATGGTACTAGGAATCATAAAACTTTGTATTTAAACCTGAGGTACAAGGTTCGATTCATGGGGAGGACAAAAACTCCCCACCAGGGGGGAGAAGACCATGAGTGCAAGAATGGCTGGGCCAGCCCAGTCCATTACATATATAATTATTTTTTAATTAATTTTATAACATTATTTAATAAATTAGTAAATAACATAATTATTTATTTTTTACACGTATATATTCAACTTGTTATATATATATATATATATATATATATATATATAATTATCCTTAAATTCGTTTGTTTTTCTTTTTAACAGTCGCAATGGCAAACATTACAAAACTTGAATTTGAAGCTCTTGACATCAGTGGAAAAAACTATTTGTCATGGATTTTGGATGCTGAGGTTCATCTTGTTTCTAAGGATCTTGGAAACACAATAAAAGAAGAAAATAATGAATCCCCGCAGGATCTTGCAAAATCAATTATTTTCCTTCGCCACCATCTCGATGATGGATTGAAAGCTGAGTATCTTACTGTGAAGAACCCACAAGAACTTTGGAAAAATCTTAAAGAAAGGTTTGACCATCAGAGGAGTGTAGTTCTCCCAAAAGCCCGTTATGAGTGGATCCATCTTCGCCTACAAGATTTCAAATCTGTAAGCGATTATAACTCCGCATTATTCAAGATTTGTTCAAAGCTCAAACTTTGTGGAGAAAATATTTCTGATCAAGATCTACTTGAAAAAACTTTCTCCATCTTCCATGCTTAAAATGTGCTCATGCAGCAGCAATATCGTGAGTGTGGATTTAAAAAGTACTCTGAGCTTATTTCTTGTCTACTAGTTGCTGAACAGAACAATGAATTACTATTGAAAAATAATCAATTACGCCCAACTGGCTCTACACCATTTCCTGAAGCAAATGAAATATCATTCCCTGAAGTGAATGCCAACTCAACTCAAAATCCCCATATTAGAAGAGGACGTGGGCGTGGGCGTGGCCATGGTCAAAACAAAAATTACCATCAACATGATGGAAAGAGACAGAAAACAAACCACCAGCAGTGGAAACCGAATAATGAAGAAGAAAAAGGGAGAAACACGAAAGAGTATGAAGATAAGTGTTTCAAATGCGGAACGGAAGGGCATTGGCCTCGTACCTGTCGTACTCCAAAGCATCTTGTGGATCTCTACCAAAATTTGATCAAAGGAAAAGGAAAAATAGAGACAAATTTTGCTGATGATGATGGCCCTGTTGATATAACTCACTTGGATGTCTCTGATTTCTTTGCACAACCAGACGGGAATATTGATCATTTTATTGGGGGTGGTGTGCTAAAAAAAATAGAGTGATCAAGTTCTGCCTTTAATGCTTTCGTGTCCCTAAGATTAGTGCTTTTGGCTATCCATGTTGTTTTTCTATAATAGTCAAATTTGCCTTTTTGGTTTTGGTTTTATTCAGTACAATTTTATTTTCAGTTGTAATAGTGGTTAATGATTTTAGAACTTTATTTTTAATATAATTTCCTTCTTATGAATATTGAAGTTGTAACTTAATCTATTATGCATTTCTTTTAGATTAATGGGAGAATACCAAGACATATGTCTAGCCGATAGTGGTACAACACACTCCATCCTTCAAAGTAAAAGGTATTTTTTGGAATTAACATTAGCTGAAAATAATGTTATAACAATATCGGGTGCATCAAAAATTATTGAAGGTCATGGAAAGACAAAAATTATTCTGCCAAATGAGACAAGTCTATATATTGAAAATGCACTCTATGCTAGCAAATCCAGTAGAAATTTGCTTAGCTTTAAAGATATCCGCAGAAATGGATATCATATTGAAACATTGAATGTAAACAAGGTTGAATACCTTTGTATTACATTTATGATATGTGGTAAAAAAACATATAAAAGAAAAATTACGTGCACTCTCTTCTGGGATGTATTGCACACTAATAAAGGCAATTGAGGCAAATACAGTCACAAACAAGAAGTTTGTTGACAAGAAAACTTTCATATTATGGCACGACCGACTTGGTCACCCTGGAAGTTCAATGATACGAAGAATAATAGATAATTCGCGTGGACATCTCTTAAAGAATCAAAAGTGATATGAATCTAAAAGGCGCTCGAAGATTCATATTCTTTCAAGAAGTGTCTCTTAATTTTCCATCGAGAATTGAAGGATTTGGAATCCATGGTAATCAAGTTGGAGAGCATGAGAGCCAAGTTAGAATGCATGGAGCTCGAGTTGGAGGACTGAAATTTATTGGAGACTTTAGCGACATTAAAATTCAATCTCCACCGTCCAAACTGTCTTTTAGGATGTTATGAAGCCACGGTTAAAATTTCAGCTTGATCCGACGGCTAGATTTCGAGTTATGAATTTTTAAAAAATAATGCACAATTCGAACAGCTTCAGAGCCTAGGCTCCAGTTTCAAGCGCCTAGGCGCCAGTACGGGATTTACACACAGTACGGCGTGTACTGTGTGTTTTCGGATTTTTGATTATTTTTTATATTTTGTGCTATTTTTTAGTATTCTAAGCCTACTAGAAAACTTTTAGATGATATTTTTGATATCTTTTGCATTATTTTGCGTTATCTTTTATTATTTTGTAGTTGTATTATAAATACAACATATACATTCATTATTGAATAACATAGTTCATATTATTGATTTTTATCAGTCTAAAATTCTCTCTAGAATTTTATTGAAGCTTCTGCTTTGTCAAAATCAAACTTATCAAAGTTTAACAACTTTGTGGCGTTTGTCGATTGATTATCTTCGTGGGTTGTCAAAGACAGGGAAGGTCCTGTGGTGATTGATTGTTTATTCCGCAATTATCTATTGCTAGTTACGGGTTCAACTAGAGGTGGATTTTGCAAACTTACTTGTTTCAAAGATAGGGAATAATCGTTGTTTCTTTTGTTATCGAATTGAGGTGCGATTCGTTGTAATCGTGTTGCCTTTTATACATAAGATTCATATCATTTGGTATCAAAGTGAGGTTAGATATTTGAGAGTTGTTCCATTCGAGAGGTATGATTTAACTTTAAATGTTGGATACCAATCAAATGTCTACTTTCAAAGGTATGATCTCAATTCTCAATTGTTGGGATTTAATGATTTTGTTGAGAGATTTGTGACTATGATATCTATGAAATATGCTTTAATTTCAAATTGTGATTTTAAGTCTCTTGAAATTTTGCATACTACAAGAGTGATTGATTTGGATCATATTGATTTGTTGAAGTCACTTTTTGATCTCAAGGTGTTTGAATCGTTGTATGTTATGAGATTGAGTGATTTGGTTTATGTTGTTGTGTGCGAGTGTTGCATGAATAGCATAGGTGGAAAGTCATATTTGCTTGAGTGGCTAGTATTAACTTTTGAGCTAGCTAATGTGCGTAATACTTTCATGGGATTGATGGGTTGTGTTTTGCATGCATCTATGGGTAACTTTGTTGTGATATACTTTGATTTTATCTTAGTATATAGAAAAATTTTTAAAGTGCATATTGAACATTATAGAGTTGTGTTAATCATGTTGGATATGAAGTTTTTTATTCGTGAGCATGATAGAAAGTTGAGTGTATTTCGTGCAAGAGAAATTTTTGATTTTGGTGTAAGTTCTAACGGATTTAGAGTTGTTGGTGAAGCGCTGATCACGTACCAACGAGGTAAGAAATATGTGGTAGTTACTACACTATCACAAAGGTATGAGTTCTTATCTCTTTTGATTACGAGGTGCTTATGGTTTGAAAATGTTAATAAATTGCATGAATGAGTTAATGATTTTGAGGATGTGTTTGAAAAGTTCTTGTGCAATGTTCATGATAAATTTTATGTGAGCAAGTATTTGTTTAAAGAAAATAAGTTTTTCTCTATATGTTCGTCATTGCATGATTTAATTGATGAATAGACATGTGTGTTGAGGTTGAAGTGTAATTTTGAGAGTTCCAAAAGAATGAGTCTAATGGATGAATATTTGTTATGGTTACGCATGAAGAGATATATCAAGTGGAATTGTGAGTGACATATTACATGCAAATTGTTTCTTATTCCTAGAAAGCAATGGTTGTACTTAACTATGAACTTTGTGTTGGGGTTAACTAGGTCTAAGAAGGGGAGGAATTTGATCTTTGTCTTGCTAAATGGAATTTTAATTATGTTTATATGTGTTAGTGGTTATAGGGTGTTTAGTTTAAGCATGAACAATTTTGTGTTATTTGATATAGTTTTGAGTAAGCAATGTATACTAGTACATGTGAAAATTAGTCAAAGTTTCTAAATCTTGTTTGAATTTTGTAGGTAAGGGGCAAGATTTGAGGACAAAACTTTTTGAAGAAGGGGAGTCTGATATGAATCTAGAAGGCGCTCAAAGATTCATATTGTTCCAAGATTTTCTTCGTGATTTACAGTCGAGAGTTGAAGGATTTGAAATTCATGGGAATCAAGTTGGAGAGCATGAGAGCCAAATTGGAATGCATGGAGCTCAAGTGGAAGGACTGAAATTATTTGGAAGCTTTAGGGACATTGTATCCAATCTCCACCGTCCAAAATGTAGTTTAGGATGTTATGAAGCTACGGTTAAAATTTCAGGTCGATCTGACGGCTAGAACTCGAGAAATGAATTTTACAAGGAATACGCTCAGTTTGGAACCCATAGACACGGACCTAGGCACGGACTTAGGAACGGGGTCCGTGCACCTGAAGCTCGTCAAGGTCAATTTTTAGCTCGAATCACCGTGGGCACACAGACCTTAATCCGGACCACCTTCCAGTGTCCGTGCACACACACAGTGCGGCATGTTTGTGTGTGTTTTGGTGGATTTTATTATTTTGGTGATATTATTCCTATTTTTGAGTCTTTTAAGCATACTAGGAAACTTCTAGGAGATATCTTTGATATCTTTAGATATATTTTGAATTATTTTACGATATATTTTATTATTTTGTAGTTGTATTATAAATATAACAATGACATTCATTATTGAATAATATAATTCATATTATTGATTTTTATCAGTCTAAAATTCTCTCTAGAATTTTATTGAAGCTTCTGCTTTGTCAAAATCAAACTTATCAAAGTTTAACAACTTTGTGGCGTTTGTCGATTGATTATCTTCGTGGGTTATCAAAGACAGGTTCCTTTGAAGGTTCCGTTGTGATCGATTGTTTATTCCGCAATTATCTGTTGCTAGTTACGGGTTCAACTAGAGGTGGATTTTGAAAACTTACTTGTTTCAAAGATAGGAAAAAATCGTTGTTTCTTTTGTTATCGAATTGAGGTGCGATTCGTTGTAATTGTGTTGCCTTTCATACATAAGATTCACATCATTGATTTTGGAATCTCCACCTCTAGTTGAACCTGTAACTAGCAACAGAGAATTCACGATAGAAAACAATCGAAGATTCAAATTAGACCTTCAAAGGAACCTGTCTTTGACAACCCAATTGAAAATCGATTGACAAACGCCACAAAGCTATGAAACTTTGATAAGTTTGATTTTGGGTAAAGCAAAAGCTTTGATAAAATTCTAGAGAGAATTTTGTATTGAATAATCAATAATCTGAAAATATTAGTTATCATTAAAATAATGAATGTTGTAGTATTTATATTACAACCCAAAATATTGAAAGATAACGCAAAATAAATCAAAAAGATATCAAAGATATCTCCTAAAGTTTCCTAGTAGGAATAAAAGGCCTAAAATAAACAAAGTAAATCCAAAATATTAAAAATCCCGAACACACACACAAACACCTTCGATGCATGTAAAAGGTGAAAGAGTGGGTGCCCGGTTAGCCAACTTGTGGCTAAGGGCTTTTATGACTATGTAAAACCAATCTTTTGTTTAATATAATTTACACTTTTATAATGACATTGACTTTATCTTTCTTCATAATGTTATATTATGATATACTATTGTTGTTTTGATAAAGACCTTGAATATACTATAGTGTATGTAAGATGTGGTAGCACATGGGGATGGCTATCATGAAACACATCTTATAGTCACTGTATATTCTAAACTGTTCCTAGTCAATTGAGCCGTCCGCAAATAAGGATAAGGATCGCTCGAGATTGAGACTAGCATTTGCGATGCCGAGTACCACGTTTCATTGGTATGGAACATAGAGATGTTCAAAGCATGCAAATGGATATTCATATGATGAATGATCGAACTACCCTATTCGGACTTTCCAAGTGGTTATCACTTATCGAGTGGATAAAGTCCGCGGTTTTGGTTGTACACCATTAGTCCTTATTACTTGAAACATCATTGAGACTCTATATGCTAGTACTGTACTTTGACTCGTTTACCGACTCTATTGGGGTCATCAGGTGTCGGGATTGGGTACAGTTACGACACATATAGGAGTCGATGCTTTGTTGTCAAGGATTCACCACATACTTGCGAGTGTGGATATCCTATGCGATCTGAGGAGATATTAGTGTGACGAATCTCTGGCCAGAGTACATGATGTGTTTTAGGTTAATGGGTTATCCTAGTAACACATGCGATGTCACTATTTGATCTCCAAGATGTTATGCATAGTTATCGAATCTTGAACGACTCTCGATGCACCAATGGTTGTTGATTCGATCAGGATATATGGATGAAGGGACCGTACTGTATGCTAACCAAAATCTACTGGTTCTTGCAGGCACTATCAGTAATACCTAGGGAATCATGGGGCGATGTTGCTAGGCGCTCTTACCATGATTTGATGGGTAAGTCGGAAATTGTTGTTCCGAGTCACAAGGAGTTGTGAGCCCATGGCTAGCTGTATTCCTGAACTATTGAGGGTTACACAAGTAATGGATTACTAAAACCCCGTAGAGATAGTTAAATTTAAAGAGTTAAATTTAATGAAAGAGAAGTTGGATTTCTTAACTAAAGGGAGTGAAATTTCCTAAAATGACATAGGGATGGACATTTTTGGAAATCACTGAATTCGGATTCAGAAAAATTATCTTGACTCTAAGAGATGCAGAAATGGTTTCTGTGCACATTGGTGAAATCAGTTTATCAATCGGAGTCACGATGAATTTTATATTAATTTCTATAACAACAGACTTGGCTTGTTGGGCTTAAGTTATGGATTGTGGGTTTTAAGGAGTTAGAGTCCTGATATAATTATAACTTAATCCAGTTTAGAAATTATTTATAAATAGTACTGCAGTGTTCGAAAATTTGGTGTGATTTTCAGTCTTGAATTTTCGAAAATCAGTCTAGATTATTCAAGAGGATTTTCGAAATCCTCTGTCCCTTTTGGAGAAAATTCGGGTTGTGATTTTTGTGAAAAATTACAATCTGAATTAACAGATCATATCTGTTTATTCTCTACGCAAACTTCTGATTGATTTCTAGTGCAGTCAATCAGAGGGTTTTGTTTTCTATTCGTGGACCTGATTGAAGAAACGTTCGTTCATCAGTTCCGGGGATATACAACAAGAGCAGATTAAATTCTGTTGGTGTCCATAATCTCGCTTCGAGATTTTAAGGTAAAATATTTAATAGTGATTATTTGTTTTACTTACACAAATTTAATCGTAAAGTTTTGATACCCAGATATGGAATCGTTCCATAATAATAAAATAAATTTTTAAACTTCCGCTGCACCGGGTATCAATTTTAATTGATCTGAACACAGTTTTCCAACATTGGTATCAGAGCCAGGTTGCTCAGATCAAACGATTAAATTAATCGATTGTACAAAATTTTTAAGCCTCGGTTTTTGAAACAAAACAAATTTTTTAAAATCAAAATTTTGACGGGCAAAACACGGGCAGCGATTGTCGCTGCCCATGGGCAGCGACGGGCTGCCCGCGATAGTCCCGGGCAGCCCGGAAAATTAAAATTTTATTTTTTAAAAAAATTTTGAATTTTTTGAAATTCTAGTGTTTGATCCTATCGAAAATTGTTTTTGATTAGATCACGAGGCATCGGATCGAATTGTTCGAGTCCGAAATTTTTAAAATTGATTTTTGGATAAATTTGAATTTTTGAAAAATTTATAAATTTTATCCGTTAAATCAGATTTTATAAAATTAATTATTTTGGTACAATTGATGATAAGATATGATCTTATGGATGGATAAGATAAAATATGATTTTATCTTTTAATTATGATGCCATTGCATGTTTATCCAATTATTTAATTATTGAATTAATTAATGGATAAAGGATGATCGATTGCCATGACCAATGTTTTAGGTGTATGTTAGGTGATTTACATTTGTCTTATTGTTGTTGGTGTTTATTAATGGGCTTGGTTTATAGCCCAATATGATTGTCATATGTAATAAAAGTGAGCCTGGTTTATGGCCCGTTCCCACCCCTAAAATGTATCCCATATTTGTCATCAAAATTTATTGTAAATTTATTAGACTTAGTGGGAGACAAAAATTTGAAGAAATGGTGGGCCCAACAGACAATGAAGACCGAAAAAATGTAAATTGGAACCACAATGTAATAGGATTGCATTGCATACTTACATATCACCTAGGATTGGACTTAGACTCGTGATTGGCAACCACGGGTCGATTAGTTAATGTGATCGATCATCCTTAAATAATATATGATATTATTGATGTATGCATGTTTAGACTAAATTGTATGAATCCCGCAAGCATACATAATGCATGATGAGACAAATTTTCAAAAATTAAAATCCCTCATTTTAAATATGATTTAAAATTGATATCAAGATTAATAAAAGGGAATTTAAATATTGTTTAAATATTCCTACCTTTCATCAACGATCAATGTATGAGATGCTACCCGCGGATACGGTCCGGCTCATTATTGGGGGGGCCCGTTCGTCGGAAAGCTGTACATTGGATCGACACATGTTGTAAGTTGGGTGGAACTCCCATGGGATTGGCTCATATTATTGGGGATCCACATGGCGACCGTCCATCACAACTTAATATTGATGGGTTATCTTGACATGTCACAATAAACGGCGTCATATTATTGGACCCTTACTGGACATGAGGTAAAAACATGGGGGTTACTTTGGAAGTAATTGGGCTCTACCTTTTGAAAATTATGGTTGGCTGATATTATTCGGGACTATAGTTTGTCAATTGGACTCCATGTTCCCACTAAAGAAAATGTTTCTCGTTTTCACTAGAGGGTGGTGAAATCGTCAAAATAGTGGGAGTGTGATTCATAAAATAAAATTCGCCATATTTTATGTCTTAGTAAATTATTAAACAAATCATCGATTATTGTCTGTTTCATCTCAGTATTTCATTACAATGAATTCGTAATCCACATGTTTCAATTCTCGAACAAAACAAATTTTCTGGCGCAATCTATACAGGGTGGTTCCATAAGTTAAGATTGTCATGAGTTCGGAAAAGATTTTCTAAGTGTTAGAAAAGGCTTCTTCGAAAACATCCTCGGCTGATGTAACTGCCGAAAGGTTGGCCGAACTAGAGAAATGGTTGGACCATGATCTCAAGGCCAAATGTTACATGCAAAATTCGACAAGTCTAAACAAGTTTGCCATTACTGCAAGAAACCCGGTCATTGGAAACGTAACTGCAAGGAATACCTCGAGCAGTTGAGAACTGCAAAGGGTATGTTTTACATTGAAATAAATGTTTTACTTAATACTACTTCTTGGGTATTGGATACCAGATATAGATCTCACATTTACAATGAGTTTCAAATGATGACAAGAAGTAATAAGCTAAGGATGGGTGAGACCCAGCTAAGGCTCGGGAACTGTTCTAGAGTCGAAGCCAAAGCTATAGGAGACATTTATTTAGTTTTGCAGAACAATTTTAAGTTATTTTTGAGAGATGTTTTATATGTTCCGGATTTGGTCAAAAACATTATATCTATTTCTATGCTTGATAGAGATGGTTTTTCTTGCAATTTTGTAAATGAGATTTGCAATATTTACAAGAATGAATGTTTGATTGGAAATGGACAACTTGAAAACGATCTATATAGCTTAAAATTAAAAGACGTTCCAATTAATTATGTTGATAAACCGGTGACAACAATTAAAAGGAAAAACGATAGTCAAAACCCGGCAAACCTTTGGCATGCTAGGCTAGGTCATATTTCCTCAAGGAGGATGAACAAGCTAGTGGGAGAGGGCATGTTTGATATGTCTGATATTAACTCTCTACCTACTTGTGAGTCCTGCCTAAAGGGAAAAATGACTAAATCTCCTTTCAAAGGAAAACCTGAGCGTAGTCAAAATCTGTTGGATTTGATCCATGCAGATGTTTGCGGTCAATTTAGGATTGGTACTAAATGTGGCAACACCTACTTCATTACCTTTACTGATGATTATTCTAGGTATGGGTATTTATATTTAATGAAATATAAGTCTGAAGCATTTGAAAAGTTCAAAGAATTCAAGGCTGAAGTAGAAAACAAACTAGGTAAAAGTATTAAGGCACTTCGATCGGATCGAGGTAGAGAATACTTAAGTACCGAGTTTTTGGACTATCTAAAAGAGAATGGGATTCTCTCTCAGTGGACTCCTCCTATGACACCTCAGCTTAATGGTGTTTCGGAGCGTCGCAATCGAACTTTGTTGGACATGGTTCGATCCATGATGAGCTTCACTGAGCTTCCACCTTCGTTTTGGGGCTACGCGCTTGAAACGGCGGTATTGTTGTTAAACAACGTCCACACTAAAGCAGTAAATAAAACACCATACGAGTTATGGAATGGCAAAGCTCCTAAGTATTCGTACTTAAGGATTTGGGGATGTCCTGCTTACGTGAAGCAGACAGTGGGAGATAAGTTGGATAGTCGATCCACCTTATGTTATTTTGTAGGGTATCCGAAGAATTCAATCGGATATTATTTCTATCATCCTGCTGAAACAAAAGTGTTTGTTTCAAAGAATGCCACCTTCTTGGAGAAGGAGTTCTTATTGGATAAGAAAGGCAAGATGATGGAACTCGAAGAAATTCGAGAAGAACCCGAGATACAAAATAGTGATCCTACACCTCAAGAATCATCACAAGACACGCCTATTACTAGGAGATCCGAGAGGACTTCTAGGCCTCCTATTAGATATGGTCTTCTTCTTGAAGGGGATAAAAGTGAACCCGACATTGGATGTGATCCAAGAAACTTCAAGGAAGCAATTTCTGATGCGGATTCGAATTTATGGCTTGAAGCTATGCAATCGGAAATAGACTCGATGCATTCTAACCAAGTTTGGTCATTAGTAGATCCTCCCAATGGAATTGTTCCAATTGGGTGCAAATGGATCTACAAGAGAAAGCTTGGGCCTGATGGAAAGGTATTGACCTACAAGGCATGATTGGTGGCAAAAGGTTATATTCAAAGACAAGGAGTTGACTATGATGAAACCTTTTCACCAGTCGCAATGTTCAAGTCCATAAGAATCCTTATTGCCATAGCAGCATGGTATGACTATGAGATATGGAAAATGGATGTAAATACTGCATTTCTTAATGGAAACATTAAGGAAGAGATCTATATGACGCAGCCTGAGGGATACACATCCATGGGAAGGGAGCATAAGGTATGCAAGCTTCAGAGATCAATCTATGGTCTCAAACAAGCATCAAGAAGTTGGAACCAGAAATTTGATGAAACAATAAAGGATTTTTGGTTTCATCAAGAACCCGGAGGAACCATGCGTGTACAAGAAAGTAGTTAAGAATGCGGTAAAATTCTTAGTACTTTATGTTGATGACATCCTACTTATGGGGAATGATGTAGGGATGTTGCAGTCAACAAAGATATGGTTATCAGGTAGATTCTCGATGAAGGATTTAGGTGAGGCATCCTATATTCTAGGAATTCAGATCTATAGAGATAGATCTAAAATAATGATAGGACTCACTCAATCAACCTTCATCGACACCATATTGAAAAGGTTTTCTATGGATGAGTCCAAGAGAGGACATCTACCTATGTGTCATGAAGTTTCTCTATCCAAGTCTATGTGTCCCAAGACTGACGAAGAGATAGAGAAGATGACACACGTGCCATATGCGTCAGCCATAGGTAGTATCATGTATGGGATGATATCTACCAAACCGGATGTGGCCTATGCTCTGAGCGTCACGAGCAGATACCAAGCCAATCCCGGTCAAATGCATTGGAAAGCCGTGAAGGATATTCTTAAGTACTTGCGAAGGACTAAGAATTTGTTCATGGTTTATGGAGGGAGAGAATTGAAGTTGGAAGGCTATACCGACTCTAGCTTCCAATGTGACGTGGATGACTCGAAATCAACCTCTGGATTTGTATTCATGCTCAATGGCGGTGCTGTCTCTTGGGAGAGTTCCAAGCAGGACACCACAGCGGATTCCACCACTGAGGCAGAATACATTGCAGCATCAGCTGCTGCTAAAGAGGCGGTTTGGATAAGGAAATTCATCCAAGAGTTGGGTGTAATTCCTGAAGCTGTTGGTCCAGTCTCGGTGTACTGTGACAACACGGGTGCCGTTGCTCAGGCAAAGGAGACAAGGTCTCATCAGAAGTCCAAACACGTACTGAGGAAATACCACATCATCCGGGAGATCGTGGAAAGAGGAGACATCAGTGTCGAGAGAGTGGCCTCTACAGACAATATCGCTGATCCGCTTACTAAGCCCTTGCCAGGACCATTGTTTGACAAACATCGCGAAGCAATGAGATTACGTAGTATGACTAGTTGGCTTTAGGGCAAGTGGGAGATTGAAAGAGTGGGTGCCCGGTTAGCCAACTTGTGGCTAAGGGCTTTTATGACTCTATGTAAAACCAATCTTTTGTTTAATATAATTTACACTTTTATAATGGCATTGACTTTATCTTTCTTCATAATGTTATATTATGATATACTATTGTTGTTTTGATAAAGATCTTGAATATACTATAGTGTATGTAAGATGTGGTAGCACATGGGGATGGCTATCATGAAACACATCTTATAGTCACCATATATTCTAAACTGTTCCTAGTCAATTGAGCCGTCCGCAAATAAGGATAAGGATCGCTCGAGATTGAGACTAGCATTTGCGATGCCGAGTACCACGTTTCATTGGTATGGAACATAGAGATGTTCAAAGCATGCAAATGGATATTCATATGATGAATGATCGAACTACCCTATTCGGAATTTCCAAGTGGTTATCACTTATCGAGTGGATAAAGTCCGCGGTTTTGGTTGTAAACCATTAGTCCTTATTACTTGAAACATCATTGAGACTCTATATGCTAGTACTGTACTTTGACTCGTTTACCGACTCTATTGGGGTCATCAGGTGTCGGGATTGGGTACAGTTACGACACATATAGGAGTCGATGCTTTGTTGTCAAGGATTCACCACATACTTGCGAGTGTGGATATCCTATGCGATCTAAGGAGATATTAGTGTGAAGAATCTCTGGCCAGAGTACATGATGTGTTTTAGGTTAATGGGTTATCCTAGTAACACATGCGATGTCACTATTTGATCTCCAAGATGTTATGCATAGTTATCGAATCTCGAACGACTCTCGATGCACCAATGGTTGTTGATTCGATCGGGATATATGGATGAAGGGACCGTACTGTACGCTAACCAAAATCTACTGGTTCTTGCAGGCACTATCAGTAATACCTAGGAAATCATGGGGCGATGTTTCTAGGCGCTCTTACCATGATTTGATGGGTAAGTCGGAAATTGTTGTTCCGAGTCACAAGGAGTTGTGAGCCCACGGCTAGCTGTATTCCTGAACCATTGAGGGTTACACAAGTAATGGATTACTAAAACCCCGTAGAGATAGTTAAATTTAAAGAGTTAAATTTAATGAAAGAGAAGTTGGACTTCTTAACTAAAGGGAGTGGAATTTTCTAAAATGACATAGGGATGGACATTTTTGGAAATCACTGAATTCGGATTCAGAAACATTATCTTGACTCTAAGAGATGCAAAAATGGTTTCTGTGCACATTGGTGAAATCAGTTTATCAATCGGAGTCACGATGAATTTTATATTAATTTCTATAACAACAGACTTGGCTTGTTGGGCTTAAGTTATGGATTGTGGGCTTTAAGGAGTTAGAGTCCTGATATAATTATAACTTAATCCAGTCTAGAAATTATTTATAAATAGGACTGCAGTGTTCGAAAATTTGGTGTGATTTTCAGTCTTGAATTTTCGAAAATCAGTCTAGATTATTCAAGAGGATTTTCGAAATCCTCTGTCCCTTTTGGAGAAAATTCGGGTTGTGATTTTTGTGAAAAATTACAATCTGAATTAACAGATCATATCTGTTTTTTCACTACGCAAACTTCTGATTGATTTCTAGTGCAGTCAATCAGAGGGTTTTGTTTTCTATTCGTGGACCTGATTGAAGAAACGTTCGTTCATCAGTTCCGGGGATATACAACAAGAGCAGATTAAATTATGTTGGTGTCCATAATCTCGCTTCGAGATTTTAAGGTAAAATATTTAATAGTGATTATTTGTTTTACTTACACAAATTTAATCGTAAAGTTTTGATACCCAAATATGGAATCGTTCCATATTAATAAAATAAATTTTTAAACTTCCGCTGCACCGGGTATCAATTTTAATTGATCTGAACACAGTTTTCCAACAAAAGGGCATGGCGCGGGCGCGCTAGAGAGAGGCGCGGGGGCGCCGAAGTTGCGCAGACAATGGCGCGGGCGCGCGATAAGGTAGCGCGGGCGCGCCGAGATTCCGCAAAATCATCGTCAATTTGGCATCCGTAAGTGCGGGCGCGCGATCATGAGGCGCGGGCGCGCTTCTTCTTCGCAAAATAATGGCGCGGGCGCGCGAGTCTGGGGCGCGGGCGCGCCTTGGCTTAGAGCAGGGTCTTCAATTTCTTCACTTTCTTAACCTCCTTTGACCTCAATAAGATTATAACTTCCTCCAAATTGAATATCAAGAAATCCAACGCCCTCTTGTGTCTTCAACAACAAAGATTGAAGTGCTTCCTTAAACTTCTGATCTCGGCCTCTCGTAACCGGTCCTCGTGGTATCTCCAACGGATCCTTAGTCACTTGATCAGCATGCGAGCCATCCATGATCGCATCATCCTTTCCTTTTTGAAAAGGATTTGTCCTCAAATCTTGATCATCACCTACATCAAACGGAGATAAATCAGAAACATTAAAAGTAGCACTGACATTATACTCACCTGGCAAATCTAATTTGTAAGAGTTGTCGTTGATGCGCTCCAATACTTGAAACGGTCCATCGCCTCTAGGTAGAAGCTTTGAGCGCCATTTTTCAGGAAACCGCTCTTTCCTCAAATGCAACCACACCCAATCTCCTAGTTCATACACAACTCTCTTCTTTCCCTTATTTGCTTGCTTTGTATACTGCAAATTCTTTTTCTCAATGTTCGCCTACACTTTTTCATGCAAATTTCTCACAAATTCCGCCTTTTTCTTACCATCCATGTTAACCCTTTCTCTCATAGGTAAAGACATCAAATCCAACGGGGCTAAAGGATTAAAACCATACACAATTTCAAAGAGTGAAAAATTTGTAGTAGAATGCACACTACGATTATATGCAAACTCAACAAATGGCAAACATTCTTCCCAACTCTTCAAATTCTTTTTAATTATAGTACGCAACAAAGTTCCTGACGTTCTATTAACAACTTCAGTTTGACCATCCGTTTGAGGATGACAAGTAGTCGAAAACAGTAATTTAGTACCAAGTTTGCACCATAATGTTTTCCAAAAGTAGCTCAAAAAACGAGTATCTCTATCAGACACAATACTCCTAGGCATGCCATGCAATCTAACAATTTCATTAAAGAACAAGTCCGCAACATGAGATGCATCATCAGATTTATGACACGCAATAAAATGAGCCATCTTAGAAAATCTATCAACCACAACAAAAATTGAATCCCTCCCCTTCTTAGATCTCGGTAGTCCTAAAACAAAGTCCATAGAGATATCTACCCACGGTTCACTAGGAACAGGAAGTGGAGTATACAAACCATGTGGTTGTTGTCTAGACTTTGCTTTCCTACAAGTCACACATCTTTCGCAAATTTTCTCAACATCATGCTTCATATGTGGCCAATAAAAATGTTCATGCAAAGTTTCATAAGTTTTAGCCACTCCAAAATGCCCCATTAAACCACCCCCATGTGATTTCTTAACAAGTAATTCACGAATAGATGACTTAGGAACACACAACTTATCCTCCTTAAACAAATACCCATCATGCATGAAGAATTTATCTTTTGGACCATGCAAACATGACGCATACATCTCACCAAAATCTAGATCACTAGGATATAACTCTTTCACATACTCAAATCCTAAGAATTTAGAATCTAGAGTAGATAAAAGTACATACCTTCGTGATAGAGCATCCGCTACCACATTTTTCTTCCCTTGCTTGTATTTGATAACGTAGGAAAAAGTTTCCACAAACGCCGCCCACTTAGCATGTCTCTTGTTCAGCTTTTGTTGTCCTTTGAGATGCTTCAAAGACTCATGATCTGTATGATCACAAATTCTTTTGGCCTCAAATAGTGTTGCCATGTCTCAAGTACCCTTACCAATACATAAAACTCCTTGTCGTAGGTAGGATAATTCAAGGACGCCTCACTTAGCTTCTCACTGAAGTATGCAATCGGTCTCCCACCTTGCATCAAGACACCTCCAATCCCTACACCTGACGCATCACATTCAATTTCAAAGGTATTAGAAAAATCAGGTAAAACAAGTAAAGGAGCATTAATTAATTTATGCTTGACAATATTAAAAAACTTCTCTTGCTCCTCGCCCCAATGGAAAGGAACGTTCTTTTTTATCACCGCAGTCATAGGTGCCGCCAAAGTACTGAAATCTTTCACAAATCTCCTATAGAAACTTGCAAGGCCATGAAAACTTCGAACTTGACCAATAGAAGTAGGCGTTGGCCAATCTCGAATTGCACTTACCTTGTCCTCATCAACTCTGACACCTTGGGAATTCACAACAAAGCCAAGAAACACAAGTTTTTTTGTACAAAACACACACTTTTTCAAGTTAGCATACAAATGTTCAGCTTTTAGTGTGATTAGCAGAATTTTCAAGTGTTCGACATGCTCATCCAAATTTTTGCTATGCACCAAGATATCATCAAAATATACCACAAAAAATTTTCCAATATAAGCATGCAACACATGATTCATCAATCTCATAAAAGTGCTAGGTGCATTAGTTAGTCCAAAGGGCACAACTAACCACTCATACAAGCCATATTTAGTTTTAAAAGCAGTTTTCAACTCATCACCTTCTCTCATCCTAATTTGATGGTAACCATTTTTTAAATCAATTTTACTAAAGACGCTAGAACCATGCAACTCATCCAACATATCATCTAGTCTAGGAATAGGATGCCTATACTTGATGGTAATGTTATTAATGGCTCTACAATCCACACACATTCTTCATGAACCGTCTTTCTTAGGAACCAACAAAACAGGCACTGCACAAGGAGACATAGACTCACGTACAAACCCCTTATCAAGAAGTTCACTTACCTGCCTTTGTAGTTCTTTTGTTTCCTCCGGGTTGCTCCTATACGGTGGACGGTTTGGCAACGCACTTCCGGGCACAAAATCAATTTGATGCTCAATCCCCCTCAAAGGTGGTAATCCTTGAGGCAAATCCTCCGGAAATAAATCTTCAAATTCCTGCAAAAGAGAAACAACACTGCTCGGAAGATTTCCGGCTATATCACTTGTGTTAAGGAGAAACTCCTTATAGAAAATCAACACAAGTGGAGTATTCTCATGTAAAATCTCTCGCAACTCACTCTTTTGGGCCATAAATATTTTTTTATCAGCCTCTTTCCTCTCAATTTCTTTTTCATCTTTTTTTCTCTCAATATTTTTTTCTAAGGCCATCTCACTTTTTTGTTCACTCTTTTTTTCGGCCTCTTCTTTCTTTTTATTTTTCAAATGGTCCTCCAACACTTGCTTTGGAGTCATCGGTAACAATACAATAGGCTCCTTTTTCAAGGTAAAAGAATAACGATTTTTAAAACCGTCATGTATCACCTTCCTATCAAATTGCCACGGCCTACCCAACAAAATATGACAAGCTTGCATAGGCACCACATCACACAACACTTCATCTACATACTTACCAATGGAAAATGGTACTACCACCTGCTTATGCACTCTCACCTCCGAGCTATCATTAAACCACTGCAATTTATAATCATAATTTTTTTATTAGGACACTGACTGGCAATATGACCAAGTCCTTGACATCTAAAACATTTAATATTCCTAGAATGAGTATTAGTAGTTTCAGGTGTACCTTTACCCACTTGTTTTGGTGCATCCAATTTGGTGTCAAATTTTGGCTTGGACACCGACTTGTTGTCCTCTCGTTTTGCAACGCTTGGACGCCAAGAAGTTGACGATCCTCCACCGGTAGGAAGTCGACCAGCTCCTCTCCTCTTGAGCTGCTGCTCCACCTTCATGGCTGTCTGCACCATCTCATCCAAATCAAAATAGTGGCGAAGATCCACTTGATCTTGGATTTCTCTATTCAAACCGCACAAAAATCTGGCCATTGTAGCTTCATTATCCTCCTCAATGTTGGTCCGGATCATCGTGGTTTCCAACTCCTTGTAGTAATCCTCCATACTTCTTGGACCTTGCTCCAGAGTTTGTAATCGCCTGTACATGTCACTATAATAATAGTTAGGCACAAACCGTTTCTTCATGACACGCTTCATCTCCTCCCACGTCTCAATAGGCGGCTCTCCACACCTCCTTCTAGTGGTCACTAATTGATCCCACCAGATTAACTCATAGTCTATAAACTCAACCACTGCCAACCTCACTTTCTTAAGATCAGAATAGTGATGGCAATCAAACACAAACTCTACACGCTTCTCCCATTCCAAATACGCTTCTGGGCCAGATTTCCCATGAAACACTGGAATTTTCATCTTAATACTACTAATATTTCCATCCTCCTTACTCCCCTCCGTATATTTTCCCCGTACTGCTTCTCGCCTATGTCTACCCCCATGTACTCTCCTCTCTCCATCCCAATTCTCATCAAAACTCTCCTCATCTCCTTCAAAATTATTCCTCTTCCTATCTTTATTTTTTTTTCCACTACCACTACTCTCTTCCAATCTACTCATCCGCTCATGAAGAGGTTCCAACTCCGTCCTCATCACCCTAGTAAATTGACCCATCAACGCATCCATTTGAACCTTGGAAATTCCTTGGTTCACATTTTCACTAGCATCTTTATTAGGATTCATGGTACCTGCAAGAAAAGGTTAGTAGTAAAATTCTTCACACAAATTCTCACAGATCACTCCAAACGAATCACTCCAACACTCTTTTTCTTTCCACTCAATTTATGTAGGCTTTTGCTTTGTGTAAAAGTGAATCAAACTCTCAAGTTCACAACTTTTAGACGCTTGAAGATCGACTCTCGAAGATCGACAAAAACAAGAAGAAGAAATTTATGGATGCTCGAATTTTGACTCGCACCCAAGGATGAACAAGAACGAAAATTGTCCACAAGTTATCTTGCTTCTTCTATATATTTTTTTTTGAAGACCTTTTTTTTTTTCGGTCTCTACATTTTTTTTTGACCGATTTCAACTCTCAATTTTTTTTCGAATTTTTTTCTTTTTTTTTTTGAATTTATAACTTGTAGCACAAGGCACGAGACTTGGATAACAAGTTTGAAAGAATGACACAAAAATTTGAGATGAGAGAGATGAAGAACGAAGAATGACGAACGATGAACGAAAAATGAAGAACGAAGAAAGAATATAGATTAAAGAAGGATACGACTTACTTGAGTCAAAACCTTAAGCTTTGATACCAAATGATATGAATATTATGTATGAAAGGCAACACGATTTCAACGAATCGCACCTCAATTCGATAACAAATGAATTCAAAGATTTTTGTCCCGACTTTGAAACAAGTAACAGATTTTGGAATCTCCACCTCTAGTTGAACCTGTAACTAGCAACAAAGAATTCACGATAGAAAACAATCGAAGATTCAAATTAGACCTTCAAAGGAACCTGTCTTTGACAACCCAATTGAAAATCGATTGAAAAACGCCACAAAGCAATGAAACTTTGATATGTTTGATTTTGGGTAAAACAAAAGCTTTGATAAAATTCTAGAGAGAATTTTATATTGAATAATCAATAATCTGAAAATCTTAGGTATCATTAAAATAATGAATGTTGTAGTATTTATATTACAACCCAAAATATTGAAAGATAACACAAAATAAATAAAAAAGATATCAAAGATATCTCCTAAAGTTTCCTAGTAGAAATAAAAGACCTAAAATAAACAAAGTAAATCCAAAATATTAAAAAACCCGAACACACACACAAACACCTTCGGAGCATGTAAAAGGGATGGCGCGCCCGCGCCTCTAATGATATGAATCTTATGTATGAAAGGCAACACGATTTCAATGAATCGCACCTCAATTCGATAACAAAAGAATTCAAAGATTTTTGTCCCGACTTTGAAACAAGTAACAGATTTTGGAATCTCCACCTCTAGTTGAACCTGTAACTAGCAACAGAGAATTCACGATAGAAAACAATCGAAGATTCAAATTAGACCTTCAAAAGAACCTGTCTTTGACAACCCAATTGAAAATCGATTGACAAATGCCACAAAGCTATGAAACTTTGATAAGTTTGATTTTGGGTAAAGCAAAAGCTTTGATAAAATTCTAGAGAGAATTTTGTATTGAATAATCAATAATCTGAAAATCTTAGTTATCATTAAAATAATAAATTTTGTAGTATTTATATTACAACCCAAAATATTGAAAGATAACGCAAAATAAATCAAAAAGATATCAAAGATATCTCCTAAAGTTTCCAAGTAGGAATAAAAGACCTAAAATAAACAAAGTAAATCCAAAATATTAAAAATCCCAAACACATACACAAACACCTTCGGTACGTGTAAAAGGGCATGGCACGGGCGCGCCGAGATTCCGCAAAAACATCGTCAATTTGGCATCCGTAAGCGCGGGCGCGCGATCATGAGGCGCGGGCGCGGGCGCGCCTTGGCTTCGAGCAGGGTCTTCAATTTCTTCACTTTCTTGACCTCCTTTGACCTCAATAAGATTATAACTTCCTCCAAATTGAATATCAAGAAATCCAACGCCCTCTTGTGTCTTCAACAACAAAGATTGAAGTGCTTCCTTAAACTTCTGAGCTCGGCCTCTCGTAACCGGTCAACTTGGTATCTCCAACGGATCCTTAGTCACTTGATCAGCATGCGAGCCATCCATGATCGCATCATCCTTCCCTTCTTGAAAAGGATTTGTCCTCAAATCTTGATCATCACCTACATCAAACGGAGATAAATCAGAAACATTAAAAGTAGCACTGACATTATACTCACCTGTCAAATCTAATTTTTAAGCATTGTCGTTGATGCGCTCCAATACTTGAAACGGTCTATCGCCTCTAGGTAGAAGCTTTGAGCACCGTTTTTCAGGAAACCACTCTTTCCTCAAATGCAACCACACCCAATCTCCTGGTTCATACACAACTCTCTTCTTTCCCTTATTTGCTTGCTTTGTATACTGCAAATTCTTTTTCTCAATGTTCGCCTTCACTTTTTCATGCAAATTTCTCACAAATTCCGCCTTTTTCTTACCATCCATGTTAACCCTTTCACTCATAGGTAAAGACATCAAATCCAACGGGGTTAAAGGATTAAAACCATACACAATTTCAAAGGGTAAAAAATTTGTAGTAGAATGCACACTATGATTATATGTAAACTCAACAAATGGCAAACATTCTTCCCAACTCTTCAAATTCTTTTTAATTATAGTACGCAACAAAGTTCCTAACGTTCTATTAACAACTTCAGTTTGACCATCCGTTTGAGGATGATAAGTAGTCGAAAATAGTAATTTAGTACCAAGTTTGCACCATAATGTTTTCCAAAAGTAGCTCAAAAAACGAGTATCTCTATCAGACACAATAATCCTAGGCATGCCATGCAATCTAAAAATTTCATTAAAGAACAAGTTCGCAACATGAGATGCATCATCAGATTTATGACACGCAATAAAATGAGCCATCTTAGAAAATCTATCAACCACAACAAAAATTGAATCCCTCCCCTTCTTAGATCTTGGTAGTCCAAAAACAAAGTCCATAGAGATATCTACCCACGGTTCACTAGGAACAGGAAGTGGAGTATACAAACCATGTGGTTTTTGTCTAGACTTTTCTTTCCTACAATTCACACATCTTTCGCAAATTTTCTCAACATCATGCTTCATATGTGGCCAATAAAAATGTTCATGCAAAGTTTCATCAGTTTTAGCCACTCCAAAATGCCCCATTAAACCACCCCCATGTGATTTCTTAACAAGTAATTCACGAATAGATGACTTAGGAACACACAACTTATCCTCCTTAAACAAATACCCATCATGCATGAAGAATTTATCTTCTGGACCATGCAAACATGACATATATATCTCACCAAAATCAAGATCACTAGGATATAACTCTTTCACATACTCAAATCCTAAGAATTTAGAATCTAGAGTAGATAAAAGTACATACCTTCGTGATAGAGCATACGCTACCACATTTTCCTTCTCTTGCTTGTATTTGATAACGTAGGGAAAAGTTTCCACAAATGCCACCCACTTGGCATGTCTCTTGTTCAGCTTTTGTTGTCCTTTGAGATGCTTCAAAGACTCATGATCTGTATGAATCACAAATTCTTTTGGCCTCAAATAGTGTTGCCATGTCTCAAGTACCCTTACCAACGCATAAAACTCCTTGTCGTAGGTAGGATAATTCAAGGATGCCCCACTTGCCAAGTGGGGCGTCCTTGAATTATCCTACCTACAACAAGGAGTTTTATGCATTGGTAAGGGTACTTGAGACATGGAAACACTATTTGAGGCCAAAAGAATTTGTGATTCATACAGATCATGAGTCTTTGAAGCATCTCAAAGGACAACAAAAGCTGAACAAGAGACATGCCAAGTGGGTGGCATTTGTGGAAACTTTTCCCTACGTTATCAAATACAAGCAAGGGAAGGAAAATATGGTAGCGGATGCTCTATCACGAAGGTATGTACTTTTATCTACTCTAGATTCTAAATTCTTAGGATTTGAGTATGTGAAAGAGTTATATCCTAGTGATCTTGATTTTGGTGAGATGTATGCGTCATGTTTGCATGGTCCAAAAGATAAATTCTTCATGCATGATGGGTATTTGTTTAAGGAGGATAAGTTGTGTGTTCCTAAGTCATATATTCGTGAATTACTTGTTAAGAAATCACATGGGGGTGGTTTAATGGGGCATTTTGGAGTGGCTAAAACTTATGAAACTTTGCATGAACATTTTTATTGGCCACATATAAAGCATGATGTTGAGAAAATTTGCGAAAGATGTGTGACTTGTAGGAAAGCAAAGTCTAGACAACAACCACATGGTTTGTATACTCCACTTTCTGTTCCTAGTGAACCGTGGGTAGATATCTCTATGGACTTTGTTTTAGGACTACCGAGATCTAAGAAGGGGAGAGATTCAATTTTTGTTGTGGTTGATAGATTTTCTAAGATGGCTCATTTTATTGCGTGCCATAAATCTGATGATGCATCTCATGTTGCGGACTTGTTCTTTAATGAAATTGTTAGATTGCATGGCATGCCTAGGAGTATTGTGTCTGATAGAGATACTCATTTTTTGAGCTACTTTTGGAAAACATTATGGTGCAAACTTGGTACTAAATTACTGTTTTCGACTACTTGTCATCCTCAAACGGATTGTCAAACTGAAGTTGTTAATAGAACGTTAGGAACTTTGTTGCGTACTATAATTAAAAAGAATTTGAAGAGTTGGGAAGAATGTTTGCCATTTGTTGAGTTTGCATATAATCGTAGTGTGCATTCTACTACAAATTTTTCACCCTTTGAAATTGTGTATGGTTTTAATCCTTTAACCCCGTTGGATTTGATGTCTTTACCTATGAGTGAAAGGGTTAACATGGATGGTAAGAAAAAGGCGGAATTTGTGAGAAATTTGCATGAAAAAGTGAAGGCGAACATTGAGAAAAAGAATTTGCAGTATACAAAGCAAGCAAATAAGGGAAAGAAGAGAGTTGTGTATGAACCAGGAGATTGGGTGGGTTGCATTTGAGGAAAGAGCGGTTTCCTGAAAAACGGCGCTCAAAGCTTCTACCTAGAGGTGATGGACCGTTTCAAGTATTGGAGCGCATCAACGACAATGCTTACAAATTAGATTTTCCAGGTGAGTATAATGTCAGTGCTACTTTTAATGTTTATGATTTATCTCCATTTGATGTAGGTGATGATCAAGATTTGAGGACAAATCCTTTTCAAGAAGGGAAGGATGATGCGATCATGGATGGCTCGCATGCTGATCAAGTGACTAAGGATCCGTTGGAGATACCACGAGGACCGGTTACGAGAGGCCAAGCTCAGAAGTTTAAGGAAGCACTTCAATCTTTGTTGTTGAAGACACAAGAGGGCGTTGGATTTCTTGATATTCAATTTGGAGGAAGTTATAATCTTATTGAGATCAAAGGAGGTCAAGAAAGTGAAGAAATTGAAGACCCTGTTCGAAGCCAAGGCGCGCCCGCGCCATTATTTTGCGAAGAAGAAGCGCGCCCGTGCTTATAGATGCCAAATTGACGATGTTTTTGCTGAATCTCGGCGCGCCCACGCCATTGTCTGCGCAAATTCGGCGCGCCCGCGCCTCTCTCTAGCGCGCCCGCGCCATGCCCTTTTACATGCACCAAAGGTGTTTATGTGTGTGTTTGGGATTTTTAATATTTTGGATTTACTTTGTTTATTTTAGGTCTTTTATTCCTACTAGGAAACTTTAGGAGATATCTTTGATATCTTTTTGATTTATTTTGCGTTATCTTTCAATATTTTGGGTTGTAATATAAATACTACAACATTCATTATTTTAATGATAACTAAGATTTTCAGATTATTGATTATTCAATACAAAATTCTCTAGAGAATTTTATCAAAGCTTTTGCTTTACCCAAAATCAAACTTATCAAAGTTTCATAGCTTTGTGGCGTTTGTCAATCGATTTTCAATTGGGTTGTCAAAGACAGGTTCCTTTGAAGGGATGATGTGAATCTTATGTATGAAAGGCAACACGATTACAACGAATCGCACTTCAATTCGATAACAAAAGAAACAACGATTTTTCCCTATCTTTGAAACAAGTAAGTTTGCAAAATCCACCTCTAGTTGAACCCGTAACTAGCAACAGATAATTGCGGAATAAACAATCAATCACAACGGGACCTTCAAAGGAACCTGTCTTTGACAACCCACGAAGATAATCAATCGACAAACGCCACAAAGTTGTTAAACTTTGATAAGTTTGATTTTGACAAAGCAATCCTTTGTTTATCATATTTGATATCCCGGTTTAAAGACAATGATTTCATTACTTTGTTATTGATTGTGTTGTTGTCTTGAAAGCATGTTTATTATTGTATTACTTGATATGTTGCTTTTACTGGGATTATCATTCTCACCGGTTACCCGGCTGTTGCTTTGTTTTGTATTTGTACTTGGCAACAGGAAGGGCAGGATCAAGTCAGCATAGACCTGGTTAGCGTTCAGAGAAAGAGATATAAGTGAGACTCGTTTAGAAGTTGAATCAGCATGTCAACCTAGTTATGTTTTGCGAACATGTTTAGTCATTCGAACTTCTCGTAATTGTTTTATAAGCAAGAATCAATGTAGGTACTACCGTATTGAATGTTTCTCTTCCCTAAACCTTACTTGTATTGTTATTGGCATGTCAAATACTCTTAATGCAAGTGTTTAGGTTTTGATTGAGTTTATTTCAGTGCCTTAACTTTTTTGGGCAAGGGGACGCGCGGGCGCGCGGCCTCTTTGCGAGGTATGGGCGCGGGCGCTCTTACTTAGAGCGCGGGCGCGCTGCCTTAGGCGCGGGCGCGCTGGTTTTTGCGGGGCTTAGGAGCGGGCGCGCTGATGTCAGCGCGAGCCTCCTTTTAAAAAAAAAAAAATATTTTGGGTTCTTGTTTACATATCACTTGTTGTCTGATATTAGTTGATTAGAAATGAGGTCTCACATTAAGTGGTATCAGAGCGTTAAGATTATTGGTTGAACTAGAGTGAGCGGGGTAGATTGAGTCTGCGTGTATTGGCTCCTCGCATGTGTTTGAATTATTTTAACTGTGTACTTAATTCCATGCGAGCATGATTTATTGTTGAGAATTATTGAATTACATGGTTTTGTGATTTAAATTTATAAAGCATGATCTACTTGAGATATAACTGTTTCGGTTATCGACTGGTATCCATTATTCCAAGCGGTTGTAAGGGCACTGATTGTAGCGATTGAGATATCTCGTGTCCTAACCTTTGATTATCAGATGGGTCCTTGTCGAGTGATAAACAGAAACACACCGCCAGTTATCCCTGCGACTGAGCAAGCTAGCACTGAAGTTGATCAGTTGGATGCTTCAGCAACGCCTATGGAAACCTTGCTGAAGAGGTTTCAGTCGTTCAATCCGCCGTTATTGATGGGTTCAAAAAATCCAGTTGACTGCGAGAGTTGGTTGGATGATATTGATCAGGTATTCAATTCCATTGATTACACAGATGACCGCAGAATCAGGTTAGTCATTCATCAGCTACGTGGCGTTGCTAAGAGCTGGTGGATCATGACAAAAAAAGCAATGGAGAGTAGAGGTACGGAAGTTACTTGGTCTCTTTTTAAATCTGAGTTTTATAAGCGGTTTTTCCCTATCTCGTATCGCAAAGATAAGGGAGCAGAGTTTGCCAATCTAAGGCAAGGGAATCTAAACATTGAAGAGTACGTGGCTAAGTTTGATAGTCTGTTGCGTTTTGCACCGTTAATTGCCGGAGATGAAGAAGCTAAGGCAGATCAGTTCATCAATGGTTTGAACCCCGACGTCTTCACGTTGGTAAACACCAATAGTCCTAACAACTTTGTGGATGCCATGAATCACGCAAAGGGAGCAGAAGCAGGCTTGTGGAGGCAAAGAGGTAACCAGTTAGCACCTCAGCAACAGAGGCAGTATCAGAACCCACCATCTCAGTATCAGAATCAGCCACCGCAGAATCAGAACCAGCAGCAAAGGTATGAAGGTGGAAACAGTGGGGGAAACAGAAAGGATCATTACAAAGCAAGAGGTAAACAGTTCAAGAGGCAGGGGAACAGTTCTTCTAGTTCCAGTGGTTCGAAGCAATTCGGTTCAGGACAGAGTTCTGGATCTTCAGCCATGTACTACAGCAAGTGTGGGGGAAGACACTTATCGGATCAGTGTGTGGGAGTCTTTGGTAATTGTAACACCTGTCAGCAACTGGGACACTTCTCTAAGGTGTGCCCTCAGCGTAATAGAGATAGAGCTCAGAGTGGAAGTTCATCTCAACCTGCAGCTCAACCCAAGAGGCAGTCTTCTGCAGTGCACTCTTTCCAGCCTCAGAAGCAGAACAGACAGGGAGGTAACTCTAGTGCGAACCAGCCTCCGAGACAGCAAGCACGAGTCTTTGCTTTGACAGAGGATCAGGCTCAGGCAGCACCTGACGATGTTATAGCAGGTAACTGTTCGATTTTCGGTTATTCTACTCATGTTTTGATAGATACAGGTGCTTCCCATTCCTTTATCTCTGAGAAATTTGTGTTATTGCATGCCTTGCCAACTGAATTGTTGCCTACAGTAGTAGCTGTTACTTCACCTTTGGGTGGAGGAATTGTTTCTGTCAGATTAGTCAGGAACTGTGAACTGTGTTTTGAAGGAAATTTGTTAGAATTCGACTGTATTGTGCTTGGATTGTCAGATTTTGATTGTATTGTCGGTATAGATGCTTTGACCAAATACAGGGAAACAGTTGATTGTTTTCTGAAGGTTGTCAGGTTCAGACCTGAAATGGCAGACGAGTGGAAATTCTTTGGTAAGGGTTCTCGATTTAGAATTCCTTTGATTTCAGTGTTATCTATGACTCGTTTGTTATAGAGAGGTGCAGAAGGATTTTTGGTTTATGCGGTTGATGTACTGAAATCTAGCCCAGATTTGGTTGACTTACCAGTGGTTAGAGATTTTGTTGATGTGTTTTCGGAAGATGTTCCTGGATTGCCACCTATTCGAGAGATCGAATTCAACATCGATTTGGTGCCAAGTACTCAACCTATTTCAAAAGCTTCTTATCGTATGACACTTATTGAATTGAGAGAGTTGAAGGAGCAGCTTGAGGATTTGATTGCCAAGGGATACATCAGACCTAGTGTATCGCCTTGGGGTGCTCCTGTGCTTTTTGTTCGGAAGAAGGATGGTTCTATGCGGCTCTGTATCGACTACCGCCAATTGAATCAGGCTACAGTTAAAAACAGGTATCCTTTACCCCGAATAGATGACCTTTTTGATCAACTGCAGGGTTCTTCTGTCTACTCTAAGATTGATCTGAGGTCAGGTTATCACCAGTTGAGAGTGCGAGAGGAAGACGTTCCTAAGACCGCATTCAGAATGAGGTATGGTCATTTTGAGTTTATAGTCATGCCGTTCGGTTTGACTAACGCTCCAGCGGTTTTTATGGGTTTGATGAACCGTATCTTTCAGCGTTATTTAGATGAGTTCGTCATTATCTTTATCGATGATATTCTTATCTACTCGAAGAACCGTACTGACCATGCAGAGCACTTGAGGACCGTACTGCAGATTTTGCGAGTTGAGCAGTTGTTTGCCAAGCTGTATAAGTGTGAATTCTGGTTAGATCGAGTTATCTTTCTCGGTCATATTATTTCTGAAGATGGGATTTCTGTCGATCCCAGCAAGATTGAAGCGGTTATGAATTGGCCTAGACCTACTTCAGTGCCGGAGATCCAAAGCTTTATGGGTTTAGCTGGTTATTACCGTCGTTTCATCGAGGGTTTTGTTTGGACTCCAGATTGTGAGGCTAGCTTTGTTGATCTGAAGAGGAGACTGACCAGTGCTCCAATTCTTTCTATTCCGAAGGGTACTGGAGGTTTCACAGTCTATTGTGATGCTTTTAACCGAGGCTTGGGTTGTGTTCTTATGCAGCATAAGCATGTGATAGCGTATGCATCGAGGCAGCTAAAACCGTACGAGACTCGTTATCCGGTTCATGATCTTGAACTAGCTGCGATCGTCTTTGCTCTGAAGATCTGGCGTCACTATCTTTATGGTGAGTCTTTCGAGATCTTTTCTGACCATAAGAGTCTTAAGTACTTGTTTTCTCAGGCAGAGCTGAATATGAGACAGAGAAGATGGTTAGATCTGTTGAAGGATTTCGACTGTGAAATCAAGTATTATCCGGGAAAGTCGAATGCAGTTGCAGATGCCTTGAGCCAAAAGCTTTGTTCTTTATCTCTTTCTACTATTGGTGTTTCTCAGTTGATCGATGATTGTTGCACTTTTGGTTTAGAGTTTGAAACAGATAGGGATACTATCAGAGTGTTTGCTATTCAAGCCGAACCGGAGTTGTTTGTTGCAATCAGAGAAGCACAGAAGTCTGAGCCGAGCATTCAGGTTTCAGTAGAGAAAGTCAGATCTGGGCATCAGTCTGAATTCCAGGTTAGAGATGATGTACTGTATGTGAATAACCGTATTGTTGTGCCTGATATTTCGGAATTGAGACAGCGTATTCTCCGAGAGGCTCATTGAAGTCGGTTTAGTATTCATCCTGGAGGTCGTAAGATGTACAACGACCTGAAGAACCAGTTCTGGTGGAAGAGAATGAAGAGCGATGTTGCGAGGTTTGTATCTCGGTGTTTGAACTGTCAACAAGTTAAAGCAGAACGAAAGCGATCAGGAGGTCTGTTGCACAGCCTATCTGTTCCTGAATGGAAGTGGGATCACATTTCCATGGATTTCATCACGAAGCTACCACGATCCATTTGAGGATGCGATGCCCTAGATTCACTTCGCACTTTTGGCACAGTCTTCAGGGGGCACTTGGTACTCGATTGCATCTGAGTACAACTTATCATCCTCAGACCGATGGACAGTCAGAACGAACTATCCAGACGTTAGAGGATATGCTGCGAGCGGTAGTGCTAAACTTTGGCACTAGTTGGCAGGATTCTTTGCCTCTTGTCGAGTTTTCTTACAACAACAGCTTCCAAGCGAGTATCGGTATGGCGCCTTTTGAGGCTTTGTATGGTAAGAAGTGCCGATCTCCGTTGTTTTGGGATGATTTGTCCGAGTCACCAGATTTGGGACCGGAGATGCTTAGAGATATGGCAGAGCAGGTTAAGATCATTCAGACCAGAATGAAGTCAGCTCAAGATAGACAGGCGAATTATGCGAATGTCAGGCGTAGACCTCTGAGTTTTGATCAGGGAGACCGAGTCTTTCTGAAGATTTCACCTTTCAGAGGCACTGTCAGATTCGGTAAGAGAGGGAAGTTATCTCCGAGATTCATCGGGCCGTACGAGATTCTCGAGAAGATAGGCAATCTTGCCTACAGACTTGCACTTCCTCCGTCTTTATCTGGTGTTCACGACGTTTTTCATGTCTCTATGCTGCGAAAGTATCATCCAGATCCTTCTCATATCCTTCAGCCTGATGAAGCCGAGTTAGACGAGACTCTGAGCTATTTTGAACGACCGATTCAGATCCTTGATCGGAAAGAAAAGCAACTCAGAACAAAGTTGATTTCGTTGGTGAAAGTGCAGTGGAGCCGTCACGGCGTCGAGGAAGCGACTTGGGAGACAGAATCTGACATGAGACAGCGATTTTCGGAGTTATTCGGATGACGTGAGTTCTTCTTACTGTCTTTAGTTCTTTATTCTATCTTATGAGTTGTGGTTCTTGTTGATTTCGAGGACGAAATATTTTCTTAGTGGGGGAGAATTGTAACGCCCCGTTTTTATCTTAAATGAGTTTATTTGAGTTAATCGGAGATTGCAGAGTTCACGAGCCGACTTGATTTTGATCAGGGTCTTTTTTGCAAATTTTGGAAATTTCAGGGACTAAAACACAAATAGTGGATTTTATATATTATCTACTCAACTTTTGGCTTATTCTATTCACTCATCTCCTTCCCTTAGCCGCCTCCCCTCCATTGAAACGCTTCCAACGCTTCTCCAAGCTCCCAGATTTCAGTCCGAGCTCGATCCGGCCGTTGGAAATTATTTCTGAAGGCAGATTATCGATCACTGCAGCGAGAGCTCCGTTATATTGTAAGTTCTTCTACGATTGGATACATTCTAGTTTTTGGATGTTGTTAGAATTGTTCGAGATTCGAGTATGTTGTTCTCTACAGAGTTCTGATCGTTTATTATCTGTCGGTTTTGAATTAGAGCGACGTTCGGATTTGTTATGATTTTTGGAAGCCATTTTCGAAAATGTGGATTTTGAGATTGATGGGTTTTCTTTGTTATTGTTGTTTTGGGCATTGATATGAGGTTATATCAGTATTGAACTACTGTCTGCATTTCCGGTTTGTTCAGTTTATAGCCGTTATGCCGTCGGTTTGAGTTTTGGGTTTTCGAATCGTTTTTGTATTGATTGAAGCCTTGGCTTGTGAGTGATCGTGGTTGTTGATCAACTCTTGTATTCGTACAGATTCATTGGAGTTTGTCGAGCCCTGTGTTAGCAGCATTGTTCGTCGAGAGTTGAACGAAGAATGGTAAAGAGATTTCCTTGAATCGTTGTTTGTTGTTTAGGTTGTATAGTTGTTGATACAATCTTTTGTTGTAGCTTGTCCGGAGTTCGATCTACGACATTGAAAGGTAAAAGTAGTCATCGTAGCGGGATAGCATACTCGGGACAGTTGGTTCTCGAGTTTCCCTTTCAAATCACATATTGCATCGATACTGGTTCTAGTTTATGGAACCTTTATTTTGTTGATTATTTGAATGAATTATATGGCTAAGTTCCTTTTGTTCCCATATGCATTCATATTGAGCCAGCACTATTGTTTTGATGGGCAGAACAACCCTTTTGTTAGACGTTTCGGAGCTATATTCGAGTGGCCTAGGACATAGTCATTGCGCCTAGTGCTAACATACTCATTATAGTTGCTCAAAGTCTAGAGGAGTGGGATACGTGGCACCACCTCGATTGGGAGAGTCGGTGAGTCGTCACGTGATCTCATCCTCGGGATCCCAAAAGCACAGCAGCAATCCTTTGTTTATCAGATTTGATATCCCGGTTTAAAGACATGCATTTCATTATGTTGTTATTGATTGTGTTGTTGTCTTGGAAGCATGTTTATTGTTGTATTACTTGATATGTTGCTTTTACTGGGATTATCATTCTCACCGGTTATCCGGCTGTTGCTTTGTTTTGTATGTGTACTTGGCAACAGGAAGGGCAGGATCAAGTCAGCATAGACCTGGTTAGCGTCCAGAGCAAGAGATAGAAGTGAGACTCGTTTAGAAGTCAAATCAGCATGTCAACCTAGTTATGTTTTGCGAACATGTTTAGTCATTCGAACTTCTCGTAATTGTTTTGTAAGCAAGAATCAATGTAGGTACTACCATATTGAATGTTTCTCTTCCCTAAACCTTACTTGTATTGTTATTGGCATGTCAAATACTCTTAATGCAAGTGTTTAGGTTTTGATTGAGTTTATTTCAGTGCCTTAACTTTTCTGGGCAAGGGGACGGCATGGGCGCGCGGTTGTTGGCGCGGGCGCACGGCCTCTTTGCGAGGTATGGGCGCGGACGCTCTTACTTAGAGCACGGGCGCGCTAGTTTTTGCGCAGCATAAGCGTGGGCGCGCTGCCTTAGGCGCGGGCGCGCTGATGTCATCGCGGGCGCGCGAGCCTCTTTTAAAAAAAAATAAAAATATTTTGGGTTCTTGTTTACATATCGCTTGTTGTCTGATATTAGTTGATTAGAAACGAGGTTTCACAATAACGAGTACGAATCCAATCTAAGTTCGATTACATAGTCGACTTCTTAAACACCAAGGCCTCACTCTATCAACTCGACCATCTAGCCATGCGATCTCTGACTCGGTCCTGCCCCACCTGTTGCCAAGCACACATACAAAGACAAGACAACAGCCGGATAAACCAGTGAGAATAACATTCCCAGTAAAAGAGACTAGCATGCAATATCAGATAAGCATCTCAAAACAAAATACATCAACTTCCGGATATTCAAATATCAACCATGCAATTCCAAGATAAATCAAAATGAAATGCATGTCTTAAAATCCGGGATTATCAAGTCTGGATAATCAAAAGAGTTGCTGCTTTTGCTTTTGGGATCCCGAGGATGAGATCACGTAAACAACTCACCGACTCTCCCGATCGAGGTGGTGCTACATATCTCCATTCTCTAGAATTTGGTGCGACTATAAGAAGTATTCTAGAACTAGGCGAACCTCTACGCCTAGGCCACTTGCTTAAAAGCCCCCAAAATGTCTAACATAAAAGGGCCATCCTGCCCGCTGAAATCAAGGATTTTGGCTCAAGATGTATACAATGCAAATCATAACTCATTCAATAAATTCAAGTAATTCAATTAACATGCAAGTATGTGATTTATTCGGAACACTCGAATCAAGTCGGATTTGAGTTACTCGTTCCATTCCAGTCTAAGTCGTCTTATACCTCTTTCAAACGTCGATGCTCCAACCGGCTACAATCTCTAAAATGATACAACTCCTTAAACCTCGCAACTCAACGACATTCAAACGAATCTGCAAAAGAAGTAATAAAGGCCCGAGATCACTATCGACATTCAAACATGACTGAAAATGGCTCAATCAACTCAACCCAACTATAGCCCTCAATTCAAACCGACGGCATAACGGCTATATTCTAATCAAACCGAAATCGTAGACAACATAATATCAATCAAATAAACTCAAATCAACCAACATTCAACCAAAACAATCTGATTCCAACAAATCACAAAACTCACCTTTTCAAAAATCCCTCCAAAAATCATAACAATTTCAAATGACGCTCTATTTAAAAAACGACAAATAATAAACGATCAGAACTCTGCCAAGAACAACATACTCGAAACTGAATCGATTCTAAAAACATCCAAAAAATAGAATGTATCTAATCGGAGAAAAACTTACGATAGAACGAAGCTCTCGCTGCCGTGATCGCTAATCTGCCATCAGAAATAATTTCCAACGGACGGATCGAGCTCGGGGTGAAATCTGGAAAGCTTGGGAGGCGTTTTCTCGCCTTCAATGGAGGGAGAGACGATGGAGGAGGAGGGTGGAGTGAATATGATAGTCAAAGGAATTATAAATATCTAACAAATCCCAAATTTGCACTTTAGTCCCTGAAAAATCCAAAATTTGCAAAAAGGACCCTGATCAAAATCAAGTCGGCTCTTGAACTCTGTAATCTCCGATTATCTCAAATAAAGTCAATTAAAATAAAATCAGGGCGTTACAGATTATTTTATTCGAAAAAATTAAATTTCTCTTTAATAGGATATGCAGATGCAGACTATCTTTCAGATCCGCATAAAGCCAAATCCCAAACGGGTTATGTGTTTACACGAGGGGTGATAACTATGTTTTTATGCATATTTTCATGTTGGTTTTTCGTGCATTCATATGTTTTTCTTTTTTGTTTTATTTAGCTTTAGCATGTTTAATTCATTTAGTTGCATAATACTCTTCCTGGTCCATTTTGTAGGAAAACTCGGGAAAAAACAGAATTTTGAACAGAATAGGTCTCGCTCGAGAGAGACTTGGGCTCGCTCGAGCGAGCAGTCGTGGCTCGCTTGAGCGAGCTAGATGGGCCACAAAATTTTGCGAGGAAGAAGACTGCTCGCTCGAGCGCATATGATGCTCGCTCGAGCGAGCGAGGCGAGACCAGAAATCCATTGGAGCAGAGAAGTGCTCGCTCGAGCGAGACTTAGGCTCGCTCGAGCGAGCTGTGCGTGCAGAGTTTTTTAAAAAGGAAATTCTTGCTCGGGAAAGATACTATCTTTTGAAGACCCTTGGGCACATAAATACCAATCTAATCATCAGAATAAGGGTTACACAACATCTTGGAAGGCAAGAGGCAGCTATCATCATTCTCGATTCTATTCTTCTTCTTTTCTTTTTTATTTTTGATTTTTAATTGATGCTTTGGAGTAAAAACTTTTGTTCTTGAATTATGTTGAACTTTGAGTAGTTTTCTTTCTTCGATCAAGGCCACGTGATTGGGCCAGACAATTTATGTAGAAAACTTTGATGTTTATTTGAGAATTTCAGACTTGATTCTATTTTATTGATTATCGAATTTATATTTGTCTTGCGAATTTCTTGTCCAGTTATTTGCTTGCATGTTAATCAATTCCAAGTCGACACACGAGGTTTCGAATTCGATCTCTTTGATAGTCAACATGTTGTAAAACCAACTAGAAATAGAATTTGGTTTCATTATGCGGTTTGGGTGTAAACTAAATTTTCACAGTCCGTCATGCATTCAAATTTGATTAGAATTACGAAAGATTAATCCGTCAATATTTAAATAGGTTTGATTGTTCTAGAAATAGTCCTTTGAACAAATTAGGAAAATTCTCGTGAATTAAGATTAAGTCTGATGTCTTAGATCGACTGCTTGTTACATGAATTGTCTGGTACCTACGTGTGTCCTTGATCGAGCTTTTCCCAAATTTGAATTAAATCCAATTTTTCTTGCTGAGTTTAGTTAATTTAATTTTATTTGCAATTTTAATTATTATTTTAAAAATCTGAATCACTTTTATTCATTCGACATTTGGACCTTTGTCCACTATATTATAACTTGACCTGGTATGCTTGACAGTTGATTTTTTATCATACCGATTTAGCCGGTCAAGTTTTTGGCGCCGTTGCCGGGGACTGTTTGATATCAGAATTTTTATTTCACTTGAGATTATACATTATTTATTTTCGTAAATTCTGAATTTTATTTCTTGGTGATTTTCAGGTACTGTCTGTTGTGCATGCATAACATTCGATCTAAAGAGCTACTACCGCTTGATTTGGAGATCGAACGCATGCTCAGCAGAATCCGAAAGGCCAAGAGATCTATCTATCTTGAACTTGAAACAGAATCTGAATCAGAAGAAGAGATGGCAGACAACCGTACTGTTTGGGATCTGGTTAGGCCGCCAGTTGAAGGTTATGGATCTAGCATAGTTCGCCCCGCTGTTGAGGCGAACAATTTTGAGCTGAAACCTTCTACTATTCAGCTGATCCAACTGCAAGAAAGATTTGGGGGTACATCTGTGGAAGACCCCTACGCTCATCTGGAGCATTTTCTGTCGATCTGCGGCACGTTCAAAGTTAATGGGGTAATGTCTGATGCAGTGCGATTGCGGTTATTCCCATTCTCTCTACAAGGCGAAGCTGTTGAATGGCTAGATGATCTGACTACGGGTTCAATTACTACATGGGATCAACATGTTCAGACTTTTTGGAACAAGTATTTTCCTCCTATGAAGATGGAAAAATTGTTTTCTGACATTATATCATTCAGGCAAAAGGATTCTGAATCTCTACATACGGCTTGGACATGATTCAAAAAGATGTTGAGGATGTGTCCTCAACATAATCTTACTCAGAGCGAGCAGACTCAAACTTTCTACAATGGGACTGATCAAGATGTTCGATCCATGCTAGATGCTGCTGCTAATGGAAGCCTATTCAGGAAAACACCAGCAGAGGCGTGGGAAATTATTGGAAACATGGCTGAAAGTAACATTGGATGGCCAGATGTTAAGAAAGAGAAAAAGGCTGGAGTACTAGAAATTGATGCACAGACAGCACTGAATGCCAAAATCGATGCACTTACTCATCAGATGGAATTTATGCAGACAACTCCAGCCAATCAAGTGCAAGATCAACAGCCTGAGGAACAACAAGAATTTGAGGTTGATGCGGAGAATTTTATGGGAAACCAAGGGAGACAGCAATACAATCCCTATAGCAATACTTACAATCCTGGCTGGAAGAACCATCCAAACTTCTCATGGAAAGCTGCAGATCCTACATCCAACACATCAAAGACAGTCGAGAAGAAGCCCTCCTTTGAAGAAATCATGATGAAATATGTAGCGGGTACTGAAACTTGCCTACAGAATCAAGAGGCAATGTTACAGAAGTTGGAAACACAGATGAGTCAGATAGCAACACAACTGTCGACTCGACCAGCAGGTTTGTTGCCTAGTAATACTGAGAGAAATCCCAAGGATGTCAATGCTATTCTGGCGGTGACTAGATTGAAAGCAGAGACTGCAGAAAAGAATACTGAGGATGAGGAAGAAAGTGATTCACTCAAGGAATAAGGGCTAGAGGAAGCACCCAAGCAGGCAGACTCGACGCCTACGGGCAATAAAGGTAAGTCTTCTAACCCCATTATTAATAATCATATTGATTTGAGTAAACTCCCCTTCCCCTAAAGAGCAAAGCAACTGCAATTGGATAATCAATTTGCAAAATTTCTAGAGATTTTCAAGAAGCTTCATATCAATTTTCCATTTGCAGATGCTTTGGCTCAAATGCCCAGTTATGCAAAATTTTTGAAAGAGATTTTGTCTAAAAAAAGAAAACTAGTGGACTTTGAAACTGTTAAGTTATCGGAGAAATGTTCTGCCATTTTACAAAATAAACTCCCTCCGAAACTTAAGGATCCCCGAAGCTTTACAATTCCATGCACCATAGGCAAATAATTTTTTAACAAGGCTTTATGTGACTTAGGTGCAAGCATTAATCTTATGCCTTATTCATGTTTTGAAAAGCTAGGAATTGGTGAGGTTAATCCAACCACTATCTCCCTGCAATTAGCTGACAGATCCATAAAATACCCAAGGGAGATTGTGGAAGATGTTTTGGTTAAGGTAGATAAGTTTATATTTCCAGTGGACTTTGTTGTGCTTGATATGGAAGAGGATCGTGAGATACCTCTTATTTTGGGTTGACCGATTTTAGCCACTAGAAAGGCGTTCATTGATGTGCATAAGGGAGAGTTGATTTTGCGTATGAATGATAAGAAAGTGATATTTAATGTTTTTCATGGACTTCGATATCCTGCAGACAATTCTGGTTATTTCAGAATTGATATTACTGATGATTTGGTTGAGTGTTCTCTGCAGGAACAGTTATCTGTGGATCCTTTAGAAATATGTTTGACAGGAACAACTGATGAGGAGCATGTCAGCAAGAAAGTTCATGAAGCGGCACGATATCTGAACTGGAGTTTGCCCTTTGACAGACTCATCAGTACTAAGATGGGGGAGCTTGACCATACTCCAAAACCACTGAAGCCATCCACCGAGGAGCCCCACACTCTTGAACTTAAACCGCTCCCTTCTCATTTGAAATATTTGTATTTATTAAAGAATGATAAACTGCCAGTAATATGTTCATCTTCTTTGATAGGTTGTGAGGAGGAAAAACTGTTGTTGGTGATTAGAGAACACATAAGAGCCATAGGATGGAGCTTGGCCGATATCAATGGAATTAGTCCAACCATGGGCATGCACAAAATATTGATGGAAGCGGAGCACAAGACATCTACTCAACCACAGAGGTGACTCAACCCGGCTATGCAAGAGGTAGTGAAAAAGGAGGTGATAAAACTCCTTGATGCAGGTATTATCTATCCTATATCTGATAGTGAATGAGTGAGTCCAATTCAAGTAGTGCCTAAAAAGAGAGGGATGACTGTTATTGAAAATGCTAATAATGAATTTATTCCTACTAGAACTGTTATGGGGTGGCGGGTTTGTATTGATTATAGGAAATTGAATGATGCCACTCGTAAGGATTACTTTCCCCTTCCCTTTATTGATCAGATGGTTGAGAGACTTGCAGGGCATGCATTTTATTGATTTTTGGACGGTTATTCCGGATATATGAAAATTCCTATAGCACCTGAAGACCAACATAAAACCACTTTTACTTGTCCTTATGGTACTTTTGCATATAAACGGATGCCGTTTGGTCTTTGTAATGCCTCTGCCACCTTCCAGCGGTGTATGATGGCTATTTTTCATGACATGGTTGAAAAATTTATTTAAGTGTTTATGGATGATTTTTATGTGGTTGGGTCGTCGTTTGATGCATGCTTATTTAATTTGAAAAAAGTGTTACAAAGATGTGAAGAGAGTAATAATGTATTGAATTGGGAAAAATGCCACTTCATGGTGAGAGAGGGCATTGTTTTAGGACATAAGGTGTCCGAGGTAGGTGTGGAGGTGGACCGGGAAAAATTGGAAGTGATTGAGAAGCTTCCACCTCCTACAAATTTAAAAGGAATTCGGAGTTTTCTTCGGCATGCGGGTTTTTATAGGAGATTTATTCATGATTTTTCTTCTATTGCTAAACCCCTAACTAATTTGCTGATAAAAGAGGTGCCTTTTAATTTTTCTGCTGAGTGCTTGCAGGCCTTTCAGATTTTGAAGCAGAAATTAACAACTGCACCAGTGATCGTAGCGCCTGACTGGAATCTGCCGTTTGAATTGATGTGTGATGCAAGTGACACTGCGTTGGGATCCGTGCTTGGACAATAGAGGGACAAAGTACTTCATGTGATTTACTACACCAGTATCACCCTGTCAGCCGCTCAACTGAATTACGCAACTACTGAAAAAGAACTTCTTGCAGTAGTTTTTGCCTTAGATAAATTCAGGTCATATTTGGTGGGAAGCAAAGTCATCATTCACACGGATCATTTGGCATTGAAGTATTTGATGAGCAATAAGAATGCTAAACCCAGGTTAATTCGATGGGTTTTATTGTTGCAAGAGTTGATCTTAAAATTATTGACAGGAAAGGCTCGGAGAATCAAGTTGCGGACCACCTTTCTCGTTTGGAAAATCAAGGAGCTGAAACGCAAGTGATTCATGATGATTTTCCAGACGAACAACTGTTTGAGGTAACAAATTTACCATGGTTTGCAGACATTGTTAACTACCTCTCAAGTAAGTTTCTTCCCTCGCATTTAACTTATCAACAGAAAAAGAAATTTTTCTCAGAGTTGAAATATTTTTTGTGGGAAGATCCTTTTCTGTTTAAGATCTGTGCAGATGGTATTATTCGTAGGTGTATTCCAGCAGAAGAGGTAAGTTCTATACTCTCACACTATCACACAGGTCCGACTGGAGGTCACTTTGGCGCAGGTCGTACCGCTGCGAAAGTACTTCAGTCGGGATTTTATTGGCCTTTGTTGTTTAAGGATGCATATATCTATGTGATTATGTGTGATGCTTGTCAGAAGGTTGGTAATATTTCTAGGAGACATGAGATGCCCCTAAATAATATTCTTGTTTGTGAGGTTTTTGATGTATGTGGTATTGATTTCATGGGACCGTTTCCTATGTCTGAAGGGAACAAATATATTTTGGTTGTGATCGATTATGTGTCTAAGTGGGTTAAAGCACTTGCATGTAGGACAAATGACTCTAGGGTGGTTGTGAAATTTTTGAAAAAATTCATATTTGCTAGATATGGTACCCCTAAAGCCATAATTAGTGATGGAGGAACTCACTTTTGTAATACTCAATTTGATACACTTTTGACTAAATATGGGGTCACTCACAAGGTGGAAACACCTTATCATCCCCAAACTAATGGGCAAGTTGAGATTTCAAATAGAGAGTTGAAGAGAATTTTAGAAAAAACTGTGAATTCAAACAGGAAAGAGTGGTCGAATAAACTGGATGATGCGTTATGGGCTTATCGTACTGATTTTAAAACACCAATAAGAACGTCTCCCTTTAGGTTGTTATATGGAAAACGTGTCATCTTCCTGTTGAACTTGAGCACAAAGCACTATGGGCTACTAAATTTCTGAATTTTAATGTGCAGGCCACAGGTGAAGAACGTTTGCTGCAATTGAATGAACTTGAGGAGCTTCAGATGGATGCTTCTGAGAATGCCCGGATTTACAAAGATTAAACCAAGAAATGGCATGATCAACACATCGTCTCAAGTGAGTTCGAGGTAGGCCAAACTGTTTATTATATAACTCACGTTTGAAACTCATGCCAGGAAAGCTACGTTCGAGATGGTCAGGACCGTTCACTATCAAGCAAGTGATGCCGTATGGTACGGTGGAAATTTATAGTCCTGCCATAGGAGCATTCAAAGTTAACGGGCAAAGGATAAAAGTTTATCGAGGTGGTATTGTGGATCAAACACAGACCACCGTCGACTTGCAAGACCCGACAAATTAAAAAGGGAGGTACAGTCGGGCTATAGACTATAAATTTAGCGCTGCCTGGGAGGCAACCCAGTGTTCTTTTCCCTTTTCTTTTGTTGTTTTGGTTATTTTTATTGCGTTAAAGTTAATTTTTGAATTTTTTGTGTTTTTCTCAAAAATTTTTGAAAAATAAAAATAAAATTTTTTTATTTCTTTTCGCTCGAGCGAGCCTCACTCTCGCTCGAGCGAGAGGTTCTCTGGTTGTCAAAATTTTTTGGGTAAAGACACTCGCTCGAGCGGACGCCATATGCGCTCGAGCGAGTGGGTTTCTGGGTGAAATTTTTTTTTGGAAAACTTGTCTCGCTCGAGCGAAATCCAGTCTCACTCGAGCGAGACGCACTCTGCACCCGATGTCATTTTAAGCACGCTCGAGCGAGCTTCGTAGCTTGCTCGAGCGAGCGTGTTTTAACCATCATAAATCGGAATTCACCTATTCTTCTCCCCCATATTTCTTCACTTCTCCCCTTCGAACCTTAAATCCCCAATTCCTCCAATCTCACTCAAAGACTAAATTTTATTCCAAATTTTCAGGGCAAGGAATTTGCGGGGCATCTCACGACCACCATCTATCCAACTCACCGTTCATCTTCTTCCTCACCGAGTTCATCAGGCCGCTGCTATCACAAGCCAACCACCGCCTACCATCTCCACTCCGAGCCTGCTGTTACCAGTCCAATTTTCCATTCCTCCAGCCGTACACCAGCCAGTCATCTCCCAAGCCCAGAAATCAAGTCGAGAAATCTTCCCTCCAATTACTTCATTCCGGAGTCCATTCGCTGCCATCAACTCAGTTTTTTCGGATTTTTTTTTCAATTTCACTCATTATTAATGGGATCTAAAAGAGCAAGGTTGGATGGTGCATCATCTTACCAAAGAGCTCCGGCATCTTCGTCTTCGTCGGGCATAGCCGTAAAATTCGTCAATGCTACGGCCAAAGAAAGGTACGATAAGGCTAAACTCAATCGCACCCATATTCCTGAACTGGGTGTGGAATTAACGCATAGGGAAAGTGGTGTAGAGATAGAAATTGGCTATAGACATTGGGATATTTTTTGTCAACAACCAAAGGCGGCGGTTGTACCTTTAGTCCGAGAGTTTTATGCAAATGCTGCTGAAAGAGAGGATGGTAAAGCGTATGTTCGGGGTAAACTAGTTTCGTTTGATGAAAATAATTTGAATTCCCTTCTTCAAACTCCGGCTGTTGATGATATGTTATATCAGAGTTTGAAGGTCGACCCCGATTATAACGAGATTTTGGAACAATTGTGCTTTGACGGGGCGGCGTGGCATGACCCGAACACGTATCTGCATTTTCTTGAGAGATTTTTGTTGGTTGATGCTTCGACTTGGTTCGCCTTCACTGCCAAGCGTTTGATGCCTATATCACACACGAGCAGTGTTAACATGGCCAGTGCTATTCTTCTATATGCTTTGAGTCTGGGGTGGCCTCTCAATGTCGGCCGAATTATTCACAGTGAGATACGTTGGTCTATATACTCATCCTCCTTGGGCCTGTTCTTTCCCAGCATCATTTCAGAGTTATGCATTCAGGCTGGGGTCCAAGTTCAAGCAATGAAGAATGGCAGCAGCCGCGACAACCCGTTGATGCGGCCTTGGTTCAGAAGAAAAATGCGAAGAGGAGGAAAGAATTTCCTGTGGGCGGTCGAGCGGCTTATAGTTCCGCTCCTGCACCACCACCACCGCAGCCCCGCTGTCGTCCATATCCTGAGGCCATTCATGAGCTTACTACTTTTGCTCATGTTCAGAATGAATTTATGGTTGCTGCTACTGAAAATTTTAACAGGATGGATGCTCTAGTCAGTGGTATTACCACTTACTTGCGACTTGATACCTCGTCTATTCCTGCTGTGGTGCCATATCCGCCTCCTTTTCATTTCCAGTATGCCGCCCCAGCACCCTCCTATCAAGTGCCACCTTTCCAGTTTGCACCCGCTGAACGACAGATGCTGCCTCCGAAATATTATGAGGAGGATCCCGCGCTCACGCACCGTAGTAGACCAGGGGAGTTTCCTTTAGGTTTTGTGCATTTTGTTTATGTTTTGCATTGCATTTGTTTGTTGTTCTGTGTTGGTTTTGTGTTTGTGTATCTCTGAAGCATTGAGGACTATGCTTTAGATAAGTATGAGGGTGTTTAGTTATCATGTTTTGTGTTCATTCTGCTTGCATTCATTTTGTTTCGTTAGTTGCATATAGTTCGTATTCATAGCATGTCATTGTGTTTCTTATGTGTTGAGTCAAGAAAGAATTGGATAACATGGCCAATGATGAGATTTTCTTTGCTTTGTTTTGAAACTGTAGTCCATGACCGTCTGCCTGTCTGGCCAATTTTAACTGGTGAAACCAATTAGATGAATGATCTCTGATATACTCGGTGATTTGTGCTAGAATCTGAGTTTGAAAAATGCAAACATAGAGATGATTGAGGCGTTGTTTGGATTTTTGGGCCTAATTTTCTTTGAATTAATTATCTCTAGTTGCTCTTTTTGAGCCTACACTTATATGAGTACATGAGGTACATATTCTAAAATTTGTTGATAATCATCGTTCACTGTTGATGATTGTTTGTTTCTGCACTGATTGAATTTGTATGATTTGATTGTGAATTGAAACTTGTCTAGAACTAGTTCAAACACTCTTCGAGGCGCAATACGGGCAAAAATATGATTAGGAATGATTTAGGAAATTTTTATGTGAATCGTTTGAGCCTTTCAAGCTACCCATTGATACATTCTATCCCTAGTACCTTGTTTGAGCTTTAATGAAATCGAATGACATGCGTGAAAACGTGTGGTAAACCCCCATTCGGCATCTTTTCCAGATCCTGCACTCACTACCTAATAATAGCTTAAACAATAATTCCCACCTTAAATGGAGTAATTTGAATATGTGAATTATATATCCTCCAGAATTTGAATTTGAAGAGTGGAATGGTGTGGGAAAAAAAAAAGGTAGTGGTAAGAAAGAAAAAGAAAATTGATAGAATGGGTTGAAAAGGAAAATCTGAAAAACAAAGTGAATCAATGGTTTGATGAGGTGATTTGAAATGAAACAAGAAGAAGGAGGTGAATAATAATGGTTAGTCATAATTTACTCCTTTCTTTGAACTGTTATCCTTCATTTGTAGCCATAAGCCAGGCCTAACATTACAAGCTTTTTAAGTCCTCTTGACCGAGTCACAGTTGCCCAATATACTAGTGGAGAAGAGTTGTGAGAATTTACCATATGGACTGTTGATAAACACTGTTGATGAGTATGAATATTTAATCAAAACACGCACGCACTATTTTTCTTTGTATTAAACTGATTGTGAGTGTTTTGATACCATATGTTTGATCCTGTGTGTAGTGACCCTTACCTGGATCACCTACTAAACAGAACTTAGGCATGCAATTAACATATTAAAATAGATATCAGAATAAAACTGCGGAAACCATAAACATTATACAATCCCAAGTAAAGGAATCTGTAATTTATCCAATAATATACAACCAAATCGAATAGCTGTATAAACCCAAACAACAGTAATAAAACCTAAGCAAAGCTCCAGCTGGCCAACCACTGACTAGCCCCTCCTGGATCCACCCTCCTCGTCCAATCGCAAACCTGCCCCATGGAATAGGGTGTCTAGAAAATACAGAGTACGAGACGTTAGCATAAAACGCTCAGTGCGAGAGTATGAGTATACATGCATGCAAAGTGAACTCCCTATAGACTCGAGGTCAAGGATCAGATAACAGAGACATACCGGGCCCTGGTATGTAGCACGCTGTGCCGTCGCTTCAGGAGGTGGCTCCCATACCGAGATAACTGTGGATACGCCGGACCCAAATCGATGGAAGTCCATCCACTAACAGGATAGGGTACAACCCTACTAACAGACATCTCGAAAGAGATACAGCAAGATGCAAATGAATGCAGCATAATATTATGGCATATAAATCATGCAGTCACATAATACATGTATACTCAGTCAGGATATCTCGAACAGTACTTTTGTACCTCAATACAGTGCAAGCTCTACCAACTCTAGGTCCACGCCTATAGTCTGCTCTACACTGCCAAAAGATACTACTATCATCAAAGTTCTCTAAAAGCCTTAACTAAGCTATTGCATACTCCTAAATATTTATAGGAAGCAAAAGCTATACCTTCGTCCGTCGTTAGCCCTTTGATGTCGATGCCTCCAGAACTTGGGCACAACTCCGCTACGACTACCGAACGCCTCGCCGACCTCCGGACCAAGCCTAAGAAGACTAGAACAGCTCCAAAAGGACTAGAAAGGAAAGGAGAACTCGGAATTGGCAATTGAAAATGAAGTCTCGGCCTTCTATTTATAAACAACGATCGGAACTTCCGATCCTTGATCGGAACGTTCGAACCTCGATCGGAACGTCCGATCCTGCCATCGGAGCTTCCGAAGATCCTGATCTGCCACATGTCAAAATATAACTTGTTGACTCCGGATAGGGGTGATCGGAGCCTCCGGTCCTGATCGGAGCTTCCGATCCAACCATACGTCATGCCTGACGTAATAACATCGGTGCCTCCGATCGCTCATCGGAGCTTCCGATCCTGTTCGGAGCTTCCGATCGTACCTTCGGAGCTTCCGATCCGTCCGATACCCAATTCATTTAATTAGCATTAATCCTTTAATTACTCAATTAGGGTACGGGCTACTACATTCTCCCCCACTTAAGATATTTCGTCCTCGAAATCAGATCTTAAGTACCGAATGCAAATACAGAAATCAGAAACATTCTTTATTCAAATCAAACGTTTACAGAGTTTGCAACTGAATACAACTATAAAGAATGAAATCAAAACAACTCAGGATGGTCTTTACGCATCCTGTCCTCAAGCTCCCAAGTAGCTTCTTCAGTGCCACGGCGCTGCCACTGAACTAAAACCAAAGGAATGACTTTGTTTCGTAAAATCTTATCCTTATAATCCAGGATACGAAGAGGTTTCTCAACATAAGTCAAATCCTTATCTACCTGAACCTCAGACCGCTGCAGGATATGAGATTCATCTGCCACATACCGTCGCAACAGAGATACGTGGAACACGTCGTGGATACTGGACAGATGCGGTGGCAAAGCTAGTCGATAAGCCAAGTCGCCAATGCTCTTCAAGATCTCAAATGGACCGATAAATCTGGGAGACAACTTGCCCTTAAGGCCAAATCTGAGAATCTTGCGGAAAGGTGACACTCTCAGAAACACTTTCTCCCCGACCTCGAACTGCAAAGGCCTACGCTTGATATTAGCATAGGTGGCCTGACGATCCTGTGCAGTCTTAATCCGTTTCTTGATCTGATCAACAATGTCTATCGCCTGCTAGATAAACTCCGGTCCCTCAGCGTGTCTCTCCCCCACTTCTTCCCAGAAGAGTGGAGTACGACAACGTCGCCCATACAACACCTCAAAAGGTGCCATCCCAATACTAGTGTGATAACTGTTGTTATAAGCGAACTCGATCAACGGCAAATGATCCTGCCAGGCTGAACCAAAATCCATGACGCACGCTCTAAGCATATCCTCTAACGTACGGATAGTGCGCTCTGACTGACCATCAGTCTCCGGATGATAGGCTGTACTCAAACTGAGAGTAGTACCCATCGCACGCTGAACACTCCCCCAGAATCTAGAAGTAAACCTGGGGTCCCGATCGCTGACAATGCTCACAGGCACTCCATGAAGTCGGACGATCTCCTGAATGTACATCCGTGCCATGCGATCCACAGAGTACTCTCGGCTATAGGCAATGAAATGCGCTGACTTGGTGAGTCGGTCCACCACAACCCAGATAGCATCACAGTTCCTCGGGGATACCGGCAAATGGGTCACAAAGTCCATAGTGATAAACTCCCATTTCCATTCAGGAATAGGCAGACTGTGAAGCAATCCTCCAGGTCGTCGGTGCTCTGCCTTGACCTGTTGACACACCAAACATCTCGAAACAAACTGATAAACACTGCGTTTCATTCCCTTCCACCAGAAACGAGTACGTAGATCCTTGTACATCTTGTTGTTCCCAGGATGAATACTCAACTTAGTGCGATGTGCCTGAGACAAAATCTCCTCTCGCAACTCTTCATCCTGCGGAATCACAAGCCTACCAGACAAACACAGAAAGCCATCTGACTGATAATGAAATCCAGACGAGCTACCCTCATTAGCTAGACGATCTAAACGCTGGGTCTTCGAATCAGACATCTGAGCATCTCGGATCCGCGAGTACAAGGCTGGCTCAGATAATATCGCAAACATCTGGATACTCTGCATACCTTTCTTATGCTTGAAGGTATAACCTGAAGTACAACAGTCACTGATCGCACTAGACATCGAACAAGTCTGAAGTGCGGATAGTCGCACCTTGCGACTCAAAGCATCAGCGGTGAGATTAGCAGCTCCCGGATGGTACTTAATCTCGCAATCATAGTCCTTAAGCAAATCCATCCAACGTCTCTACCTCATGTTCAACTCCGCCTGCGTGAACAAATACTTGAGACTCTTATGGTCGGTGAAGATCTCAAATTTCTCGCCATACAGATAATGACGCCAGATCTTCAAAGCGAACACAATGGCTGCCAATTCCAAATCATGGACTGGGTAGTTGTCCTCGTGAAGCTTCAGCTGTCTAGAAGCGTATGCGATCACATGCCCATTCTGAGTCAGGACACATCCTAACCCCTGAAGAGAAGCATCCGTGTAAACTACATACCCTCCAGATCCTGACGGTAATGCCAACACCGGCGCAGAAGTCAACCGCCGTCGAAGCTCACGAAAATTCTCCTCGCACTCGGAGGACCACTCAAAATCCACACCCTTGCGAGTAAGCTGCGTCAACGGTCGAGCTAACTGAGAGAAGTTCAGAATGAAGCGACGATAATACCCTGCTAGACCCAGAAAACTACGGATCTCAGCAATTGTCGTCGGATGCGACCAATTAAGTACCGCTTCAATCTTGCTTGGATCAACAGAAATCCCTTCCCTGGATATGATATGGCCAAGAAAGACCACTCTATCCATCCAAAACTCACACTTGCTCAGCTTGGCGTACAACTGCTCATCTCGAAGAGTCTGCAGTACCAACCGCAAGTGAGAAACATGCTCTTCCGTATTACGCGAATACACTAAGATGTCGTCAATGAAGACCACGACAAACTTGTCCAAGTACTCCCTGAAGACACGGTTCATCAAATCCATGAATATAGCCGGCGCATTAGTCAAACCAAATGGCATCACTAGGAACTCGTAATGCCCATAGCGAGTACGGAATACAGTCTTGGCTACGTCCTGATCACGGACTCTCAACTGATGATACCCAGATCTCAAGTCAATCTTGGAGTAAACTGACGTGCCCTGCAGCTGGTCAAACAAGTCATCAATACGAGGCAACGGATACTTGTTCTTCACAGTGACTCGGTTCAGCTGCCTATAGTCAATGCACAGCCGCATCGACCCATCCTTCTTCTTCACGAAGAGAACAGGAGCTCCCCAAGGAGATACACTAGGACGAATGTACCCCTTGTCCAAAAGATCCTGTAGCTGATTCTTTAACTCACGCATCTCTGACGGAGCCAGACGATACGGTGCTCTAGAAATAGGCGAAGTACCCGGCATCAACTCTATGCCAAACTCGACTTCCCTAGCAGGAGGAAAACCCGGAATCTCATCAGGAAACACATCTGGAAATTCATCCACAATAGGAATGCTCTCTATCCCAATACTCTCAGCGGATAAATCAACTGCATAGATAAGGTAGCCTTCCCCGCCAGACTCTAGAGCTCGACAGGCTCTCAAAGCTGATACCAAAGGCATCGGGGGTCGCGCTCCCTCACCATAGAAAAACCAGCTCTCACTCCCCTCCGGATGAAAGCGTACTAATCTCTGATAGCAGTCCATTGAAGCTCGATAGGTAGTCAACACATCTATTCCCAGAATGCAATCAAAGTCGTCCATCGCCAGGACCATGAGATTCGCTAACAGAATGTTCCCTTCGAACTCTAAAAGGCAACCCATCACTAGACGCTTAGCCAAAGCAGATTGGCCCGTCGGAGTAGAAATAGACATCACTACGTCTAGTGCAATGCATGGTAACTTATGCCTCTTAACAAAACGTGCAGAAATGAAGGAATGAGATGCACCAGTGTCAATAAGTACAAGAGCAGGTATACCATAAAGCAGAAATGTACCTGCGATGACTTTCTCATTCTCCTCCACAGCCTGATCATGTCTCAGGGCAAACACCTGGCCAGAAGCTCGTGGCCTCAAATGAGAACTCCCAGCAGACTGTCCCTGCGACCTCTGCTGAATGGTGGCCTGAGAACCCGATCCTGAACCAGAACCAGAACCGCCTCCCCCAGACTGTGGACAATCCCTCCGGATATGACCAGTCTCTCCACAACGGAAACAAGCTCCAGAAGCTCTACGGCACTTGTCGGATGGATGGTTCTTCTCACAGTGATCACACTTGTCCTTCTTACCATACCGGACAACACCTCCAGAACCAGAGGAAGAAGAAGATCCAGACTTCTTGAAAGTTTGGGCACGGGGACCCAAAGAACTAGCAGGTCTCGACTGAGAGAAAGACCTGTTCCGCCGAATGCTGTCCTCCGCCTGGTGACAACGGCTCACCAAACCCTCGTAGGACATGTCGTCACCAACCGCCACACGGTCATGGATCTCAGGTTTAAGGCCCTGAAGGAACAGATTATACTTCATCTCTGAGCTATCAGCAATCTCGGGGCAATAGGATAGCAGATCAAAGAACCTCTGCTGATACTCATCAATAGACATGGCTCCCTGTCGCAGACTCAGTAGCTCGCCTGCCTTCGACTGACGGAGTGCAGGAGGAAAATCTTGCTTTTGGAAAGCTGTGCGGAACTCTGCCCAGGTGGCCACTCCTCTCGCCGTAACAAAAGGTGCAGAAGTAAACCTCCACCACCTGCGCGCACGCCCATCCAGAAGATAGCCAAGGGTCTCCACCTTCTGCTCATCGGTGCATTGGAAAGTCTGAAAAGTCGTCTCCATGCGGTCTAACCAGTTCTCCGCATCCTCCGGAGACTCACCTCCAACTAAGGGCTTAGGACCCATAGCTAAGAATCGACGCACAGTGAAACGCTCGTCGTCATGGTGACGATGACGCCATTCTCGACGAGGCTCCCGGTCGGTATCACCCCAATGCCCACCAACACTGCCATGAGAACTCTGGTCGTCACGATTTGACATCTACAAAAATACCTCAAAATGAGACTAAATCCCAAGAATTCTTTTGCATGCTCTGATACCATAAATGTAGTGACCCTTACCTGGATCACCTACTAAACAGAACTTAGGCATGCAATTAACTTATTAAAACAGATATCAGAATAAAACTGCGGAAACCATAAACATTATACAATCCCAAGTAAAGGAATCTGTAATTTATCCAATAATATACAACCAAATCGAATAGCTGTATAAACCCAAACAACAGTAATAAAACCTAAGCGAAGCTCCAGCTGGCCAACCACTGACTAGCCCCTCCTAGATCCACCCTCCTCGTCCAATCGCAAATCTGCCCCATGGAATAGGGTGTCCAGAAAATACAGAGTACAATACGTGAGCATAAAACGCTCAGTGCGAGAGTATGAGTATACATGCATGCAAAGTGAACTCCCTATAGACTCGAGGTCAAGGATCAGATAACAGAGACAGACTGGGCCCTGGTATGTAGCACGCTGTGCCGTCGCTTCAGGAGGTGGCTCCCATACCGAGATAACTGTGGATACGCCGGACCCAAATCGATGGAAGTCCATCCACTAACAGGATAGGGTACAACCCTACTAACAGACATCTCGAAAGAGATACAGCAAGATGCAAATGAATGCAGCATAATATCATGGCATATAAATCATGCAGTCACATAATACATGTATACTCAGTCAGGATATCTCGAACAATACTTTCGTACTTCAATACAGTGCAAGCTCTACCAACTCTAGGTCCACGCCTATAGTCTGCTCTACACTGCCAAAAGATACTACTATCATCAAAGTGCTCTAAAAGCCTTAACTAAGCTATTGCATACTCCTAAATATTTATAGGAAGCAAAAGCTATACCTTCGTCCGTCGTTAGCCCTTTGATGTCGATGCCTCCAGAACTTGGGCACAACTCCTCTACGACTACCGAACGCCTCGCCGACCTCCGGACCAAGCCTAAGAAGACTAGAACAGCTCCAAAAGGACTAGAAAGGAAAGGAGAACTCGGAATTGGCAATTGAAAATGAAGTCTCGGCCTTCTATTTATAGACAACGATCGGAACTTCCGATCCTTGATCGGAACGTCCGAACCTCGATCGGAACGTCCGATCCTGCCATCGGAGCTTCCGAAGATCCTGATCTGCCACGTGTCAAAATATCACTTGTTGACTCCGGATAGGGGTGATCGGAGCCTCGGGTCCTGATCGGAGCTTTCGATCCAACCATACGTCATGCCTGACGTAATAACATCGGTGCCTCCGATCGCTCATCGGAGCTTCCGATCCTGTTCGGAGCTTTCGATCGTGCCTTCGGAGCTTTCGATCCGTCCGATACCCAATTCATTTAATTAGCATTAATCCTTTAATTAATCAATTAGGGTACGGGCTACTACACTGTGTTACTTTGAAAAGTTCTCATGATCTATGAATATGTGGATTGAACTTGGATGAAGGTACATTGAAACATGAGTTGAAAAGATTGTAAGTTTATGCGGTGAACAAGTTTATTTTTAAACTTTCAAGTGTTAGTAGGTTTGATGTGATTGGATTTGAATTTTTAAAAAATTATTGCTGAGGTGTTTGTTTAGTCTTGCTCGAGGGCGAGCAAGATTTAAGTATGGGGGAGTTGATAACTATGTTTTTTATGCATATTTTCATGTTGGTTTTTCGTGCATTCATATGTTTTTCTTTTTTGTTTTATTTAGCTTTAGCATATTTAATTCATTTAGTTTCATAATACTCTTCCTGGTCCATTTTGTAGGAAAACTCGGGAAAAAACAGAATTTTGAACAGAACAGATCTCGCTAGAGCGAGCTAGGTGGGCCACAAAAGTTTGCGAGGCAGAAGACTGCTCGCTCGAGTGAGCGAGGCGAGACCAGAAATCCTTTGGAGCAGAGAAGTGCTCGCTCGAGCGAGCGATGCTTGCAAAGTTTTTTAAAAAGGAAATTCTTGCTCGGGAAGGACACTATCTTTTTAAGACCCTTGGGCACATAAATACCAATCTAATCATCAGAATAAGGGTTACACAATATCTTGGAAGGCAAGAGGCGGCTATCATCATTCTCGATTCTATTCTTCTTCTTTTCTTTTTTCTTTTTGATTTTTAATTGATGCTTTGGAGTAAATTTTTTTTTTTCTTGAATTATGTTGAACTTTGAGTAGTTTTCTTTCTTCGATCAAGGCCATGTGATTGGGCCAGACAATTTATGTAGAAAACTTTGATGTTTATTTGAGAATTTCAGACTTGATTCTATTTTATTGATTATTGAATTTATATTTGTCTTGCGAATTTCTTGGCCAGTTATTTGCTTGCATGTTAATCGATTTCAATTCGACAGAGAAGGTTTCGAATTCGATCACTTTGATAGTCAACATGTTGTAAAACCAACTAGAAATAGAATTTGGTTTCATTATGCGGTTTGAGTATAAACTAAATTTTCACAGTCCGTCATGCATTCAAATTTTATTAGAATTACGAAAGATTAATCCGTCAATATTTGAATAGGTTTGATTGTTCTAGAAATAGTCATTTGAAAAAATTAGAAAAATTCCCGTGAATTAAGATTAAGTCTGATGTCTTAGATCGACTGCTTGTTACATGAATTGTTTAGTACCTACGCGTGTCATTGATCTAGCTTTTCCCAAATTTGAATTAAATCCAAATTTTCTTGCTGAGTTTTAGTTAATTTAATTTTATTTGCAATTTTAATTATTAGTTTAAAAATCTGAAACACTTTTATTCATTAGTCTAGATTAAGTAGAAATAAATATATTTTGATATTCATATTTATACAGTCTTTGTGGGTTCGAAATCTGAAACTTTGTCCACTATATTATAACTTGACCTGGTACGCTTGCCAGTTGATTTTTTATCATACCGATTTAGCCGGTCAAGGGGACACCACTATTTCATGGAAGTCAACAAAGAAAACTTTGACAGCGACATCATCAAATCACTCCGAGATCATTGCAATGCATGAATCAAGTCGATAATGTATATGGTTGAGATCCATAACTCAACATATTCAAGAATCTTGCGGACTACCAACAATAAAAGATAGCCCGACGACTATTTTTGAAGATAATGCTGCTTGCATTGCACAACTAAAAGGAGAGTATATCAAAGGCGATCGAACGAAACACATTTCACCAAAGTTTTTCTACACGCACAAACTTCAACAGAAAGGTGATATTGATACCCAACAAATCCGTTCAAGTGACAATGCAGCTGATTTATTTACAAAGGCATTACCGACATCAACATTCAAGAAATTGGTGCAAAAGATAGGGATGCATCAATTAAAAGATATTCGTTGATTGAAATCAGGGGGAGTATCAATTGTTGTACTCTTTTTCCTTCGTTCAGATTTTTTCCACTGGGTTTTACTGACAAGGTTTTAACGAGGCAACATTGGAATCTCCATCAATCATCTAAGGGGAAGTGTTATATATAGATGTAATATAGTTGATTGATTTGATTGTAATTTTCCTTTTCTACACTAATCCCTCTACCCTATAAATAGAGGTGTTTAGTCCATATATTAGACACTCATCTTTTTTTATTATATTCTCTCTTGTCTTTTATTCTCTCATTTTTCTCCACTAAATTTATAACATAAACATAGATTTAATGTTTTTTTTACTTATATTTTCTATTTTTAACAAATCACATTCACTTCAACATCATAGTCCAATTATGATTTTTTCCCGAATGACAAGAATTGTATTATCTGATTCAATTTCAAAAATGACAAACTTGCAAGTCAAATATTCTGCTATATGAACAGATCAAACATATATATATTTTTTCCTTTTTTAAACCACTAAAATAATTCATGAGCATCAATCAAAGACCACCCACAGATTTTAGTATCATAATATATCACGGAAAACATCTCCAATTATATATTGATAAAATGTTTCCAATCACGTGAAATTTTAGTTGAAATCAATAATAAAAGTATACGAGGAATTTGATCTCTCATAGGTAATTTATGAGAATAATATTCCTGACAAAACCCATTTTGTTACATTATCTTCTAACATCTTGTGACAACACCTAAATCTGTCTATGTGCAACTCATTTTCTCTTACAGTAATTATATGGTTTGATAATATTAATATAAATACTCTTGTAACGCCTCAGGGCAAAACTTTCACTAGAAAATAATCAAAGAGTTTTACAAACCCTAAAACTAGTGAATTATTGTCAAACTCAATTTTCTCAAAAACATGTGAGAAAATAAAATAAATGAAATCAACTCCTAAAATTCTATGCAAGATAGAGTAATAAAATCAAAGTAAGGAGTTGGCCCTATATGCCAAAACACGAGAGCAACAAGCTTTCAATCTTCGATCTTCAATCTCTCTTTAACATGCTCTCAAATCTTCAAGGCAAATAGGTATACACGACCAAACAAGAGCTTTAGAAAATATTAAGAATTCTCTAAGATACAAGCACACAAAACTCTCAAAAAAATCTTAAATGGTCAATCTCTCGGTCTCCCTCTTTGTAAGCCTTCACGTCTAATAAATAAGGCTAAAGAATCCTCCTTTTATATGTTTCCTTGTATGCATAGGATTCTTCTAGATTGAAGCATATAAAATCTACAAAGATAAGGAATAAAAAATTATTAGATATGAGATAATAAATATTATGATAAACTCAATAATATCTCAATCTACTTAAATAAGGAAATAAGTAATTTAACATTTTATCTCAAAGATACTTCATATCCAAGAAAGACAAAATACTCAAATAAATCTTTTAATGCGTCAAGGGATTTTAGGAATAAAATATTTTCTTCAATCTCCCCCTTTTTGTCTTTCTGGACAAAACACATTTAATTCAAAAACAAATCAACTCCCCCTGAATATAAGAGCAGATTCTCTCCCTAGTTACAAGCAGAGGTGTTGTCACAAGATGTGGACAACATCTATCTACAACACTTCAGATCATCAATCACATGTAAAAGGAAAAACACATAACACATCAGTGCACACTTAAGGGAAAACAGTTTTGATTCGGAGCAGAGCAAAATAACTTATCCACTAATACTAAAACTCAAAACTTAAGCTAAATTAAAAAAAATCTAAAATTGATTGCTCTCCGCAGAGCCATCATTATCAGCAGCTTGAGTTTCTTCTCCTTATCCGTGTTCAACAGCAGCACTATCTTATTCCTTTTTTTGTCCAGAAGAGGTACCTACTCCAAGCAAGGATTCATAATTCATTTCCTGTGCCTCATAATAGGCAATAATATCTTTAGCTTGAGTGATCTTTTGTACAACATGAAGGAGTTGAGCTTGGATGAAATTTGTATCCATGGATTGAGCTGTGGAGGGTGGAACAAATATGGCAGTGGTAGATGAGGTGTTGGCAACATCTGCCACAACATCTGCAGCAGCACCTGATTCAGACCAAGGTAGGTCTATCTTTCTGTTTCCTAGCAGCAGCGCAGGTGAAATATTTAATACTTCTCCAGTCTCATTCAGCTCTTCATCATCATCCTTCTCGATTTCTTGAGAGACCAGCATAGAATATATCAAGGATGAATATGGAAGCTTGAATGTGGGCTGAGCACAATTTGAAAAGGCCATTACTGTGTCAAACACAAGTCGGCCATAGTTGAAGGCAGATCCCGTACCAATATCATACAAGATAGGTGCTTGATGCTTGGTGACAACAGTAGAGTTCCCGGAGGTTGTCCAGCTATATATTCACCGCCATCTTGTGCAAAACAAAGTACAGGGAGGTGAGCTTGGCAGCAAATAGGTTGTGAGGATGGGCTGGAAACTTTGTAACAGAGCCTCCTTTGATAACAGAGGTTATCATATCTAGTGTGGGTAACACAGCATCATCAGCATTTGGACAGTGGAGAAAATCATTTATGGTTGCAAGACTAAATTAAAAAATCATTCCTCACACATACACCTTCCCATATTTAACAAAACTTGGGTCCCTCACTGCTTCAGTCAAGTTACAATAAAATTCCCGCACAAGTTCCCTGCAGTACGGAGCAGCAGTAGTGACAGTGGAAAGCATATTCCTTACCTCAAAAAATTTAACCATGTTCTGAGCTCCATAGCTCTCCAAATCAATGTTATGTTCTTCCAAAAACTCACAATCGGCGTACTGTTCCCAGTGATATGCAATTTCCTTGGAGTAAAAATAGGAAGAATAAGACTCATTTACCCGGTAGTCTTCACCTAAGGTGTTTTCTAATGTGTCAGCAACACCTCCTCAACTTCCTCCTCAGAGTCATCAGTGTCTGACTCTTCTTCCAACTCATTTTCAGCATCTGAGTTCTCACTGGTATCGGAGCTGGAACTGTCAGAGTGATTGGGACGATTGTCAGCATACTCTTGCAGCATCTCCTCATCTAGCTCATTATCAGAAGCTGGAGCAGTCACAGCAGGCTTTTGATCTTTGGATTTCTTCAAACCAGCCAAAAACTTTGCTATAGAGACTTCCTCATCATCGGAAAACACAGGAGGAGAATTTGGGGTGGCTCCTCAACAATAGAGACAGATGCAGATGCATCTTTAGCAACAGCATCAGGCGAGGCAATATGAGTCTCTGTGGAAGAGGACTCATTTGAAAACGATGAAGCACCAGAAGATTCTTCTTCAGCAGCAAAAGGTACAAGTATGGCTTCACCAGTTGGTTTCATCACACTGGCTTTTCCCCTCTTATGACGCACTAGTTTGTAATCTTCATCGAAGCTTGCATCACCAGATGAGAATTCAGTATCCACCAGAGAAGGTCTTGATGTTTGACCCTTCCCTCGGTATCTCTTCGATGCAGTGTAGTCAGGGTTGTATCCGGCCTCGCGTTTGGAACGACGAGTTAAGGGTTTCGTGGGAAGCACCTTGTTCAATACGGTCATGTCTGGAAAATTTTCCACATCAAGAGAATTCCCTGGCTCTCCTGATGCGATAACATCCAGAGGCACAGGTTCCTCGGCAACAAGAAGTATGGCTTGCTCGATCAGAGGGTGTGATGACGGAGGTGTTCTCACACCTTGAACAACATCCTCTGTAAAACCCATCTCGGAGCGGATATCATGAGAATCAAAACCCTTTCCTGCCATTAGTTTTGCGAGAGTGAACAATCAAAGAGAAATTTAGGGCAAAACAAGCAAAGGCGTTGAGTGATTAGTGAAGAAACGAGAGCAAAAGTAAGAAAATGTTGTATTTCCTAACATATAAGTATAATATATATTACACAACACTCTTTCTCTCCTATTATCCTCAGAATTACAGCCCCATAAACGGTAAAAAAATCCCCCAACGGTAATATATCAAAACGGCAACAAATTCAATTTAAATTATGAGACTAAATCTTTTGATTTTCGGCGATAATCTAGGCCCAAATATTTCACCAAATATTTCCAAATTGAAAACTCCTCATCGATATAGAACTCACCTGAAACAAAATTAATCACAATTCAATTCAAAATTTCATTGGATCGGGCAAAAAATCAACCATTTTGTTTAATCAAAACTTCAAACTTCTTAGTCAGTTATATTCACACAAAAATAAATATGCATGTCCTAGATATGTCTAAACAGAGTGTGACATAAAAATAAGATGCAATCACATGCAAAATATATGTTGACAAGTGAGGTATTTTCCACGATGTTGGCAACATCTTCCAGAAACACTTCAGGATTCTCAAAAATTTTGTTATCAAATTAATTATTACAGAAGTGGTAGCCTGCACACTAAAGGAACGATCTTCAACGGACCCCTTTAGGTAGCTTTTTCCATTTGCTTCTGATTTTTCAACCAAATTTGATGATTGAATTGGTTATTATTCACCATTATGATAATTTGAGTTTCTGAATTTGCGAAATCACTTTTCACTTGGGACATGATCATGGAATACATGAACATCCCTCCACTACTTCGTGATTTAGTCAGAACTCTTTATCAATTAAACCTCATTAAATTGTAAAACACTTTTGCACAGAATCTTGAGTGAAAAAAATGGTCAATGGTTACAAAGTATCACATAATTCACAAAACAGAATGAATGAATGTATGTATGCAACATGCCTAATGATCCTAAAGATGCATATGCATGAAAAGGTGTTGTCTCAAGGTGTTGGCAACACTTCAGACAACATCTCGGTTCTGTCTATAATGCTGACACGCTGAGAGACTTCCTTAGATTGGAAAATCTCTCGAAATCCAAAGATTTTGTGAATATATATGCTAATTGGTTATTAGTTCCAACAAACTCAATAATGATCATGTCTTTCTCGACCAAATATTGAATGAAGTGATGTCTAATGTCAATGTGTTTGGTTCGAGAGTGTTGTACTATATTTTTGGATATATCAATGGAACTAGAGTTATCACAGTACACAATAGGAGTATCACTCTTAATTCCATAATCATTTAACATTTGATTCATCCATAGAAGTTGTGAGCGACAACTACCTACAACAACATATTCAGACTCGGCAGTAGAAAGTGAGACACAATTTTGTTTCTTACTATACCATGACACTAGGTTATTCCCCAAGTAGAAACATCCTACCAAAGTGCTCTTTCTCTCATCTAGATCCCCAGCCCAATCAGCATCACTAAACCCTACCAAATTTGAGTTGGTTTTTTTAGTGTACCACAAATCCAAATTCAAAGTACCCGCCATATATTTCAGTATATGTTTCACAGCCTTTAGATGTGTAACTTTTGGGTTAGACTGGTATCTAGCACATAAATAAACACTAAACATGATATCAGGTCTAGTTGCACTCAAATATAAAAGACTACCAATCATGCTTCTGTAGAGGGTGTTGTCAACACCTTCGGCAACATCTTCCCTAGACAGTTTTTCATTAGACCCCATAGGTGTACGCATGTATTTAGTGTTGTCATTCAGGAAATTTTTCACAAGATTTTTAACATACTTACTCTAACACAAAAATATTCCATCATGCATTTGTTTCACTGGAAATCCCAAGAAATAAGTTAACTCACAAACCATGCTCATTTCAAATGTAGAAGACATGCACTTCACAAAATCATCAACAAGTTTGTCATTTGAAGCACACAAGATTATATCATCTACATAAACTTGGAAAATTAAAATATTACCTTGACTCTTTTGTACAAATAAATTCTTATCAACCTCACCTCTTTTGAAGCCAATATTGAGCAAGTATTTGGTTAGTCTTCCATACCATGCATGTAGTGTTTGCTTCAATCCATACAATGCCTTTTTCAACTTATACATATAATCAATATGATTTGAATTCTCAAACCCCTTTAGGTTGTTTCACATAAACTTTTTCATTCAAGATCCCATTCAAAAAGACACTTTTTACATCCATTTGAAAAAGTTTCATTCCCATATAACATAAAAATCAAGCAAAAGTCGGACTGACTAAATGAGGGCTACAAGAGAAAAGGTTTCATCAAAATCCACCCCTTCAACCTATGTATACCCTTGAACTACCAACCTAGCTTTATTTCTTATGATGTTTTATGACTCATCAGTTTTATTTTTGAAAATCCATTTTGTTCCTATGACATTACCATGATCAAGAAATGGTACCAAGTACCAAACATCATTCCTAACAAATTGTTCTAATTCTTCATGCATAGCATTGACCCAAAACTCATCTTTTAAGGCTTCCTCAACCTTTTTGGGTTTAATGTTTGGCACAAAACATGAAAATCTTACCTGAAAATATGTAGAGCTCATGCACATCAGACCTGCCATTTTTCTGTAATCCACCTTCTCTTTCCTTCGAGTTTGCAAGTCTCCATGCACATCTTCAATAACTTGTGAGGTTGGATGGTTATTCTGAATTTTCCTTGGAATATTCTTACCAACTTCATTTACCTCACTCTCTTCATCATTATTCTCATCAATAAGTTGTTCAACTTTCGTTTATGGAATTTTTGTAGAAGGTGTTGTCTGAGGTGTTGTAACACCTTGGACAACATCTTAATTTCCAGAATTATCAAGGAGATCATCAACTTCATCCTCAGCAGTTTTTTTCTTTAGATCTGCAAAATCATCAAACACAACATTAATAGATTCAAAAATAGTCCAAGTTCTCAAGTTAAACATTCTATAGGCTCGGCTATTTGATGAATATCCCAATAACAAACACTTATCACTCTTTGCATCAAACTTAGCAAGATGATCTCTATCATTCAAAACTTGACATACTCATCCAAAAACATGAAAATACTTAAGGTTTGACCTATTTTCCATGAGGATTTCATAGGATGTCATAGTAGTACCATTCCTCAAATATATTATATTTGAAATATGACATGCAGTGTTCAAAGCATCAGCCCAAAAATGTTTTGAGATATTTTTCGAACTTAACATCACTCTTGCCCTCTCTTGCAAAGTTCTATTCTTCCTTTCGGCAATTCCATTTTGTTGTGGGGTTTTAGGAGCAAAATATTTATGAGAAATATCTATCTTATCACACAAACTTGCAAAAGAAGAGTTTTCGAACTCCTTACCATGATCAGTGCAAATTCTGACTAACTTCAGGTTGTGAATATTCACAATCGTAGTGAGCAATTTCTTGAAGGCATCGAATGTGTCTGATTTTTCTCTCAAAAAATTTACCCATGTATATCTTGAAAAATCTTCAACACAAACAAAAGAGTATTTCTTACCTCCGAAGCTTTCAACATCCATTGGACCCATTAAGTCCATATGTATAAGCTCAAGGCAGCGTGTTGTCATAGATTTTGGCAACACCTCGTGTGACACCCTAGTCTGCTTTCCTTTTTGACATGCTTCACACAAATGGAATACCAGATTTTAATTTAGGCATACCTCTAACAGCATCAAGCTTACTTAGGTTTTTTAAGTTTTGAAATTTGCATGACCCAATTTTTGATGTCATAGATCAAATTCTGTCACTTTTGTGTGACTACAAGCCATCTCTTCTCCAAGTTAATAACAATTATCAGATGATCTTGTACCTGTCATTACACACGAATTAGAACTATCAAAAACTTTGCACAATTTTTTATCGAATTGAACATGCAAGTTATCATCGCAAAGCTGGCTAATGCTTATTAGATTTGCTGTAAGCCCTTCTACATGAAGTACATTACGAAGCTTAAGCAAACCAGCAACATTCAGTGTGCCTTTTCCAACAATGTTTCCCTTTGAACCTCCTCCATAGGGTACTTTTCCATTTTTTTGTTCAACATAATCAGTGAGAAACTTTTGGAACCTGTCATATGACGTGAGCTACCGCTATCAAAGTACCAAGCACCCGAAACATTAGTTTTTAAAGCAGTATAAATCATATAACAGTGAATATGAAATTTTGGTACCCAAAAATTTCTTACAGTAGATCTGTTTCTGGAGATGTTGTGGGAGGGTGTTGGCAACATCTTAGTCAACACCTTCGGTGCAGATCTCTGTCTGTAGTCTTCCTGCAACTTAAAACAATATGGTTTGATATGATCAGGTCTTTGACAGTAGTGACAAATAAACTTACGTTTCCTTCTAGACTTTGAAGGAGCAGTAGGCTGTGACTTTTATTTTGGAGGATCGGTTAAAGTGACCTTTTTAGTTGATCTTCCTGTACATCTACTTTCTTTGAAAAACAGAGGAGCTTTTGAGCTTTAACCAACCTCAAATTTGCTATTTTCAAAGCCTAGTCCAGCCTTACCACCTCTTCCCATCATGAGTAAATAATCAAGCTTGTTTGTGCTTGAATTGAACTTGGCCAATGTAGCTTTAGCTTTTCCAAATTCTTCCTTTAATTGACACAATTCCAAATCCTTCTTACTCAACACAACTTCAAGTCTTGACACAACAACCTTAAAATCGGTATTTTTTTTTTGAAAGAATAGTATTCGACTTATTTATTTCAATCTAGTCAGCATACAGTTCTTTATACATTATCCGAGCTTCTTCCATAGACAATGTTTCATTACCTGCATCAGAAGTAAAAACTTTATCAATAGTAGAGGAATTAAAACAAAATGACCTTTGGGAGATGTTGCGGCCAGGTGTGGCAAAACCTTCAGCAACACCTAAAGGATTGACTTGAAAACACTTATTGCTTTCTTGTAGTGCAGATAAGATAGTGTGACTTTCTTCATCTTCCTGTTTTTCAGACTCTTCATCACTCAAAGACGTGTTCATTCCTTTCCTAAGCGTGTTAGCACACTCATTGGCATAATGTCCAAAAACTTGTCGTGCATGACACTGAACAATGTCTAAATTCTTTGAAGTAGATTTATTCTTCCCTTCCAACATCAGTCGAGGTTTTGTTGGATCATTAAACTTCCTTGATGACTATTCTTGTCCAGCAATTCTCAAAGGCTTGTTAGAGAACATTGGAGCCTTAAGTTTTTGATCAGTTTTCTTAACCTCCTTCATCCTTTTCAGATAATCATTGAACTTCTTGGTCATGAGTGAAATCATATCATCCTCAAGATCAGATTGAAGAACTTCTTGACGGAATTGAACATACTCTTCATATGAGTCATTAGAAGCTTGAAAGTCAATTGATTTTCCTTTGTCCTTATTTTGTGCAGTGGTATTCATCTCAAACACTTGAAGAATACTCATTAATTCAGTCAGCTTCATCTTCGAGGTGTCCTTAACTTCTTCAAGAGCACAAATTTTTCCATTGAATCTTTCCGGCAGTGACCAAAGGACTTTATTCACAAGTCTCTCATTTTCAATCGGCTCTCCTAGATTTAATGCTTCAGTGACCAATTCTCAAAGTCTTTGATCATATTCAAAAATATTTTCAACTTTGCTCATACGAAGATTTTCGAAATTTGAATTAAGCAACCTCATCCTTGTTCTCTTGACACTCTCATACCCTTCACAGTGCTCTTGTAGGGTATCCCATGCATCCTTGATAGAAACACAATCAGCAATAAGACTGAACGTCCTCATGTCCACGCTGGAGAATATGGCGTTGATTTATTTAGCATTAAAGCTTGAGATTTGTGCTTCCTCGGTTGTCCATGTGGTTTATGGCTTAATGATGTAATCTTCATATTTATCCATGATCTTTGGAGTAGTCCAACCTGTAAGTATGTTCTGCCATGCACGTTCATCCATAGCTTTTATAGTAAAGCGCATCATTGTCTTCCACATAGCATAATTCGTGCCATCAAGAACTGGAGGTTTCAAAAATGAATTGGTTGTACTCTGTAGTAGATGAGTCCATCGTATTCCCTATAATAAAATAAGCAAACCAGGATCAGTTCTTAGTGTATCAAGAATATGTCTTTGATACCACTTGTAAGCGAAAACGGGTTGCAAATAGATAGATTTAGGTGTTGTCACAAGGTGTTGACAACACCTTCAATAACACCTTGAGTAATACGCAGCGAAAAATAATAAAAGCGTGAATAAAATAAATTAGCAACCAAATAAATAGACTCAGATATTTAAGCAAGAGTATAAAATACTCTTGCAACGCCTCAGGGCAAAAATTTCACTAGAAAATAATCAAAGATTTTTACAAACCCTAAAAATAGTGAATTATTGTCAAACTCAATTTTCTCAAAAACATGTGAGACAATAAAATAAATAAAATCAACTCCTAAAATTCTATGCAAGATAGAGTAATAAAATCTAAGCAAGGAGTTGGCCCTAGATGCCAAAACACGAGAGCAACAAGCTTTCAATCTTCGATCTTCAATCTCTCTTTAACATGCTCTCAAATCTTCAAGTCAAATAGGTATACACAACCAAACACGAGCTTTAGAAAATCTTAAGAATTCTCTAAGATACACGCACACAGAGCTCTCACAAAAATCTTAATTGGTCGATCTCTCGGTCTCCCTCTTTGTAAGCCTTCACGTCTATTAAATAAGACTAAAGAATCCTCCTTGTATATGTTTCCTTGTATGCATAGGATTCTTCTAGATTGAACCATATCAAATTTAAAAAGATAAGGAATAAAAATTTATTAGATATGAGATAATAAATATTATGATAAACTCAATAATATCTCAATATACTTAAATAAGGAAATAAGTAATTTAACACTTTATCTCAAAGATACTTCATGTCCAAGAAATGCAAAAGACTCAAATGAATCTTTTAAAACGTTAAAGGATTTTAGGAATAAAATATTCTCTTCAATTACAAAAAAAATTTGGCTGACTACAAACTTTCAAAGTGATAATACAATAAAAAAACATATATCAATTTAAAAAGTGTTCAGCAATCATAATTTCTAAATTCTCGATTCATGCCCCTAAAATTATATGGGTCTGATCCAACCAAAACCCAATAACTTAGGTTCTTGGAAGGGTAATTTGAAGCCCATCAAACCCTAGTTTATGAGGAGCCCAGGCTGGAATAGCCCAGCTAGGGTAAAAGGCGATGGTTTGGAGATCAAGCCTTGAACATAAAGGCCCGTTGGGCCGAGTGCTATTTGGGCATGAAAAATTCCCGACCTGGGCCTAGCATGAGGTCTAAGGGTGTTGTGAAGTTTTAATCTATTATCAAAGGAGATTCATGATGCACAACCTTAGTTACCGAGCTCATTAAGTTAAGACGGAACTGGGTGGCATAGAGGCCCAACCAGGGCCCAATATTTAGAAGCTTCTATCAGTGGAAATATTTAGAATCTTTAACAGCTAGAGATAAGATCCAACAAATCCATGATTTGATATGGTTTGTAGGTCGGTTCAAGATTCCTACTTACTATGGTGACTAAGTTCTACTTGATTTAGGCCCCTACTTGAGTAGAGTCCCACTCTAACACAAATTCTACCTCAACAAGGTAACTTACCCCTCCAACCCCTATAAATACAAGTATTTTCTTATGTTTTGACACATTCACTTCTTGCTAACATATTTACACGCTTATATTCTCTCTTGCTCTTATGTTTCTTTTCTGAACACTGACTTAGACATCGGAGGGGTCACGCCAAAAATACCTTCGGCTCCCCTAACGGAGTTTTTGTCTGTGCAGTGTATGTGAAATCCGACCCGGCCTGATTTGTTGAAGATTTGGAGATCCACTCTACCAGACCGAACCCAAGGTAAATTTTTTGGTATCATCAATTGGCGCCGTCTGTGGGAATTTGAAAAAGAAAGAGTTGAGATGGCTGACGTGAATGGAGATGGCTGACGTGAATGGAGTAAACACACAGATGGAACAACTTATTGCCACCGCTGTTGAAAGGGCCCTGGCTGCAAGGGAGGGAGTCAATCCTCCTCCCCATGATTAGAATGCTCAGTTGGAAGAAATCAAAAGACTGAAGGAGGAGATGGAACCCTTGAAGAAGAAGCAATCCGGGTACCTAGTTAAGCCGGTCCGGAACATCCCTTTCTCCGGTGAAATACTAGAGTAAGAACTCCCCAAAAATTTTAAGTTTCCCCATATTGGGGAATACGATGGAAATGGGGGATCCGGAAGAGCACCTGTCCCATTTTGAGAACGCCGCCCTGCTGCTTAAATATTCTGACCCGATCAAGTGCTGGGTCTTCCTCACTACTCTGATAGGGCCAGCACAACAGTGGTTGAACTTATTGCTCCCCGGAGACATCCATGAGTTCAAGGATTTTAGAAAGTCTTTTCTTCATCACTTTTCCTGTAGTAAAAATCATCCCACAACTACTTTTAGTCTTTTTGCTATCAAGCAACAAGACCAAGAAGACTTACGAGCGTATATTCGCAGATTTAGTGCCTTGGCCCTCGAGGTACCTGCAACTACAACTGATTTTCTCATCAGCGCTTTCATCCAAGGACTTTCCATCGGAGATTTTCTCAAATCATTGATAAAAAAAACACCTTCCACGTACGATGAATTACTAGCTTGGGCCGAGAAATACGTGAATTTGTAAGAGATACAAGTTTTTAGATTGAAAAAAAGGACAGACAGTCCTAAAAGCCCGAAGAATACCAGGTCCTTCAACACACCTCAAATGGGTGGACCACCACCCCGACCTGAACTGCTGGGAGAATTCACTTCTTTCACTCCCTTAAAGATGAGCAAAACATGAGCCCTCTAGATATTTGAAGAAAATGGCTTTTGCAAAGGCCCCCGTGAAGTGAGCATGGGCTTCGCAGGCCAAAATCAGACAAGTATTGTGACTTTCACAATGAGTATGTACATAACACCAACGGTTTTCAACAATTGAAACAAGAGATTTAGAGGATAATTCAACAGAATCCATGGATAAAAGATATATTAGCACAACAAAGGGGAGGATATCAATTGAATAAGAGGGGTCGGGATGGTCCTGATCATTCAGGAGAAAGGCCAAGACCTGAGCCACCATGAGGCAACTTTCAGCGTCAGGTCCAAAACCAACCAGGTAACAATCAAGGGCTGCCCCTCCCACGAGGGGAGTTATTAAAATGATTTCTGGATGTACAATAGATGGAAATTCTAACAGAGAAAGAAAGACGAGCAGTTGCTGATCAGGTAGTTTGGATAGGCCCGACCATCTCTTTTGGTTCGGGGGATCTAAATGGTATATCTGATACTCATAACGATGCGCTAGTTATCCGAGCTATGGTGGCTAATTATGATGTGGCTCGGATCTTTGTGGATACTGGAAGCTTGGTTAATGTGCTATTTCAAGAAATAATAATCAGATGGATCTAGGAGAATATAAGATTGAACCAGTGATAACCGCATTGTTTGGATTTACTGGGCATGCCATCCGACCCATGGGGTTAATTAAGTTACCACTTACCTTAGGCAAGGGTCCCATGAGTAAGACAAGGATTGTTAGTTTCATTGTCGTGGACGCACCCTCAACATACAATGCTATCTTGGGAAGGCCAGCCATGACCACTTTCATGGCCGTGGCCTCAGCACTGCACCAGAAAATTAAATTCCCAGTAGGCAATGAGGTTGGTGAAGTTCAAGGAGATCAAAAAACCTCCCGAAAGTGTTATGTGGAAGAAGTGCGGATAGAACAAAAAGTGGTCAAAGTAAATAACCATGACAAACCTGGGCCACGAGGTCGGGAACAAGTTCACTTGGAAAAAAAATGCACTGATTACCATGGAGGAAGAAAGCGAGGAGGTCTTGATATGCCCTTTGACCGGGTCGGTAAAGGTGGCTCGGACACTAGAAGCCTCTCTTAAGAAACAATTAATAACATGTCTCATGGAGAATAAAGATGTCTTTGCATGGGCCGTATCCGATCTCTTGGGGGTACGAAGAGAGGTAATGGAACATAAGTTGAATGTTATCAGGAAATACCGCCCCATTATTCAGAAGAAATGACACTTTGGGCAAGAAAAAGATGTCATGATCCAAGAACATGTGGAAGAAATCTTGAAGGTTGGACACATCCAAGAAGTCTATTTCCCGACCTGGTTACAAACGTAGTGTTGGTTCCCAAGTCCTCGAGCAAATGGCGCATGTGTGTGGATTTTTGAGATTTGAACAAGGCACGCCCAAAATATTGCTACCCTTTGCCCCGTATAGACCAGCTGGTTGACTCTACATCCGGGCATGAGTTGCTATGTTTCTTGGATGCATACCAGGGGTACCATCAAATTCCCCTGGCCAAGGAAGATTGGGATAAGGTGAGCTTTGTCACCTCCGCGGGAACCTACTGCTATGTGGTAATGCCCTTTGGACTCAAAAATGCTGGTGCTACTTATCAAAGGTTAATTGACAAAGTATTCAAACAACAAATAGGTAAGAACATCAAAGTTTATGTGGATGACATCTTGATCAAGAACCGGACATCTGAAAAATTCATAGCCGACCTGAGTCAGACATTCCAGACACTGCACGATTATCGACTGAAGTTAAACTCGAGCAAGTGTACATTCGGGGTTCAAACCGGGAAATTTCTAGGGTACATGGTCACAAGGAGAGGAATCGAAGCTAATCCGGAGAAAATCCAAGCCATTATCTCTATAGGATCTCTTAGGAATATTTAGGAAGTACAAAGACTGTCTGGAAGGATTGTTTCTTTGGCTCGGTTCATATTGAGATCAACAGATAAAAGTTTCATTTTCTTCAAAGCACTCGGAAAAACAAAAAATTTTGAGTGGGATGAATAGAGTGAGCAAGCTTTTCAAGAGTTAAAGACATATTTGAAAGAACTACCAGTGTTGAATAAACTAGTTCAGGGGGAAGAACTCTTTGTCTACCTGTCGGTCACCCCTCGAGCTGTCAGCTTGGTCCTGGTTAAAAAGGAGGGAATGAATCATACCCATGTACTTAGTCATTCATGCCCTAAAGGGAGTGGAACTTAACTACATGACTCAAGAAAAGTTAGCTCCGGTCCTTGTCATTAAGGCTAGGAAATTGAGGCCCTACTTTCTGTCACACCCGATCAATGTTCTTACTAATAGTGCCTTGGGAAAAAATAACAGCTAACCCGGATGCATCAGGAAGATTGATCAATTGGATCATCGATTTAAGCGAGTATGACATAAAGTTTGAGCCCCGAACTGCTATAAAGGTTGAAGCCCTAGCTGACTTTCTAGCGAAAGCCGTCCAGTTAGAACAAGAAGAGCAATGGAAGATATTTGTGGATGGATCATCTTTCCAAACATGAAGTAGAGTTGGAATTGTCATAATTTAACCTTGGGGTGAGGAAACCAACATCACAATAAGATTGGATTTCCGAGCATCTAATAATGAAGCAAAATATGAGGCACTCCTGCTCGGACTTAAAGCTGCTCGGAATCTTGGTGTTTCTCGAGCCACTCTATATTCATACTCACAGTTGGCCATACAGCAAAACAACGGAAAGTTTGAGATCAAGAATGAAAAATGATAAAAATATTCCCGAGCATTGGACAAAACCAAAGACGAATTCGCCGAGCTCACCATGGAGTTAATCCCACGCACTGAGAATACGAAGTCTGACCACTTAGTTCGCCTCGTTAGTTCAATGGGAGAACCATCCAAGCCCGGACTGAAGGGGCATGAGATTGTATCCCAACTTGAAAGTCTAGATGACATAATAGCAGAAGTACTTGAAGGATATTGGAGATATGACATACATAAATATTTGACGAAGGGTGAACTCCCGAACGATAACAAGAAGACTTGAAAAATTAAAAGAAGAGCCTTGAGTTTTGTGATGATTGATAGAATTCTTTTCAAGAGGTAATTCTCCCAACCTTTTCTGAAATGTCTAGGCTCGGACGAAGCAAATTATGTTCTACGTGAAATTCATGAAGGATGCTGTTGCAATCACATAGGCAGCATAGCCTTAGCCCGAAAAGCTCTCTTGGCCGGTTTATTTTGGCCTACCATGTGAAAGGATGCATCCATCCTAGTTAATTCATGTTACAATTTTTAGAGGCATGCTAACTTACAATGGAAGCCCACGGAATTCATGAAAGAAGTGGTAGCCTCCTGTCCTTTTGATCAATGGGGAATGGATATTGTTGGACCATTCCTTGTCAGCACGGGTTAGAGGAAGTTCTTGTTGGTAGCAGTCGATTATTTTTCAAAGTGGGTTGAGGCTGAATTTAAACAGACTGACCTTCGGGAGGTGTTACGACCAGGTGTGGCAACACCTGCGGCAACACCTAAAGAATTGACTTGAAACTTCTTTTTGATTTCGAGTAGGGCAGATAGGGCAGTGTGGCTTTCTTCATCTTCCTGTTCTTCATCTTCATCAGACTCTTCATCACTCAAGGATGTGTTCATTCCCTTCCGAAGAGTATTTGCACATTCATTTACATAATGCCCAAAACCTTGACATGCATGACACTGTACAGTATCTAACTTCTTTGAAGTAGGCTTCTTCTTTCCTTCCAGCATAAGTCGAGACTTCTGAGGGTCTTGAAACTTCCTTGGTGACTGTTCTGGCCCTGTAATTCTCAAAGGCTTGTTAGTAAACATTGGAGCCTTGAGTTTTTGGTCCGTCTTTCTGGTCTCTTTCATCTTCTTCAGATAATCATTGAATTTATTTGTTATGAGTGAGATCGAATCATCCTCTAAATCAGACTGATGAACTTCTTGGTGGAATTGAACATACTCCTCGTATGAGGGCTTTGAAGCTTGAAGAGCTATTGATTTCCCTTTATCCTTCTCTTGTGCTATAAAGTTCATCTTAAACACTTGAAGAATACTGATAAGTTCTATCAATTTCATTTTTTAGGTGTCTTTCACTTTCTCAAGCGCCCAAATCTTTCCATTGAATCTCCTTGGCAAAGACCGAAGAACCTTGTTCACCATATTCTCACTAGAAATAGATCCTCCAAGAGCAAAAGCCTCTGTAGCTATCTCCTTAAGTCTCTTATCATAATCAGCAATAGTCTCATTCTCATCCATCCTGAGATTCTCAAATTTTGTGTTTAGAAATCTCAGTCTTGTTCTTCTCACACTATCAGTTTCTTCACAGTGTTCTTGAAGAGTTTTCCACGCATCCTTGGCAACGGTGCAGTCAGCTATGTGTCCAAAAATTCTCATGTCCACAGATGAAAAAATTGCATTGATTGCTTTGACATTGTAGCTTGAGCTTTGTGTTTCCTCGACGGTCCAAGTTGCTTCTGGCTTGAGAATGTATTCTCCTTCTTGATCTAGCATCTTTGGAGGAGTCCAACCAGTCAGAATGATTTTCCAAGCACGAACATCCATCGATTTGATAGTATAGCGCATCATTGTCTTCCACAACGCATAATTCATGCCATCAAGAATCGGAGGTTTCAAAAATGAGTTCGCAGTAGTAGATGAGTCCATCTTATTCCCTGTAATACAATAAACAAACCAGGATCAGTTCTTAGTGTATCAAGAATATGGTTCTGATGCTACTTGTAAGGGAATGTTGATTGCACATAAACAGTTTTAGGTGTTGTTACAAAGTGTTGGCAACACCTACAAAAACACTTTGAGAAATATGCAGCGGAAAATAATTAAAGTGTGAATAAAATAAACTAGCAACCACTAACATATATAGACTCAGATATTTAAGCAAGAGTATAAAATACTCTTGCAGCGCCTCAGGGAAAAACTTTTCACTAGAAAATAAATCAAAGAGTTTTACAAACACTAAAACTAGTGATTATTGTAAAAATAATTTTCTCAACAACAAGTGAGAAAATAAACCATAAAAACAACTCCTAAAAATTCTATGTAAGATAGAATAAATAAACAAAGCAAGGAGTTGGCCCTAAATGCCGAAACACTATCCATGAGAGCAACACAATTCTTCAGTCTTCAGTGCTCTCAAATCTTCAAGGCAAATAGGTGATCACGACCATAAACGAGCTATAGAAGAACTTCAGAATTCTTCTTAAATTGTACGCACAAAAGCTCTCTCAAAATTCTCTCAATCGGTCGATCTCTTTGTCTCTCTTTTGTACACGCCCATATTCAATATATATAGGCAAGAATCATTCTCATATTAGTTTGCTTGCATGCGTAGGATTCCTTAGATTTGATCAAATCAAATCTACACAAATAATAAAAGAATAATTAGATATGAGATAATTAAATATTATAATTAAGCATAATAATATCTAAAATCTACTTAATTAAGGAAATAAATAACTTATCTAAAAGTTACTTTATGTCCAAGAAAGGCAAAAGACATTAAATAAAATCTTTTTAGTTTTGAGGAATTTTAGGAATAAAATATTCCTTTCAAGGCTGATCATTTGAAGAGTTGTAAAATCTACGTTTTGGTTGTTCGTCGTTAGTGTCGTTGGGTTATTTCGGGCCTTGGGATGGGCTGGTCGAACCATGAGATGTTACGAGGAGCTAGGGATGGTCCTAGGGAGGGTGATGGGATGGTCGAACCATGAGATGTTTCGGGGATCTAGGGATGGTCCTAGGGAGGGTCCATGGTGTGCGTGTAGGGTCTGGTTGATGGTCTATTGAGGTTAAGGGGTGCAAATGGGTGATTTGCTCTTGAATGTGTTGTGCAAAATTTTGGTGCCCATGCGCATGGTCTGTGGCTCCTCGGTTCAGGTGGATGGTTTTGGCCACTTTGGCTGGCTGTGGACTGGTCCCATGGGGAGCCTAGGATGTGATTTTTGTGTCGGTGCGAGTTGGATTCGTTTCGGTTAAGGGTTGGTCAAGTTAAGAGCATTTTAGCATCGAGTGGTCGGTGCAGAAATTTTATGGGTTAAAGGGGGCTGTCTTAGTGCTGAGGATTAAGAGCTGGTCTAGTGAACTTTTTGGGTTAAGGAATGGACATTGGGTTAGTACAGGGAGTGTATGAGATGTCGGTTCAATCAGGAGTCCATTCGGTTACGGATGGGTTAGGCTAAGGGCCGTACGGGCTGATCGCCCGTAACGAGTCTAAGGAGGGAAAAGTCTAAGGGACAAGGGAAGTTCATATGATAGGGGCAGCCACTTAATCATTATTTTTCCTTGATTTAAAGCATGTTTTCATCTTTTAAAGTTGTGTATTCGAGTGTGTTGCTTCAATCATTTGAGTCGAGTAAGGTTTTAAACAAGTTGAGTAAATACCTTTGCGTTTTCGATTCAAGTGAAAGTTTGCATTGATATTCATGAGTAATGGAAAATTTGAAGTTGAGGAAAGATTTTGAATGAGGAGAGTTGATTATGACAATAGATGTGCAATGTTTGGTCGGGGGATGCCTCGGCTTACTTTCCAAATCAGACGTGTAGTGTGGGGTTAGGAGACATCTCGGATCCCCTACCAAAATAGACGTGTAGTGTGGGGTCGGAAGACATCTCGGCTCTCCTACCAAATCAAACGTGTTGTGTGGGGTCGGGATGAATCTCGGCTCTCCTACCAAATTAGAGGGGCAATGTGGAGTCGGGAAAAAACTCGGTTTATTTTCCGGCTTAGTACTGTAGCCATTGATCGATAAACAAAAGAGGGTCACAATCGAGGATCTAAATTCACAGAGAAAAGTTAAAGTTCAAAGTTAAAGTTCAAAGTTAAAGTTTATGAAAGTATTGTCTAAAAGGTTTGAGTTGAGTTGAAGTCTAAAGCATGAGTTTGAGTTAAAGTTGAAGTGTGAGTTTTGTTAAAATGCGTGAGTTCATTGCATGCGATTTACTTTTCTGTTCCAAATCTCATATCCTTTTTCCTTTAAGACTCATTTTATGCGACTTACTTTTTAGTTCCAAGTTTCATATCATTTTTTCTTTAAAGTTTAAAGTTAAAGTTTATGAAAGTATTGTCTAAAAGGTTTGAGTTGAGTTTAAGTCTAAAGCATGAGTTTGAGTTAAAGTTCAAGTGTGAGTTTTGTTAAAATGCGTGAGTTCATTGCATGCGACTTACTTTTCAGTTCCAAGTCTCATATCCTTTTTCCTTTAAGACCTTTCCGAGAAAGTTTCAAGGTATTGTATGTACTAGTATTTTAAGTATTATGCATGTATTTTAAACCCTCTTTATTTCATGGTTTATACTTGTTTAGTCTTTAGACTCACTACCTTTGCTTGGTGCAGGTTAGACTTTTGTTGAGGTCGAGGGGCGTGACTCTTCAGTGGAATGCGATGCGGGCTCGGCACATCCCTCTAACCTATGCTAGTCTTCCGCATATGTTATTTAAACATAATAGTTTTGATGTCATTTATTTGAATATTGGCTAGACGTAAATATAATAACTTCTAGATTTGTTTTTTGGAATGTAACTTTCAAATTGTTAAAATTTTGGATGTTTGTGATGTAGAATCTCTTCCTTTAGGTTCTTGTTCATTTCTCGGTCTAATTTATCTGTGTTGTGGGTTGCATCTTTAGTGTGTTGTCTAAGACTGGTGGATTTTAACAGTTACAGAAAGGTCATTCAGAAATTTTTTGAAAAATTCCGCAATTATTTTTATATCTATTAAAAATTATATTTATTTTTATTTAAAGTAGATGTTAGGGTCGTTTCAGTTGGTATCAGAGCATGGTCTTGGTTTGGGTTTGTGCCTACTGCCAGTTGCAAGAAGCTCGAGAAGTCTTGCCTCAAAGTCTGTAAGTTTTAATGAATTTTAAATGTTAGTCGTATATGAATTACTACTTTAAATGTTTTGATGTCACCTGACTAAAAATATTTTCAAATTTAGATGTTTAAATTATTTAAATGTGTAGTTCAGTGTTTGTTTTTGTTTAATTTTTTTATTTTAGTACTTTAAAATGTACCATTTAAATGCCTTTAAAAAGAATGTTGAATTCAAATGGAGTAGAATTGGTACATCAATATTACTTCCAGTGTTAGAAAAAGCGTAGAAATTATTTGAGTTGCTTAGTGGTGTTATCGATCTTTATGAGGAAGTAGGAGTTTGTCGAAGAATATTAACTTGGACATTATGATATATTAGTTGTGGTGTCATTGTTGTTATTTATTTTCTTATAATGGATGTTAGTCGAATTCAACTAAGTGACTAGCTTGTTTAGAGATTGGTAGACATAATTGAATGAATGCTTTAAATGTGTTTAATACCATCAATTTAAAAATATTTTCAAATATTTATCTATGTAATTTATTTTATGCATGAATTTTAGTGTATGATGTATGTTTAATATATTTTAAGTATTTTTTTAGGGTATATTTAATTTTTTTAAAATCATGTTGATTTAGAGATTTAGTGAGTTTTGCGATTTGATGGAAGGTAGGAGTCTATCCAAGGATATTAATTGTACCTTATGAGTTATTAATCGTGGTGTTACTAAAAGAAATCATTTTCTTATGGATGAATTTTAGTTGAACTCTAGTTAGTGGCTAGTTTTGATTAAGGATAGATATATATAAGTTTTGCAAGTTAATTAGTGAGTCCGAACTTTGCGAGGACCTACTCTAAATTCAAGGTATCATTGAAATTTTTGTGTGAACATTGAATTGACGAATGTTGGGCGCTACAATTAAAGTGAAGGGTTTAGAATACAATTATAGCTCTAATTGATAGCTTCAAACCTATTTAAAAATGCATGTCTCTACATTTCTGAATTACATTAGGAGGTCGTAGCTTTGGTATTGATGATTTGCGTGTATTGAAAGATCAAGTTTTAAACGATGTTTAAAAATTTCTTTGATATCTTTGATTCTATTTTTTGCATTGTTTGACTCCGATGAGAATTGTTTATTTTTTTTCTTGATCTTGTTTTGATGGTTGTTTTTGCTGTGTTGAGAATATTACAAGTTATGTTATGGGTTGTTCGGAGTGACTTCTTTTGTCAAAAAGTTGAGTCGGCCGAGGATTCAAGTCATTGATTATATCTGGGGACTGTGTTCTGTTGTTGTTAGGATTTTTTGTATAATATGAGAAGGAAAGAATTAAGTGTGGTGAATTGAGATATAATCTAGAATGTTAGAAAAGCAATGATTTGAGTAAATAAGAGGTTAGAGGTCGAGTTAAACAAATTACTAGATTAAGCAAGCTGTAGTAACATTTTTGGAATCTTTCACTTGATGTTATGTTGTTTTTGGATTGGGTTCTGTTTTGAGTCGGCAGTGTAGCCAGGACTTGACTTTAGTGTTTAAGATGCATGCTAGTATGATAGGTATGATCTGAGAAGTGGGATTCTTGCTTTGGACAGTAGACATAATTATTAAATTGTTCTTATAGGTTGCTGAGACTAAGAAATTATTGTTGTCCAATCCTTGGGTTGTCGTGGCTTTTTCTAGTGGCTATCGAACATTTAAGTTTTTGTTTCTTTAAGATGCTACTACACGATTGATGGATGCAGTCATCCTAGTTGCAATAAGTTGTTATAAGTTAAGGTCTCGGCTGTTTAAGTTACTGTCTTTTTCGAGTTTAAGGTCTGAAATTTGATTCTTGGGTATGAATCAGATTTTGGGAAGCGTAGAGGAGTTTTGATAAGAGGATCGACCATAAGAAATTTTGGAAGATGTTTTAAATAATTTTATAAGCTTGAACAAGTCTAGTGAGTCGATTGAAGATTTTTAGAATTTTTGCGGGAAACAACTTCCATTGAAATTTTCATTTCTAAAATGATATATGAAATTATTTGTTTGCATGCAAAAATATTTTCGAGGCATGCGCTGACTTGTAAGAAAAATTTTAAAAAAAAATTTTGGCAACGAAAATATAATTTTCAAAATCATGTATTTTTATAGTTTTTGTGCATAAATTATTTATTTAAAAATTTTAAGCATACCTTTCAATGATTTTTGACGGAGTTTTGACTGCGGCTAATGATGAAGAAAATTTTTGAACTGCGTTTCATGAGAAAGTTTTGAAAAAATTCTTTTACTGAACTTATCATGATAAGAAGAGTTAGAAAATTAATAGACAGTTATTAGAATTCGATCGCTTATGTGGGAAATTTTTTTGGTACTAATGGAGAATAAAAGAATAATAAAGTGTAAGTTGCGCGATGAGTTAAGGATATAAGAATTTGTAGGTTGTAGAACTTATCAGTGGCGGTGAGAATTTGTAGGTTGTAGAACTTATCAGTGGCAATAGGGTGACGTTTTTATGTTTGCAAATTTAGATCCAAATTTAATTTGTGCATTTTGATAAAAAAAAAAAATTTAGGAAAGTTGAGCGCTTGGTTGTTAAGTATTTTGGGAACTTATAGACTTCTCAGGAGCTGAAGTTCTATATTGTATGTGTTAAGTTAATTGGTAAATAGACCTTAAACATAGTTTCGATGTTAGAAATCCTTTAATTATTGTTGCGGTTGACATAAATTATTTATTAGTTTTACGCAATGTTCTAAAAATCTTGATTAAGTCTCGATTAATCTTGCTTAAGCTTGAAGCTTCTCTAAAATTCTTCGCTTCGGCCAAAAGCGATAAAAAAAACGGTCAGACATAGGTTGATCATGTCAAGTGTCATTAAATACGCATAAATGTGATTTTTCTAAAAACCAAAATTGATTAATAAAACAAAAATAGATTATAAATTAGCTTTTTTACTAGTGAGTGATTGTTAGAAATGTTAAAAATGTATAATATTGTATGGACAAGTGTAGCGATGATGTGAATGCAGAACATATTGAGGGATTTTACAGCTAATGTTTTAAATTAGACCAATTAATTTAGTTTATGTTCGATGACATGTGATATGAAATGAACGATAAAATAAATTGAATTAGAATCTCAAAAAAAATTAATGCATTACACTTGATTTGTTTGAGATGACTAAAATTATAGTTTAAATTAAAAACGCTTTTTTACGCTTAAGCATATGCTTAAGCTCGCAGTAATCATTCTTAAGCTTAAAAAGCTTGAAGCTTGGCTCCTACGCTTCGACACGCTCCACACTTTTTAGAACCTTGGTTTTACGGACCTTTATTGCTCGAAGTTGTGACCTAGGTTTTAAAGTTATCGAACTAAAGAAAGTATCAGATATTTTAGGACACTAGGTGGTGAATTAAAACTTTTAAAGTCATTGGAACAGTGATCAGAACATTCTCTTAGGATACCATCATTTGAGAACAAATAAGAATTGTGAATTTTTATTGCAGTGAGAATTAGTCATATCCTTGATGATATAGATATCAATAAGCATCAGAGTGCGCAGCGAAAGCTGATTTGGGCCAACTCATGTGGGTGCAAAGTTAAAAAATTTAGTGTTGACATAGTTGTATGTATCTAGACCTAGTTGGTAAGTCTTAAATTTCGAGGACGAAATTTCCTTTAAGGGAGGAAGAAATTGTAGTGCCTAAAATCCAATCTACTATATCGCGTGCATTAAATTAAATAAATATTTTGATTATTATTTTTAAGTTAAATTGATTTAAATTCTTTAAATATTTATTTAAATAATTTTATTGTACTAACTATTTAATTAATGCTTTTAATTATTTAAGTTTACTTATTTAAATTATTTTATTATACAACTTATTTTTTTAATGATTTTAAAGGTTTAAGAATGCTTATTTAAATGATTTTAATTGTCCAGATTATTTATTTAAAATGACTTGAGTTTATCGGTTAGTTATTTAAATTATTTTAAATGTCTAAATTATTTATTTAAATATTTTTTGATTGCCCAATGAGTTTTAAAATTTTTTAATTACGCTTGCGTATTTATTTAAATGACTTTTAAACGTTCATATAGTTTATTTAAATTATTTTAATCGTTCCTTTTATTATTTAAATATTTTATTTATCATTGTGACATCAAAATGTATAAGTACTGATTTAAAAGTATTTTTGAGATTTTTGAGTTCAGTAGCTTCCGGTTCCGGCTTGAGATGACGGTGGATTCTGGCGGAAACTCCTAATTATTTTTTGAGATTGAGATTTACGAGAAACTGAGAAAATAAATAAAATTTGATTTTTAGATTTTTTCGGGTGACAAAAATCGCTTTTATATCATTCTTGAGTTTATGTCAGAACTTTTCAAAATTTAGAATTTTAGGACCCGGGCAAGTGAAATTAAAATTTTTACTTCAATTCTTGAATTTTCAAACATAGGGATTTTGAGAGACTAAGTGTGTTTAGTGCAAGAGTTGTAATAATTGAAGTAACACTTTTATAAGTAAGTAACAACTTTATTAAAGCATACACTAACAACTACAGTACATACACATATACATACACACATTTATATTTCAAACCCTAAATTAAATCAAGTTAGGAACCCTATCTCCATTTCTCTCATTTGGCTGCCACTTTCACTCCCAAAATCTCTCCAACCCGTCGGCTCTTCTCTCCACCATCGCCAAAGCCGCTAGCCGCCGCCGTTCACCTCCAACCGACCGGAGCTCACGTCCAGCTGCTTGGGCTCCCTTTTTGGGTCGAGTTCCAGCCCATTTTTCTTGTGTGGTTTGAGGTTAAAGGCAAGTATAAATCATCCCTTTGGCCACCAAGTAAAGATATTATGTTGTGTAACTTGTTTTCTTTATGCATTGTGGGTTTTGAGAAATTTTGAATGAAGATTTCAAAATTTCAGAAAAATTTCAATAGGGTACCTGCTTTATTTCGAAAATTTCATGTATGTTTGATATTGGAATGAGTTATTTGTTGTGCTTGAGTTGAAACTTGGAAGGGCCTAGCATCATATTTCAAAATCTTTGACTTTTATGCATTGGTGATGTGATTTCCTTTCAAAATCAGTAGAGTCATGCCACAAATTCGAAATTATGTGTGTTCTTGATGTTAAAATGGGATACGTGTGTGTTGATTGAATCTTGAAGGGTTTGCTTGAATTCGTTTATGGCTCCTCAGTTCAGGTGGATGGTTTTGGCCACTTTGTCTAGCTGTGGTCTGGTCCCATGGTGAGCCTAGGATGTGAGTTTTGTGTTGGTGCGAGTTGGAGTCGTTTCGATTAAGGGTTGGTCAAGTTAAGGGCATTTTAGCTCCGGGTGGTCGGTGCAGAAATTTTACGGGTTAAAGGGGGATGTCCTAGTGCGGAGGATTAAGGGCTGGTCTAGTAAAATTTTGGGGTTAAGGACTGGACATTGGGTTAGTACAGGAAGTGTATGAGATGTCGGTTCAAGCGAGATTCCATTCGGTTAAGGATGAGTTAGGTTAAGGGACGTACGGGCTGATCACCCGTAACGAGTCTAAGGAGGGATAAGTCTAAGGGACAATGGAAGTTCATATGCTAGATGATGCGATCATGGATAGCTCGCATGTGGATCAAGTGGCAAGGAGTGTTCGAGATCCATTGGAGTTGACACGTGGACCAATAACGAGGAGTCGAGCTAAAAAATTCAAGAAGGCACTTCAAATATTGATGATTAATTATCAAGATGGAGTTGGAGCACTTGAAGATCAATTTGGGAGTTGCCTATGCGTCCTTGAAGTGTTAGAGGTTGAAAAGAGTGAAGAAAATAAATTTGGGACAGAAGGATTCTCGCCCGAGCTCATTATTCTTCCGCTCGAGCGAGCCCCTTAAAAGTTTCGGGAAGAGGATTTCTCGCTCGAGCCGGGTATTGTCCGCTCGAGCGAGCTCAACGGAACGTGCGGGTCAGAGTGTTTCTCGCTAGAGCGCGGATTCCTTCCGCTCGAGCAAGTTGGGTTTTCCGAGAAAAAAACACACTTCGGCATGTTGTGTGTGTGCGTGGGTTTTTGATAATTTTGGCCTATTTTGAGTATTTTAAGCCTACTAGGAAACTTTCTAGATGATATCTTTTGATATCTCTGATATTTTGCGTTATCTTTTATTTTTGATTGTAAACTATAAATACTTAGTTTATTTTCATTAATAATAATTCAGATTCAGTTTATACACAAATTATTAAAATTTTCTCTAAAATTTTATTCAAAGCTTTTTTTTGGCTTTTCAAATCAAACTTTTCACAGTTTAATTACTTGAAAACGTTTGTCAATTGATTTCTCACTGAAGATTGTCAGATACAAGTTATCTGAAGGTTTTATTTGGTTTCGATTGTCGTGATTTCTGTTATTAATCGTCCCGTCGATTAAATGTGGAAATCCAAAATTCTATCAATTTTACTTGTTTCAAAGATTGAGAAAAACTTTTTGGATCTTTTGATTATCGGTTAAAAGATGCGATTTAATTTATAATTGTGTTTGCTAATCTTACTCATCAAGATTCATATCATTTGGTATCAAAGCGAAGGTTTTTGATTCAAGTAAGTCGTATCATTCTTTAATCTATATTCTTTCTTCGTTCCGCGTTCTTCGTTCATCGTTCCTTGTTCTTCGTTCTTCGTCTATCTCATATCAAATTTCTGTGTCGTTTCTTTCAAACTTGTTATCCAAGTCTTGTGTCTTGTGCTACAAGTTATAAATTCAAAAAAAAAAGATAAAAAAATCAAAAATTAAAAAAAAAGAGATTTGAAATCGGTCAAAAAAAGAGTGAAGTCCAAAATTTGTCAAAAAAAAATAGAAGAAGCAAGTAACTTGTGGCCAATTCCGTTGTCTTAGTTCATCTTTGGGTGAGAGTCAAAGTCAATTGTCCATAAAAATTCTTTACTTGTGTTTGTGCAATCGTTGTGAGTCAATTTTCAAGCGTCTAAAAGTTTTGAACTTGAAAGTTTGATCCTTTACTGTAACACCAAGAAATTTTAAACGTAAATCCACATGCATAATTAGGAGAAATTAATTTTTAATTAAGGGTTAAATGTATTTATGTGATATTATGTGATTTATATGCATGATTTAATTTATTTTAGCATTTAACCCATAATTATGGAAATTCTAGATTTTTAAGGAATTTATTATTTTTGATCGTGTAGACGGGACCGTGGACGGACGAGATACCAAAATTCTTAGCCAAAAATATTTTTATGAGTTTATGAGCCTTAAAATAATATTTTAAGGTATTTTTTCAGGAAAATTTTAGTATTTAATTATATATTTATTTAAGGGTTGATTTTTAGCCAAAATAAGTCATTTTAATGACCTTTATTAAATTTTAAAAATTCCCTATTATAATATTTCGGGATTTAGCTTTTCCCATCAGATTATTATTATTATTAGGGGTCTTTAAATATTTGTTTTATGAAATAATATTTATATTATTAGTAATATCTTTTTTGTTAACCTATTATCTACCAAAATTTAAAACAAATCAATCCCTAATCTACTCCAAATCCTAAGAGCCGACTCCATCCTCCTCTCCAACCTTTCTTTACACTTTCTTCAGAAAAAAAAAAATCATCACAGCCCTATAGCCGATCAAACCTCGTTCGTGAAGATTTTGGTCCGTTCGTCGTCCCGGAGACTCGTATACGCATCAACCTTCGTCAATCAAATAAAAAGGCATGTTTAATTCTTTCTCAACACCATATAAGCTATTTAATGCACTGATGTCAGAATTTTTTTGAGGCAATTCACGTTTTATGTTTAGTTTTTTTGGCTAGAACATGGTAAACTCAAAATTTTTGCTTTGTTTCATGCAAAACCCCACGTTTTCTGTTATGGGTTTGGATCGGCCTACTGGTTAAAGAGTCAAGGGGTGTGTTGGGGTCCTAGGAGTCGAGCCATGGCCAGGTTTAAGGCTGGAACAGAGCTGGAGTCGAGTTGCATCAGATTTGGGTCCATGGATTCGTAGGTTAGGGTTTGGGAGAAGAGAGGTCGGCTGGTGCATGCAGGGCCGAGAACCAGCCGACCCGTGGCCAGGTTAGGACCGACAGGACCTTGGGAAGGTCCTGCTGGCGGTGGTCCGGCCAGTCGTGGCCGGACTGGAGCGGCAGCAGCCCTTGAAGGGCTGCTGCACGCAGCCGAGGGCAGCTGAGAGGGGGGGGGGGGGGCTTCGGATTTAGGGTTAGAGCGGATCCGGGTCGGGTTGGGTCCGGGTTGGGTCTGGAAAGTCATGGGTTATGTTAGTTGGATTCGGGTCTGAGTTAAGTGAGTCGGGCTCGGGTATTTTTATTTTTAAGTTTTAAGTTTAATTAAGTGTTAAATGGGCCTAATTAAATCCCAAAATTTAATTGGGTTTCATTTAATTATTTGGGTTGAAATTAATTGTTATTGGGCTTAATTAAATTAAATTAAGTTAGCCCGATAATTTTTATGGGCTTGGGAGCCCATGGAATTTATTAGGCCAGTCTTTGGGCTTTTGGGCCCATTGGGCCAGATTAAGTTGTTATTGGGCCAAGTATGTGCTAATGGGCTTTAATTGATTTATTGGGCTTAGAAATGTGATAATGGGCTTAAGTATGTTAATGGGCCAGTCTTAGTGTTAATGAGCCAGAATGTAAGAAAATGGGCTTGAGTGTTAGGGCCAGCAGTTCAGTACAAACCATGACAAATTGCATGTGTCCTAATTATATATTTAATTATTTTATGCATGAAAGTTATTTTAGTATATATATGTTAGTATAAAAATTAAATTAAATATATATGAAGGACACACATTTTTATTTAAATACATGCATTCATGAAATAATTTTATGGCATGATTTAATGTTTAAGGTTGAGCAAAAAAATAATTTTATGTTGGAAGTTGAAGTAGTGTGACAATTTAAGGGGGACAAGTCCCCACATGTTAAGGGTAGTTTACTATCAGCAAGAGGTGATTCGTCACCACCGCGTACGTTGGTTTTAAGAGACTGATCAGTCGAACCTTTTAAGTTTAAGGTTACACTATGGATATGACCATGCGATGTTAGAAAGATGTTATGCTCAACAATTTTTATGTATGTATTATATGATTATATTTAAGATCAAGTTTAAGTAAGATTTTAAGTTATGATTCATGATTTTTAAGCATGCTCATTCATGTATATGTTATGTATTAGTACTTCAGTGATTTAAATTATTTTAAATCCTTGTTATGTTAGCATGTTGGGCCTCTAGGCTCACTACACTTATATGGTGCAGGTGAGTACGTAAAGGAAGATGCAGTACCTACCGGCGGCGAGGACGTATGAGCAGACAGGCAGTGATCCCCCGCAGCCGTCGTTTGAGTCATTATGAATATTTTTAAGAATTTTAAACTCTGTTATTTATTTATTTCTTTTAAGTCTTTTCAGGGGCAAATTTTAATACTATTTTTATTAAGTAATTTATTTCATGCAAACTTTTAAGTTAATTGTTTTGACAGTATTTTATTTAAGTTTGACTCAGATATTTAAGTATAAAATGTTGCATTTTATTTAAGTTATTTTTAAATCTGTTTATTGTTGTGCATATATGTATGGGCATGTATGTCCATTTATTTCACTTAGGATATATAAAAAAAAAAAAAATTCCGCATATATTATTTTAGAAAATTTGGTCGTTTCAATTGGTATCAGAGATGCTTTCTTGGTGGGGTCATCACTGCTATGCGAGCTCAGAAATCCACGCTACCGGTCTGTAATTTTTAATTGCTTTTAGTATGATTTAGTAGTAGCATGTTTAAGACCTAAGTATTTATGTTAGCAGAAATTTTTTTAAGTACTTAGTTATACATGGCGATTTACGTAAAGAAATATGTGGTGGTGCAGAATGCCTCCGAGACCAGTTAACAGGCGTGAGGGATCCCCACCACCGCAGAACCCTCTTTTTCAGCATTGGAGCAAGCCAATGCAAACATGATGGCTGGGATTACTGCTCTGTTGGAGCAGCAGGCGGCGCGTCCGAGACTTTCCCATGATGAGGACGTGGCTGAGAGGTTCCAGAAGAAGGGACCGAAGGAGTTCACAGGTGACACAGATCCACTCGTTGCTGAGGGGTGGATCCGTTCTTTGGAGAGTATCTTTGCTTATATGGGGTTGACTGATGCGGACAAGGTGAGGTGCGCAGTGTACATGCTGAAGGGTGATGCAGACTTATGGTGGGAGAGTGCATCACGAGGAGTGAATCTGACTACTATGCTTTGGGCAGACTTCCGGAGGATGTTTTACTCCAAGTATTTCACTGAGGACATGCGCAGCCGCATGATCCAAGAGTTCATGAGTCTCCGACAGGGGGACAAGACCGTTGTGGAGTACATCCGACAGTTCGAGAGGGGCTGTCACCTTGTGCCATTGATTGCTGACAGTGCACCTAAGAAGATGAGACAGTTTATTGAGGGGCTCAGGGCAGAAATCAAGCATGACGTTCGCATGGCGGACGTCCCCACTTATGAGGCCGCAATCAGTAGAGCCTTGCATTCTGAGGAGGGTAGGAGAGAGATCCAGAGGGAGCAGCATAGTAAGAGGCAGTTTCAGTCTGGGTATCAGCGACCATCTTCGCAGCCTCCTGCGAAGAAGCAGTTTACTGGGCCTTCTAAGGGCCCGAACCAGCAGAAGCCACAGCAGCAGAGACAGCAGCATAGGGGCGGGGCCCCTAATACTGGAGGATATCCTACTTGCCCGAAGTGCCAGAAGATGCATCCGGGACCATGTCTTCTAGGAGCAGGCATCTGTTTTCATTGTAAAGAGCTAGGGCACCAGATGGCCAATTGCCTGAGGAAGAAGAACACTACAGGGAGAGTGTTCGTGATGCAGGCTGAGGAGGCAGACCCAGATACCTCCTTGATCACCGGTATATCTTACCCCTAGCATTTTATGATTTCTTCTTTTGGGTAATATTTTTTCGATTTTTTGTTGCGGAATAATTTGTTATTTGGGTTACCTATCTGCATGTTAGAATAAGAAGCATGTTTTACTTGTGATTAGAATTAAGGGTTATTAGTGACTCATCTTTGGGGGAAAGTTTAGTAGTGGTATGAAATTGTTGGGATTCTTCTGCGTGCAGGGAGAATTCTAGTTGGAGGAAACTTCACGTTTGCGTTGCTAGATTCAGGGGCTACACATTCGTTTATCTCCCTGGAGTTTATCAGACGGATAGGCATTACCCTTGAGATTGCCGACAATGGTTATGATGTCACTATGCCGTCAGGACAGATTATTACTACCTCTAGTGTCATCCGAGAGCTGGAGTTGGAGCTGCAGGGGCACTCCATTTGCGCAGATGTAGTGGTTTTGCCATTGAGCGGATTTGATTTGATATTGGGTATGGACTGGTTGACAGTCAATGGAGCTTCGATCAGCTGAAGGAAGCACTCACTACCGCACCGGTTTTAGCGATGACAGTACCACATGAGGAGTTAGTGGTATACACCGACGCGTCTAAGCTAGGGTTAGGCGCAGTACTTATGCAGTGTGGTAAGGTTATTGCTTATGCGTTGAGGCAGTTGAAGATTCATGAGCAGAACTACCCGACACATGACTTGGAGTTAGCAGCAGTGGTCTTCGCTTTGAAAATCTGGAGACACTATCTATATGGCGAGAAGCGCAAGATTTTCACTGATCATAAGAGCCTCAAGTACTTCTTCACGCAGAAGGAGTTGAACAGGAGGCAACGGAGATGGTTGGAGTTGGTGAAGGATTACGACTATGACATTAGCTACCATCCAGGTAAAGCTAATGTAGTGGCCGATGCTTTGAGTCGAAAGTCGTCAATAGCATCGTGTTTGACAGTGCAGTTACCACTGCAGAGCGAGATTCAAAGGTTTGATTTGGAGTTTTACTCGAGTGTTCATGCACCGAGCTTGTCAGTGTTGACGGTGCAGCCGATTTTATGAGATCGGATCCGAGATGGACAGCCTACTGATGAGGAGTTACAGAGTTGGAGGCAGAGAGATGAGGCCAAGGGTGGTCTCATTTATACAGTTGTGGATGGCATTGTTCAGTACCGTGGTAGGATGTGGGTACCGAACATCGATCAGTTGAGAGCTGAGATTTTAGCAGAGGCTCACACATCTCCGTACTCCATTCACCCCGGAAGTACGAAGATGTACCGAGATTTACAGCTATTGTATTGGTGGCCCGGGATGAAGAGAGACATCGGGAGAGTTGTGTCAGAGTGCTTGACTTGTCAGCAGGTCAAGGAAGAGCATCAGCGTCCAGCAAGACTTCTTAGACCTCTTCCTATTCCGAAATGGAAATGGGAGAACATTACGATGGACTTTGTAGTTGGTTTACCGAGGAGTGCCAGAGGTTGCACAGCTATTTGGGTGATCGTGGATAGACTCACCAAGTCAGCTCATTTCTTGCCGGTGAGGACTACTTACTCATTGACGCAGTATGCAGAGCTTTACATCAAGGAGATTGTTAGACTGCATGGCATACCAGTGACGATAGTATCGGACAAAGATCCGAGATTTACGTCTGCATTATGGAAGAGTTTGCACACAGCTTTGGGGACTCGACTATTATTCAGTACAGCGTTCCATCCCCAGACAGATGGTCAGTCGGAGAGGGTGATCCAGATTCTTGAGGATCTACTGAGAGCTTGTGTCATTGATTTTCAGGGCTCTTGGGAGACTAGACTGCCATTAGTGGAGTTTACCTATAACAACAGCTTTCATTCGTCTATAGGTATGGCTCCTTATGCAGCTCTCTACGGGAGGAGATGTAGATCGCCAGTGCATTGGGATGAGGTTGGCGAGAGGATTTTACTTGGTCCCGAGATTGTACAGCAGACTGCCGATATTGTGACACAGATACGAGATCGTATGAGGACAGCTCAGAGTCGGCAGAAGAGTTTTGCTGATACCCGACGACGAGATCTTGAGTTTACAGTGGGTGATCATGTGTTTCTGAAAGTATCACCTATGAAAGGGGTGATGAGATTCGGACACAGAGGTAAGCTGAATCCGAGGTATATTGGGCCTTTTGAGATCTTGGAGAGAGTTGGCACGTTGGCCTACCGTTTAGCTCTACCACCAGGGCTAGCGGCAGTGCACAATGTATTCCATGTATCCATGCTTCGGAGATACATCTCGAACCCGTCACATGTGTTGGATTTTGAGCCTCTTCAGTTGACACCGGAGTTAGCATTTGAGGAGAGGCCTATACGGATCTTGGCTAGGGAGGAGCGCAGATTGAGGACGCGGGTCATACCGATGGTCAGAGTCCAGTGGCTGAATCACTCAGAGGAGGAAGCTACTTGGGAGACCGAGGCAGACATGAGGACTCGCTACCCGGAGTTGTTTGGGTAAGTACTTTAATTTCGAGGACGAAATTCAATTTAAGGGGGGGAGAATTGTAACACCCGGAAATTTTAAACGTAAATCCACATGCATAATTAGGAGAAATTAATTTTTAATTAAGGGTTAAATGTATTTATGTGATATTATGTGATTTATATGCATGATTTAATTTATTTTAGAATTTAACCCATAATTATGGAAATTCTAGATTTTTAAGGAATTTATTATTTTTGATCGCGTAGACGGGACCGTGGACGGACGAGATAACAAAATTCTTAGCCAAAAATATTTTTATGAGTTTATGAGACTTAAAATAATATTTTAAGATATTTTGTCAGGAAAATTTTAGTATTTAATTATATATTTATTTAAGGGTTGATTTTTAGCCAAAATAAGTTATTTTAATGACCTTTATTAAATTTTAAAAATTCCCTATTATAATATTATCTACCAAAATTTAAAACAAATCAATCCCTAATCTACTCCAAATCCTAAGAGCCGACTCCATCCTCCTCTCCAACCTTTCTTTACGCTTTCTTCAGAAAAAAAAAAAATCATCACAGCCCCATAGCCGATCAAACCTCGTTCGTGAAGATTTTGGTCCGTTCGTCGTCCCGGAGACTCGTATACGCATCAACCTTCATCAATCAAATAAAAAGGCATGTTTAATTCTTTCTCAACACCATATAAGCTATTTAATGCACTGATGTCAGATTTTTTTTGAGGCAATTCACGTTTTATGTTTAGTTTTTTTGGCTAGAACATGGTAAACTCAAAATTTTTGCTTTGTTTCATGCAAAACCCCACGTTTTCTGTTATGGGTTTGGATCGGCCTGCTGGTTAAAGAGTCAAGGGGTGTGTTGGGGTCCTAGGAGTTGAGCCATGGCCAGGGTTAAGGCTGGAACAGGGCTGGAGTCGAGTTGCATCAGATTTGGGTCCATGGGTTCGCAGGTTAGGGTTTGGGAGAAGAGAGGTCGGCTGGTGCATGCAGGGCCGAGAACCAGCCTACCCGTGGCCAGGTTAGGACCGACAGGACCTTGGGAAGGTCCTGCCGGTGGTGGTCCGGCCATTCGTGGCCGGACTAGAGCGGCAGCAGCCCTTGAAGGGCTGCTGCACGCAGCCGAGGGCAGCTGAGAGGGGGGGGGCTTCGGGTTTAGGGTTAGAGCGGATCGGGGTCGGGTTGTTGGGTCCGGGTCGGGTCTGGAAAGTCATGGGTTATGTTAGTTGGGTTCGGGTCTGGGTTAAGTGAGTCGGGCTCGGGTATTTTTATTTTTATGTTTTAAGTTTAATTAAGTGTTAAATGGGCCTAATTAAATCCCAAAATTTAATTGTGTTTCATTTAATTATTTGGGTTGAAATTAATTGTTATTGGGCTTAATTAAATTAAATTAAGTTAGCCCGATAATTTTTATGGGCTTGGGAGCCCATGGAAGTTATTGGGCTAGTCTTTGGGCTTTTGGGCCCATTGGGCCAGATTAAGTTGTTATTGGGCCAAGTATGTGCTAATGGGCTTTAATTGATTTATTGGGCTTAGAAATGTGATAATGGGCTTAAGTATGTTAATGGGCCAGTCTCAGTGTTAATGGGCCAGAATGTAAGAAAATGGGCTTGAGTGTTAGGGCCAGCAGTTCAGTACAAACCATGACAAATTGCATGTGTCCTAATTATATATTTAATTATTTTATGCATGAAAGTTATTTTAGTATTTATATGTTAGTATAAAAATTAAATTAAATATATATGAAGGACACACATTTTTATTTAAGTACATGCATTCATGAAATAATTTTATGGCATGATTTAATGTTTAAGGTTGAGCAAGAAAATAATTTTATGTTGGAAGTTGAAGTAGTATGACAATTTAAGGGGGACAAGTCCCCACATGTTAAGGGTAGTTTACTACCAGCAAGAGGTGATTCGTCACCGCCGCGTAAGTTTGTTTTAAGAGACTGATCAGTCGAACCTTTTAAGTTTAAGGTTACACTATGGATATGACCATGCGATGTTAGAAAGATGTTATGCTCAACAATTTTTATGTATGTATTATATGATTATATTTAAGATCAAGTTTAAGTAAGATTTTAAGTTATGATTCATGATTTTTAAGCATGCTCATTCATGCATATGTTATGTATTAGTACTTCAGTGATTTAAATTATTTTAAATCCTTGTTATGTTAGCATGTTGGGCCTCTAGGCTCACTACACTTATATGGTGCAGGTGAGTATGTAGAGGAAGATGTAGTACCTACCGGCGGCGATGACTTATGAGCAGACAGGCAGTGATCCCCCGCAGCCGTCGTTTGAGTCATTATGAATATTTTTAAGAATTTTAAACTCTGTTATTTATTTATTTCTTTTAAGTCTTTTCAGTGGCAAATTTTAATACTATTTTTATTAAGTAATTTATTGCATGCAAACTTTTAAGTTAATTGTTTGACAGTATTTTATTTAAGTTTGACTCAAATATTTAAGTATAAAATGTTGCATTTTATTTAAGTTATTTTTAAATCTGTTTATTGTTGTGCATATATGTATGGGCATGTATGTACATTTATTTCACTTAGGATATATAAAAAAAAAAAAAAATTCCGCATATATTATTTTAGAAAATTTGGTCGTTTCATTTACTCTACGAAGCAAAGCCTTACCACAAATTTGAGTGAAAAAAAGGAGTGTTTGAGTGATTCGTTTGGAGCTTGTGTGAGAAAATTTATTACTAACAATTTTCTTGCAGGTACAATGAATCATAATAAAGATGTTAGTGAAAGTGTGAACCAAGGAATTTTCAAGGTCCAATGGAGACGTTGATGGGGCAATTTACTAAAGTGATGAGGTCGGAGTTGGAGCCTCTTCATGAGCGGATGAGTAGATTGGAGGAGAGTAGTGGTAGTGGAAAAAAAATAAGAGTAGGAAGGGGAATGATTTTGAAGATGATGAGAAGAGTTTTGATGAGAATTGGGATGGGGATAAAAGAGTACATGGGAGTAGACATAGGCGGGAAGCGGTGCGTGGAAAATATTTGGAGGGCAGTAAGGAGGATGGGAATATTAGTAGCATTAAGATGAAAATTCCATTGTTTCATGAAAAATCTGATCCGTAGGCGTATCTGGAATGGGAGAAGCATGTGGAGTTTGTGTTTGATTGCCATCACTATTCTGATCTTAAGAAAGTGAGGTTGGCAGTGGTTGAGTTTGTATATTATGTATTAATCTAGTGTGATCAATTAGTGACCACTAGAAAGAGGTGTGGAGAGCCGCCTATTGAGACGTGGGAACAGATGAAGCGTGTCATGAAGAAGCGTTTTGTACCTAACCATTATTATCGTGATATGTACAGGCGTCTACAAACTTTGAGGTAGGTTTCAAGGAGCGTGAAGGATTACTACAAGGAGTTGGAGACCACGATGATCCGGACCAACATTGAGGAAGATAATGAAGCTACAATGGCTCGATTTTGTGTGGTTTGAATAGATAAATCCAAGATCAAGTGGAGCTTCATCACTATATTGATTTGGATGAGATGGTGCAGACGACCATGAAAAAAAAAAGAGATGAAAAAAAAATTGAGCGAAAAGAGGCTGAAAAAAAGATATATATGGTCCAAAAGAGTGAGTTGAGAGATGTTATGAATTCTCATGTTCACTTGTGTTGATGTTATATAAGAAGTTACTCCTTAACACAAGTGATATAGCCGGATATCTTCCGAGCAATGTTATTTCTCTCTTGCAGGAATTCGATGATTTATTTCCGGAGGAGCTACCTCAAGGACTACCACCTTTGAGGGGGATTGAGCACCAAACTGACTTGGTACCCGGGAGTGCATTGCCAAATTTTCCAACTTATAGGAGCAATTCGGAGGAAACTAAGGAGTTGCAACGACAGGTAAGTGAACTTCTAGATAAAGGTTTTGTGCATGAGTCGATGTCACCATGTGTTGTACCTGTGTTGTTAGTACCTAAGAAAGATGGTTCTTGGCGTATGTGTGTTGATTGTAGGGCTATAAATAACATTACCATCAAGTATATGCATCATATTCCTAGACTAGATGATATGTTAGATGAACTGCATGGTGCTAGCATATTTAGCAAAATTGATCTTAAGAGTGGTTATCATCAGATTAGGATGAGAGAGGAATATGAGTGGAAAACTGCGTTTAAAACAAAATATGGGTTGTATGAATGGATGGTTATGCCTTTTGGTTTGACTAATGCACCTAGTACTTTTATGCGTCTCATGAATCATGTTTTGCGTGCATATATTGGAAAGTTTGTGGTTGTCTATTTTGATGATATCTTGGTGTATAGCAAGAACTTGGATGACCATGTGGAACAATTAAGGGTTGTACTAGTCACATTACGTGCTAAACATTTATATGCTAACCTGAAGAAATGTGTATTTTGTACAAGAGAGCTTGTATTTCTTGGTTTTTTTGTGAGTGCACAAGGTGTGAAAGTTGATGAAAAAAAGGTAAGTGCCATTCGGGATTGGCAGACGCCTACGACGATTGGTCAAATTCAAAGTTTTCATGGACTTGCGAGTTTTTACAGGAGGTTTGTGAAGGAATTTAGTACATTGGCGGAGCCTATGACTGCGGTTATCAAGAAGAATGTTCTATTTCATTGGGGCAAGGAGCAAGAAAAGTCCTTTAATATTATCAAGCAAAAATTAATTAATGCGCCTTTACTTGTATTGCCTAATTTTTCTAATACTTTTGAGATTGAATGTGATGCGCCAGGTGTAGGGATAGGAGGGGTCTTAATGCAAGGAGGAAGGCTAGTTGCATATTTTAGTGAGAAGCTTAGTGGGGCGTCTTTGAATTATCTTACATACGACAAGGAATTTTATGTCTTGGTTAGAGTGCTTGAAAAGTGGCAGCATTACTTGAGGCCAAAGGAGTTTGTAATTCATACGGATCATGAATTCTTGAAGCATCTTAAAGGACAACAATTGAACAAGAGACATGCCAAATGGGTTGCGTTCGTGGAGACTTTTCCTTATGTAATTAAGTACAAGCAAGGTAAGGAAAATGTAGTGGCGGATGCTTTGTCACGAAGGTACGTGCTTTTAACTGCTTTAGATTCTAATTTTTTGGGATTTGAGCATGTGAAAGAGTTGTATGCGGGTGATGTTGATTTTGGTGAGATTTATACGTCGTGTATGCGTGGTCCAAGGGATAAGTTTTACATGCATTGTAAGGCCCGGGATTAATTAGAAATTAATCCGAATTTATTTAATTTTAATCCGAGTATATTTAATTTGAGAATATTTAGAGTTTTGATTTAAATTCTAATATTCTTAAATTATTTAGGATTGAAATTGAATTAAAATAAGGGCCGAGGACCAAATTGCAATTATTGAAGAATCTAGGGACTAAATTGCAATTTCTATTGAAAGTTATCAGATTTGTTTTGTTGATTCAGCATGTACACGTGCATGATATTGAGAATTCAGATGTTTTTGAAGCAGAACCCGTCTTTCTTCCTCTTTTCTTTAGAAAGTTTGATTTTCGAATTGCCATAACTTTTGTTCCGGTTGTCCGATTTCGATTCCGAAAAGTGTTCTGGAATCCTTAAGACGAGGGCTTTGATCTCGTGTAAGTTTTATGTTATGTTTTATGGATTTCGAAATTGATATGTGGCAAAGATCAGATTCTGAAATTTTGGAATTGTGCTTGGTGTTCTATCGTTTGAATATGCAACACCGGAATTGATGAGCTTATGTTATTGTGTCCAAATATGATCTCCAGCTTATGATTGTAGATTATAGCTATTTCAATGAAGATTTGAATGAGTTATATCAGCTGGTTTGTGAAATATATCTATAAGTTTGAATGATATTGAAAAGAGAAATGATTTCGAAGTCGGGATTATGTCGGTTACCGATTTGGAATCGCTACGTCGTTTAATCGAGTTTTGGAACTGTTTTGATAGCCGAATTCTGAGTTGAAGTTGTTATTGAGATGTTATCAATGTTATAGTATTTTTATTGTTCAGTTTCAGTCAAATTTGGAAGGCCAACAACATGAGACACCGACTTTGAACGAACGAAAAAAGAGTTGAGGTTTGAAATGCGATTGATTGATGAATTCTTGATGGTTTTGACTCGTTTCTAAAATTATAGATTGGTATGAAGTTTGATATATGTATTTTGATTATATCTCGTAGATTTGAAGAGTTCAGAACCGAGATAAACGAAGGTATAATGACGACATCGCGAAGTAGGGACTTTGAAACTCAAGAACGATTATCTTTGAGTTGGCTCGCAAAAATCACATACTTGTTTATGTTTTGAATTAATTGTGGTGTTGTTGATCCATCTCAGGTAGTGGATCTTTATATTTGAGTTGATATGATGTTATATTGAATTGATTCTATGCCAAGGTTGTTGTTAACCTTATTTGCGAGTTGGTTACGAACTCGTTAGATGGATATCCATGTCAAGATCATTTATGAATCTTGATGGCTTCGAAGTTATGTGAATCAATTAGTATTTAAAGCGTTTGAGTACTCTATTTGTTGAGTCGAGTTTGAAATAGAGTTAATATGATTTATTTAACGCTTTCGATATGTTGGTTATACTGAGAATTATATCTCACCGGAGTTTATCCGGCTGTTGTCTTGTTTTGTATGTGTGCATGACAACAGAGAGGGCAGGAGCTGATCATCGACGTCATTGACAGCTGGGAGAGAGTCTAGCACGTGAGGGCTCGGGTTGTAGATGAGGTCTTGAACTTTAGAAGCATGAAACTTTGGTTTAGTTGGTTTTGGAATACATGTATCAAACTTGAGATAGTTTGTGTCGTTGTCGTTTATCGTTTCTTTAGTGACTTGTACGATGTAATAAATACATGTATAGATGCTTGAGACCTTGTTTATATTAATATGCATGATTTGGATCTTTTATATCATGTTTTAGACTTGAGTTTGATGAATTGGAAGGAGTTGAAGGGATCCAATTTGCGGACAAAGAACAGGGCAATTTTCTGCTCAAGGAGGCACCCCCGCGATAATTTTTGACGGCTCGCGTGCAGCCTGGAGATTAGCCTACTGTTTTGGAAAAAAATAGGGGCGCCCCCGCGGTAGTTTTTGGCGGCGGGGGCGCACCCCTTTTTGAAAAAAAAAAAAAAAAAAATTTTTTTTAGATCCTTTTTTTCCTTATTAGTTTAATGATGCTTATTCATTAAATGCCCTTAATATTTGAGATTAGCAACCCGAGGCCCCACAACAGGTGGTATCAGAGCATTAAGTTTCTCGGACTAAGAATAGATGAGCGGGGTAGATCGAGTCTTTTACTCTGATTTAAGTATTCTTGAAGCATGTTTATTATCTGACGTGATTTACAGCTTTAAGAATTGCATGCTATCCGTTATCTGATATTATTGGAAGCATGCAATAATACGACTGAATCAGATTCGATCTTTTGAGAAGGCATTGAGGAACTGAAACAGAAATGTGTTATGATATGATGAACTGTACACTAATCTGTTTGATTATCAGATATGCCTCCCCGACCAGCACCGAGAGTTAGGCAGACATTGGATACGAATCAGCCTGAACAGACAAATGCTGCACAGGTCCCAGTGATAGTGTCTGAACATGGACAGGGTAGTACGTCTACTGATGAGTTCAGTGATGCTAATCTGATGGAGAAACTTTTGAAACGATTCCAGTCATTCAAACCACCGAAGTTGCAAGGAACAGAGAATGCTATAGAGTGTGAGAACTGGCTGGAAGATATTGAGCAGTTATTTGAGTCCATTGATTAAACAGATGATCGTCGTGTGAGACTGATAATTCATCAACTGCATGGCCTTGCCAAGAGTTGGTGGATAGCGACGAAGAGAGCACTGGAAAACCAAGGTACTGTTATTACCTGGTCTGTATTTCGAACTGCTTTCTATCAGCGTTTCTTTCCTATGTCTTATCGCAAGGACAAAGGAGCAGAATTTGCAAGTTTGCAACAGGGACAGTTGAATATTGAAGAATATGTCGCTAAATTCACTAGCCTGTTGAAGTTTGCACCACATATCGCTGTTAGTGACGAAGCTCAAGCCGATCAATTTATCAATGGCTTGAATCCTGATGTGTTTACACTGGTGAATTCGGGAAGACCGAATACCTTTGCTGATGCTCTTAATCGAGCAAAGGGTGCAGAAGCAGGGATACTAAAATAACGAGGAGCACAGTTTGTGCCACAGCCAGTGAGACAACCACAAGAACAGCCACAGATTCCACAGCCACCTCGATTTGAAGCTGGAGGTAGCAGCAGTGGAAAGAAAAATTTCTTCAAGGGTAAGAGCAAACAGTTCAAGAGATCAGGTGGTGGTAGCTCTTCTAGTTCTAGTGGATCCCGACAGTCTAGAGCTGGACAGAAGTCTGATGTATATTGCACCAAATGTGGAGGTCTCCATACTGATGAACAATGCCGAGGTGTGTTTGGAAGCTGCCACATTTGCAACAAGATGGGACACTTTGCAAGAGTGTGTCCACAACGAGGATCTGAAGGTGCACAGGGTGCAGGAGCATCGAGACCGGTGGGTCAATCTACATCTTTAGTTCACTCTTTTCAATCACAACCTGCCGCACCGAGTAGAGGAGGAGGTCAGACGGTGAATCAACCTCCAAGGCAAAAAGCAAGGGTGTTTGCATTGACTGAGGAGCAAGCACAAGCGGCACCAGATGATGTGATTGCAGGTAACTGTTCTCTTTATGGTTATCCTGTTTATGTCTTATTTGATACTGGTGCGTCGCATACTTTTATGTCTGAGCAGTTTGTTGCATTGCATTCATTACCTGTTGAGCCCTTAGCTACTGTTGTATCTATTTCATCACCTCTGGGTCGAGGTATTGTATCAGTGAAGTCTATACGAAATTGTATATTACAGTGTGAGGGGCATGAGATTGAGCTAGATTGTATTGTACTCGGTTTGTCTGATTTTGATTGCATAATCGGTATTGATATGCTAACCAAGTACAGAGCTACAGTAGACTGTTTTCAGAAGATTGTGAAGTTCAGACCTGATATGACTGATGAATGGAAATTTTATGGTAAGGGATCACGAGCTAGAATTCCTTTGATATCTGTTCTTTCTATGACTGACTTGTTACAGAAAGGGGCAGAAGGATTTCTTATTTATGCAGTCGATATACTGAAGACTAGTCCGAAATTGACTGATATACCGGTGGTGAGCGAGTTTGCAGATGTATTCCCTGATGAGATTCCAGGATTGCCACCATACAGAGAGGTAGATTTCAGTATTAAATTGATGCTAGGTACACAACCGATATCAAAAACACCGTACCGAATGGCACCGATTGAATTGAAAGAATTGAAAGACCAACTTGAAGATTTGTTGGCCAAGGGTTATATCAGACCGAGCGTCTCTCCTTGGGGTGCTCCGGTATTGTTTGCTAGAAATAAGGACGGATCGATGAGACTATGTATTGACTACCGGCAATTGAACAAAGCAACGGTAAAGAATCGCTATCCTTTACCTCATATCGATGATTTATTTGATCAATTGCAGGGATCGTCAGTATATTCGAAGATTGATTTGCGATCCGGATATCATCAACTGAGGGTTAGAGACGAAGATATTCCTAAGACTGCATTTAGAACCAGGTATGGCCATTATGAATTCATAGTCATGCCTTTTGGTCTAACGAATGCACCAGCAGTTTTTATGGGATTGATGAATAGGGTATTTCAAAGATATCTAGATGATTTCGTGATCATATTTATCGATGATATCTTGATTTATTCTAAGAATATGTGTGAACATGCTGATCATCTCCGAATTGTATTGAGAACGTTACGGGAAGAAAAATTATATGCCAAGTTATCCAAATGTGAGTTTTGGTTGCAGCGAGTCGTGTTTCTTGGCCATATAATTTCAGGAGATGGTATATCAGTGGATCCAAGCAAAGTAGAAGCTGTGATCAGTTGGCAAAGACCAACGTCTGTGCCAGAAATTCGAAGTTTTATGGGCTTAGCTGGTTATTATCGTCGATTCATTCGAGATTTTTCATCTATAGCGAAGCCTATTACACAGCTTACACAGAAGAATGCACCATTTGTTTGGTCTGAGGCATGTGAAAGGAGTTTTGTTGAACTGAAAAAGAGATTGACTACTGCACCTGTGTTGAAAATCCCTAAAGGTACTGGTGATTTTATTGTTTATTGTGATGCTTCTCACCAGGGTTTGAGATGTATTTTAATGCAGAAAGGACATGTTGTTGCTTATGCTTCTCGACAACTGAAATCACATGAGGTTAGGTATCCGATTCATGATCTTGAATTGGCTGCTATTGTTTTTGCATTGAAGATCTGGAGACATTATTTATACGGCGAGAAGTTTGAAATCTTTTCTGATCATAAAAGTCTGAAGTATCTATTCTCACAATCTGAATTGAACATCAGACAACGACGATGGCTTGATTTATTGAAGGATTTTGATTATGAAATCAAATATTATCCGGGAAAATCTAACGCAGCAGCAGATGCCCTGAGTAGAAAAGTATGTGCTCTATCTTTATCTACTATAGGTGTATCTAATTTGATTGAGAATTGTTGTGTTTTTGGATATGTATTTGAGACAGATAGAAGGCCTATGAGAGTTTATGCAATCAGTGCTGAGCCAGAGTTGTTGATTCGTATCAAAGAAGCACAGAAAGCTGATCAGAATGTACAGAAATCGATTGAAATGATCAGATCAGGACATCAGTCTAAGTACAAGCTTAGTGACGATGATATCTTTTATGTGAATAACCGAATAGTTGTTCCCAATATTGCAGACTTGAGACAGGATATTCTAAAAGAAGCCCATTGTAGTCGCTTTAGTGTTCACCCTGGAGGCAGAAAGATGTACAACGACTTGAAGAGTCAGTACTGGTGGAAACAAATGAAGTCTGATGTGACTGAATTTGTATCCAAATGTTTGAATTGCCAACAGGTGAAGGCTGAAAGAAAGAAACCGGGTGGCTTATTACAGAGTTTATCAATTCCTGAATGGAAATGTGATCACATTTCCATGGACTTTGTAACGAAGTTGCCACGATCATCTCGAGGATGCGATGCTGTTTGGGTGATCATTGACAGATTGACGAAATCTGCGTGCTTTATTCCTTATCGAATGACTTATCGTCATGATCAAATGGTGGATCTTTATATTCGAGAAGTGGTAAGACTTCATGGTGTGCCAAAGTCGATTGTATCTGACCGAGATCCGAGGTTTACTTGCACTTTTGGCATAGCCTACAGGAAGCTCTAGGTACGCGTTTACATTTGAGTACTACTTACCATCCTCAAACCGACGGTCAATCTGAACGAACTATTCAGACTTGAGGATATGCTTAGAGCTGTAGTACTTGATTTTGGTGTTACATGGCAAAATTCTATACCACTCGTGGAATTTTCTTATAACAACAGTTATCAGACGAGTATAGAGATGACACCATTCGAAGCGTTATATGGAAAGAAGTGTCGATCACCTTTGTATTGGGATGATGTTTCTGAGGTACCTGAGTTAGGGCCAGATATGATCAGACAGATGATTGAAAAGGTGAAACTGATACAGCAGAGAATGAGAACAGCACAGCACAGACAGACCAGATATGCGAATGTACGACGATGGCCGTTATCTTTTGATCATGGAGATAGAGTGTTTCTGAAGATTTCACCCTTCAGAGGCACCGTTCTATTTGGTAAACGAGGGAAATTATCTCCGAGGTATATTGGGCCGTATGAGATTCTCGAGAAGATAGGCAATCTATCTTATCGACTCGCTCTTCCTATGTCTTTATCTGGAATACATGATGTCTTTCATGTATCGATGTTGAGGAAGTACATATCTGATGCATCTCATGTGATTCACTCTGATGAAGCTAAATTGGATGACACTCTTAGTTATTTCGAGCAACCTATTCAGATTCTTGATAGAAAGACGAAGCAACTCCGAACAAAGACCATTCCATTGGTGAAGATTCAATGGAGTAGACACGGAGTTGAAGAAGCGACTTGGGAAGTCGAAGAAGATATGAAGCAACGATTTCCTTATCTATTTCACTGATGTGAGTTCTTATTCAGTTTTCAGTTATTTTTATTCTTATGAGCATGCGGAATGCATATCTATACTGTTTATGAATTCGAGGACGAACTCATGTCTTAGTGGGAAAGAAATGTAAGGCCCGGTATTAATTAAAAATTAATTCGAATTTATTTAATTTTAATCCGAGTATATTTAATTTGGGAATATTTAGAGTTTTGATTTAAATTCTAATATTCTTAAATTATTTAGGATTGAAATTGAATTAAAATAAGGGCCGATGACCAAATTGCAATTATTGAAGAATCTAGGGACTAAATTGCAATTTCTATTGAAAGTTATCAGATTTGTTTTGTTGATTCAGCATGTACATGTGCATGATATTGAGAATTCAGAAGTTTTTGAAGCAGAGCCCGTCTTTCTTCCTCTTTTCTTTAGAAAGTTTGATTTTCGAATTGCCATAACTTTTGTTCCGGTTGTCCGATTTCGATTCCGAAAAGTGTTCTGGAATCCTTACGACGAGGGCTTCGATCTCGTGTAAGTTTTATGTTATGTTTTATGGATTTCGAAATTGATATGTGGCAAAGATCAGATTCTGAAATTTTGGAATTGTGCTTGGTGTTCTATCGTTTGAATATGCAACACCGGAATTGATGAGCTTATGTTATTGTGTCCAAATATGATCTCCAGCTTATGATTGTAGATTATAGCTATTTCAATGAAGATTTGAATGAGTTATATCAGCTGGTTTGTGAAATATATCTATAAGTTTGAATGATATTGAAAAGAGAAATGATTTCGAAGTCGGGATTACGTCGGTTATCGATTTGGAATCGCTACGTCGTTGAATCAAGTTTTGGAACTGTTTTGATAGCCGAATTCTGAGTTGAAGTTGTTATTGAGATGTTATCAATGTTATAGTATTTTTATTGTTCAGTTTCAGTCAAGTTTGGAAGGCCAACAACACGAGACGCCGACTTTGAACGAACGAAGAAAGAGTTGAGGTTTGAAATGCGATTGATTGATGAATTCTTGATGGTTTTGACTCGTTTCTAAAATGATAGATTGGTATGAAGTTTGATATATGTATTTTGATTATATCTCGCAGATTTGAAGAGTTCAGAACCGAGATAAACGAAGGTATAATGACGACATCGCGAAGTAGGGACTTTGAAACTCAAAAACGATTATCTTTGAGTTGGCCCGCAAAAATCACATACTTGTTTATGTTTTGAATTAATTGTGGTGTTGTTGATCCATCTCAGGTAGTGGATCTTTATATTCGAGTTGATATGATGTTATATTGAATTGATTCTATGCCAAGGTTGCTGTTAACCTTATTTGCGAGTCGGTTACGAACTCGTTAGATGGATATCCATGTCAAGATCATTTATGAATCTTGATGGCTTCGAAGTTATGTGAATCAATTCGTATTTAAAGCATTTGAGTACTCTATTTGTTGAGTTGAGTTTGAAATAGAGTTAATATGATTTATTTAACGCTTTCGATATGTTGGTTATACTGAGAATTATATCTCACCGGAGTTTATCCGGCTGTTGTCTTGTTTTGTATGTGTGCATGACAACAGAGAGGGCAGGAGCTGATCATCGACGTCATTGACAGCTGGGAGAGAGTCTAGCACGTGAGGGCTCGGGTTGTAGATGAGGTCTTGAACTTTAGAAGCATGAAACTTTGGTTTAGTTGGTTTTGGAATACATGTATCAAACTTGAGATAGTTTGTGTCGTTGTCGTTTATCGTTTCTTTAGTGACTTTTACGATGTAATAAATACATGTATAGATGCTTGAGACCTTGTTTATATTAATATGCATGATTTGGATCTTTTATATCATGTTTTAGACTTGAGTTTGATGAATTGGAAGGAGTTGAAGGGATCCAATTTGCGGACAAAGAACAGGGCAATTTTCTGCTCAAGGAGGCACCTCCGCGGTAATTTTTGACGGCTCGCGTGCAGCCTGGAGATTAGCCTACTGTTTTGGAAAAAAACAGGGGCGCCCCGCGGTAGTTTTTGGCGGCGGGGGCGCACCCCTTTTTGAAAAAAAAAAAAAAATTTTTTTTAGATCCTTTCTTTCCTTATTAGTTTAATGATGCTTATTCATTAAATGCCCTTAAGATTTGAGATTAGCAACCCGAGGCCCCACATGCATGATGGTTACTTGTTTAAAGAAAATAAGTTATGCATTCCTAAGTCTTCAATTAGAGAATTACTTGTTAGGAAATCTCATAGTGGTGATTTAATTGGGCATTTTGGTATGGCTTAAAAAATCAAATTTTGCATTAACATTTTTATTGGCCACATATGAAGCATGATGTTGAGAGAATGTGTGAGCGGTGTGTGACTTGTAGGAAGACGAAGTCTAGATCACAACCACAAGAGTTATATACTCCACTTCCAGTACCTAATGAACCATGGGTAGACATTTCTATGGATTTTTTTCTTGGGTTATCGAGGTCTAAAAAGAGGAGGGATTCTATGTTGTGGTTGATAGGTTTTCAAAAATGGCACATTTTATTGCTTGTAAAAAATCATATGATTCTTCGCATTTAATGAGATTGTGAGATTGCATGACATGCCTAGAAGTATTGTTTCTGATAGGGATACTCGATTTTTAAGTTACTTTTGGAAAATATTGTGGTGTAAACTTGAAAGTAAGTTGTTGTTTTCTACTAGTTGTGATCCAAAAGTGATGGACAAACTGAGGTAGTCAATAGAACTTTGGGGACATTGTTGCGCTCTATTATTAAAAAGAACTTGAAAAATTGGGAGGAGTGTTTGTCATTTATTGAATTTGCTTATAATCATTGTGTACATTCTACTACGAATTATTCACCTTTTGAAGTTGTGTTTGGCTTTAACCCATTGACTTCATTGGATTTGATGTCATTACCTATGAGTGAAAGAGTTAATCTGGATGGGAAGAAGAAAACTGAATTTGTGCGGAGCTTGCATGAGAAAGTACGTGAGAATATCGAGAAGAAGAATTTGCAGTATACTAAGCAAGCGAATAAAGGAAGAAAGAAGGTTGAATTTGAACCCGGTTATTGGGTTTGGTTGCATCTAAGAAAAGAGCATTTTCCGGAGAAGAGGCGTTCAAAGTTGTTACCTCGAGGAGATGGTCCTTTTCAATTCTTGGAGCGAATCAACGACAATGCCTACAAATTAGATTTGTCAGGTGAGTATAATGTGAGTACTACATTTAATGTTTCTGACTTATCTTTGTTTGATGTAGGAGATGAACGAGATTTGAGGACAAATCATTTTCAAGAAGGGAAGGATGATGCAATCATGGATAGCTCGCATGTGGATCAAGTGGCAAGGAGTGTTCGAGATCCATTGGAGTTGCCATGTGGACCAATAACGAGGACTCGAGCTAACAAATTCAAGAAGACACTTCAAATATTGATGATTAATTATCAAGATGAAGTTGGAGCACTTGAAGATCAATTTGGGAGTTGTCTATGCATCCTTGTGTTAGAGGTTGAAAAGAGTGAAGAAAATAAACTTGGGACAGAAGGATTCTCACCCGAGTGCATTATTCTTCTGCTTGAGCGAGCCCCTTAAATGTTTCGGGCAGAGGATTTCTCGCTTGAGCGCGGGTATTGTCCGCTCGAGCGAGCTCAAAGGAACGTGCGGGTCAGAGTGTTTCTCGCTCGAGCGTGGATTCCTTCCGCTCGAGCGAGTTGTGTTTTTCGAGAAAAACACACACTTTGGCATGTTGTGTGTGTGCGTGGGTTTTTGATAACTTTGGCCTATTTTGAGTATTTTAAGCCTACTAAGAAACTTTCTAGATTATATCTTTTGATATCTCGGATATTATTTTGCGTTATCTTTTATTTTCATTAATAATAATTCAGATTCAGTTTATACACAAATTATTGAAATTCTCTCTAGAATTTTATTCAAAGCTCTGCTTTGGCTTTTCAAATCAAACTTTTCACAGTTTAATTACTTGGAAACGTTTGTCAATTGATTTCTCACTTAAGTTTGTCAAATACAAGTTATCTGAAGGTTTTCTATGGTTTAGATTGTCGTGATTTCTGTTGTTAATCGTCCCGTCGATTAAAGGTGGAAATCCAAAATTCTATCAATTTTACTTGTTTCAAAGATTGGGAAAAACTCTTTGGATCTTTTGATTATTGGTTATAGGGTGCGATTTAATTTATTGGCCCATTGGAGCGTCCGATCGCTGCATTCAAGCCACGCGTCCGGCCAGGACGGTCACTCCATCGGAGCTTCTGATGTCCAATCCATGATGTAATTGATTACGTCATCTCGATGACATCATCCTGTACACATTTCCATGCACGTTCGGAGCATCCGATCATTGCCACCCTCCAAACTCAAATGGAGCATCCGATCCCTCCGAAGACTCGGGACCCTCCGGGTTATTTTCGAGTGTTCTGGATCCATTTTAGAACTCCGTAGACTCATTTGGAAATCCTTTAATCATGTTTTACTTAATCTAAACATGACCACATGATTAATTATCCATTAATCATTATTTTTGGATACGGGTCACTATATTCTCTCCCCCCCCCTCCTTTAAAATATTTCGTCCTCGAAATCTAGGGTAATCTGAGAATGTAACATAAATCCAACTCATTATCTACATTTTAGATTTGATTCAAAACATGTGATCGAATAACTTGTTGGATAACGCGGCGTTCAGATCAATTAGGATTGATACCCGGTGCAGCGGAAGTTTAAAATTTTGTATGGAACGATTCCATAATGGGTATCAACCTTACGATTAAATTGTGTGTGTAAAAATTAAATAACGATTATAAAATTTTTACCTTTAATCTCGAATCGAGATTCTGGACACCAACAGATTTCTCTGCTCTTGTTGTATATCCCTGGAACTGATGGACGAACTGTTCTTCAATCAGGTCCACTGTAACGCCCCGTTTTTATCTTAATTGAATTTATTTGAGTTAATCAGAGATTACAGAGTTCTCGAGCCGGTTTGATTTTGATCAGGGTCCTTTTTGCAAAAATTGGATTTTTCAGGGACTAAAACGCAATTATCGGTTTTTATAGATATTTATAAGGATTTTGGACCCACTCTCTTCTCCATCATCTTCCTCTTCACGCCTCCCTCCTCCATTGTTGAAGAAATCGATTCTTCAAGCTTCCAGATTTCATCCCGAGCTCGATCCGGCCGTTGGAATTTATTTCTGAAGGCAGATTATCGATCACTGCAGTGAGAGCTCTGTTATATTGTAAGTTCTTCTACGATCGGATACATTCTAGTTTTTGGATGTTGTTAGAATCGTTCGAGATTCGAGTATGTTGTTCTAGACAGAGTTCTGATCGTTTATTATCTGTCAGTTTTGAAATAGAGCGACGTTCGGATTTGTTATGATTTTTGGAAGCCATTTTCGAAAATCTTGGTTTTGAGATTTGTTGGGTTTGTCTTGTTGTTGTTGTATTAGCATTGAATTGAGTTGTTATCAGTATTGAACTGCTGTCTGCGTTGCCGGTTTGTTCAGTTATAGCCGTTATGCCGTCGGTTTGAGTTTTTGGAGATTTTGAACCGTTTTTGAGTTTGAACTTGGCTTGTAAGTTGATCGTGGTTATTGATCAATCATCTCTTGTATCTAAACAGATTCGTTTGGAGTTGTCAAGCCCAGAGTTAGCAGCTGTTTGATCGTTTCAGAGAATTGGACGAAGAACGGTATAAAGAGTTTTCCTTGAACCGTTGCCTTGTTGTTGTTAGATTGTGTAGTTGTTTATACAATCTCTTTTGTAGCTTATCCAGAGTTGGAACTACTGCATTGAAAGGTAAAAGCAGTCATCGTAGCGGGATAGCATACTCGGGACTGTGGTTCTCGAGTTTTCCCTTTTGAAATCTCATACTTGCATCTACACTTGTACTAGCATGAGGAACTTGTGTATTGTTTGATTGTATTGGTTTTTGTTAAAAGGATTATGTTTTATGTTTCTGTTATGCATTCATCTTGAGCCAATCTTGTTTCATCGGGCAGAACCGCCCTTTTTGTTTAGACGTTTGGGAACTATGATTGAGTGGCCCAGGTCGTAGTCGTTTCGTCTGGTGCTAGCATACTCATTATATTTGCTCAAAGTCTAGAGGAGTGAGATACAAGGCACCACCTCGATTGGGAGAGTCGGTGAGTTGTTACATGATCTTATCCTCGGGATCCCAAAGGCACAACAGCAATCCCTCGTTATCAGATTTGATATCCCTGTTTAAAGACATGCATTTCATTACGATGTTATTGATTTTGTTATTGTATTGAAAGCATGTTTGTTACTTGTATTACTTGTTATGTTGCTTTTACTGGGAATGTCGTTCTCACCGGTTATCCGGCTGTTGCTTTGTTTTGTATGTGTACTTGGCAACAGGTGGGGCAGGAACAAGTCAGAAGAGGCATGGTTAGCTTCGAGGGCAAGTAGTAGAAGTGAGACTCGGTTTAGAAGTCGAATTAGCATGTTTATCTAGTTTAAAATTGAAGCATGTTAGAACTCGAACTTGATATGTTTTGTTATTCGAATTAGTTTGTATTCGGATTGTAATCTAAAATCGAAGTATGTTGTTGTTGTATCGTTTTAGACTTCTGGTTGTTTTTAGGCCTTCTGAAAGCATGACTTGTTATGGAATGTTTCCCTACACCCTGTTATTGCATATGTATTTGAAGGCATGTCGGACCAAGCGCGGAATCCTTTCTTTATTTTCTGCAGCCTGAGCATTTTCTGCCCAGGCCTTCCGCGCGCGGGCGAGGCGTTCCTCGCGCGCGCGCGAGGCCTCCGTTGGGCCTCTGAATTGTTTGCCCGCGCGCGCGCGAGCTTGGTACCTCGCGCGGGCGCGAGCCTTTGGTTGGTCTCGGTTGTTGAAGCCCACGCACGCGCGAGCTTGGTTCCTCGCGCGGGCGCGCGGCTTTTAAAAAAAAAAAAAAAAAAACTTTGAATTGTTTTACTCTTGGATTCTTGTTCGCTTACTTGTTGTTTAATCCGAGATTAGTGGTTTAGAATTGAGGTCTCACATTAAGTGGTATTAGAGCGTTAAGATTCTTGGTCGAACTAGAGTGAGCGGGGTAGATCGAGTCTGTGTGCAATGACTCCTCGCATGTGTTTGAATTATTTAATTGTGTACTTAATTCCATGCGAGCATGCTTTATTGTTTGAGCATTATTTGAATTACATGGTTGTGTGATTTAAATTAATAAAGCATGATCTACTTGAGATATAACTGTTTCTGTTCTCGACTGGTATTCGGTATTCCAAGCGGTTGTAAGGGCACTGATGGTAGCGATTGAGATATCTCGTGTGCTAACCTTTGATAATCAAATGGGTCCTCGTCGAGTGATAAACAGAAACACACCACCAGTTATCCCTGCGACTGAGCAAGCTAGCACTGAGGTTGATCAGTTGGATGCTTCAGCGACTCCTATGGAAACCTTGCTGAAGAGGTTTCAGTCGTTCAATCCGCCATTGTTGATGGGTTCAGAAAATCCAGTTGACTGTGAGAGTTGGTTGGATGATATGGATCAGTTGTTTGATTCCATTGACTACACAGATGACCGCCGAATCAGGTTAGTAATTCATCAGCTGCGTGGTGGTGCTAAGAGCTGGTGGATCATGACAAAGAAAGCAATTGAGAGTAGAGGTACAGAGGTTACTTGGACTCTTTTTAAATCTGAGTTTTATAAGCGGTTTTTCCCTATCTCGTATCGTAAGGATAAGGGAGCAGAGTTTGCAAATCTGAGGCAAGGGAATCTGAACATTGAAGAGTACGTGGCTAAGTTCGATAGTCTGTTGCGTTTTGCACCGCTAATTGCCGAAGATGAAGAAGCTAAGGCAGATCAGTTCATCAACGGGTTGAACCCCGATGTCTTCACGTTGGTTAACACCAACAGGCCTAGCAACTTTGCGGATGCCATGAATTACGCAAAGGGAGCAGAAGCAGGCTTGTGGAGGCAAAGAGGTAATCAGGGGGCACCTCAGCAGCAGAGGCAGTATCAGAACCAACCATCTCAGTACCAGAATCAGCCACCTCAACATCAGAACCAGCAGCAGAGGTATGAAGGTGGAAACAGTGGGGGAAACAGAAAGGATCAGTACAAGGCAAGAGGTAAACAGTTCAAGAGACAGGGGAACAGTTCGTCCAGTTCCAGTGGTTCGAAGCAATTCGGTTCAGGACCGAGTTCTGGGTCATCATCCTTGTACTGCAGCAAGTGTGGAGGAAGACACTCACCGGATCAGTGTGTGGGAGTCTTCGGCAATTGTAACACATGTCAGCAACCGGGACACTTCTCTAAAGTGTGCCCTCAACGTAATAGAGATAGAGCTCAGATTGGGAGTTCGTCTAGACCTGCAGCTGAGACGGAGAGGCAGTCGTCTGCAGTACACTCTTTCCAACCCCAGCAACAGCAGAACAGACAAGGAGGTAGCTCTAGTGCAAATCAGCCTCCGAGACAGCAAGCACGAGTCTTTGCATTGACAGAGGATCAGGCTCAGGCAGCACCTGACGATGTCATAGCAGGTAACTGTTCGATTTTCAGTCATTCTGCTCATGTCTTGATAGATACAGGTGCTTCCCATTCCATTATCTCTGAGAAATATGTGTTATTGCATGCTTTGCCAACTGAATTGTTGCCTACTGTAGTAGCTGTTACTTCACCTTTGGGTGGAGGAATTGTTTCTGTCCGACTAGTCAGGAACTGTGAACTTTGTTTTGAGGGAAATTTGTTAGAATTCGACTGTATTGTACTTGGGCTGTCAGATTTTGATTGTATTGTCGGGATAGATGCTTTAACCAAGTACAGGGCGACAATTGATTGTTTTCTGAAGGTTGTCAGGTTCAGACCTGAAATGGCAGACGAGTGGAAATTCTTTGGTAAGGGTTCTCGATCTAGAATTCCTTTGATTTCAGTGTTATCTATGACTCGTTTGTTACAGAGAGGTGCAGAAGGATTTTTGGTTTATGCGGTTGATGTACTGAAATCTAGCCCAGCTTTGGTTGACTTACCAGTGGTTAGAGATTTTGCTGATGTGTTTCCGGAAGATGTTCCTGGATTGCCACCCATTCGAGAAGTCGAATTCAGCATTGACTTAGTGTCAGGTACTCAACCTATTTCAAAAGCTCCTTATCGTATGGCACTTGTTGAATTGAGAGAGTTGAAGGAGCAGCTTGAGGATTTGATTGCCAATGGATACATCAGACCTAGTGTATCGCCTTGGGGTGCTCCTGTTCTATTCGTTCGGAAGAAGGATGGTTCTATGCGGCTCTGTATCGACTACCGCCAATTGAATCAGGCTACAGTTAAGAACAGATATCCTTTACCCCGAATAGATGACTTGTTTGATCAACTGCAGGGTTCTTCTGTCTACTCTAAGATTGATCTGAGGTCAGGCTACCATCAGCTGAGAGTGCGAGAGGAAGATGTTCCTAAGACCGCATTCAGAACGAGGTATGGTCACTTTGAGTTTATAGTCATGCCGTTCGGTTTGACTAACGCTCCAGCTGTTTTTATGGGTTTGATGAACCGTATCTTTCAGCGTTATTTAGATGAGTTCGTCATTATTTTCATTGATGATATTCTTATCTACTCGAAGAACCGTACTGACCATGCAGAGCACTTGAGAATCGTCTTGCAGATTTTGCGAGTTGAGCAGTTGTTTGCCAAGCTATCGAAATGCGAATTCTGGTTAGATCGAGTTGTCTTTCTCGGTCATATTATTTCTGAAGATGGGATTTCTGTCGATCCCAGCAAAATCGAAGCGGTTATGAATTGGCCTAGACCGACATCAGTACCTGAGATCCGAAGCTTCATGGGTTTAGCTGGTTATTACCGTCGTTTCATCGAGGGTTTCTCGTCTATTGCCAAGCCTATTACCCAGCTGACTCAGAAGAATGCGCCTTTTGTCTGGACTCCAGATTGTGAGGCTAGCTTTGTTGATCTAAAGAGGAGACTGACCAGTGCTCCAATTCTTACTATTCCGAAGGGTACTGGAGGGTTCACAGTCTATTGTGATGCTTCTAACCGAGGCTTGGGTTGTGTTCTTATGCAGCATAAGCATGTGGTGGCGTATGCATCAAGGCAGCTGAAACCGCATGAGACTCGTTATCCGGTCCATGATCTTGAACTAGCTGCGATCGTCTTTGCTCTGAAGATCTGGCGTCACTATCTTTATGGTGAGTCTTTCGAGATCTTTTCTGACCATAAGAGTCTTAAGTACTTGTTTTCTCAAGCAGAGCTGAATATGAGACAGAGGAGATGGTTAGATCTGTTGAAGGATTTCGACTGTGAAATCAAGTACTATCCGGGGAAGTCTAATGCAGTTGCAGATGCCTTGAGCCGAAAGCTTTGTTATTTATCTCTTTCTACTATGGGTGTTTTCCAGTTGATCGATGATTGTTGCACTTCTGGTTTAGAGTTTGAAACAGATAGGGAGACTATCAGAGTGTTTGCTATTCAAGCCGAGCCAGAGATGTTTGTTGCAATCAGAGAAGCACAGAAGTCTGAGCCGAGCATCCAGATTTCAGTAGAGAAAGTCAGATCGGGCCATCAGTCTGAATTCCAGGTTAGAGATGATGTTTTGTTCGTGAATAATCGTATTGTTGTGCCTGATATTTTGGAGTTGAGACAGCGTATTCTCCGAGAGGCTCATTGCAGTCGGTTTAGCGTTCATCCTGGAGGTCGTAAGATGTACAACGATCTGAAGAGTCAGTTCTGGTGGAAGAGAATGAAGGACGATGTTGCGAGATTTGTATCTCGGTGTTTGAATTGTCAGCAAGTGAAAGCAGAGCGGAAGCGACCAGGTGGTCTTTTGCACAGCCTATCTGTTCCTGAATGGAAATGGGATCACATTTCTATGGATTTTGTCACGAAGCTACCACGATCCGTTCGAGGATGCGATGCTATTTGGGTAGTGATCGACCGATTGACGAAGTCTGTGTGTTTTATTCCGTACAGGATGACGTATCGTCATGATCAGATGGCTGAGTTGTATGTTAGCAATGTTGTGAGATTGCATGGTGTGCCGAAGTCGATCGTTTCAGACAGAGATCCTAGATTCACTTCTCACTTCTGGCACAGTCTTCAGGGGGCACTTGGTACTCGATTTCATCTGAGTACAGCTTATCATCCTCAGACAGATGGACAGTCAGAGCGGACTATCCAGACGTTGGAGGATATGCTGCGAGCGGTAGTGCTAGACTTTGGCACTAGTTGGCAGGATTCTTTGCCTCTTGTCGAGTTTTCTTACAACAACAGCTTCCAAGCGAGTATCGGTATGGAGCCTTTTGAGGCTTTGTATGGTAGAAAGTGCCGATCTCCGTTGTTTTGGGATGAATTGTCCGAGTCACCAGATTTGGGACCGGAGATGCTTAGAGATATGGCAGATCAGGTTAAGATCATTCAGACCAGAATGAAGTCAGCTCAAGATAGACAGGCGAAGTATGCGAATGTCAGACGTCGACCTCTGAGTTTTGAGCAGGGAGACCGTGTATTCCTTAAGATTTCTCCGTTCAGAGGCACCGTCAGATTCGGTAAGAGAGGAAAGTTATCTCCGAGATTCATCGGTCCGTACGAAATTCTCGAGAAAATAGGCGATCTTGCCTATAGACTTGCACTTCCTCCGTCTTTATCTGGTATTCACGACGTTTTTCACGTCTCTATGCTGCGAAAGTATCAACCAGATATTTCTCATATCCTTCAGCCTGACGAAGCCGAGTTAGACGAGACCCTGAGCTATTTTGAGCGACCGATTCAGATCCTTGATCGGAAAGAAAGGCAACTCAGAACCAAGTTGATTCCATTGGTGAAAGTGCAGTGGAGCCGTCACGGCGTCGAGGAAGCGACTTGGGAGACAGAATCTGACATGAGACAGCGACTTCCGGAGTTATTCGGATGACGTGAGTTCTTCTTACTGTCTTTAGTTCTTTATTCTATCTTATGAGTTATGGTTCTTGTGGATTCGAGGACGAAATCTCTTCTTAGTGGGGGAGAATTGTAACGCCCCGTTTTTATCTTAATTGAATTTATTTGAGTTAATCAGAGATTACAGAGTTCTCGAGCCGGTTTGATTTTGATCAGGGTCCTTTTTGCAAAAATTGGATTTTTCAGGGACTAAAACGCAATTATCGGTTTTTATAGATATTTATAAGGATTTTGGACCCACTCTCTTCTCCATCATCTTCCTTTTCACGCCTCCCTCCTCCATTGTTGAAGAAATCGATTCTTCAAGCTTCCAGATTTCATCCCGAGCTCGATCCGGCCGTTGGAATTTATTTCTGAAGGCAGATTATCGATCACTGCAGTGAGAGCTCTGTTATATTGTAAGTTCTTCTACGATCGGATACATTCTAGTTTTTGGATGTTGTTAGAATCGTTCGAGATTCGAGTATGTTGTTCTAGACAGAGTTCTGATCGTTTATTATCTGTCAGTTTTGAAATAGAGCGACGTTCGGATTTGTTATGATTTTTGGAAGCCATTTTCGAAAATCTTGGTTTTGAGATTTGTTGGGTTTGTCTTGTTGTTGTTGTATTAGCATTGAATTGAGTTGTTATCAGTATTGAACTGCTGTCTGCGTTGCCGGTTTGTTCAGTTATAGCCGTTATGCCGTCGGTTTGAGTTTTTGGAGATTTTGAACCGTTTTTGAGTTTGAACTTGGCTTGTAAGTTGATCGTGGTTATTGATCAATCATCTCTTGTATCTGAACAGATTCGTTTGGAGTTGTCAAGCCCAGAGTTAGCAGCTGTTTGATCGTTTCAGAGAATTGGACGAAGAACGGTATAAAGAGTTTTCCTTGAACCGTTGCCTTGTTGTTGTTAGATTGTGTAGTTGTTTATACAATCTCTTTTGTAGCTTATCCAGAGTTGGAACTACTGCATTGAAAGGTAAAAGCAGTCATCGTAGCGGGATAGCATACTCGGGACTGTGGTTCTCGAGTTTTCCCTTTTGAAATCTCATACTTGCATCTACACTTGTACTAGCATGAGGAACTTGTGTATTGTTTGATTGTATTGGTTTTTGTTAAAAGGATTATGTTTTATGTTTCTGTTATGCATTCATCTTGAGCCAATCTTGTTTCATCGGGCAGAACCGCCCTTTTTGTTTAGACGTTTGGGAACTATGATTGAGTGGCCCAGGTCGTAGTCGTTTTGTCTGGTGCTAGCATACTCATTATAGTTGCTCAAAGTCTAGAGGAGTGAGATACAAAGCACCACCTCGATTGGGAGAGTCGGTGAGTTGTTACATGATCTTATCCTCGGGATCCCAAAGGCACAACAGCAATCCCTCGTTATCAGATTTGATATCCCTGTTTAAAGACATGCATTTCATTACGATGTTATTGATTTCGTTATTGTATTGAAAGCATGTTTGTTACTTGTATTACTTGTTATGTTGCTTTTACTGGGAATGTCGTTCTCACCGGTTATCCGGCTGTTGCTTTGTTTTGTATGTGTACTTGGCAACAGGTGGGGCAGGAACAAGTCAGAAGAGGCATGGTTAGCTTCGAGGGCAAGTAGTAGAAGTGAGACTCGGTTTAGAAGTCGAATTAGCATGTTTATCTAGTTTAAGATTGAAGCATGTTAGAACTCGAACTTGATATGTTTTGTTATTCGAATTAGTTTGTATTCGGATTGTAATCTAAAATCGAAGTATGTTGTTGTTGTATCGTTTTAGACTTCTGGTTGTTTTTAGGCCTTCTGAAAGCATGACTTGTTATGGAATGTTTCCCTACACCCTGTTATTGCATATGTATTTGAAGGCATGTCGGACCAAGCGCGGAATCCTTTCTTTATTTTCTGCAGCCTGAGCATTTTCTGCCCAGGCCTTCCGCGCGCGGGCGAGGCGTTCCTCGCGCTTGCGCGAGGCCTCCGTTGGGCCTCTGAATTGTTTGCCCGCGCGCGCGTGAGCTTGGTACCTCGCGCGGGCGCTAGCCTTTGGTTGGTCTCGGTTGTTGAAGCCCGCGCACGCGCGAGATTGGTTCCTCGCGCGGGCGCGCGGCGTTTAAAAAAAAAAAAAAAAAACTTTGAATTGTTTTACTCTTGGATTCTTGTTCGCTTACTTGTTGTTTAATCCGAGATTAGTGGTTTAGAATCGAGGTCTCACATCCACGAACGGATATTTAATCCCTCCGATAGATTGCACTAGAAAATCTATCAGAAGTTTCTGCGAAGAGATTAACGAATTTGATCCGTTAAACCAGACTGTAATTCAAAATCACAGGCTGGATTTTTCTCAAGCAGAGGGAGAGGGGGCGGCGGCCACAATCAATAAAATTAGGGTTTTCGAAAATTATTTTGTGACCTGTTGTGTGTAATTTCTGTACTGCAATAACTTATTTATAATGTAGGCCACTAACAGCTTAGGGCCCATTAGTCATAAGTTCAAGCCCGACAAGCAAAGCCCGCATGTTCAGAAATTAATATAAAATTCATCGTGACTCCGATTGATAAACCGATTTCACCAATGTGCACAGAAACCATTTCTGCACCTTTTAAAGTCAAGATAAATTTTTCTGAATCCGAATTCAGTGATTTCCAAAAATGGCCATCCCTATGTCATTTTAGGAAATCTTACTCCTCTACTCTTAAATAAGAAGTCCAACTTCTTCGTTCATTAAATTTAACTCTTTAAATTTAACTATCTCAACGGGGATTAAAAATCCATTACACTGTGTGACCCTCAATGGTTCAGGGATACAGCTAGCCGTGGGCTCACAACTCCTTGTGACTCGGAACAACAATTTCCGGCTTGCCCATCGAATCATGGTATGAGCGCCTAGCAACATCGCCCCATGATTCCCTAGGTATCACTGATAGTGCCTACAAGAACCAGTAGATTTTTGTTAGCGTACAGTACGGTCCCTTCATCCATATATCCCGATCGAATCAACAACCATTGGTATATCGAGAGTCGCTCGAGATTCGATAACTATGCAATACATCTTGAAGATCAAATAGTGACATCGCATGTGCTACTAAGAAATCATTTCTTAAATCACATCATGTACTCTGGCCAGAGATTCGTCACACTAATATCTCCTCAGATCGCATAGGATATCCACACTCGCAAGTATGTGGTGAATCCTTGACAACAAAGCATCGACTCCTATATGTGTTGTAACTGTACCCAATCCCGACACCTGATGACCCCAATAGAGTCGGTAAACGAGTCAAAGCACAGTACTAGCATATAGAGTCTCAATGATGTCTCAAGTAGTAAGGACTAATGGTGTACAACCAAAACCGCGGACTATATCCACTCGATAAGTGATAACCACTTGGAAAGTCCGGATAGGGTAGTTCGATCATTCATCATATGAATATCCATTTGCATGCTTTGAACATCTCTATGTTCCCTACCAATGAAACGTGGTACTCTGCATCGCAAATGCTAGTCTCAAGCTCGAGCGATCCTTATCCTTATTATCGGACGGCTCAATCGAATAGGAACAGTTTAGAATATACAGTGACTATAAGATGTGTTTCATGATAGACATCTCCATGTTCTACCACATCTTACATACACTATAGTATATTCAAGGTCTTTATCAAAACAACAATAGTATATCACAATATCACAATATGAAGAAAGACAAAGTCATTGCCATTAATAAAAGTGTAAATTATATTAAACAAAAGATTGTTTATACAAAGAGTCATCAAAGCCCTTAGCCACAAGTTGGCTTACCGGGCACCCACTCTTTCATAACTCTCGACAATTTAGACCTCGCTAAAATATGCATGGTCTAACCTTCACTGAGTCACATCACGACTTCTAAAGTCGGCTTAGAACTTCATTCTTGTTCTAACCTCACACGCATTGTCAATAATCCAAGCTCACTTTGAATTCTACCTTCAGAGAAATGCCTTATCATCTGAAATCCTACTGGAACTGTGAAAAAACCACTGACTACCGTCAGAATTTCACTGTTCATTGCAAATGGTACAATACCATCATCCGATAATTTCCTCACAATTTCCATGCACGAAAAGTGGATAGAAGAATCCTCATTCCTAGTCTCAAAATCAGTCTTACTCTAACATGAACTAGTCATGCATCCTTACTGATACTTAAACTTGATACCATGTACTCCACGAGTCGTCCTACGTACCGACTCTGCATGATCATCTGAACTCTTATCATATCACACAGGAGTCTATCTCGGATTCACTGTTCGATTAAGTTATGCGGTCTCAATCTCTGTATGTGATGCAATAGCTGCTAAATGGATATTAACGCGATCCTTCGAATATTCAACCCGAATATCTCGAGATTACTGTAGTCTTATGACTATCCACTGGTTACCAACTCTAACTGGAACAAAAACACTGACTGTGAATCTTAGCAATGACACTTCTTGCTAAGACCATAACTAGTCATCAACTATTTCCAGATACGCACGTTTTTCCCGATATCATCCATCCGTCCTATATGTCAAATTCAGATTAAACCTCTAGCGATATGATCACAACTTGTGAAATATTCCGACTGATTACGATCCAACTTCATCTGAATTTCTCTACCGGAGATAGCATTTCAAGCGATTTCCATTGGTCATCCTGCCTGGATAACAGTAATTCCTTAAACTCCCTGGAATCAGAATACATACCTTTCGTACTTATCTCGTTCTATGCTGACTAATATTTCTCAAAAGAATACTACAATGAAAATCAATGGCAACACTCAAATCAATGGCAAAAATCTTTGCTGACGAACACAAATTATGACAACGTCGTTGTCCACAATCCTTTATCTTACGAAGTTCTCAAGTCGACACCTCGAAAATACACTATCATTCCGTCGCACACTTAGATGGCTAACACCATCCTTGGCACTTATAATCTAAATCAAATGATTGCATTTGTGTCGTCCCTTGAGATAATATTTAAACTCACAATACCGGTTATCCTACCATGGATAACAACAAACCCTTGTCAACTTGACTCATCACTGAGATGAACAAAATTGGTTCACCTCGATCCCACACGAAATCCTCAATACCTTCGGCAATCCAGCTAACTTCCAAATCGATCCCTATCGATTCTAATATTTCAATGGAAAAGCACATCAGAAACACACTGGGAGATCAGTGAAAAAAATCCCGCCAGACCCCAAAAACCAGGTCTCAGCTGTTGTCTCATCCCATGACCAAACAGCTGATATTAGTCTCCTAATGCTCATCGAAATCCACAACACTCGTCGGATCTCAACCCAACGAAAAACTCTTCTACTACCGCTGGAAACACCCAAGCAAAGTATTCGGCTAACATTCCTCAAAACTGTCATTCACCAACAACCTGGGGTAACCACTTAATCCCATCTCCACAGACTGAGTCACCTATTGCTAATATCAAACAATGTTCAGATCAAGTCTGTCCTTTCCTAACAAGAAATAACCTTAACCAATCTATCAGACTAACCATGACCATATGATTCAAACTGCAACCACTCCCCGTGATCAACAAAAACCAGAAATTTTTGTCTTTTTCATTCCTAGAGATCTCTAAATGACTAAAGAATTCCTAAATGCACCTGAATCGCTTACCGCTTTGAGGCATTACCAAGGACCAAACTCCTAAGCACATCGGCTCATAGTACTGTCCCAATTACCTCTCGATTCAATACATCCCAAGTCAATAATGATTGAAATAAACCTATCAATCACGTCGATCCACTATTGTTCATGCTTAGCCTGACAGTATCAACCAAATTTAGGCAATCTCTCGCCAATTCTTAATTACTGACAACTTACATGGCTTGATCAATAAATCTGATCTCGCTGCCACAAGTCCGCTAATCCCAAATACTTGGAATCATTAGAATCGCATCGGATTCAACACACCTATTTCTGACAGAGTCAGACTATAGCTAATGGTAGTCTAATGGCACAAACTCGCACCAGTCTGGACATACTGCTTACTGACTTTTCCATCCGAAATGAATCACCAAGACTAGTTAAGCCCAAAACAGTTTACAATCCGATAACCTGGATCATCCTGTCTCAAGAATCCCAATCGTATCTCTGATTAAATAAGACGATACTCATAATAACCATTGGTAGAAGTCCATCTACCTACTAGACTTAGTCGTCTAGTGATATCCCAATTACCGAAGGTCAAAATCCTATCTGCTCAGAACAATCACTTGTCAAGGAAAACCCCTCCCAAGAGTAATTATGACAGCAAAAATCCAAAACGTGCATCTCTGATGAAATCCAGACGATAACTAACTCTTAATACCACACCTGGTATCTATCCAAGGTCATACCCTGATGTGACTGTTGCCAAATCCCTAGACTAAGTAGCCTCTCCTGTACAGCCACTCCTGAAGCACGAAGGCTTCCATGCAACCACTAAGGCACGAAAGGGATCTCAGAGTAACAATGGAATAGGGTCGCGCCACCTCACGTCTAGTCCTGGTCCACAACTCTTGGTATTACTTGACCTGGCATCCTGATGAAAACCCATCATCACGGTAATAACCTATTAAGGTCAAAGTAGCCAACTGTTCTAAGGGAAAAAAACCTAGAACAATAATCATGACCCTGATGAATCACATCATCCCCGGCACTAACCAGAGTCAACCGACTATCTAGATCATCCTAGGAAACATCTAGAACTAAACAACAGGAAACATGCCCTTTCCCAGAAACCCTAATTAAGTCAAACACTAATCAACTACATACCAGATTCAACCCAATAAATTTCCAAGGATTAAATTCCTAGAATCACCAATCCAAGTGTTGTAAAATTCATATTGCAATCCCATGTAATAGAGACAATTTACCAAACCCAATTACATCGAAGGATGTACAATATTAACCTGAAACAGGTAAAACAATTTCTAGAATCATTAATACATATGATTCAATATTGTCTACAACCAAACACATTATTTGCAACCCAGAATACATAAAATAATCTTATGTCCTGTCTAAGATACCCTAGACAACTCGACCGTCGTATATACATAGGTATCGTATCTACTGATCTTGAAGTGAAGTTTCCCGTCTTCTCCCTCCAAGCATCAATACACGCATGCTGGTAAAGTCTCCACCGCACTATCTCCTACAAAGACCTCCGGCAAGATCCTCTTGAGGGATGATTTGTGCCTACTAACTAGCCCTCCTACTATGCTCTGCTTCAATGCATGCCAGCAGACCTCTTCTAGCACCAACATGACAATCTCTCCCACTAATAGTGGAGAATATTCCTCTGGTTCAAGCCGAATGGGTAATCACACACCATGCGCTCTAACAAATCTTCAGCAGTGCTTGGAGTGTAAAACTCGATCTTCTCTTCCAGTCCAATCTTGCTGGAATACTCATATGCCAAATCTTTGACAATAATCCTAACGATGATGATTTCGAGAATCCCTAAGTCTCTCGTCATTCCAAAGTCAATCGCTGCTCTTTCGTCAATCACAATCATATCTCTACAAGGATAACTTAAAATCTCAAATATATATCCCAAAAGTCTCTTTGCATGCTCTGATACCAATAAATGTAGTTATCCAACCCGGATCTACTACTAATCAGAGGTTAAAGCTTAATTAACCATGCAATTAGCTCTAATCAGAGAAAAGACACGGAAACTAAATAAATATTGAACCAGCGGAATACAACCGGTTAAACAAATCCAATAAATACAACCTAATTGAAATAAATATTTAACCAACAATAAAACCTAACAACTACCCCTGTTGTCTCGCTCGGGTCAACGACTACTCCAAGTATTTGGGCGCACTGTAGTAGCCCGTAACCAAGTAAAGTGAATAAGGAAATAATCACAATTAATAATCCTAAGTTCGGACGCCCCAAAGGGAAGGATCGGAGCTCCGAACGAGATCGGACGATCCAAAGCCAGGATCGGAGGCTTCGAACGTGTTCGGATGCTCCGTCGGCAGGTTCTGACGGTCCGATCGGGATCAAGTATTACGTCTTTGATTACGTTAGCAAAGTGATGTCATGGCTGACGTGCGGATGGAACTTCGGATGACCCGAAGTCCAGATCGGACGGTCCGATCATGTTCGGACGCTCCGAAGCCGATTCGGATGGTCCGAACTCTGTCTATAAATAGAGGTGCCGAGATTCATTTTCAGACGCACCAATCACCTCTCTTCTCTCGATTCCTTAGTCTTCTAGCTTAGATCTAGGGATATCTAGGCTTCCGTTGGGAAATCCGGAAGTGGCATAGCGATCCAGGCGTCGTAGCAGAGCTGTGACCTAGTTTTGAGGCAAGCAACAGAAATGGGCTGACGACGGACGCAGGTATAGCTTTTACTTTCTAAAAATATTTAGGAGTATGCAATATCTTAGTTAAGGCTTTTGGTGTAATATAATGATAGTAGTATCATTTCGCAGTTTAGTGCGGACTATGGGCATGGACCTAGAGCTGGTAGAGCTTGCCTAGTAGTTGAGGTACGAAAGTACTGTTCGAGATATCCTGACTGAGTATGCATGTATTATGTGACTGCATGATTTATATGACATGATTTTATGCTGCATGCATTTTGCATATTGATCTTATATATATCCTTGAGATATCCTATAGTAGGGTTTTATCCTATCCTGTTAGTGGATGGACTTCCATCGATTTGGGTCCAGATTATCCACTGGTATTTGGTATGGGAGCCACCTCCTGAGGCGATGGCATAGCGTGCTACATACCAGGGCTTGGTCTGTCTTTGTTATCTGATATTTGGCCTCTAGATTCAGTAGGCGGTACACTTGCATTCATGAATTTATTTTATACAGCATGCTCATACTCTCGTGCTGAGCGTTTTATGCTCATGTCTCGTACTTTTTATATCTGGACACCCTATTCCATGGGGCAAGTTTGCGATTGGATGAGGCGGGTGGATCCAGGAGGGATTAGGTAGTGGATGGCCAGTTGGGTTTTGCCTAGGGATTTATTTTAATGTAGTTGGGGTTATACACTGTTCGATTTGGTTGTATAATTTTTTGGGTATTTACTGATTCCTTTCCTTGGGATTGTATAATGTTTATTGCTTCCGCAGTTTATTCTGGCTTACTGTCTTAATTAAGTTAATTGCATGCTTAAGTTTCTGATTAGTAGGTAATCTCGGTAAGGGTCACTACATTTATGGTATCAGAGCATGCATAGTAATCTTGGGATTTAGATTTCGCATAATATAACCGTGGGGTAATTTTGTAGATGGCGAATTACGATGACCAGAGTTGCCATGGTAGTGGAGGTGGACGCTGGGGAGATGATGATCATGATCGTCGTCAGGAGCGCCATCATCGTCATCGTGATGATCATCGTCGTTTCAGTATGCATCGGTTCATGCAGATGGGTCCTAAACCCTCGGTTGGAGGCGAGACTCCTGAGGATGCTGAGAACTGGCTAGAGCGCAAGGAAAGTTGTTTTCAAACATACCGCTGTACCGAGGAGAAGAAGATGAAGACGTTTGGTTATCTCTTGGAGGGGCGAGCCCGTAAGTGGTGGAGGTCTACTTCTGCACCTTTCATTGCTGCGAGAGGAGTTGCTACTTGGGCCGAGTTCCGAACAGCTTTTCAGAAGCTGTATTTTCCTCCTGCACTTCATCAGACGAAGGCGAGTGAGTTGTTGAGTCTACGTCAGGGAGCTATGTCGATTGACGAGTACCAGCAGAAGTTCTTCAACTTGTTGTCCTATTGCCCTGAGATTGCTGACAGCTCAGAGATGAAGTATAATCTGTTTCTTCAAGGCCTTAACCCTGAGATTCATGACCGGGTGGCGTTTGGTGATGACATAACTTATGAGGGGCTGGTGAGCCGCTGTCACTAGGCACAGGATAACATTCGGTGTAACAGGTTTTTCTCTTAGTCTAGGCCTGCGAGTTCCTTTGGTCCCCGTGCACAGTCTTTTAAGAAGTCTGGATCCTCTTCTTCCTTTGGTTCTGGTGGCATCACCCGTTTTGGGAAGAAGGAGAGGTGCGACCATTGTGGGAAGAATCATCCGACGGACAAATGTCGTAAAGCTTCTGGAGCGTGTTTTTGATGTGGAGAGGTTGGTCATCTCTGGAGGGATTGTCCACCAGCTGGAGGGGTTGGTTCTGGTTCAGGATCGGGTTCTCATACTACCGTTCAGCAGAGATCACAGGGACAGTCTGCTGGGAGTTCTCATCTGAAGCCGCGGACATCTAGTCAAGTGTTTTCCTTGAATCATGATCAGGCAGTGGAGGAGAATGAGAGGGTTATCGCAGGTACATTTCTGTTATATGACATGCCTGCTTTTGTACTCATTGACACTAGTGCATCTCATTCCTTCATTTCTGCACATTTTGTTAAGAAGCATAAGTTGTCATGCATTGCGTTAGACGTAGTGATTTTTGTTTCTACTCCGACGGGCCAATATGCATTGGCTAAACGTCTAGTGATGGGTTGTCCTTTAGAGTTTGAATGGAACATTCTGATATCGAATCTCATGGTTCTTGCGATGGAGGATTTTGATTGTATTCTGGGGATCTATGTATTGACTATCTATCGAGCTTCATTGGACTGCTATCAGAGGTTGGTTCGCTTTCATCCGGTTGAGGGTGATAGCTGGTTTTTTTATGGTGAGGGAGCACGAATTTCAATGCCGTTGGTGTCAGCTTTGAGAGCATGTCGATCTCTAGAGTCTGGCGGGGAAGGCTACCTCATCTATGCAGTTGATTTGTCCGCTGAGAGCGTTGGTATAGAAAGTATTCCAGTTGTGAATGAATTCCCAGATGTATTTCTTGACGATATTCCGGGTTTTCCGCCTGCTAGGGAAGTCGAGTTTGGCATAGAGTTGATGCCGGGTACTTCGTCTATTTCTCGAGCACCGTATCGTTTGGCTCTGTCAGAGATGAGTGAATTGAAGAATCAGTTACATGATCTTTTGGATAAGGGGTACATTCGTCCTAGTGTATCTCCTTGGGGAGATCCTGCTCTCTTTGTGAAGAAGAAGGATGGGTCCATGTGGTTGTGCATTGATTATCGGCATCTGAATTGAGTTACTGTGAAGAACAAGCATCCTTTGCCTCGTATTGTTGATATGTTTGATCAGTTGCAGGGTACTTCGGTTTACTCTAAGATTGACTTGAGATCTGGTTATCACCAGATGAGGGTCCGAAATTAAGATGTAGCCAAGACTGCATTCCGTACTCGCTATGGGCATTACAAGTTTCTAGTGATGCCTTTCCGATTGACTAATGCGCCGGCTATATTTATGGATATGATGAACCGTGTATTCAGGGAGTTTTTGGATAAGTTCGTCGTGGTTTTCATTGACGGCATTTTGGTGTATTCGCGTGATGTGGATGAACATGCTTCTCATCTGCGGTTGGTGCTGCAGACTCTTCGGTATGAGCATTTCTACGCCAAATTAAGTAAGTGCGAGTTGTGGATGGATAAAGTGGTCTTTCTTGGCCATATCATATCCAGGGATGGGATTTCTATTGATCCGATTAAGGTTGAGGCTGTGTTGAACTGGTTGCGTCCGACGACGGTTGCTGAGATCCGCAGTTTTTTGGGCCTAGCAGGATATTATCGTCGCTTCATTGCGAATTTCTCTCAGCTAGATCGACCTATGACTCAGCTCACTCGTAAGAGTGTTGATTTTGAGTGGTCCTCAGAGTGTGAGGAAAGCTTTTGTGAGCTTCTAAGACGGTTGACTTCTGCGCCTGTGTTGACATTACCGTTAGGATCTGGAGGATATGTTGTTTATACAGATGCTTTTCTTCAAGGGCTAGGTTGTGTTCTGACTCAGAACGGGCATGTGATCGCATATGCCTCTAGACAGTTGAAGTTACACGAAGTAAATTATCCCGTTCACGATTTGGAGTTGGCATCTATTGTGTTCGCTTTGAAGATCTGGCATCATTATCTGTATGGCGAGAGATTTGAGATTTTCACTGACCACAAGAGTCTCAAGTATTTGTTCACTCAGGTAGAATTGAACATGAGACAGAGACGTTGGATGGACTTGCCGAAGGATTATGATTGCGAGATTAAATACCATCCGGGAGCTGCTAATCTCATTGCTGATGCCTTGAGCTGCAAGGTGTGATTATCCGCACTTCAGACTTGTTTGATGTCTCATGAGATCGAGACTTCTTGTTCTTTAGGATATACCTTCAAGCACAAGAAAGGTATGCAGGGTATCCAAATGTTTGCAATATTATCTGAGCCAGCTTTGTATTCGCAGATTCGGGATGCTCAGATGTCTGATTCGAAGACCCAGCGTTTGGCTCGTCTAGCCAACGAGGGTAGTACGTCTGGATTTCATTATCAGTCAGACGATTTTCTGTGTTTGTTGGGTCGGCTCGTGATTCCGGAGGATGAGGATCTGCGGGGGGAGATTTTGTCTCAAGTGCATCGCATTAAGTTAATTATCCATCCAGGGAGCAACAAGATGTACAAGGATCTGCGTACTCGGTTTTGGTGGAAAGGAATGAAACGTAGCATGTATCAGTATGTTTTGAGATGCTTGGTTTGTCAGCAGGTCAAGGCCGAGCACCGTCGACCTGGAGGTTTGCTTCACAGTCTCCCTATTCCGGAGTGGAAATGGGAGCTTATCACGGTGGACTTTATGACCCATTTGCCAGTATCTTCGAGGAATTGTGACGCTATCTGGGTTGTGGTGGACCGACTCACCAAGTCAACGCATTTCATTCCCTATAGTCGAGAGTACACCGTTGATCGTATGACACGGTTGTACATTCAGGAGATCGTTCGACTTCATGGAGTGCCGGTGAGCATTGTCAGCGATCAAGACCCCAAGTTTACTTCCAAATTCTGGGGGAGTGTTCAGCGTGCGATGGGCACTACTCTCAGTTTGAGTACTGCCAATCACCCGGAGACTGATGGAAAGTCAGAGCGCACTATCCGTACCTTAGATGATATGCTTTGGGCGTGTGCTATGGATTTTGGTTCAGTCTGGAAAGATCATTTGCCATTGATTGAGTTCGCGTACAACAACAGTTACCATCGTAGCATTGGGATGGCACCTTTTGAGGTGTTGTACAGATGACGTTTTCGTACTCCACTCTTTTGGGAAGAATTGGGGGAGAGACAGGCCGAGGGACCAGAGTTAGTCCAGCAGGCCGCAGATATTGTTGATTAGATCAAGAAACGGATTAAGACTGCACTGGATCATTAAGACAGCTATGCTAATACCAAGCGTAGGCCTCTGCAGTTTGATGTTGGGGAGAAAGTATTTCTGAGAGTTTCACCTTTCCGTAGGATTCTCAGATTTTGTCTCAAAGGAAAGTTGTCTCCTAGATTTATCGGTCCATTTGAAATCTTGGAGAGCATTGGTGATTTGGCTTATCGGTTAGCCTTGCCACCATATCTGTCCAGTATCTATGACGTGTTTCACATATTCCTGTTGCGACGGTATGTGGCAGATCAGTCTCATATTTTACAGCCGTCTTAAGTTCAGGTGGATACTGATTTGACTTATGTAGAGAGACCTATTCGTATCTTGGATCATAAGGATAATGTTTTACGGAATAAAGTCATTCCTCTAGTTCTAGTTCAGTGGCAGCACCGAGGCACTGAAGGAGCCACTTGGGAGCTCGAGAGTAGGATGCGTTCAGAACATCCTGAGTTATTTTGATTTTGTTCCAGGGTTGTATTCAGTTGTATAATGTTTAATATGAATAAAGTATGTTTCTGCATATGTTAGTTTATTTTGGTACTTAAGATCTGATTTCGAGGATGAAATATCTTAAGTGGGGGAAAATGTAGTATCCCGTAACCAAGTAAAGTGATTAAGGAAATAATCGCAATTAAGAATCCTAAGTTCGGACGCCCCGAAGGGAAGGATCGGAGGCTCCGAATGAGATCGGACGATTCGAAGCCAAAATCGGAGGCTCCGAACGTGTTCGGATGCTCCGTCGGCAGGTTTGGACGGTACGATCGGGATTAAGTATTACGTAATTGATTACATCAGCAAAGTGACGTCATGGCTGACGTGCGGATGGGACTTCGGACGACCCGAAGTCCAGATCGGACGGTTCGATCATGTTCGGACACTCCGAAGCCGGTTCGGATGGTCCGAACTCCGTCTATAAATAAAGATGCCGAGATTCAATTTCAGACGCACCAATAACCTCTCTTCTCTCGATTCCTTAGTCTTATAGCTTAAATCTAGGGAGATCTAGGCTTCCGTTGGGAAATCCGGAAGTGGCATAGCGATCCAGACATCGTAGCGGAGCTGTGGCCTAGTTTTGAGGCAAGCGACAGAAACGGGCTGACGACGGACGCAAGTATAGCTTTTGCTTCCTAAAAATATTTAGGAGTATGCAATAGCTTAGTTAAGGCTTTTGGTGTAATATAATGATAGTAGTATCATTTCGCAGTGTAGTGCGGACTATACGCATGGACCTAGAGCTGGTAGAGGTTGCCTAGTAGTTGAGGTACGAAATTACTGTTTGAGATATCCTAACTGAGTATGCATGTATTATGTGATTGCATGATTTATATGACATGATTTTATGTTGCATGCATTTTGCATATTGATCTTATATATATATATATATATATCCTTGAGATATCTTGTAGTAGGGTTTTACCCTATCCTGTTAGTGGATGGACTTCCATCGATTTGGGTCCAGAGTATCCATTGGTATTTGGTATGGGAGCCACCTCTTGAGGCGACGGCACAACATGCTACATACTAGGACCCGGTCTGTCTTTGTTATCTGATCTTTGGCCTCTAGTTTTAGTAGGTGGTACACTTGCATTCATGCATTTATTTGATACAGCATGCTTATACTCTCGTGCTGAGCGTTTTATGCTCACGTCTCGTACTTTTTATATCTGGACACCCTATTCCATGAGGCAGGTTTGCGATTGGATAAGGCGGGTGGATCCAGGAGGGATTAGGCAGTGGATGGCCAACTGGGTTTTTGCCTAGGGATTTATTTTAATGTAGTTGGGATTATACACTGTTCGATTTGGTTGTATAATTATTTGGATATTTACAGATTCCTTTCCTTGGGATTATATAATATTTATTGCTTCTTCAGTTTATTCTGGCTTACTGTTTTAATTAAGTTAATTGCATGCTTAAGTTTATGATTAGTAGATGATCTCGGTAAGGGTCACTACACGCACTAACTTCACCTGTACCTGCACTTGTCCTGTCGAATGGGGTGTTCAGACAACACAGAAAATTATGGACGTGATCGCTAAAGCTCAATACGCTAGTACGGGTAAACATACAAACATGATGCATGCATGAAATGTCCGAGTATCCATATCTGGGATATACTGCATCCAAACTGCTCAGACTGGCGTCTAGGACATGAGCTCATCAAATCAAGGAATCAAACCATTGTGCGCGACCACTCATTCCAACTCAAGCTACCGACAAAGTTTGGACTTTTCGAACTGGGGGTTTGGAGCTTCCGAACAAACCCTCGTCAGATCACCAATCAGTAGCCCATACTTGGTTGTCGGTGTAGGGTTCGGATACACCGATCTGCAGTTCGGAACTTACGAACTACTCGGTGCCTCCGATCTAGTACATTGTCATCCGATCATGTTAGGAGCTTCCAAACTGCTCTTCGAAGCTTCCGAACTGTCACTTGGGCCCCTCTAGACCATTTCTGATAGTTCTGAATCCGATTTTCAACTCTAGTTCCCAAACGAGGATCCCATAACCATGTTTTGAACAATTAAACATGATTAGACAGTTGATTAGCATAATTAAGGAATCGGGCTACTACAACTCTTATTTTTTTAATTGAATTTTTTATTGATATTTTTTTATTAATAATTTTAAATTACAAAGAACTTATTCATATATACAAATAAAATATCAATTCTCAATTCATATTAAGTCTATACTCAAAATACTAAGCTAATTAATAAATTTTGTGTAAACCATCTAGAACATGACTCTTGATCTATCATGACTCTTAGATTTTTGAATAATTTAAAATATAAATTATTTCAACAAGCATTCACCCAGATAAAAGACCTAATACAAATCATATCAAATTCAATTTTAAAAGGCAACTCGTGACGCACTTAGAGGCTAGAATTCAGAGGAGGAATAGAAAATATAACACTAAAACAAGGAAAATCACCTATGCTAATCGAAATAAACCCGAGATGAATCGTAGCAGAGTCATTCTTAAAATGGAAATTGTCAAACATGTAGCAGACACCAAAATCAAGACAAGTCAAAACTAGGAGGAACATCAAATAGAACACTGAGAGGAGTCACCCAATGCAGATCGTTTTACTTCCTTTACACCTATATACACCATCGTGAACCAAAAACCAAAAAAAAAAAACACACACACACACACCTACAACATATATTATGTCTCTTGCTACACGTGTACTAGAGGACAGTGCGACAAAGAGGAGAGAACAAGAGAGAAAACAAACAAAAGAACGCTTGAACAAACAAAGCAATAACAACAAATTAAAATTAAACATAAGAAAAAAATCTCGATGTAAAACCAAAATGAACAGTTGATTTGATGAGGGTAAAGAGAATAAATGGAGCAAAGAATGGAAGAAAAGTGCAGAAAAAGGAAGAATTTGGAGTAAGAAAAGAGCCGTAAGAATTAATTACAGAGCAAAAATGGTCAAAAATTAATTTTTAATGCTAGAGAGATCCAAATCTGATCTCCACCGTTCAAAATAAAGTTCGAGATGTTTTAAAGAACCGTCGAGATATGAATTTTTCAAGAAAACTGCCCGCTCGAAGAGAGATATGCACGGACCTAGCATTGGGTCCGTGCATGTCGCGAAATTTTAAAATTTGGGACAGAACTTTGCTCGCTCTATCGGTAAGTTTCAACCGATCGAGCAAGACGCGGATTTCGGAAAATATTATCTGAGAAGGAAACTTTTGTGGGAAAGACTCTAGCCTTAATTATAATATATTATCTCAATTTTTAGAACTGGAAATCAGTTTTTGGAGATGGAAAAATAGAGAGAAACCTTTGGCGGCTAGGTTTTATCTTTTTTGTTCTTAGATTTAATTTTTTTTCTTTAATTCTTGATAGAGGAAGACAAACCCTTTGAAATTTTATTTATCTTGTGAGATTTAGATTTTCATTGTATAATTTTATCTGAGTATCAAGAGTTGTTTGAGATTTATTTTATGCTTGTATGTGAGATTATTGGCTTGATCACCCTATGATTCTACCATACAATCTAAAGCTAAATTAGATATTAAATCCGTAATTGTTTGATCTCTCTAATTTGTGAAGCAACTGCAATTAATAATTTTCCGCTTGTGAATTTGTTAATTTGTAGAAACAACAATTGACTAGGTTAAACGCAACCGTTTGTGCTTGTGTTATCTAGGTTCATCAATTTCACTAGTTTGAATGCTGCCTTGGGTTTAAACCTTAATCGCTTGTATTTTGGTTAATTCATTGGTAAGGGTTAGTTTAGAATGCTTGTGTTTAATTAACTAAAATTAAGGTGAGATGGGAATTAAATTTCCAGTGATGAATATTCAATGAGAATTAATTTTTTTTAGAGAATCGATGATCGAGTGAATAACTTCAAGGATGTAGTCGACCGATGCCCAGGCTTGTTAATTTATTGATTTCTCATATTTTTAATACTGCATGCTAGCGATAAAATTTTTTTTAATTTGCTTTTAATTAGTGGTAGTTAAATTCAAATTCAAAAACACCCCCTTTTCAATTATTTTCAGTATTTTTAAAACACAATAAATTGCATCTTTCTCGTGGGAATGATCCCTACTCTCGCTACTACATGTTTATTTAGTTTAACTGAGTTGGGTTAATTTGGGCGTGATACGACTAAGCATTACCAAAATTTGCATACAATGATTAGGAACTATAAAATGAATTTAATCAATCAAAACGCACCTAATCCTGACAATTTAATCCAAGTAAACATAGAAAAATGTCGACATATCAAACTCCTCCATACTTAAACCTTGCTCGTCCTCGAGCAACACCAAACTAAAAATAATTTCGAGCTCATATCTCATAATGAAAAATAACCATGATTTACACATGTGTGCCTCAGCAATTAACTCAATGCATGATCAAGAAATGCGTTAAAATGCTAACAACGGAACAAGTTCAATATCCACACATTTCAACTAGAGATATTGCCCCGAACGTGTGTGTGTATATGGTCATTAGCAAGTGTCATGCACACTTCACAGATCCATTCAATGTAAAAACCCCCAACAGCTCAAGTTGCACACCAACAAATCAAGTTGAACTATTGAGAAATTTTCTTTTTTTCACATTTCCGGATAATTGCACGCGGTTGTCCTCAACTTCATACAGTCTTCTCCATATTTAGCTCTTGGAATTGGTAAGATTAGAATTTCAATCCTCATCCCAATGCCTCCCCTCACCTTACTACTCCCTTCTTTTCTTTTCTTTTTTTCCTCGATTAAGCTCAAAAGGGAGGTTGATAGGCTAGCGACTTCCTAAGACTATTACAAATCTCACACGACCTTCACTATGTCATATACAATTCACAATTCATGACTCATGCGTGCTTAAAAATATTCAACAACCATATCAAAGTCTAATTTGCATTGGAGATCAAAGTGTTCCAAGGTTTGCAAATCATCTATTTTCAAAATCATGCATGTCATCAATTAGAAATCATCATGGGCTTGTTATTTTTAAAATTCGTGTTCATCACTAACTATGAGCTCTAAATTTATTTTTTTTTCAACAAAATCGGCTAAATCCTCTAAATGACTGGCTAAGTCCTCTCCCCCATACTTAAAATCTTACATTGTCCCCAATGTAAGTAAAAAAAATGCAAAACAAAAATAAATACTAAAAATGAAAAAAAATACTCCCATTGGGTTGCCTCCCAAGAAGCGCCTGATTTTCAATCTTCAGCTTGACCCTCATAAGCACTCCTCAAAGAGCGGCTGACGCCCAAAACAAGTGTCATATGACACCACAAATGGGTCTTTGTTCCATGTGCCCTCAAGTTTGGCTAGATATATACAGTTTAAGCTCGTCACCTCAACAACACTCCATAGTAGCTGGTAAACATGGGAAGAGAACATCTCTGCGGGCTCTCGGAAGCCAAAATCTTTTGAAACTAGTATTGATGGAAGGAAAGATCTTGGATATGTGTGTATGATAATACTATCGATGAGCTCAAATTGACAGACTCTTGAACTTCATCATCCTCAAACTTGAGTGGCAACATATTTCCATCATACCCTATTTCTTCCAGAACATCTTCCGACTAAGGTTTAATAAGAAGAGAATATTCAAACACCTCTAAATCTTCATCATGATTCAATTCGCACTCCCAATTCTGGTTCTCTAAGTCATCATCATCGAACCAAATTGGGTTGGTCACTGCTTGAGTATCTTGATTCACTTTCTGTTCTTGGTGTTCATGGAGGATTGATCTCTTCATATTCTCTACGTGCTCCACAAGGTGGCATCTAGAATTGATTAGATCTTCTATAGTTGCCTCAGTCGATGCCACAAACTTGCTCATTATATCCTCCAGCGGATGTAAGATCAATTGAGAACAACTTTCCTCCTCCTTTTGAAGCTCGAATGGTTGGTCTGTAAAATCTGGGTATTGAGTATCTTGTGGGTATTGGTGGCTCCATACATGTGGTGTAAGATCCCAATATCGGTAATAATCAAATTCTTCCATATCATCAAACAGGTGTATCATACTATCATCATCTCGGCAAAATAGTGGACTACCGATTGTGAAATCTCCATCAATTACCCATCTTCTTGTCACTGCATCCAAATCATGAAGAAAAAATGTAAGGAGAGAATAGTTAGAAAAATCATGATATTGGAAGATAGTTTCCAAATCCTTGATTCTCTCTCATGCTGCATAGAATGGCTCTCCGTGTGTTGGATAAAACTTGTGAATACTTGTTGATTTGACATTTCGAATTATTACACCATAAGAATTCTTGAAAAAACAACATATTAAAAAATGGTGAATAAAATAAAAACAAAAACACAAATAAACTAAACGCCTTTCCCGGCAACTACGCCAAAATTTGGTAACGCTTAGTCGTATCACGCCCAAATTAACCCAACTCAGTTCAACTAAATAAACATGTAGTAGCGAGAGTATGGATCATTCCCACGAGAAAGGTACAATTTATTGTGTTCTTAAAAATATTAAAAATAAATGAAAAAGGGGGGTTTTTGAATTTGAACTTAACTACCACTAATTAAAAGCAAATTAAAATAAATTTTATCGCTAGCATGCAATATTAAAAATTATGAGAAATCAATAAATTAACAAGTCTTGGTATCGGTCGACTACACCCTTGAAGTTATTCACTCGATCATCGATTCTCTAAAAATAATTAATTCTCATTGAATATTCATCATTGGAAATTTAATTCCTATCTCACCTTAATTTTAGTTAATTAGACACAAGCGTTCTAAACTAACCCTTACCAATTAATTAACCAAAATACAAGCGATTAAGGTTTAAACCCAAAGCAACATTCAAACTAGTGAAATTGATGAACCTAGATAACACAAGCACAAGAGGTTGCGTTTAACCTAGTCAATTGTTGTTTATACAAATTAACAAATTCACAAGCGTAAAATTATTAATTGTAGTTTCTTCACAAATTAGAGAGATCAAATAATTACGGATTTGATATCTAATTTAGAATTAGATTGTATGGTAGAATCACATAGTAATCAAGCCAATAATCTCACATAAAAGCATAAAATAAATCTCAAACAACTCTTGATACTCAGATAAAATTAAACAATGAAAATTTGAATCTCACAAGATAAATAAAACTTCAAAGGGTTTGTCTTCCTCTACCAAGAATTAAAACTTAGAATAATTAAATCTAAGAACAAGAAAGATAAAACCTAGCCGCCAAAGGTTTTTCTCTATTCTGCCATCTCCAAAAACTGATTTCCAGCTCTAAAAATCTAAATAATATATTATAATTAAGGTTAGAGTTCTTCCCACAAAAGTTTCCTTCTCAGATAATATTTCCCAAAATCCGCATCTCACTCGATCGGTTGAAACTTACCGATCGAGCAAGAAAAGTTTTGTCCCAAATTTTAAAATTTCGTGACATGAACAGACCTCGTGCCAGATCCGTGCATACCTCCCTTCCAGCGCGCAGGTTTCTTGAAAAATTCATATCTCGAGTTCTAGCCGTCGGATCGAGCTGAAATTTGGACAGCAGCTTCAAAACATATTTTGAACGGTGCAGATTGGATTTGGATCTTTCTAGCATTAAAAATTAATTTTTGACCATTGCTGCTTCGTAATTCATTCTTGCGGCTCTTCTCTTACTCCAAATTCTTCATTTTTCTGCGCTTTTCTTTCATCCTTTGCTCCATTTATTTTCTTTACCTTCATCAAATCACATACAATGATTAGGAACTATGAAATTAATTTAATCAATCAAAACGCAACTAATCCTGACAATTTAATCCAAGTAAACATAAAAAAATGTCGACATATCTACAGCCGAACTCTACCCCGTAATTTGAGAATACGATAACAAACCCAAGATGAAGAAGAGAATAACATTGTCCAGTGAGAATACGAAGATCCATTCAACACCCATCAAATGAGAATACGAAGAGAAGGTACCATTCACAGCGTAAAATTTCTTAATGAAATAAGCAATATAAAAATAGAGTGTTAAAATTAAAGAACAGAGACATTTGAGTAAATTCATAAATAAAACTCATATATTTATAGGTAATAAATAAAATAATAAGTAAAGTAATAAGAAGTAAGATAAGATAAGATAAGATGTAAAAATAATGTGTTAAAATTAAAGATCGGGGACATTTGAGTAAATTCATAAATGAAACTCATATATTTATAGGTAGTAAGATAAGAAGTAAGATAAGATAAGATGTAAAAATAGTGTGTTAAAACTAAAGACTAGGGACATTTGACTAAATTCATAAATGAAACTCATATATTTATAGGTAGTAAGAAGTAAGATAAGATAAGATGTAAAAATAGTATGTTAAAATTAAAGACTATAGACATTTGACTAAATTCATAAATTAAACTCATATATTTATAGGTAGTAAGATCAGATACATTGAAAAAAAAAATCGAAAGTCGATGGAGGTTGGAGCAACAATACAACATCACATGGATCTAGTTTATTGTCTCGATTTACATGATTATGATTCCGAAAATTTTTGTATTTGATTTAATCATTTCTGACAAATTGCATGATTTTTTAATTAAATATTTATTTTATAATATTTTTATAAATATAATAAATTATATTTTAGTTCTTATATTTTGATTTATTGATGAATTGTAATTTTATTAATATAATTGATAATACAATAACATAAATAATGAGAAAAAATTCATTTTATTATATATTTATAAGTATTATATATATATATATATTATTTTTTAATATATAATTTCTCATTCGTACAATGATTACGGTCTCTTTATTATAACATAAAATTTAAATAAATATAAACTAATTCTTATAATTTTAATCAATAAATAATTTTGAAAAATAAAATGTGTATTTATTTGAATTTAAATAAAATATTGGACTTTAAAATAATTTAAGTAAATCGTAAAATTGAATTTATAACTTGAATGTACTAATTATAACTTGTATCAATAGTTACCGTACCAAAATAAAATTTACTCTATTTTAAGATAATTTATTGTATGAATCGTATAATTAGAAAAGTTATAATTTTTTTTAAAATAACTTAGTTTTACTAAAAAAAATTAAAATAAATTAAGACAATTCATTTGTCAAATTTTATAATTGAAAACTCTAAAAGCATAATAAAAAATTATATAAAATTGAATTTCAATTACCAATCTACACATCGTATAATGATACATAATCAATCAATTGAATTTATTTTTAAAATTGCAAAAACCGACTGTATAAACCAGATCGTAATACTATAAAACCGAACCAGACCGTAATTAAATAGTTTGCTTACCGAATTATACATTTAAGAACTTTAAGCAAAAAACCAAACTGTAATTGGGTAAAACCGAATTAGACCGTCTGTTACCCACCCATACCACAAACTCACTAAATAATTTCTCCTTTTTATTTTATAATTCACAATATTTGTTTCTTCAACTCTTGAAATTATCTATTTAATTTTCAAAATAAATTTTATATCAGAAAAGTCATGATTGCCAAAAAAAATTTTCCACCATATTAATATTTTAAAAATAGTATATAATTTTAATTAAAAATAAAAATTTTATATGCACATAGTAAATACACACACACACACACATAATTGGACATTAAACAACTCTGTTTGATATGAGCCCTGATAAGGCGCCCATGCTAGATGGGTTTTCTGCACTATTCTACCAGAAGTATTGACACACTATAGATAGGAAAAGATGTCACTCAATCATCCCTCCAAATCCTTAATGAGCATGCTCCCATGGAAAGTTGGAACAATGCAATTATTACTCTTATACCGAAAGTTAATAATCCGATGATGGTGAAGAAGTTTTGCCCAATCAGTCTCTGCAACACATGCTATAAATATCATAGGTCGTGCTAACTAATCATCTGCGGCCGATAATGTGCCTTATTATTGACGAAACCCAAAGTGCTTTTGTTCTGGGCCGGCTAATCTCGGATAATGTTATCCTAGGGTTTGAGGCTACACATTGGATACGAGCAAGGAAAAAAGGCAAACATGGATATGCATCCCTCAAACTGGATATGAGCAAGGCTTATGATAGGGTGGAATGGAGGTTTCTTGAAGCTGTTATGAGTAAGATGGGGTTCAGTAAAGTATGGATAAAAAGAATGATGAACTGTGTCTCGAGTGTGAGCTATTCCTTTGCCCTAAACCAAGATATTGTGGGCAGACATAGGCCAACTAGAGGTATTCGTCAAGGCAACCCCCTTTCTCCATACGTCTTCACTCTTTGTGCCCAAGGGTTATCTGCATCACTCTCTTCATACTCAGCCCGTGGTTTTATCAAGGGAGTTCGAATTGCCTTTAGTTTCCTAACACTGACACATTTATTTTTTTGTGGATGATAGCCTAATATTCTTTAGGGCCACTACAGATGATTGCTCTTGCATTAAGGAGTGTCTAAAAGCATATGAGATGGCATCATGTCAGGTGATTAATTTTGAAAATCGGAACTATCTTTCTCGCCAAATACTGAATCCACTGTGATTGATATGATCAAAACCTCACTAACAATCCCTGTGGTACAATGGCATAAGATGTATCTTGGGCTGCCAACGTTCTCTCTTCGGAGTAAAAGAGTTCAGTTTGATTATCCGGTGGAGAAATTATCGAGTAAACTTAAAGGATGAGGCAACAAGTTTTTCTCAACTGGTGAGAAAGATCTACTTATTAAATCCGTGCTACAGGCAATGCCCACCTATGCAATGTTGTGTTTCCAGATTCCTAAAACAACTTGTGCATCCATTGAGAGGAAGTGTGCTAACTTTTGGTGGGGTACTGAGAATGAGAAAAATAAAATGCACTGGACCACTTGGGGCTTCCTATGTAAACGCAAGTGCATGGGTGGAATGGAGTTTAGAAAACTTGAAATCTTTAACAAAGCTCTGCTGGCTAAAAGGATTTGGCGTATAATTCGAAACCCGGACTCTCTAGTTGCAAGGGTTCTTAAACATCAATACTTCAAGCACCTGGATATTATACAGGCACATCTTGGGTGTAACCCGTCATACATATGGTGCTCTATATGCTGGAGTCGTGAACTCTTGGAGACAGTCTTATACTAGAGAATTGGGGATGGGACTTTTGTGAGCATTTCACGAGACAAATGGGTTCCGGGAATTCAATCAACCCTTGGATCCCTTGGTGTCCAGGTTTCAGAGGAGGCACAAGTGTGCTCTTGGATATGCAACCATCAGTGGAAAGAGCAGAAGATTAGAGATGAGAGCCCAAGTTACATAGAACAAGAAATCCTCAATTTCCCAATCTCACGTCATGCTCTGCTAGATTCTGGAAGTTTGATTCTAAGGGACAATATTCGGTGAAGAGTGGCTACAGAGTTGGAAGTGGGTTACATACCCCACCGGAACATCGGTCGAATTCTATATTTATGGAAAACTGGTGGGGATTCATTTGGGCTCTATCTAATCCACTTAAAGTAAGAGTATTCTAGTGGCGTATTTTTCATATTCCCACTAAAGCTAATCTGGCGCGACATCACGTTCCAGTTTTGGGCTGGTTCTCTTTGTGCCATAGTCCGGATGATTCAACTCGATATGGTTTGCTATTTTGTCTGGCAGTGCATGTATTCTAGAATGAAAATGATGTGTGGTGGAGGGTTAAGCAGATTGGTAACTATGATATGCAAGAAATCTGCTTGCGGTTGATGGATAATACATATATGACTGACCTCGAAAACTTTGTGTGTCAGGCTTGGATGGTGTGGAGTGCTAGATGCAGGGCTATCCATGAAAAATATAACAGAGAAGTGAAACCCCTACCTCTGAGTGCATCCTCTTATCTTGTTGACTACCGTGCGGCCATGGTTGAGCTGTCTATCTCTCAGCCTTCAGACTCGTTAGCTTCACCGGCAATATCGAAGCCTCTGTCGGATGGAATTCTGAGACTTGATGTGGACGCTAGTTTTGGAGATACAATCTTGCGAGCAGCGAGTTTACTATATTCATGAGAAGTATAACGATCCTTGGTCAAAATGGCCCACACCAAATCACCAACCAAAAAATCAACACGATGACGTTTCCGATCAGTGGAAACCTTGTATTTGGACATCGACGCCAACAAGCTATCATAAGTTTGTTGGTGAACAAGGCGCAGGTTGGCAATTAGACCCTCAGAATCACGATGTGGATAGTGGTCGTGCGGGATAGGAGAAAGATCAGCAGAACAATTCGGCGAGAACCCATATAACACATGAAATGGGCTAAAACCAGTGCTGCGATTGACGGCATGATTATGAGCAAATTTAGCCATGGGAAGCTTAGTATCCCACACCTTAATATGATCACAAACCAAACTATGAAGTAGATTCTCAAGAGAGTGATTGACCACCTTTGTCTGGCCATCTGTTTGAGGGTGGTTAGCAGAACTAAAGTCGAGACTAGTGTTAACCATATGCCAGAGGCTCCGCCAGAAGTGACTGACAAATCGAGTATCGCGATTCGACACAATGGATCAAGTCAAACCATGTAGGCGGTATATCTCATGGAAAAATAGTTGGGAGATATGGACATCATCCGTAAATCGTGAACAAGGAATAAAGTAGGCCATCTTTGAGAAACGATCAACAACGACGAAAACGGAGTCATGATGACGTTGAATCCGGGGCAACCCAACAACAAAATCCATGCTAATATTGGACCAAGGGCGAGTAGGAATCGGCAATGGCATATACAACCCGGAATTAAAGGCAGCACTTTGGAGACCTGGCAAACACGCCACCGGGAAATATAGCGCCCAACATCATGACGTAAAGATGGCCAAAACTAAGACACACTCAAGAGATGATACATACGATCAGCGCCCACATGGACTTCACCGTGAAGTTCCTACAATACCTTGAGACAAAGACTACAATCAGGCACGAAAGAGAAACCCATCGTGGAACACATAGTCAGAGCTCGAACCATCTATGATGGAGGGCAATATTTTTTAGAATAAAGGATCATCGGCATAGGCATCAGGAAGAACATCAAAACCAATAACAAAAATCCGCATGTCGGACAAGAGCGATCATCGGCGGCTAAGATCATCTGCCACGCGATTAAGCACACCTGATTTATGCTTAATGATAAAAGAAAATTGCTGAAGATATGCGATCCAAGAGCAATGGCGCGAGGAAACCTTATCCTGGCTGCCAAGATGCTTCAAAGCATCATGGTCCGTATAGAGAATAAATTCGCGGTGAAAAAGATAGTGGCACCAATGCCGTACGGCTTGAACAATTGCATAAAATTAAATATCATAAGTGTTGTAGCGCACACGAGGTCCTTGTAACTTTTCGCTAAAGTATGCAATAGAACGGTCCAACTGGCTAAGAAAGTCGCTGATACCCATTTTAAAAGCGTTACAATGCAACTCAAAGGTCTTAGAAAAATCCGGCAATACAAAAATAAGCGCGGAGGTCAGACGATCCTTGATATCCTCGAAGGTCAAGGTAGCCGCATTGGTCCAAAGAAACTGACCCTGACGCAAGCAATCGGTAATTGAAGCCATAACAGAACTAAACTGTGGAATAAAGCGGCGATAAAAAGAGGTCAATCCATGGAAACTATGCACATCGACGAGGCTTTGAGGGCACGACCAATCACAAATCATTGAGATCTTAGAGTGGTCAACCTGAAGGCCCGCGCTAGAGACAACATATCCCAAGAAGAGGACTGAAAACGTCATAAAAGAGCACATGTCAAGAGCGGCATAGAACTGTTCGCGATGGAGAGTGGTCAAGATTAAGCAAAGGTGAGAGATTGTCCTCGGTTGAAGCACTGAAGATCAGAATATTGTCGAAATAGACCACCACAATTTAATGTACAGACGGAGGGCTTGGTTCATGACATGCATAAACGTGCTTGGGGTATTGGAGAGGCTGAAAGGCATAACGAGCCACTAAAAAAGGCCCTCGCGTGTTTTGAATGCCATTTTCCATTCGTCACCTGGGCGGGTGCGCATTTGGTGATAAGCACTCTTAAGATCAAGTTTTCTAAACACCATGGCACCACAAAGTTGATCAAGGAGGTCTTCGATGCGAGGTATCGGGAAACGATACCTGACGGTGATCTTGTTAATATCCCAACAATCAATACACATGCGTCAAGTGCCATTTTTCTTTGGCACTAATAGTGTCGGGACGGCGCAGGGGCTCAAACTGGCACGCAAGAATTCTTTGGATGTAGGTCCTCAACTTGGCGACACGGTTCCTTATGCTCCATAGGACTCATGCGATAATGCGGGCGATTAGGTAAAGAAGCACCCGGAACAAGATCAATGCGATGTTGTATCTTGCATAAAAGAGGGAGCCCGAACGGCAGATTAGTCGGGAAAACATCCGCAAACTCCTCGAGTAAGGGGCATGCCAAAAGCAAGACATCTAGAGGTGCAGAAGCGGAAGAAGTAGTCGCCGGTTTGGCAATAAGGACAAACACAATAGGCAGTGTCAGACATATCTGCTTGGAAGGCTGTTCATGATAAAAACAAAGGTGTTGGAAGTGATGAACTAACAGGAGGGTTGTCGGTAGGCTCGATGTCACGAGACGGTATCAAGACGGTATTAATCCCCTTGAAGCGAAAAGTATAAGTATTGGTGCGTCCATCATGAGTGGTGTGGCGATCATACTACCACGGGCGACCAAGAAATAGTGGAAGGCGTCCATTGGAACCACGTCACATAAGATCTCATACGCATAGTGTAGTCCATTCGAAACAGATATCAAATCCCGATAGTTCACAGCAATTTCGGAACCTTGTTGAAGCCAAGCTAATTTATACGGCTTAGGATGAGGCTCCGTTGGAATAGATAATTTATCAATCACCACGGAAGAAACCACATTCTCACAGCTGTCGGAATCAATGATAAACTGACAAATACGACCATCGATAGTGAAAGTGGAATGAAATAAGGCTGTGCGACACCAGCTATCACTAACCTGTTGTGGAGAGAAACAAGAACGACGCAAAAGGAGATACTGCCCCACATCACCTTCGACGAACAATTCTACACATGGATGTTCCAACCCTTCAATAGTATCACCTTCGTCGACATTCTTCGGGGATGTATCAGTCAAGATGTAAGGCCCAGGGTTATTTAATTTAATTCAGGATTATTTAATGTAATCCGAGATAATTTAATTTTAATCCGAGTATATTTGATTTGGGAATATTTAGAGTTTTGATTTAAATTCTAATATTCTTAAATTATTTAGGATTGAAATTGAATTAAAATAAGGGACGAGGACTGAATTGTAATTTTTGAAGAATTAAGGGACTAAATGGCAATTAGAATTGAAGATATCTGAATTATAAGTGCTTACTCAGCTTTTGTATGTGTACATGAGGGGTTCCTTCAGATTTTTTCAGAACAAAGTGCCGAGAATTTCCTTTTCTTTGAAACTTTGATTTTAAAAACCCCGTATCTTTTGATCCGGTTATCCGATTTCGATTTCGAAAATTGTTCTGGAATCCTTGCGACAATGGCTTCAATCTAGTTAAGTGTTTATTTATTTTTGCATGTTTTGAGGGTTGAAAGTTGGCAGAGATCAGCTGTTTACATCTTGAGCAGTTCTTGACCTTTTATGCGATTTGATATCGACACCGAATCAAAGATTGAGTATGGAATGAACTTATTATGATTTCCAGCATGTATATCGTAAAAGAGTTGATGCCCCGTTAGCCAACTTGTGGCTAAAGGCTTTGAGAGTCTCTTTTTGTAAACAATCTTTGTTTAATATAATATACGTTTTTTAAATGGCGTTCACTTTATCTTATTATTATATAATGATATATTGTTGCTATTTTGAAAAAGACCTTGAATATACTAAAGTAAGATGAGATAGTGAATATAGAGAGATCACTGTCATGAAACACATCTTATGTTCACTGTATATTCTAAACAGTTCCTAGTCAATTGAGCCGTCCACAAATAAGGATAAGGATCACTCGAGATTGAGACTAGCATTTGCGATGCCGAGTACCATGTTTCATTGGTATGGAACATAGAGATGTTCGAAGCATGCAAATGGATATTCATATGATGAATGATCGAACTACCCTATTAGAACTTTCCAAGTGGTTATCACTTATCGAGTGGATATAGTTCGCGGTTTTGGTTGTGCACCATTAGTCCTTATTACTTGAAACATCATTGAGACTCTATATGCTAGAACTATGCTTTGAATCATTTACCGACTCTATTAGGGTCATCAGGTGTTGGGATTGGGTACAGTTACGACACATATAGGATTCGATGCTTTGTTGTCAAGGATTCACCGCACACTTGCGAGTGTGGATATCCTATGCAATCTGAGGAGATATTAGTGTGACGAATCTCTGGCCAGAGGACATGATGTGTTTTAGGTTACTTGGTTTCCTAGTAGCACATGCGATGTCACTATTTGATCTTTAAGATGCATTGCATAGTTATCGAATCTCGAACGACTCTCGATGTACCAATGGTTGTTGATTCGATCGGGATATATGGATGAAGGGACCGTACTGTACGCTAACCAAAATTTACTGGTTCTTGCAGGCACTATCAGTGATACCTAGGGAATCATGGGGCGATGTTGCTAGATGCTCTTACCATGATTCGATGGGCAAGTCGGAAATTGTTGTTCCGAGTCACAAGGAGTTGTGAGCCCATGGCTATCTGTATCCCTGAACCATTGAGGGTTACACAAGTAATGGATTTCTAATCCCCGTTGAGATAATTAAATTTAAAGAGTTAAATTTAGTGGATAAAGAAGTAGGACTTCTTATTTAAAAGTAGAGGGAGTAAGATTTCCTAAAATGACATAGTGATGGACATTTTTGGAAATCACTGAATTCGGATTCAGAAAATTTATCTTGACTTTAAAAGATGCAGAAATGGTTTCCGTACACATTGGTGAAATTGGTTTATCAATCTGAGTCACGATGAATTTTATATTAATTTCTGAACATGCGGGCTTTGCTTGTCAGGCTTGAACTTATGACTAATGGGCCCTAAGCTGTTAGCAGCCCACATTATAAATAAGTTATTGCAGTGCAGAAATTACACACAACACAAGGCATAAAAATTCGAAACCCTAGAGCTCTCTTTCTAGAGAATTCGGCCGCCCCCCTCCCCTACTGTGTTCGAGAATTTCAGTCTGCAAATTTCGAATTTGCAGTCTGAATTAGCAGATCAAATCTGTTATTTCTCTTTGTAGAAAATTCTGATAGACTTTCTAGTGCACTCTATCAGAGAGATTAAACTTCTGTTCATGGACTTGATTGAAGAAAAGTTCGTTCATCAGTTCCTGGGATATACAACAAGAGCAGTTTAATCTGTTGGTGTCCATAATCTCGCTTCGAGATTTTAAGGTAAAATTTACATTGTTTAAATTTTATATTATCAATTTTAATCGTAGGAATTTGATACCCATGATATGGAATTTTTCCATATAAAATTTTAAAACTTCCGCTGCAACGGGTATCACTTTCTTTTTCGATCCGGAGAACGACCGTGTTACAACAGTGGTATCAGAGACAGGTTGTTCTCGGATTTTACGATTAAAATTTATTCGATTGAACCGGCCTCGATTTTTCAGAAAAATAAAACGAAAATTTTAAATTAAATTCCAGGGCAATCGGGCAGCGCCGCGATTTGATCGCTGCCCAGGGCAGCGATTGGCTGCCTACCTCCACGTGGGCAGCTCTGTCCCACGTGGAGGCCGGGCTGCCCGGGATTGTCCCGGGCAGTCCGGAAATTTTAAAATTTAATTTTTGATTTTTTTTGAAATTTTTGAAATTTCAGTTTTTTGTCCGATTGAAAATTGTTTTTGATTGGTCCACGAGGCATCGGATAAAATTGTTTGAGTCCGAAATTTTAAAAATTGATTTTTGGATAAATTTGAATTTTTGGAAAATTTATAAATTTTATCCATTAAATTAGATTTTATAAAATTAATAATTTTGGTACGATTGATAATAAAATATGATTTTATGTATAAAATTGGATTTTATAAGTAAAATATGATTTTATGGATAAACTAGATAAAATATGATTTTATATATAAAATAAGATTTTATGTATGAAATATGATTTTATCTATTTAAATTTATTGCCATTGCATGATATCCAATAAATTAATTTTGAATTAAATATTATTGGATAAAGATGATCGATTGTCATGACCAATGTTATAGGTGTATGTTAGGTTGTTTAAATTTGGTTTTAATTATTGTTGTTGGATTTATTAATGGGCCTGGTTTATGTCCCAATATGAATTGTCATATGTAATAAAAGTGGGCCTGGTTTATGGCCCGTTCCCACCCCTTAAATATGTATCCCCTGCTTGTCATCGAAATTTATTGTAAATTTATTATACTTAGTGGGAGATAAAGATTTGAAGACAAAGGTGGGCCCAACAGACAATAAAGACCGAAGAAATGTAAATTGGAAGCTCAATGTAATAGGATTGCATTGCATACTTGCATATTACCTAGGATTGGACTTAGACTCGTGATTGGCAACCACGGGTCGATTAGTAATGGAATCGATCATCCTAAAATAATATATGATATTATTATTGTATGCATGTTTAGACTAAATTGTATGAATCCCGCAAGCATACAAATTTTGAATGATGAGACAAATTTTTCGAAATTAAAATCACTCATTTTAAATATGATTTAAAATTGATATCAAGATAAACAAAAGGGAATTTAAATATTGTTTAAATGTTCCTACCTTTCATCAACGATCAATGTATGAGATGCTACCCGCGGGCATGGTCCGGCTCATATTATTGGGGGGGCTCGTTCGTCGGAAAGTTGTACATTGGATCGACACATGTTGTAAGTTGGGTGGAACTCCCATGGGATTGGCTCATATTATTGGGGATCCACATGGCGACCGTTCATCACAACTTAATATTGATGGGTCATCTTGACTTGTCACAATAAACGGCGTCATATTATTGGGCCCTTACTGGACATGAGGTAAACAACATGGGGATTGTTTTGGAAACAATTGGGCTCTACCTTTTGAAGAGCATGGTTGACTGATATTATTCGGGACCATGTTTTGTCAATTGGGCTCCATGTTCCCACTAAAGAAAATAATTCTCTCGTTTTCACTAGAGGGTGGTGGAATCGTTAAAATAGTGGGAGTGTAATTCATTAAATTAAACTCGCCTTATTTTATGTCTTAGTAAATTAATTAAACAATCACTGATTATTGTCTGTTTCTTTTCAGTATTTCATTAAGATGAATTCGCGCAATCCACTATTCTCTATTCTCGAACAAAACAAACTGACTGGCGCAAACTATACGGAATGGTTCCGTAAGTTGAAGATTTTCTTGACCTCGGAGAAGATGTTCTACGTGTTAGAAAAATCTCCTCCGAAGGAAGCACCAGCTGATATAAGTCCGGAAGAGTTGGCCAAACTTGATAAATGGTGGGACCATGATATCAAGGCCAAATGCTATATGCAAGCTTCGATGTCTGATGAACTCCTGAGGCGATTTGAGGATACCGTGAATGCTGCTGACATTCACGTACAACTCAAGGAACTTTTTGGGGCTCAATCGAGAGCTGAAAGGTTCGCTACTGTAAAAGAGTTAATGACGTGTCGCATGCGTGAAGGGACTTCGGTCCGTGATCATGGGGTACGCGTGATTTGGCTCATTCAGAAGTTGGTAACGCTTGAATTGGTATTGGAGCATGAACTCAATTTGGACTTATTACTTCTCTCTCTTCCTTCATCATTTGACGGTTTTGTGGTGAATTTCAATATGAACAAGATAGAGGCCTCCCTTGAAGAGATGGTCAATATGCTTGTAACTTATGAAGCCACTTTAAAGAAGGATAAACCGGTTCTCTTGGTGGGCTCCTCTCCTTCGGCTAAGAAGGGGCCAAGTACAAAGGGTAAGAAACGTTCTGCCTCATCCAATAAAATCGGACCCGAGAAGAAAAACAATACAAAGGCTTCAAACGTGGAAAAATCCAAGGATGTTTGCCATCACTGCAAGAGACCCGGTCATTGGAAACGTAACTGCAAGGAATATCTCGAGCAGTTGCAAACTGCGAAGGGTATGTTTTACATTGAAATAAATGTTTCACTTAATACTACTTCTTGGGTATTGGATACCGGATGTGGATCTCATATTTGCAATGATTTGCAGGTGATGACAAGAAGTCGCAAGCTTAGGATGGGTGAGACCCAGCTGAGGCTCAGAAATGGTTCTCGAGTTGAAGCAAAAGCTGTGGGAGACATTTGTTTAATTTTGCAGAATGATTTTAAGTTATTTTTGAGAGATGTTTTATATGCGCCAGATTTGGTTAAAAACATTATTTCTATTTCTATGCTTGATAGAGATGGTTTTTCTTGCAATTTTGTGAATGGAATTTGCAATATTTACAAGAATGAATGTTTAATTGGATGTGAAAAACTTGAAAACGATCTATATAACTTAAAATTAAAAGACATTCCAATTAATTATGTTGATAAACCGGTAACAACAAATAAAAGGAAAATTGATAATCAAAACCCGGCAAACCTTTGGCATGCTAGGCTAGGTCATGTTTCCTCAAGGAGGATGAACAAGCTAGTGGGAGAGGGCATGTTTGATATGTCTGATATTAACTCTCTACCTACTTGTGAGTCCTGCCTGAAAGGAAAAATGACTAAATCTCCTTTCAAAGGAAAACCTGAGCATAGTCAAAATCTATTGGATTTGATCCATACAAATGTTTGCGGACCATTTAGTATTGGTACAAAATTTGGTCACACCTAATTCATTACCTTTACTGATGATTATTCTAGGTATGGGTACTTATATTTGATGAAATATAAGTCTGAATCATTTGAAAAGTTCAAAGAATTCAAGGCTGAAGTAGAAAACAAACTAGGTAAGAGTATTAAAGCACTTCGATCAGATCAAGGTGGAGAATACTTAAGTACCGAGTTCTTGGATTATCTAAAAGAGAATGGGATTCTCTCTCAGTGGACTCCTACTATGACACCTCAGCTGAATGGTGTTTCGGAGCATCGCAATCGAATCTTGTTGTACATGGTTCGATCTATGATGAGCTTCACTGAGCTCCCACCTTCGTTTTGGGGCTATGCTCTTGAAACGGCAGTATTGTTGTTGAACAACGTCCACACTAAAGCAGTGGACAAAACACCATACGAGTTATGGAATGGCAAATCTCCTAAGTATTCATACTTGAGGATTTGGGGATGTCCTGCTTACGTGAAGCAGACAGTGGGAGATAAGTTGGATAGTCGATCCACCTTATGTTATTTTGTAGGGTATCCGAAGAATTCAATCGGATATTATTTCTATCATCCTACTGAAACAAAAGTGTTTGTTTCAAGGAATGCCACCTTCTTGGAGAAGGAGTTCTTATTGGATAAGAAAGGCAAGATGATGGAACTCGAAGAAATTTGAGAAGAACCAGAGATACAAAATAACGATCTTATACCTCAAGAATCATCACAAGACACGCCTATTACTAGAAGATCCGAGAGGACTTCTAGGCCTCCTATTAGATATGGTCTTCATCTTGAAGGGGATCAAAGTGAACCCGACATTGGATGTGATCCGAGAAACTTCAAGGAAGCAATTTTTGATGCTGATTCGAACTTATGGCTTGAAGCTATGCAGTCGAAAATAGACTCGATGCATGCAAACCAAGTTTGGTCTTTAGTAGATCCTCACGATGGAATAGTTCCAATAGGGTGTAAATGGATCTACAAGAGAAAGCTTGGGCCTGATGATAAGGTACTGACCTACAAGGCACGATTGGTTGCAAAAGGTTACACTCAAAGACAAGGTGTTGACTATGATGAAACTTTTTCACCAGTCGCAATGTTCAAGTCCATAAGAATCCTTATTGCCATTGCTGCATGGTATGACTATGAGATATGGCAAATGAATGTGAAGACTGCATTCCTTAATGGAAACATTAAGGAAGAGATCTATATGATGCAGCCCGAGGGATTCACATCCATGGGAAGCGAGCATAAGGTATGTAAGCTTCAGAGATCGATCTATGATCTCAAACAGGCATCAAGAAGTTGGAACCAGAAATTTGATGAAACAATAATGGACTTTGGTTTCATCAAGAACCCGGAGGAACCGTGCGTGTACAAGAAAGTAGTTAAGGATGCTGTGACATTCTTAGTACTTTATGTTGATGACATCTTACTTATTGGGAATGATGTAGGGATGTTGCAGTCAACAAAGATATGGTTGTCAGGTAGATTCTCGATGAAGGATTTGGGTGAGGCGTTCTATATTCTAGGGATACAGATCTATAAAGATAGATCTAAGAGAATGATAGGACTTACTCAAGCTACCTACATCGACACTATATTGAAAATGTTTTCAATGGATGAGTCCAAGAGAGGACATCTACCTATGTGTCATGGAGTCTCTCTATCCAAGTCTATATGTCCCAAGACTGACGAAGAGATAGAGAAAATGACACACATACCATATGCGTCAGCCATAGGGAGTATCATGTATGGGATGATATCTACCAGACCAGATGTGGCATTTGCTCTGAGTGTCACGAGCAGATATCAAGCCAATCCCGGTCAAATGCATTGGAAAGCCGTGAAGGATATTCTTAAGTACTTAAGAAGAACTAAGAATGTATTCATGGTTTATGGAGGAAGAGATTTGAAATTGGAAGGCTATACCGACTCTAGCTTCCAAAGTGACGTGGATGACTCGAAGTCAACCTCTGGATTTGTGTTCATGCTCAATGGCGGTGCTGTCTCTTGGAAGAGTTTCAAGCAGGACACCACAGCGGATTCCACCACTGAGGCAGAATACATTGCAGCATCAGCTGCTACTAAAGAGGCCGTTTGGATGAGGAATTTCGTCCAAGAGTTGGGCGTTATTCCTGAAGCTGTTGGTCCAGTCCCGGTGTACTGTGACAACACGGGTGCCGTTGCTTAGGCAAAGGAACCAAGGTCTCATCAAAGATCCAAACACGTACTGAGGAAATACCACATCATCCGAGAGATCGTGGAAAGAGGAGACATCACTATCGAGAGAGTGGCCTCTGCAGACAATATCGCTGATCCACTTACTAAGCCCTTGCCAGGACCATTATTTGACAAACATCGCGAAGCAATGGGACTACGTAGTATGACTAGTTGGCTTTAGGGCAAGTGGGAGATTGAAAGAGTTGATGCCCCGTTATCCAACTTGTGGCTAAGGGCTTTGAGAGTCTTTTTTTGTAAACAATCTTTGTTTAATATAATATACGTTCTTTAAATGGCGTTCACTTTATCTTATTATTATATAATGATATACTGTTGCTATTTTGATAAAGACTTTGAATATACTAAAGTAAGATGAGATAGTGAATATAGAGAGATCACTGTCATGAAACACATCTTATGTTCACTGTATATTCTAAACAGTTCCTAGTCAATTGAGTCGTCCACAAATAAGGATAAGGATCGCTCGAGATTGAGACTAGCATTTGTGATGCCGAGTACCATGTTTCATTGGTATGGAACATAGAGATGTTCGAAGCATGCAAATGGATATTCATATGATGAATGATCGAACTACCCTATTCGGACTTTCCAAGTGGTTATCACATATCGAGTGGATATAGTCCGCGGTTTTGGTTGTGCACCATTAGTCCTTATTACTTGAAACATCATTGAGACTCTATATGCTAGTACTGTGCTTTGACTCGTTTACCGACTCTATTAGGGTCATCAGGTGTCGGGATTGGGTACAGTTACGACACATGTAGGAGTCGATGCTTTGTTGTCAAGGACATTTTTGGAGTAAGATTTCCTAAAATGACATAGTGATGGACATTTTTGGAAATCACTGAATTCGGATTCAGAAAATTTATATTGACTTTAAAAGATGTAGAAATGGTTTCTGTACACATTGGTGAAATTGGTTTATCAATCTGAGTCACAATGAATTTTATATTAATTTCTGAACATGTGGGCTTTGCTTGTCAGGCTTGAACTTATGACTAATGGGCCCTAAGCTGTTAGTAGCCCACATTATAAATAAGTTATTGCAGTGCAGAAATTACACACAACACAAGGCATAAAAATTCGAAACCCTAGAGCTCTCTCTCTAGAGAATTCGGCCGCCCCCCTCCCCTACTGTGTTCGAGAATTTCAGTCTGCAAATTTCGAATTTGCAGTCTGAATTAGCAGATCAAATCTGTTATTTCTCTTCGTAGAAACTTCTGATAGACTTTCTAGTGCAGTCTATCAGAGGGATTAAACTTTTGTTCGTGGACCTGATTGAAGAAAAGTTCGTTCATCAGTTCCTGGGATATACAACAAGAGCAGTTTAATCTGTTGGTGTCCATAATCTCGCTTCGAGATTTTAAGGTAAAATTTACATTGTTTAAATTTTATGTTATCAATTTTAATCGTAGGAATTTGATACCCATGATATGGAATTGTTCCATATAAAATTTTAAAACTTCCGCTGCAACGGGTATCACTTTCTTTTTCGATCCGGAGAACGACCGTGTTCCAACATATCGATGAGTATAGCTGCTGATATGATGATTTGGATGATGTATTATTGGTTTAGATATGAGTATGAATGGTATTGAGGTTGATATTGATTTCGATATTTTGTCGGTTACCGATTTTCAATCGCTATGCTGTCGATTCGTGTTTTGAGACCGTTTTGATAGCCTATGACTGAGCTGAGATCTTTGTTTAGATGTTATTGATGTTATAGTATTTTTATTCTTCAGTTTCAGTTGAGTTTTGAAGGCTAACGACTCCAGACTCCGAGTTGAACCGAAGAAGAAGAAGTTGAGGTTTGAAATGAGAATGATTGATGATCTATTGATGGTTTTGATTCGATTTTGATATGATAGACTTGAACGAAGTTTGATATGAATGTTTTGATGTTATGTTTCAGATTAGAAGTATTCAGAACCGAGAAATGCGAAGGTATAATGATGACATTGCAAGTCAGGGATTTGAAACTCGAGAATGACGTTTCTTGAGTTGTCCCGCCAAAACCACATACTTGTTTATTGTTTTGATTTGATTTTGGTGTTGTCGATCCATCTCAGGTAGTGGACCATTGATTTTGAGTCTATACGATGATGATATGATATTGAATTGATTCTATGCCACGATCTGAGGCGATCTTATTTTCTAGTCCAGAATGACTAAGATAGATGGATATCCATGTCAAGATCGGTTACGAATCTTGATGGCAACGAAGAATTATGAATCAATTCTTAATCGATATATGCGTTATTTACTCTATTGTTGAGTCGATTATGAATAGATTCGATATGATTTATTTAACGCTTTATATATGTCGATTATACTGGGAATGATTTCTCACCGGAGTTTCTCCGGCTGTTGCTTTGTTTTGTATGTGTGCATGGCAACAGAGGGGGCAGAAACTGGTCAAAGACGACATTGACATCATGGAAGAGAGTTTAGCAAGTGAGGTCTAGGGTTGTAGCTAAAGTTGGACTGTAGAATACATCAAACTTGTAGAAGAATTATGTCTTGAAGTATATTTTGTGTAGTTGATAGTTTAATGCCTTTATAACTATCCGTTTGATGTAATAATCGCATGGATTGATGCTTGAGACTTCATAAGTGTATATATGCAAGTTCTAGAATTGATAACCATGATTTGAGTTGGTTCTTGATGATTTGAATTGATTGTTCCACGTTGTGACAGCAAACTTTTCTGCTGTTTGTTTTCTGGCAGAGAGGCCGATCGATCGGTTAAATATAACCGATCGAGCGAGGCCTGATTTTTTTCCAAAACTGAGAATTTGAAAACGTGGTCGATCGATCGGTAAGATCTTATCGATCTAGCAGAGCACTTTTCACAAAAAAAAATTTGGTTTGATTATTATTTTTGTATATGATTAATTGTTGATGTATCATTAATTGCCCTAGAATGAGATTAGCAACCCGAGGTCCCCACAACAGGTGGTATCAGAGCTTTAAGTTTCTCGGACTGAGAATAGATGAGCGGGGTAGATCAAGTCTGTTCGATTGCTTTATTTATTGATTTCATACTTGTATGGTATATGACTTATTACCTTCTGATGTTTATGATCACATGATTCTGTGATTAAATGAGAAGAGTATGTAGTACAGTCTTTCAAATTACATGCTATTTGATTTTCTGAAGTTGAGTAACAGCATATATTGAATAAGTATGAATCAGAACTTGATCTCTTGAAGATGCATGAAAATGCTAATCAGAGGAGGGCTTGAAACAGAAATGTGTTTGATATGATAATGAACTGTACACTAATCTGTTGATTATCAGATATGCCTCCCCGACCAGCACCGAGATTTAGACAAACATTGGCAGTAAATCAGCCTGAACAGGCTAATGCTGCACAGATACCAGCGACAGCACCTGAACCCGGACAGAGTAGTACTTCTACTGATGTGTTTGGTGATGCTACTCCGATGGAGAAACTTCTGAAATGATTCCAGTCATTCAAACCCCCGAAGTTACACGAAACTGAGAATGTTGTGGATTGTGAAAATTGGCTAGAGGATATTGAGCAGTTATTCGAGTCCCTCGACTATACAGATGATCTTCATGTGAGACTAGTGATTCATCAACTACATGGACTTGCAAAGAGTTGGTGGATAGCGACGAAGAGGGCATATGAACATAAAGGTACAATTATCACATGGTCTGTATTTAAAACTTCTTTCTATCAGCGATTCTTTCCTGTTTCTTATCGTAAGGACAAGGGAGCGGAGTTTGCAAGTTTGCAACAGGGACCGATGAATATTGAAGAATATTTTGCAAAATTCACTAGCCTGTTGAAGTTTGCTCCACATATTATTGCTGTCAGTGATGAAGCTCAAGCCGATCAATTTATAAATGTCTTGAATCCAGATGTTTTCACTCTTGTAAATTCAGGAAGACCGAATAACTTTTTCGATGCTCTGAATCGTGCAAAGGGAGCTGAAGCAGGGATACTGAGGCAACGAGGAGCACAATTTGTGCCACAGCCAATGAAACAACCGCAAGAGCAGCCACAGATTCCACCACCACCTCGATTTGATGCAGGAGGTAGTAGCAGTGGCAAGAAGAATTTCTTTAAGGGCAAAAGCAAACAGTTTAAACGCCCTGGTGGTAGCTCTTCTATTTCAAGTGGATCCAAACAGTCGAGAGTTGGACAGAAATCTGATGTGTATTGTACCAAGTGTGGAGGACGTCATACCAGTGAACAATGCCGAGGAGTTTTTGGTACTTGTCACATTTGCAATCAGACAGGTCATTTTGCACGAGTCTGCCCACAGCGTAGTTCTGGAGGTGCACAGGGTACTAGATCATCGAGACCAGTGGCTCAATCTGCATCTTCTGTACATTCGTTCCAACCACAACCAACAACACAGGGTAGAGCAGGATGAGGAGGAGGAGGAGGTCAGCCAGTGAATCAACCTCCAAGGCAGCAGACTAGGGTTTTTGCATTGACTGAGGAGAAAGCACAAGCGGCGCCTGATGATGTGATTGCAGGTAACTGTTTCATTTTTGGATATCCTGCCTATGTATTATTTGATACTGGTGCATCACATACGTTTATTTTCGAACAATTTGTTGCATTACATGCATTGCCCGTTGAACACTTAGCGACTGTAGTGTCTATTTCATCTCCTTTGGGAAGAGGTATTATATCAGTGAAGTCTGTCATAAATTGTACACTGCAATTTGAGGGTCATGAGATTGAGCTGGACTGTATTGTTCTTGGTTTATCTGATTTTGATTGTATCATCGGTATCGATATGCTAACCAAGTACAGAGCTACAGTTGATTGCTTTCAGAAAATTGTAAGGTTCAGACCGGAGATGGCTGACGAGTGGAAACTTTATGGTAAGGGTTCACGAGCTAGAATTCCCTTGATATCTGTTTTTTCCATGACTAATCTATTGCAGAAAGGGGCAGAGGGATTTCTCATTTACGCAGTTGATACGATGAAAACTAGCCCGAAATTGGCTGACTTGCCAGTGGTTAGTGAATTCGCTGATGTTTTTCCTGACGAGATTCCTGGATTGCCTCCATTTTGAGAGGTAGATTTCAGCATAGAATTGATGTCAGGTATGCAACCAATATCAAAATCACCTTACCGTATGACACCAATTGAATTGAAAGAATTGAAAGAACAACTTGAAGAGTTGTTAGCCAAAGGCTATATTAGACCGAGTGTTTCCCCTTGGGGTGCTCCGGTTTTGTTTGTTAGAAAGAAAGACGGATCAATGAGGTTATGTATTGACTATCGGCAATTGAACAAGGCAACGGTAAAGAATCGCTATCCTTTACCTCATATAGATGATTTATTTGATCAATTGCAGGGTTCATAAGTATATTCGAAGATTGATTTACGATCTGGCTATCATCAATTGAGGGTAAGAGACGAGGATATCCCTAAGACTGCTTTTAGAACTAGGTATGGCCATTATGAATTTATAGTCATGTCTTTTGGTCTAACGAATGCACCAGCAGTGTTTATGGGATTGATGAATAGAGTATTTCAAAAGTATCTAGATGACTTCGTGATCATATTTATCGATGAAATTTTGATATACTCTAAGAATTTGTGTGATCATGCTGACCACTTGAGAACAGTTTTGAAGATGCTGAGAGAGGAGAAACTGTATGCTAAGCTATCCAAATGTGAGTTTTGGTTGAAACATGTGATATTTCTGGGTCATATCATTTCAGGAGACGGTATTTGAGTTGATCCGAGTAAAGTTGAAGTTGTGATCAGTTGGCAGAGACCGACATCTGTGCCTGAAATCAAAAGTTTCATGGGCTTGGTAGGATATTATAGTCGATTTATCCGAGATTTTTCGTCTATCGCAAAGCCTATTACACAGCTTACACAGAAGAATGCACCGTTTGTGTGGTCTGAAGCATGTGAAACTAGTTTTCTTGAGCTGAAGAAAAGGTTGACTACAGCACCAGTCTTGACAATCCCTTCAGGTACTGGTGATTTTGTTGTATATTGTGATGCTTCTCATCAGGGTTTGGGATGTGTTTTAATGCATAAAGGACATGTTGTAGCATATGCTTCTCGACAACTGAAACCACATGAAGTCAGATATCCAATTCATGATCTTGAATTGGCAGCGATCGTCTTTGCATTGAAGATCTGGCGACATTATTTATATGGTGAGAAATTCAAAATCTTTTCTGATCACATGAGTTTGAAGTATCTGTTTTCACAATCTGAATTGAATATGAGACAAAGAAGATGGCTCGATTTACTGAAAGATTTCGATTGTGAAATCAAATATTATCCAGGGAAGTCGAATGCAGCAGCAGATGCCCTAAGTAGAAAGGTATGTGATTTGTCCTTGTCTACTATAGGTGTATCTAATTTGATTGAAGATTGCTGTATTTCTGGATATATATTTGAGACAGATAGAAGATCGATGAGAGTATATGCTATCAGTGTTGAGCCATAACTGTTGATTCGAATCAAAGAAGCACAAAAATCTGATTTGAATGTTCAGAGGTCGATTGAAATGATCAGATCAGGACATCAGTCTGAATATAAGGTTAGTGATGATGATGTATTGTATGTGAATAACCGAATTGTTGTTCCAGGTGTAGTTGATTTGAAACAGCAAATACTAAAAGAAGCTCATAGCAGTAGATTCAGCATTCACCCTGGAGGCAGAAAAATGTACAATGACTTGAAGAATCAGTACTGGTGGAAACAAATGAAGTCTGATGTGACTGAATTTGTATCAAAATGTCTGAATTGCCAACAGGTGAAGGCTGAAAGGAAGAAGCCTGGAGGTCTATTGCAAAGTTTATCTATTCTTGAATGGAAATGAGACCATATTTCCATGGATTTTGTGAAGAAATTGCCACGATCATCCCGATGATGCAATGTTGTTTGGGTGATCATTGACAGGTTGACGAAATCTACGTGTTTTATTCCCTACCGAATGACTTATCGTCATGATCAAATGACAGATCTCTATATTCGAGAAGTGGTAAGACTGCATGGTGTGCCAAAGTCGATTGTATCTGATCGAGATCCTAGATTTACTTCGCACTTTTGGCATAGCCTACAGGAAGCCCTAGGTACGCGCTTACATTTGAGTACTGCTTATCATCCTCAAACTGACGGACAATCTGAACAAACTATTCAGACTCTTGAGGAAATTCTTAGAGCTATAGTACTTGATTTTGGTACTACATGGCAAGACTCCATACCACTTGTGGAGTTTTCAATAACAACAGCTATCAGACGAGTATAGAGATGGCTCCATTTGAAGCATTGTATGGGAAGAAATGTCGATCGCCGTTGTATTGGGATGATGTATCAGAGGTGCCTGAGTTGGGACCGGATATGATTATACAGATGACTGAGAAAGTGAAGTTGATCTAGCAGAGAATGAGAACAACACAGCATAGATAAGCCAGATATGCGAATGTTCGACGTCAGCCATTATCTTTTGAACAGTGAGATAGAGTGTTCTTGAAGATTTCACCGTTCAGGGCACAGTCAGATTTGGAAAGCGAGGAAAGTTATCTCTGCAATTTATTGGGCCGTATGAGATACTCGAGAAGATAGACAATTTTTCTTATCGACTCGCTCTTCCTACATCTTTATATGTTATACACGATGTATTTCATGTCTCAATGCTTCGAAAGTATCAACCTGACGAATCTCATATCTTGCAACCTGATGAAGCTAAGTTGGATGAAACTCTTAGCTATTTTGAACAGCCGATTCAGATACTTGATCGAAAGGAAAAGCAACTTCGAACAAAGACCATTCCATTGGAAGATTCAATGGAGTCGACACGGAATTGAAGAAGCGACATGGGAAGTTGAAGATGACATGAGACAGAGATTTCCTTACCTATTCTACTTATATGAGTTCTTATTCAGTTTTCTATTATTCTTTATTATTATGTGTATACAGACTGCATATCTTGACTGTATATGAATTCGAGGACGAACTCATGTTTTAGTGGGGGAGAAATGTAAGGCCCAGGATTATATAATTTAATCCAAGATTATTTAATGTAATCCGAGATAATTTAATTTTAATCTGAGTATATTTAATTTGATAATATTTAGAGCTTTGATTTAAATTCTAATATTCTTAAATTATTTAGGATTGAAATTTAATTAAAATAAGGGCCGAGGATTGAATTGTAATTTTTTAAGAATTGAGGGACTAAATGGCAATTAAAATTAAAGATATCTGAATTATAAGTGCTTACTCAGCTTTTGTACGTGTACATGAGGGGTTCCTTTAGATTTTTTCAGAACAAAGTGCCGAGAATTTCCTTTTCTTTGAAACTTTGATTTTCAAAACCGTATATTTTGATCCGATTATCCGATTTTGATTCCGAAAATTGTTCTGAAATCCTTGCAACGAGGGCTTCAATCTAGTGTAAGTGTTTATTTATTTCGGTATGTTTTGAGGGTTGAAAGTTGGCAGAGATCACCTGTTTACATCTTGAGCATGTTCTTGAGCTTTTATGCGATTTGATATCGACACCGAATCGAAGATTGAGTATTGAATGAACTTATTATGATTTCCAGCATGTATATCGATGAGTATAGCTGCTGATATGATGATTTGGATGATGTATTATTGGTTTAGATATGAGTATGAATGGTATTGATGTTGAAATTGATTTCGATATTTTGTCGGTTATCGATTTTCAATCGTTACGCTGTCGATTCGTGTTTTGAGACCGTTTTGATAGCCTATGACTGAGTTGAGATCTTTGTTTAGATGCTATTGATGTTATAGTATTTTTATTCTTCAGTTTCCTTTGAGTTTTGAAGGATAACGACTCCAGACTTCTGAGTTGAACCGAAGAAGAAGAAGTTGAGGTTTGAAATGAGAATGTTGATGATCTATTGATGGTTTTTGTAACGCCCCGTTTTTATCTTAAATGAGTTTATTTGAGTTAATCGGAGATTTCAGAGTTCACGAGCCGACTTTATTTTGATCAGGGTTCTTTTTGCAAATTTTGGAAATTTCAGGGACTAAAACGCAAATATTGGATTTGTTTTATTATCTACTCATTTGTTTGACTTTGAAAGCACTCCTCCTCCTCCTCACAACCGAGCTCCACCATTGAAGACGCCTCCAACACTTTCCAAGCTTTGTGATTTTGATTTCCGGTCGATCCAGCCGTTGGAAATTATTTCTGAAGGCAGATTATCGATCACAGCAGTGAGAGCTCTGTTATATTGTAAGTTCTTCTACGATCGAACGCATTCTAGTTTTTGGATGTTGTTAGAATCGAGTTAGATTCGAGTATGTTGTTCTCTACAGAGTTCTGATTGTTTATTATCTGTCAGTTTTGAAATAGAGCGACGTTCGGAATTGTTATGATTTTTGGAAGTATTATTCGAAAATCTAGCTTTTGAGATTTGTTGGGTTTGTCTTGTTATTGTTGTATTAGCTTTGAATCAAGTTGATATCGGTATTGAACTGCTGTCTGCGTTGCCGGTTTGTTCAGTTATAGCCGTTATGCCGTCGGTTAGAGTTTTGGGAATTTCGAACCGTTTTGAGTTATGAACTTGGCTTGTAAGTTGGTCATGGTTATTGATCAATCATCTCTTGTATCTGAACAGATTCGTTTGGAGTTTTCAAGCCCTGAGTTAGCAGCTGTTTGATCGTTTCAGAGTTTTGAACGAAGAACGGTATAGAGAAATTCTTTGCACTGTTACCTTGTTTTCGTATAAATTGGTTAGACTTTGATACAATCTCTTTGTAGCATATCCAGACTTGGGAGCTACTGCATTGAAAGGTAAAAGCAGTCATCGTAGCGGGATAGCATACTCGGGACTGTGGTTCTCGAGTTTTCCCTTTTGAAATCTCATACTTGCATCTACACTTGTTCTAGCATGAGGAACTTGTGTATTGTTTGATTGTATTGGTTTTGTTAAAAGGATTATGTTTTATGTTTCTGTTATGCATTCATCTTGAGCCTACTTTGATTTTAGCGGGCAGAACCGCCCTTTTTGTTAGACGTTTGGGAACTATGATTGAGTGGCCTAGGTTGTAGTATTTCGCCTAGTGCTAGCATACTCATTATGGTTGCTCAAAGTCTAGAGGAGTGGGATACGTGGCACCACCTCGATTAGAAGAGTCGGTGAGTCGTTACGTGATCTCATCCTCGGGATCCCAAAAGCAGAGCAATACTCCCGTGTTTATCAGAATCGATATCCTGGTTTTAAAGACATGCATATCATTAACTTTGACTTGAATATGTGGTTTGATAGCATGTTGTATATTCATTACTTGATATGTTGCTTTTACTGGGATTATCATTCTCACCGGTTATCCGGCTGTTGCTTTGTTTTGTATGTGTACTTGGCAACAGGTGGGGCAGGAACAAGTCAGAAGAGGCATGGTTAGCTTCGAGGGCAAGTAGTAGAAGTGAGACTCGGTTTAGAAGTCGAATTAGCATGTTTATCTAGTTTAAGATTGAAGCATGTTAGAACTCGAACTTGATATGTTTTGTTATTCGAATTAGTTTGTATTCGGATTGTAATCTAAAATCGAAGTATGTTGTTGTTGTATCGATTTAGACTTCTGGTTGTTTTTAGGCCTTCTGAAAGAATGACTTGTTATGGCATGTTTCCCTACACCCTGTTATTGCATTTGTATTTGAAGGCATGTCGGACCAAGCGCGGAATCCTTTCTTTTTTTTTCTGCAGCCTGAGCTTTTCTGCCCAGGCCTTCCGCGCGCGGGCGAGGCATTCCTCGCGCGCGCGCGAGGCCTCCGTTGGGCCTCGGGATCGTTTGCCCGCGCGCGCGCGAACTTGGTTCCTCGCGCGGGCGCGCGGTGTTTAAAAAAAAAAAAAAAAACTTTGACTTGTTTTACTCTTGGATTCTTGTTTGCTTAATTGTTGTTTAATCCGAGATTAGTGGTTTAGAATCGAGGTCTCACATTAAGTGGTATCAGAGCCTTAAGATTCTCGGTCGAACTAGAGTGAGCGGGGTAGATCGAGTCTGTGTGTAATGACTCCTCGCATGTGTTTGAATTATTTAATTGTGTACTTAATTCCATGCGAGCATGCTTTATTGTTTGAGCATTATTTGAATTACATGGTTGTGTGATTTAAATTAATAAAGCATGATCTACTTGAGATATAACTGTTTCTGTTCTCGACTGGTATTCGGTATTCCAAGCGGTTGTAAGGGCACTGATGGTAGCATTTGAGATATCTCGTGTGCTAACCTTTGATTATCAGATGGGTCCTCGTCGAGTGATAAACAGAAACACACCACCAGTTATCCCTGCGACTGAGCAAGCTAGCACTGAGGTTGATCAGTTGGATGCTTCAGCGACTCCTATGGAAACCTTGCTGAAGAGGTTTCAGTCGTTCAATCCGCCATTGTTGATGGGTTCAGAAAATCCAGTTGACTGTGAGAGTTGGTTGGATGATATGGATCAGTTGTTTGATTCCATTGACTACACAGATGACCGCCGAATCAGGTTAGTAATTCATCAGCTGCGTGGTGGTGCTAAGAGCTGGTGGATCATGACAAAGAAAGCAATTGAGAGTAGAGGTACAGAGGTTACTTGGACTCTTTTTAAATCTGAGTTTTATAAGCGGTTTTTCCCTATCTCGTATCGTAAGGATAAGGGAGCAGAGTTTGCAAATCTGAGGCAAGGGAATCTGAACATTGAAGAGTACGTGGCTAAGTTCGATAGTCTGTTGAGTTTTGCACCGCTAATTGCCGGAGATGAAGAAGCTAAGGCAGATCAGTTCATCAACGGGTTGAACCCCGATGTCTTCACGTTGGTTAACACCAACAGGCCTAGCAACTTTGCGGATGCCATGAATTACGCAAAGGGAGCAGAAGCAGGCTTGTGGAGGCAAAGAGGTAATCAGGGGGCACCTCAGCAACAGAGGCAGTATCAGAACCAACCATCTCAGTACCAGAATCAGCCACCTCAACATCAGAACCAGCAGCAGAGGTATGAAGGTGGAAACAGTGGGGGAAACATAAAGGATCAGTACAAGGCAAGAGGTAAACAGTTCAAGAGACAGGGGAACAGTTCGTCCAGTTCCAGTGGTTCGAAGCAATTCGGTTCAGGACCGAGTTCTGGGTCATCATCCTTGTACTGCAGCAAGTGTGGAGGAAGACACTCACCGGATCAGTGTGTGGGAGTCTTCGGCAATTGTAACACATGTCAGCAACCGGGACACTTCTCTAAAGTGTGCCCTCAACGTAATAGAGATAGAGCTCAGAGTGGGAGTTCGTCTAGACCTGCAGCTCAGCCGGAGAGGCAGTCGTCTGCAGTGCACTCTTTCCAACCCCAGCAACAGCAGAACAGACAAGGAGGTAGCTCTAGTGCAAATCAGCCTCCGAGACAGCAAGCACGAGTCTTTGCATTGACAGAGGATCAGGCTCAGGCAGCACCTGACGATGTCATAGCAGGTAACTGTTCGATTTTCGGTCATTCTGCTCATGTCTTGATAGATACAGGTGCTTCCCATTCCTTTATCTCTGAGAAATATGTGTTATTGCATGCTTTGCCAACTGAATTGTTGCCTACAGTAGTAGCTGTTACTTCACCTTTGGGTGGAGGAATTGTTTCTGTCCGACTAGTCAGGAACTGTGAGTTTTGTTTCGAGGGGAATTTGTTAGAATTCGACTGTATTGTGCTTGGGTTGTCAGATTTTGATTGTATTGTCGGTATAGATGCTTTGACCAAGTACAGGGCAACAGTTGATTGTTTTCTGAAGGTTGTCAGGTTCAGACCTGAAATGGCAGACGAGTGGAAATTCTTTGGTAAGGGTTCTCGATCTAGAATTTCTTTGATTTCAGTGTTATCTATGACTCGTTTGTTACAGAGAGGTGCAGAAGGATTTTTGGTTTATGCGGTTGATGTACTGAAATCTAGCCCAGCTTTGGTTGACTTACCAGTGGTTAGAGATTTTGCTGATGTGTTTCCGGAAGATGTTCCTGGATTGCCACCCATTCGAGAAGTCGAATTTAGCATTGACTTAGTGCCAGGTACTCAACCTATTTCAAAAGCTCCTTATCGTATGGCACTTGTTGAATTGAGAGAGTTGAAGGAGCAGCTTGAGGATTTGATTGCCAAGGGATACATCAGACCTAGTGTATCGCCTTGGGGTGCTCCTGTTCTATTCGTTCGGAAGAAGGATGGTTCTATGCGGCTCTGTATCGACTACCGCCAATTGAATCAGGCTACAGTTAAGAACAGATATCCTTTACCCCGAATAGATGACTTGTTTGATCAACTGCAGGGTTCTTCTGTCTACTCTAAGATTGATCTGAGGTCAGGCTACCATCAGTTGAGAGTGCGAGAGGAAGATGTTCCTAAGACCGCATTCAGAACGAGGTATGGTCACTTTGAGTTTATAGTCATGCCGTTCGGTTTGACTAACGCTCCAGCTGTTTTTATGGGTTTGATGAACCGTATCTTTCAGCGTTATTTAGATGAGTTCGTCATTATTTTCATCGATGATATTCTTATCTACTCGAAGAACCGTACTGACCATGCAGAGCACTTGAGAATCGTCTTGCAGATTTTACGAGTTGAGCAGTTGTTTGCCAAGCTATCGAAATGCGAATTCTGGTTAGATCGAGTTATCTTTCTCGGTCATATTATTTCTGAAGATGGGATTTCTGTCGATCACAGCAAAATCGAAGCGGTTATGAATTGGCCTAGACCGACATCAGTACCTGAGATCCGAAGCTTCATGGGTTTAGCTGGTTATTACCGTCGTTTCATCGAGGGTTTCTCGTCTATTGCCAAGCCTATTACCCAGCTGACTCAGAAGAATGCGCCTTTTGTCTGGACTTCAGATTGTGAGGCTGGCTTTGTTGATCTGAAGAGGAGACTGACCAGTGCTCCAATTCTTTCTATTCCGAAGGGTACTGGAGGTTTCACAGTGTATTGTGATGCTTCTAACCGAGGTTTGGGTTGTGTTCTTATGCAGCATAAGCATGTGATAGCGTATGCATCGAGGCAGCTGAAACCGCACGAGACTCGTTATCCTGTTCATGATCTTGAACTTGCAGCAATTGTATGTTGGAAAAACTGGCTCTCAGATCAATCACGATTGATACCCGGTGCAGCGGAAGTTTAAAAATTTTTGTCATGGAACAATTCCATGGTGTGGGTATCAACCGTTCAACGATTAAATTATAGTGTGTGTGTAAAATTCAAATAACAATTATTAAATTTTACCTTCAATCTCGAAGCGAGATTATTGGACACCACACAGATTTCTCTGCGCTTCTTGTATCTCCCTGGAACTGATGAACAAGCTGTTCTTCAATCAGGTCCACGAATAGAGGTTTAATCCCTCTGATAGATTGCACTAGAAAATCTATCAGAAGTTTTCTACGAAGAGAATAAACGAATTTGATTCGCTATTCCAGACTGCAATTCAAAATCACAGACCGGAATTTCTCATGCAGAGAAGGGAGGAGGCGGCCGAATTATGAGAGGGAGGCTAGGGTTTTTTTTCGAAAAATCCAGTCTCTCAAATTATGACCTGTTGTGTCTAATTTCTGTACTGCAATAACTTATTTATAATGCAGGCCACTAACACCTTAGGGCCCATTAGTCATAAGTTGAGGCCCGACAAGCAAAGCCCGCTCGTTCAGAAATTAATATAAAATTCATCGTGACTCCGATTGATAAACCGATTTTACCAATGCGCACAGAAACCATTTCTGCACATTTTAAAGTCAAAATAAATTTTCCTGAATCCGAATTCAGTGGTTTCCTAAAATGTCCATCCCTATGTCATTTTAGGAAATCCTACTCCCTTACTCTTATTTAAGAAGTCCAACTCCTTAGTTCATTAAATTTAACTCTTTAAATTTAACTATCTCAACGGGGATTAAAACTCCATTACACTGTGTGACCCTCAATGGTTCAGGGATACAGCTAGCCGTGGGCTCACAACTCCTTGTGACTCGGAACAACACTTTCCGACTTGCCCAACGAATCATGGTAAAGCGCCTAGCAACATCGCCCCATGATTCCCTAGGTATCACTGATAGTGCCTACAAGAACCAGTAGATTTTGGTTAGCGTACAGTACGGTCCCTTCATCCATATATCCCGATCGAATCAACAACCATTGGTATATCGAGAGTCGCTCAAGATTCGATAACTATGCAATACATCTTGAAGATCAAATTAGTGACATCGCATGTGCTACTAAGAAACCATTTCTTAAATCACATCAAGTACTCTGGCCAGAGATTTGTCACACTAATATCTCCTCAGATCGCATAGGATATCCACACTCGCAAGTATGTGGTGAATCCTTGACAACAATGCATTGACTCCTATATGTGTCGTAACTGTACCCAATCTCGACACCTGATGACCCCCATAGAGTCGGTAAACGAGTCAAAGCACAGCACTAGCATATAGAGTCTCCATGATGTTTCAAGTCGTAAGGACTAATGGTGTACAACCAAAACCGCGGACTTTATCCACTCGATAAGTGATAACCACTTGGAAAGTCCGGATAGGGTAGTTCGATTATTCATCCTATGAATATCCATTTGCATGCTTCGAACATCTCCATGTTCCCTACCAATGAAACGTGGTACTCCGCATCGCAAATGCTAGTCTCAAACTCGAGCGATCCTTATCCTTATTATCGGACGGCTCAATCGACTAGGAACGGTTTTTAGAATATACAGTGACTATAAGATGTATTTCATGATAGACATCTCCATGTTCTACCACATCTTACATACACTATAGTATATTCAAGGTCTTTATCAAAACAACAATAGTATATCACAATATAACAATATGAAGTAATATAAAGTCATTGCCATAAAAGTGTAAATAATATTAAACAAAAGATTGTTTATACAAAGAGTCATCAAAGCCCATAGCCACACAGTTGGCTCACTGGGCACCCACTCTTACAATGTATTTGCTTTGAAGATCTGGCGTCACTATCTTTATGGTGAGTCTTTCGAGATCTTTTCTGATCATAAGAGTCTTAAGTACTTGTTTTCACAGGCAGAGCTGAATATGAGACAGAGAAGATGGTTAGATTTGTTGAAGGATTTCGACTGTGAGATCAAGTATTATCCAGGGAAGTCGAATGCAGTTGCAGATGCCTTGAGCCGAAAGCTTTGTTCTTTATCTCTTTCAACTATCGGTGTTTCTCAGTTGGTCGATGATTGTTGCACTTCTGGTTTAGAGTTTGAAACAGATAGGGAGACTATCAGAGTATTTGCTATTCAAGCCGAGCCGGAGTTGTTTGTTGCAATCAGAGAAGCACAGAAGTCTGAGCCGAGCATTCAGGTTTCAGTAGAGAAAGTTAGAACTGGGCATCAGTCAGAATTCCAGGTGAGAGATGACGTTTTGTTTGTGAATAACCGTATTGTTGTGCCTGATATTTCGGAGTTGAGACAGCGTATTCTCCGAGAGGCTCATTGCAGTCGGTTTAGCGTTCATCCTGGAGGTCGTAAGATGTACAACGATCTGAAGAGTCAGTTCTGGTGGAAGAGAATGAAGGACGATGTTGCGAGATTTGTATCTCGGTGTTTGAATTGTCAGCAAGTGAAAGCAGAGCGGAAGCGACCAGGTGGTCTTTTGCACAGCCTATCTATTCCTGAATGGAAATGGGATCACATTTCTATGGATTTTGTCACGAAGCTACCACGATCCGTTCGAGGATGCGATGCTATTTGGGTAGTGATCGACCGATTGACGAAGTCTGCGTGTTTTATTCCGTACAGGATGATGTATCGTCATGATCAGATGGCTGAGTTGTATGTTAGCAATGTTGTGAGATTGCATGGTGTGCCGAAGTCGATCGTTTCAGACAGAGATCCTAGATTCACTTCTCACTTCTGGCACAGTCTTCAGGGGGCACTTGATACTCGATTGCATCTGAGTACAGCTTATCATCCTCAGACAGATGGACAGTCAGAGCGGACTATCCAGACGTTGGAGGATATGCTGCGAGCGGTAGTGCTAGACTTTGGTACTAGTTGGCAGGATTATTTGCCTCTTGTCGAGTTTTCTTACAACAACAGCTTCCAAGCGAGTATCGGTATGGCGCCCTTTGAGGCATTATATGGTAAGAAATGCCGATCTCCGTTGTTTTGGGATGATTTATCTGAGTCACCAGGTTTGGGGCCGGATATGCTTCGAGTTATGGCAGAACAGGTTAAGGTCATTCAGATCAGAATGAAGACAGCTCAAGATAGACAAGCAAAGTATGCGAATGTCAGACGTCGACCTCTGAGTTTTGAGCAGGGAGACCGTGTATTCCTTAAGATTTCTCCGTTCAGAGGCACCGTCAGATTCGGTAAGAGAGGAAAGTTATCTCCGAGATTCATCGGTCCGTACGAGATTCTCGAGAAGATAGGCGATCTTGCCTACAGACTTGCACTTCCTCCGTCTTTATCTGGTATTCACGACGTTTTTCACGTCTCTATGCTGCGAAAGTATCAACCAGATATTTCTCATATCCTTCAGCCTGACGAAGCCGAGTTAGACGAGACCCTGAGCTATTTTGAGCGACCGATTCAGATCCTTGATCGGAAAGAAAAGCAACTCAGAACCAAGTTGATTCCGTTGGTAAAAGTGCAGTGGAGCCGTCACGGAGTCGAGGAAGCGACTTGGGAGACAGAATCTGACATGAGACAACGTTTTCCAGAGTTGTTCGGATGACGTGAGTTCTTCTTACTGTCTTTAGTTCTTTATTCTATCTTATGAGTTGTGGTTCTCGTTGATTTCGAGGACGAAATCTCTTCTTAGTGGGGGAGAATTGTAACGCCCCGTTTTTATCTTAAATGAGTTTATTTGAGTTAATCGGAGATTGCAGAGTTCACGAGCCGACTTTATTTTGATCAGGGTTATTTTTGCAAATTTTGGAAATTTCAGGGACTAAAACGCAAATATTGGATTTGTTTTATTATCTACTCATTTGTTTGACTTTGAAAGCACTCCTCCTCCTCCTCACAACCGAGCTCCACCATTGAAGACGCCTCCAACACTTTCCAAGCTTTGTGATTTTGATTTCCGGTCGATCCAGCCGTTGGAAATTATTTCTGAAGGCAGATTATCGATCACAGCAGTGAGAGCTCTGTTATATTGTAAGTTCTTCTACGATCGGACGCATTCTAGTTTTTGGATGTTGTTAGAATCGAGTTAGATTCGAGTATGTTGTTCTCTACAGAGTTCTGATCGTTTATTATCTGTCAGTTTTGAAATAGAGAGACGTTCGGAATTGTTATGATTTTTGGAAGTATTATTCGAAAATCTAGCTTTTGAGATTTGTTGGGTTTGTCTTGTTATTGTTGTATTAGCTTTGAATCGAGTTGATATCGGTATTGAACTGCTGTCTGCGTTGCCGGTTTGTTCAGTTATAGCCGTTATGCCGTCGGTTAGAGTTTTGGGAATTTCGAACCGTTTTGATTTATGAACTTGGCTTGTAAGTTGGTCATGGTTATTGATCAATCATCTCTTGTATCTGAACAGATTCGTTTGGAGTTTTCAAGCCCTGAGTTAGCAGCTGTTTGATCGTTTCAGAGTTTTGAACGAAGAACGGTATAGAGAAATTCTTTGCACTGTTACCTTGTTTTCGTATAAATTGGTTAGACTTTGATACAATCTCTTTGTAGCGTATCCAGACTTGGGAGCTACTGCATTGAAAGGTAAAAGCAGTCATCGTAGCGGGATAGCATACTCGGGACTGTGGTTCTCGAGTTTTCCCTTTTGAAATCTCATACTTGCATCTACACTTGTTCTAGCATGAGGAACTTGTGTATTGTTTGATTGTATTGGTTTTGTTAAAAGGATTATGTTTTATATTTCTGTTATGCATTCATCTTGAGCCTACTTTGATTTCAGCGGGCAGAACCGCCCTTTTTGTTAGACGTTTGGGAACTATGATTGAGTGGCCTAGGTTTTAGTATTTCGCCTAGTGCTAACATACTCATTATGGTTGCTCAAAGTCTAGAGGAGTGGGATACGTGGCACCACCTCGATTGGGAGAGTCGGTGAGTCGTTACGTGATCTCATCCTCGGGATCCCAAAAGCAGAGCAATACTCCCGTGTTTATCAGAATCGATATCCTGGTTTTAAAGGCATGCATATCATTAACTTCGACTTGAATATGTGGTTTGATAGCATGTTGTATATTCATTACTATGTTGCTTTTACTGGGATTATCATTCTCACCGGTTATCCGGCTGTTGCTTTGTTTTGTATGTGTACTTGGCAACAGGTGGGGCAGGAACAAGTCAGAAGAGGCATGGTTAGCTTCGAGGGCAAGTAGTAGAAGTGAGACTCGGTTTAGAAGTCGAATTAGCATGTTTATCTAGTTTAAGATTGAAGCATGTTAGAACTCGAACTTGATATGTTTTGTTATTCGAATTAGTTTGTATTCGGATTGTAATCTAAAATCGAAGTATGTTGTTGTTGTATCGATTTAGACTTCTGGTTGTTTTTAGGCCTTCTGAAAGCATGACTTGTTATGGCATGTTTCCCTACACCCTGTTATTGCATTTGTATTTGAAGGCATGTCGGACCAAGCGCGGAATCCTTTCTTTTTTTTTTCTGCAGCCTGAGCTTTTCTGCCCAGGCCTTCCGCGCGCGGGCGAGGCGTTCCTCGCGCGCGCGCGAGGCCTCCGTTGGGCCTCGGGATCGTTTGCCCGCGCGCGCGCGAGCTTGGTTCCTCGCGCGGGCGCGCGGTGTTTAAAAAAAAAAAAAAAAAAAAAAAACTTTGACTTGTTTTACTCTTGGATTCTTGTTCGCTTAATTGTTGTTTAATCCGAGATTAGTGGTTTAGAATCGAGGTCTCACAGTTTTGATTCGATTTTGATATGATAGACTTGAACGAAGTTTGATATGAATGTTTTGATGTTATGTTTCAGATTTGAAGTATTCAAAACCGATAAATACGAAGGTATAATGACGACATCGCAAGTCAGGGATTTGAAACTCGAGAATGACGTTTCTTGAGTTGTCCCGCCACCACATACTTGTTTATTGTTTTGATTTGATTTTGGTGTTGTCGATCCATCTTAGGTAGTGTATCATTGAGTTTGAGTTGATATGATGATGATATGATATGATATTGAATTGATTATATGCCAAGATCTAAGGCGATCTTATGTTCTAGTCCAGAATGACTAAGATAGATGGATATCCATGTCAAGATCGGTTACGAATCTTGATGGCAACGACGAATTATGAATCAATTCTAAATCGATATATGCGTTATTTACTCTATTGTTGAGTCGATTATGAATAGAGTCGATATGATTTATTTAACGCTTTATATATGTCGATTATACTGGGAATGATTTCTCACCGGAGTTTCTCCGGCTGTTGCTTTGTTTTGTATATGTGCATGAAAACAGAGGGGGCAAGAACTGGTCAAAGACGACATTGACAGCTTGGGAGAGAGTTTAGTAAGTGAGGTCTCGGGTTGTAGCTAAATTTGGACTTTAGAATACATCAAACTTGTAGAAGAATTATGTCTTGAAGTATATTTCATGTAGTTGATAGTTTAATGCCTTTATAACTATCCGTTTGATGTAATAATCGCATGGATTGATGCTTGAGACTTCATAAGTGTATATATGCAAGTTCTAGAATTGATAACCATGATTTAAGTTGGTTCTTGATGATTTGGATTGATTGTTCCACGTTGTGACAGCAAACTTTTCTGCTGTTTGTTTTCTGGTAGAAAGGCCGATCGATCGGTTAAATATAACCGATCGAGCGAGGCCTGATTTTTTCCAAAATAGAGAATTTGAAAATGCGCCAGATCGATCGGTAAGATCTTACCGATCTAGCGGAGCACTATTCACTAAAAAAAAAAATTGGTTTGATTATTCTTTTTGTATATGATTAATTGTTAATATATCATTAATTGCCCTAGAATGAGATTAGCAACCCGAGGTCCCCACACAAGAGCCCTCGGCGATCGGAACTTGTGTATGAAGAAGCACAATGGACGAATTCCCCACAAGAGAAACAACGAAACCCAGGCCCCGTGGTCAATTGACGAACTGGCGGAGCGGGAAAAGTGCATCGTGTAGGCGTCGGAGCAACAGTAGAAGAACCCGAAGCAGATATACGAGGCTGTCCGATGGGTGCCCGTGTAGTAGGTTTCGAAATACCAAGGGTGCCGCAAACAGGCGTAGGATCAGTAAAACGAGAAACAAATTGATCCTCGATTTCTGTTATCGCAGTACGCGTGAGAAATAAGAAAAATTCGGTAGCATATTCATCCACGGAGCGAGAGCCTTGGCGCTGTAGTAACCCAGATTCCATTTTAAGATAATAATATGTTAAACATGATTAAGGGTTAGTAATTAACCAATTCCAGGGATTAATCAAACTTCAGAATCAATAATTGGGCTTCCAATGTTTGGTCCAGTTTGGACGATCTGAAGAGGACTTCGGACGATTCGAACTCAGCAGTCCGGGGGCTCCGAAGAGGGCATGTTGACTTCGAAGTTAAGGGACGATCGGACGATCCGGAGTGGTGATTGGACAGTCCGAACTCCCTTATGCCAAGCAGGCATGATTACTTAGCCATGGTTTTTGACAAGTGTCATGCATAGGACACTTCGGACGATCCGAAGTGACAATCGGACGGTCCGAACTCTACGTGTTTTTCATGCAGGCGTTGAGCTGGATCAGACGATCCGCACCCGAGTTCGGAGGATCCGAACTTGACCGGGAAATTTGCCTATAAATAGGGCTCATTCGGATTTATTTTGAAATACGAATTCCGAGTTTCCTTCTTCAGTTATATAGTGTGAGATATACACTTGAAGGCCCTATCGGTTATTATAGAAGTTCTGGAATAACCAAGGTGTGGTTATAGTCATCCGGGACTAGCGACTCCAAAGGGCTTACTACGAACGAAGGTATGGTTCGAGAATCTATTTAAGTTTTAGGAGTACTTATTAGCTTAGTTAAGACTTATAGAACTTATGTAGTGATACAGTGAACTTTTGAATATAGGCTTGGAACCTAGGATCCTACTAGACTTGAACTAGCCTAGAGGAACGTACACATTGACTGAGATTGCCAGCGAGTATACATGTTTATGTGTTGCATTTATTTGGCATTATTATGTGGCATGATATATGTTTTGCCGCTTTATATATTCATATGTCATGTGCACATACACGTTGAGCCTGTACTTTGTTATATACTGATTATAGAGCCGCTCAGCTCTATATTTGTTAGTCTATCACTGAGAGTACCGCGACGGCGGGTACATGTATGTTTGACTACTCTGGTGTACTAGACGACTGTGGTTGTACAAGAGGTTGATCCGTGAGGTTACAGCACTCATGTTGCACCTGTACTGAACATGACTTATCAGATGACCATTTATCAGTCATCACGGTTGCATGCATCATATACATATGTTTACTCATGTTTATGTACTGGGCGTTAGCGCTCACGTCCTAGTTGTTATCTTGGATGCCCTATTCCACGGGGCAGGTCGCAGGATGGACGGAGCCGGTAGTTCAAGGTAGGACTAGGGAGCCGAAGTTTTTTTAGCGGATTTTATACAACAAGATTTGTTTAGCTGTATAATGTTTTAGACAGTTGTATTCTAAAGCTTTTTGATATGGTTGTACCACTACTGTTAAATAAGCTTGAAACTTTTGTACTAAGCTGATATGTAAATTATGGGTTTTGTTTCCGCCCATTTTTCTCTGTTTAGTATTTATGCATTAATTAAGTTTAATGCATGTCATAGTTGCCAGTTAATAGGTGATTCAATGCTGGGTTACTACAGGCGCAAACTTTGCAATTGTTGGTAAAGGGTGCGCTCATAGTTGTAGTGTAAAAACATGCGTCGTAGGTGCTTCTGGATTTTAGCCCATGACTGGATCGAGGCTTTATCCTCACGCGATCGAGACGATTTGAGTTGCTTCCAGAGCCGCCTGTTTATGTGTAATGACCTCATTGAAAGACATAATTTCATCCATAGCAGCCAGCCAATCCAGCAACTCTTCAGGCCGTAGCGAACCATGAAATTCAGGAATATCCACTTTAAAAGCGGATTCCCAGCGACGATCATCATGTCCAGGTAGGGCGGTGACATCCCGATTCATGCGTCGCTGACCATGCGGTTGAGCGAACGGATTCTTATCACCATTCTCCGAGAGCCGATCGGATTCGTCCCTGGAGGCTCCGCAGATCAGCAACTTCCTGGCGAAGAAGAGTAATCTCGTCGACAAGAGTGGCGAGGAGATCATTGTTGTTCACGACACGACGGCGGGGAGACAAGGTTGAGCGAAAAAAATTTTTGCGGCAGAATCTCCGGTTCTAGATACCAACTGATGTAAACCGAGACACAAATGAGGTTAGGGTTTGAGAGAAACTCTCGTTTTTCTGATATAAAATTTCAAAAACTGTCCAACAAAATAACAAAAGCCCTATATAAATAAACCAATACCTATTTAAAAAACAAAAGAAAAGTAAAACAACCAAACCCTAATAGAATATAAATCTAATGTAATGAGGAAACTACTACAAGTCAATATTAAGGCCCATATCAAAGGCCCGTTGCATCAGAATATGTGTTGCCCGTACTCAAGGATACCACCATGTTCATGTGTATTTCGATTTCACTTTTGACAGTGCAAGTAGTCACAGAGCCTTTAAGTAATTTAAGTTATGTTGGTTCGTGTGCTTTAGAGATAGCTTCCTTAAGCTCTGGTTTTGAAAGTGTGTTGTTTTTTCACGTAAATAGGACGATCAATGAAGTGGCTCATTCTTTATCTAAATTTACTCTTTATTCTCCTACATTTTTTTTATGGGTGTCTGAGAATTTTTTTTTATGGCTGAATCGACTTATAACTCGTGACATTTCCTCTTAGCAATAAATATTACAAGTTCCTGTCTAATAAAATTTTTGTGTATTTGTGTGGGTATGTAAAATAAAATTCTACTATTTACCCTCAAAGAGTATCTCCGACATAAATGGCATTGTGCCAAAAATGGCTCTGATGTTAATTACATTTTCTTGTAAATTTTTTTTTATTATTATATGAATAACATTTAATTATATAAAAAATCATGATAATAACTTCGGGAAATGGTTTACTAATTTAAAAATAAATAATTTTATTACTTTGTAACATTATAAATATAAGATTGATAATAAAAATATAAGAATTAATCTTTTTACTTATTCAATCAATAAATGAAATTATTTGTATTATTTAATTTTTAAGTTAAAATAATAATTAAATAAATTAATTTATTGATTTTATTTACTTGCACGTAAATTTGATATTTAATAATAATAATTTAATATAACAAAAATCAATAAAATAATTATATGAATAATTATATTAATTTTATCTCATGAGTAGTGATTGAATGAACTATTTTAAGTAATTAAACATAAAATTAATATAATAATAAATGTATTATTTCGTAAATAAATAATTTAAATTAGGGAGTTGATAAATAAATGTATTATTATTATTATTATTATTATTATTATTATTATTATTATTATTATTATTATTATTATTATTATTATTATTATTATTATTATTATTATTTTGCTTAAAAGCTAGCCGAAGCCGAAAGTTTTCCATAGGGTTATCGTTTTATTGAAGAGTTAGGACCTCCGTCTATCAAACACATTGATTTCGCCGGGATATGGCGACGGCGAACGGCGGTAGCACCGATGTTCTTATGCTGGAGGCTCCTCCTTCGAGTTCTACGGCGGAGATAATCGATGCTCTACCGTACATAGACGACGACTATGGAGATCCGACAGTTAAGGCAGAGGTGGATCGCTTGGTGGAAGAAGAGATGCGGCGCAGCTCCAAAAAACCTTCAGACTTCCTCAAAGGCCTTCCTCCTCTCCCAAAGTTCAATTTTCAGGTCTAGGAAACTTGGAATTTCTTTACATCAGGTCGTGTTTGTGTTGGACAGTCGTGGATTTTACTAGGTTTAACCGGTTAGCTGAAATTTTACGGTATCAACGTTGTTGTTGTTTCTACTTGATTTTAAAAAGTTTTTCGAAGGTTTTTTCTTTAGTTTCAACTAATTGAACTTGCGTTATTGACGTCATTAATCATTGGATATACATGGATAGCTGATAATTTAGATACTGAATGCGGCATTTTGGTGCTATGAGTTGTGACTTTATGATAAATTTATTTGCGGCATTTTGGCGCAAATCCTCATCTTCATTATCCAGTCTCATACTTCAGCTTCACATTAAAACTATTTTTCTATCTGTTGCGAATTTGCAACCCCTTTTTCATTTTATGTACCGTTCAAAGTTTTCATGTTTAGTGGCGTTGAGAGTGTCGGATACATTCACATAAACTGATGCTACCAGCATATGCCATATGTTGCAGGATCATCCGATGCTTGCTAGGGAATATGAGAGGGTCAGAGCTGGGAAGCCTCCAGCACAGATGGATACATCTAGATATGGTCTTGAAGTGCCACCAGTGAACAAGCGGAATGATGATACTGCATGGAAGCAGGCTGTTCGAAAAGCGCAGCGTTTGCTGCAGCATCAAGTGATCAGGTATACGGTAGTCAGAACAAAATTGTCTGGATGACATCAATCAAGATACGATGGCATTTAGTGGAAGTTTGTTACTTATCAAGTGCTTATGTTTTTTGGGAGATGGCTAACGAAATTGACTTGATGGGTTTAACTTTTTTGACATTTGGGATAACGATTTGTCTCGTTGGGCTGAGTACTAATACCATGATTGTGCTACTGTTGGCCCAGTCCTATTGGCATAACGCATGAGAGTGGAATTACAGATGATCCTTTTCATGTTCAAATTATTTCCTTCTTTAATCGGGGATGCAATAATGTATCAAGAACCCAGATGCAATAATGTATCATTAACCCAATGGAATTTTGAAGCCTTCATTATTTTCCTGAGCCTCTTGGTGATAAAAAAGTTGAAAAACATCTTGCAGTCTAAACTTAACAATGCAATCTGCGGGCATTTACATTCATAGAACATTGGATTTCGTCTTGTATGCATGTAATACGACATCTTAACATCTTTTTTCTTTTATATAAACTTGTAAAATTGTGATTATATTATTGTTGTTGTCGTAGGATAGAAAATTTAGACCTGATGTCAAAGCATGGGCCAGACATTTGGAAGTCGTATAATCAGCAGCTGGAAGCATGTTTATCAAGGTGTGTTCTGCAATCCACTTGATTTTTAAGTTCTAATTCTTTAAACATCTAGTTGTCATTTGTTTGTTCTAATTATGTGTTTAATCCTGTTTGTTTCTAAATCACTTTCTATTCCCTTTATTTATGGCATTTTGGCTTATTATTGGGTTTACTCATGTGGCATCAGTCTGATATTTTGGTTAGTAAAGAAGAATGTCAAGTAATTGTTGCAGAGTCTGGTGATGAACTTTAGCTTGGAGGTTTTGATTATTTGGGATCAGGGCATGAAGATAATTGTTTTGACTAATTACTAACTTAATTGCCATAAAGAATGGTAATTTTGTGTTCCCTAGGAAGAATTGTCAAGTAATCTTCATGTTGAGACTTCAGATATTTATGAGGGTTCCACATTGAGACATTTTCTGACAGCATGTGTATTAAATAACATTTGAAATTTCTACCTTGAGGATTGTATATCATGTACATGGTGTTTACACTTGTAGCTAGTCTTGAAATGAGCAAGAATGCTGCAATCCACAGAAAATCTATTGGACTCAGTAGTGGAAATCATCAATAATGCCGTCACAAATTTGTGCATGATTTATCTATGTTAGCTAGAATTTTTCTGCATCACAAAAGCAATTAATAGTGAAGGCTCGTACGAGTGTGAGATCTTGAATGGCTAAAAGGTGACATAGTGCTATTGGGTGGTATGATCCTTGTTAAATCCAGAAGAGGAGGGAAGTAAAATTCTTCTAACCTCATCGTAAAGATGATAAACCAGTTACTCATGCCTATGAAGAGGCAAGACAATGATTCTGTCATTACCTAGAAAAAGTGAACTATCATATCTATGCTCTAAGATGCATGCTTTGTGCCACAAAAGCCATTGGATGATCTTTAGATTGCATCAGTTGTAGGGAAAAAGGTTCCAGGGAAAAACGGAGGGCAGAGATGATAAACAGTACATTGATGCTACATTATAATGTTTGAAATTGAATTTTCATGATGTAGGAAGTTAATCGTGAGTTTGATTTTTGTATAGCTAATAATAAAGAGGGTTTATGTTATGATGTCTCATTTGGTTTTAATATATACGTATTACTAAATAGGGTTATTGTGATGACCTGGATTTTGGTATCCATTTCAGAAACCAGTCAGAGGTTATGGACCTCAATGGGAAGATTGAGTCAGTTAACCGAGAGAGGAAATATCACCAGGTAATTGAAAGGATTTGCTATTTATGTCCTCTGAACTCTGGTATGGAGAAAATAGAGCTGAACTTACTGCAAAAAGATGTTTTTATTGGCTTTTATTCATATGCTTTGTTTATGCTTGGAATTGGTCAGCAAAATACTGCTTATGAACTCAGTGCTTTATCCACACAATGGAGGGAGCTTTGTATGAAAAACATTGAAATCCAAACTGCATGTGCTGAAATTGAATCACGTATTCAAGAATTGAAGAACGAGGCTGCTCCAAGGTAAATACTATTCTGTTGTGGCGGTTTTCATTTACTCAAATTTATTTGTTTATGAAAGCAGTTCTTTTTTGTAATACTTAGCGGCTGGAATTTGGAAGCAACTGTTGAGAATGGCCCTGCTTGAAAACGAGGTATGGTTCATCCTTCTGAACTCTGTTATTTTCGGTGTATTTCACAGATAAGCAAATTTTGGTAGCATGTTTCTTTTTGGAGGGCAAGAAGTTAAGAACAATGGGTAGAGCTGAATGAGGATATATTTATACAGTTGGTTTACTTATAATTACTATCTGTACATGTGTGAGTGTATATTTTCTCGAATCGGTTATTCATATTTTGTTAATGAATATATCCGTTTATGTGAAATACATGAGCAGGTCCATGTAGATGGTTAATCCAAAAGCTGCAAATTGAAGTGGTCTTGGTATTGGCATTGGATCTCTACCCATCTTTCTCCAATCTCAGTATGAGTTGTCTTGGTATTGGCATTGGATCTCTACCTTTCTTTCTCCAATCTCAGTATGAGTTGCTATATTCTCTATGCCCTTGGTTATACGTTCGATCTTCCAGGCACACAAACTAGCCTTTGAATTTGGTTGAGCCGGAGCCTCTCTTTTGATACTTGAAATGAGAACTCGGAAAGATGTATGTTTCGTCATTTGTCATGTCGAAATCATTGTTGTATATGCCTTCAGCCAGCATCAATATGAGACACTGAAAACAAAATTTTATGTGAAGCTTGACATTGGATTCAAAGTACTCGTACATTATCGCAGCAAATGTTCGCTAAAACGTTCACTATACCATCTCTATCACTATATGATCATTATGAGTTCCAACAGATTTTACGGGTTCAAACATAAAGAGACCACACCATGCGGTATGGAAAAAGGGATTTAGTCTATGCTACTCCATTCGGGCAGTGTCTGAATGGGAACATCTCAAATGCAAAAAAAAATTGGGTCATTGGATGCAGCACATGGACCCATGTGCTAGCATAAATTAAATTGTAAAAAGGATACGAAAATTGTGAACAATACGGGGAGACGATAACAGGGACATGGAGGATTTGCCTCATTTTATAGGTGGGGTTCGCACACAATTATATAAACTAGAGCAATAAAACGCCATTACATCAGGTAAAAATATATAAGTGTTTTAGGCGGTGTGAAATGGTGGAATAGATGAGTGTTTAATCAACTATTAGAAGTTTGATTTTCCTACAAAATTTATTTCAGGAGAATGTCACGTAGGGTTGCGATTTAAAATTTGTTTTTCCTTATAAAACACGTAAAATGTTGTTATGCGGCAGTGTTTACATTAATTTATCTATAAAATATTGGTATTTTCAGGTCTTAAAATCTGATATTATGCACTGATGTAATTTAAACTTCATGGTTCATACCATAATTGTGCTAATGTATTAAAAAAAATTGCGACCGAATAAATTAAAGTTTGATAAAAAAAATAAAGGAAAAATAAATGAATGATGAGATGAGAAACTTTTTCAAAAGCTGACAAATCTATACTGTTTATTGGTCATTTTCTTCTCAACCGATCTCTACCTTCAAATGATACTCATAATATTTGTAATCTTGCATACAGTTCATCAATGATTTTATGACTAACTATTTTATTTCTAAAAAAATAATTGAGCATTATATTCAAATATTATTAGAAGTCAACTATAATGGCAATTTTTATTTAATTTGGTTAATGAAATAATATTGTCACTATTTCAATATTCCCCAATGCTATGCTTGGCCGCCTCCCTTGTCAACCGACAACCGATGGCAAGAAATTTCATATTACTTTCGTCCGATTATATATGCTTATTTTCTTGTATAGATTAAGAAAAATTATTAGAAAAATTAATTGTATAAAAAATTTTAATTTTATTCATATTTAATTCACGAAAAAAAATAATTTCACATTGTTAAAGAAGTATATAATGTGTATGTTAGTAAAAAAAAACATAAGAAAATATTAATAAATATAATATAAGTTTATATATTTGAGATAAATAAAAAAATGCGATCTATATAATTAAGAAAAAATAATTTTTAATTTTTTTTTAATATTACGACTGGTTTTTTATTTTAAAAACCTCGGGAAAAATAAAGCACATGTTTATCATAACATGTAAATTAGTTTCATGATAATGGGTTCGGTTTTGATCGACATTCTCAGCTTGATTTATGTAAGAAAGTTGGTGTACATGTGAACACTTTGATTTATACAAAAAAGCTTATATTGTGTATCAAAATTTAATAAATTATCACGAATTATACGTTGAAGTTCACAAATCATAAATTGTTCAAAGAAACCTTTTTGGTGTGTCAAAACTAAATAAACTATTCTATCCAGTATCCGGAATCCCGGATACACAAACGCACCCAACCAAAAAAATTTGAAAATAAAAGCACATTTAAGAAATTTAGAAATTAATTTCATTTTTATGTACATAAATTTTATTACGTATATTCAAAAAATGTTGTAAATGATCGTAACACGTGTTCCCAGAATCCAGATTTTAAAATTATGAGGAAATTATTTTTTGGTTCTTTATGTTAGTCTCGTTGCGATTTTGGTTCTCTATGTCATCAAATTTCAGTTTTAGTTCGTTATCTTTAATTTTTTTGGCAATTTTAGTCATTTTTCTCTACGCTGATGTAGCAACAATGTAATGCATATGTAATATTGATGTGTGTAGTGGCAGATCAGCAATCCCGATGAAAAATGACTAAAATTACCAAAAATTAAAAGATGCATGATTAATACTGAAATTTTATATTATAGATGACCAAAATTTAAAAAAGACAAACATACATGCCAAAAAAATAATTTTTCCTATATCTTTATATGATAAATTATAATTATAATTGATTAGGTTCTTTAATCGAATCAAATAAAAAATGAATAATAAAATTTATTAGATTGTAAAAATATCTTGATTTTTCGTTAGTAATGGTTTCTTTGCTAATTGCTTATAGCAAAACTATAAATTGTTCCATTTTCTATTTAAATATATACGTCCGTTTGGGAATTTATAATATATCTTTAGGTTAATTTCTGTGATCCCCATAGATTGAAGAACAATCCCTTCATCTACTATTTCTAATTTTAAAACCAATTTTTTTTTTTAAAAATGTAATTGTTTTTTATTTTTCACATACACATATATATTTCTTACTATTTATTACAGCTAACTAGCTAAGCAACATATAAAAACTGTTTGATGTCATTGTTTGTTTTTCTATTTACCGAAAATACCCCTATACCACTTCTAATTATTCCCACGTTCCTATCTCTGCAAACACATCAGTTTTTCAATAAGAAGACGCTTCTTCTTCTTCCGCCTTCAAAATAAGCAAACATAATAAATATTAATTTTTTTATTACACACGCGTTTGCGTGTGCTAGGTTGCTAGTATATATATGGTTTTGCTACTTATCCGGTTTCATTTAGGGTGTTCACGGTTTGGTTAACCGCCCGAATCGATCCGAAACCGAAAATTCGGTTTGAACCAAAAACCAAACCATAAATTCGGTTGGTTATCGATTTTTAGTTTTTTGGATTTTTTGTTTTTGGCTCGGTCAATCGAACCGAAAACCCATTTTTTGTTTTTTTTTTAATTTTTAAAATATTTTTTAATTTATGTTTATTAATAATAAATAAAAATTAAACTGAAAATTCGGTTAAACCGAAATCCGAACCGAAAATCTAAAAATTTCGGGTTTTAACCGAACTAAACTGTGAAATTCGATTCGATTTTTGGTTTCGAATTTTGGGTAAATTTTGGTTCGGTTAACCGAAATTTCGGTTCGATTCGATTCGGATTAAATGAACACCCTACTTTCATTTAACATAATTTACAGAAGTGACGAGTGGACATAATTTTAGTAAAATTGATTATTGTTTTCACTAATCGGTAGTAGGACTTTAATCCTAACTCTAGCTAGTTCGAATCAAATTATAAATAACATTTGCTAGCTCTTATTATATGAGTTAAACACGACTATACAACCTACCTCTCATTAAAATAAATAATATAATTGATAATTAATTACATAGGTCACTTAACATGCCATTATTGTTTAATATGCCCACAAATAATTAAACTTAATTCTATATTATAAATATGCAGTCCTCAACAACAAAGTTTGTATATATTTAGGATTAGAATAGTGCATATAATTACTTGTACTAATCAATTTATAGCTTCTTCATCAACTCAATGTTCATTTTCTTCGTCTAGAATTTGAGCTACATTGGGTACCCTGACTTTTGGCTCATTTCAAGCTTCAATCGATATACACATATATTAAAGATGTATGATCCCATCCTTGAGAAAAGTTTCACTCGATACGATCGCAAGCGACTTGGATGTTGTGCATTCATCATGTTCACAATCACCATTTGCTCAACTTTCTGGCCTCGTCTTCTTCCCTTCACATCTAGTAAGCGTATATATATATATATATATATATATATATATATATATATATATATATAATTTCGTTTCGTCCGTTGTGTCTATTGGAATGCTCGTCTAATTGATTCGAATGTGCTTCGTTTCCGCAGTTGTTGATCATGGTGTCTACATGCCATTGTCAATGAATGCTATGCTTGAAACTTCCGAGCCGCCAACAGGTGAATCCATATAAAGCATGTTCTTTAATGATCACCCAAACTTGTGTGTTATATTTATATGCCAATATATATATGTGGTTTTCGTCTCGAATTTTCAGAAGTTGAAGTGAGGAAAATGGAGCCCGTCTGCAGAATCTTGGAGGCGGATGCTGATTATTGTGACATGGAAGGAGATATAAGGATTGAGGCCAATTCCTCCACTATATTTCTGGTAACTTCCCGCGAGAAAATTGTCGAAAATTCAACCATTTCATGGAGCATACGGCCTTATCCAAGAAGGGGAATTGATTATGTCAAGACGTGGAATGTGAAAATTGTGGGAGTGCACAATGACATCCCCAAGTGTACTGAAAATCATAATTCTCCTGCCATACTCTTCTCGACTAGTGGATTTGCAGGAAACCTTTTCCACGATTTTGCGGATTTGATACTTCCATTGTACACAACTTCCTTTGATTTCAAAAGGGATGTGCAGTTTCTTGCTAGTGATTATCAATCTTGGTGGCTGTCGAAATACCGCGAAATACTCGAAAAGTTCACTAGACATGAGATCATTGCCATTGATAGACAGAAACAAGAAGTGCATTGCTACAAGAAAATGGTTGCTGGCCTGAATTATCACAAAGAACTCATCATAAATCCATTATTAGTCGAATCAAATCAAACTCGATCCGGTCTTTCAATGAGCAACTTCAGAGGACTAATACAAGAAACGTATTCCTTAGAGAGAACACATGCTATGGCTATTCGTAACACAACAGGTAAGCGAGATAACTCGACAGGACGCAGGCCACGCATCATGATCATAACGAGGAACAGAACACGAATCCTCATGAACCATGATGAAGTCTCTCAAACTGCAAGGGAGCTAGGCTTCGAGGTCGTCTTAGCAGAGGCACAAAAATCGACTAGTCTACCAAGATTTGCACGACTTGTGAATTCGTGCGACGTGCTGATGGGGATACACGGAGCTGGTTTAACCAACATGGTTTTCTTGCCTGAAAATGCTGTAGTAATCCAAGTGGTTCCTCTAGGGGCTATGGATTGGTTAGCTAAACATGATTTTGGAGACCCTTGTGTTGATATGAAGTTGAAGTACTTAGAATACAAGATAGGATTGAAAGAGAGTTCTTTGAGTTTGAAGTATTCAAGTGAAGATCCAGTTCTGAAAGATCCATTGTCCATTCACAGAAAGGGATGGAATGAATTGAGATCCACTTACTTGGAAAATCAGAATGTTACCATTGATATTGGGAGGTTCAAAAGTACATTAGTTGAGGCACTCAAGCTTCTAAGTCATTAAATATTATATATATATGATATTGTTCATAATCTGGTGAAATTGTACAATTTTTTGAGTGATCATTACGAATCTTGAGGAAGTTTTTTACTGTAAAAACTTTATTTCCGAATGGGTTTATGACAAGACGTTTATACATGCAAGTTTGATCAAAAAACCCAAGTGGGTTCTTGTAAGAAAAATGCTACTTAGTGGTGTTTGAAAAAGTGATTCTCTGCTTTTTTTATAATTAAATTTTGAAAATTTGGTAAAACACGGAGAATCACTTTTTTTAAACAATTCCAAACACTATCTTAAAACGATTAAAATGGGATCTTTAAATTGAATATGATCGTTGAAGGTCCATCGGGGTTACTGGATTACATCAAAGCCAAAAGTCTTGAAGGAAATTGACTAGAGAGAGCTGTTATCTCCAAACACGGGTCGTTATATTTTGGAAGACGAGGAAAGGCAGAGAGGGGCAATATAATCTTACACAATTACATAACATGCATTACTTTCTAATCAACTTTCAATTTTAGTCTAATATTTTTTTATTTATGACATTTTTTTGTTCTTTATAATTGAGAGTGTTAATATGACACTACATATATCAGAGTTACATTGGTGTTATATCAACACCATATTGGAAATTTACCAAACAAAAAACAAAAGAAACACAGTAAGATTGTAATTTGGCAACGTAGAGTACTTTGTTTACTATAACAATCGGTCAGGACAAGGACGATTGTTCCTTAATAAGTGGAGAAATTTTCTAAAACTGATTTAAAATGTGGCAACAAAAGATGCCTTTAGTCAATGTTACTCAACTAATTGAGAGCGGCTACTGTATATGCATGGGATCATACTTAATTCGTAGCCAATTTTTCTACGCATGAAACATTTTCAACAGATTGGACGATGCACCATACACACAATCAATGTGCGTATCAAATTTCCAAAGATTGGACGATGCACCATACATACAAATGATACAATCAATGTGTATCAAATTTCCAAACAAATGTGAACGCCGATGTTTTTGACAAGAAGTATATTTGAGATGAAGAAATTCATTGTTAGGAAGTTTTTGGATTTTAAAATGATAGGCCATGAGTCAAGAACAAGAATTATAAAGTTATTATCCACGAGATTCATACAAAATACAAGAGTACACGAGGTGATAATAAACAATAATAGATCAAAGTGATTACATTGAAAATTTTGAAACGAGTTTAAAATATGTACATTTGAAAACAAAAGTCGAAATAAATGAAATATTTGACTTCATTGCAAAAAATTAATGGAAAATCTATTTTTGTTTTCCTTATTCATAAATTTATTTATTTTTATCTTTTAATTCTGTTAAATCCGTAAGTTTTAGTGATAACAAACATATATCATTGTTGTATAATTTGCTGTCTTTTTATTTTATTTTATTTTATGTAAAACAGTTTATCGACCACTTGTTTTGAAAATTTCTCGTCTGGTCGTGAGAAGTCACTCGCCTTGTTGCATGCAAAAGTCAGTACTCGCCTAGTCTTAAGAAGTAAATCAGTCGACTGGCCACCATGACAAGATCTACTCGCCTGGTCTAGGTAGTCCTTGCCCTTTCACCATTTCAAGTATATCTTAGCTTTCACAACGCCTATAAGGGATGTCTTATGATCCAAGCTACAAATTGTTCAGAGAATATGTCTGTTGCTTTTCAGAAAAGTATATTGTCAAGACATGTACAACAAAAAAAATCAAGAAAATCAGAATGTTTTTCTAAAATTCTCACTGATGAGCTTATGATTAGAGACTGTCTACGATCGTTGCTTTCTTGATTGAGAAAGAGCTAAATCTCGCATAGTTATTAAAGCATACTACATGTAGTAACCCAACTCGGATCCACTACTAATCAGATGTTAAAGCTTAATTAAGCAAGCAATTAATTTATTAGGCATAGATAAACCGCGCAAACTTAAATAAATGATAGACCGACAGAATTAAACTGGATAAATAAAACCAATATACAACACAATCGAATAAATCCTAATAAAAATGTAACCTAACAGCTACCCCTATTGTCTTTCTCTGGTTATTGATTACTCCAAGTCCCTAGGCGCACTACCTGCACTTGCACATGTCCCGTTGAATGGGGTATGCAGAAAACACAGAAAAATACTAGACGTGAGCATTAAAGCTCAGTATGAGAGTACAAATATACACGTGCTATGAATGCAAATACAAATGCAAGTGTATGGTACTGGAAACCTATCCAAAAACTGCTCAGACAAAGACGCCATGGTATGCACGTTGAACTGTCGCATTAGGAGGTGACTCCCATACCATAAATTTTGTGTCAAAAATATTGGGGCTGAGCGACCCCTCTATCGGTAATAACAATAGAATAACAGACTCAACATGAGATGCATGCAGCATAATATCCGTGTCATAATAATGTACACATAATCAATGCCACATAATACATGCAAACATAGAATATGTATATTCTACCAGGCTATCTCGGATAATACGTATGTACCTCAGTAAAATACTCCTAGATTCCCCGCATCTACAGTCCATCACTACAATGAAGAATACCCACGAATCATCTATTATTCTCTAAAAAGCCTGTACTAAACTATTAAATACTCCCTAATATTTTTAGGAAACTCGGACCATATCTGCGTCCGTCGTCAGTCCGCTAATGGCGGCTGCCCCGCTACTGGGGCACCACTCCACTGCTACTCCGGAGACATTCCGCCCACTCCCGGACCCACTGAAAGAGTGGGTGACCGGTTAGCCAACTTGTGGCTAAGGGCTTTTATGACTCTATGTATAAACAATCTTTGTTTAATATAATTTACATTCATTAATGGCATTTTCTTTGTCTTTCTTCATATTGTTATATTGTGATATACTATTGTTTTTTTGATAAAGACCTTGAATATACTATAGTGTAAGTAAGATGAGATAGTGAATAAAGAGAGATCACTATTATGAAACACATCTTATAGTCACTGTATATTCTAAACAGTTCCTAGTCAATTGAGCCGTCCGCTAATAAGGATAAGGATTGCTCGAGATTGAGACTAGCATTTGTGATGCCAAGTACCATGTTTCATTGGTAATGGACATGGAAATGTTCAAAGCATGCAAATGGATATTCATATGATGAATGATCGAACTACCCTATTCGGACTTTCCAAGTGGTTATCACTTATCGAGTGGATAAAGTCCGCGGTTTTGGTTGTACACCATTAGTCCTTACTACTTGAAACATCATTGAGACTCTATATGCTAGTACTGTACTTTGACTCGTTTACCAACTCTATTGGGGTCATCAGGTGTCGGGATTGGGTACAGTTATGACACATATAGGAGTCGATGCTTTGTTGTCAAGGATTCACCACATACTTGCGAGTGTGGATATCCTATGCGATCTGAGGAGATATTAGTGTGGCAAATCTCTGGCCAGAGTACATGATGTGCTTTAAAAAATGGTTTCCTAGTAGCACATGCGATGTCACTATTTGATCTTCAAGATGCATTGCATAGTTGTCGAATCTCGAACGACTCTCGATGTACCAATGGTTGTTGATTCGATCGGGATATATGGATGAAGGGACCATACTGTACGCTAACCAAAATCTACTGGTTCTTGCATGCACTATCAGTGATACCTAGGGAATCATGGGGCGATGTTGCTAGGCGCTCTTACCATGATTCGATGGGTAAGTCGGAAATTGTTGTTCCGAGTCACAAGGAGTTGTGAGCCAACGGCTAGCTGTATCCCTGAACCATTGAGGGTCACACAAGTAATGGATTACTAAACCCCGTTGAGATAGTTAAATTTAAAGAGTTAAATTTAATGAAAAAGAAGTTGGACTTCTTAACTAAAGGGAGTGGAATTTCCTAAAATGACATAGGGATGGACATTTTTGGAAATCAGTGAATTCGGATTCAGAAAAATTATCTTGACTTTAAAAGGTGTAGAAATGGTTTCTGTGCACATTGGTGAAATCGGTTTATCAATCGGAGTCATGATGAATTTTATATTAATTTCTATAATAACAGGCTTGGCTTGTTGGGCTTAAGTTATGGATTGTGGGCCCTAAAGAGTTAGAGTCCTAATACAATTATAACTTAATCTAGTATAGAAATTATCTATAAATATATGTGTAGTTTTCAAAAATCATAAGCTTTAAGTCTTGCAATTTTCGAATTACACATATATTTTCAAGAGGAATTTTCGAAAATCCTCTGCTCCCTTTTGAGATAATTCAGTCTGTAATTTTTGTGAAAAATTACATTCTGAATTGACAGATCAAATCTGTTTATTCTCTTCGATAAACATCTGATTGATTTCTAGTGCAATCAATCAGAGGGTTTTAGTTTTCTATTCGTGGACTTAATTTCGGAAGTTGATCGTGATAGTCATCGGTTCCCGGGATTTACAAGAAGAGCAGATTAAATTCTGTTGGAGTCCATAATCAAGCCTTTGCTTGAATAGGTAAAATATTTAACTGTGTTTATTATTTTACTTGCAACAATTTTAATCGTTAGGATTTGATACCCACGATATGGAATCGTTCCATATCGAAAAATAAAATTTTTTAAACTTCCGCTGCTTCGGGTATCACATCCGTGTGATCAGAGAACGCGTGTTCCAACAGTGGTATCAAAGCCAGGTCGTAATCTTTGATCAAACGATTAAAATTAATCGATTGTACAAAATTTTTAGCCTCTGTTTTTTGAAACAAAACAAAAATTTTTTAAAATTAAATTTGAAACAAGGGCAATAGGGCAGCGAGCGTCGCTGCCCAGGGCAGCGACGAGCTGCCCACCTCCACGTGGGCAGCCCTGTCCCACGTGGAGGCGGGGCTGCCCGGGAATGTCCCGGGCAGTCCGAAAATTTAAAAAATTTGATGTTTTGAATTTTTGAAATTTTTGAAATTTTAGTTTTTGGTCCGATCGAAAATTGTTTTTGATTGGTCCACGAGGCATCAGATCAAATTTTTTAAGTCCGAAATTTTTAAAATTGATTTTTGGATAAATTTGAATTTTTGGAAAATTTATAAATTTTATCCGTTAAATTAGATTTTATAAAATTAATTATTTTGATACAATTGATGATAAGATATGATTTATGAAAGGATAAGATAAAATTTGATTTTATCTTTTTAATTATGATGTCATTGCATGTTATCCAATTATTTAATTATTAAATTAATTATTGGATAAAAGGATGATCGATTGCCATGACCAATTTGGTAGGTATATGTTAGGTTATTTACATTTGGTTTTATTGTTGTTGGGTTTTATTAATGGGCTTGGTTTATAGCCCAATTTGAATTGTCATTTGTAATAAAAAGTGGGTCTGGTTTATGGCCCGTTCCCACCCTTAAATATGTATCCCCTACTTGTCATCGAAATTTATTATAAATTTATTAGACTTAGTGGGAGATAAAGATTTGAAGACAAAGGTGGGCCCAACAGACAATAAAGACCGAAGAAATGTAAATTGGAAGCTCAATGTAATAGGATTGCATTGCATACTTGCATATCACCTAGGATTGGACTTAGACTCGTGATTGGCAACCACGGGTCGATTAGTGATTGGGATCGATCATCCTTTAAATAATATATGATATTATTGTTGTATGCATGTTTAGACTAAATTGTATGAATCTCGCAAGCATACAAATATTGCATGATGAGACAATTTTCAAAATTAAAAATCTCTCATTTTAAATATGATTTAAAATTGATATCAAGATAAACAAAAGGAAATTTAGATATTGTTTAAATGTTCCTACCTTCCATCAACGATCAATGTATGAGATGCTACCCGCGGGCACGGTCCGGCTCATATTATTGGGGGGGCCCGTTCGTCGAAAAGCTGTACATTGGATCGATACATGTTGTAAGTTGGGTGGAACTCCTATGGGATTGGCTCATATTATTGGGGATCCACATGGCGACTGTCCATCACAACTTAATATTGATGGGTCATCTTGACATGTCACATTAAATGGCGTCATATTATTGGGCCCTTATTGGACATGAGGTAAAAACATGGGGGTTGGTTTGGAAGCAATTGGACTCTACCTTTTGAAAATTATGGTTGGCTGATATTATTCGGGACTATAGTTTGTCAATTGGACTCCATGTTCCCACTAAGAAAACAAGTTTCCCATTTTTCACTAGAGGGTAGTGAAATCGTTAAAATAGTGGGAGTGAAATTCATAAAATTAAATTTTGCCATATTTTATGTCTTAGTAGATTAATTAAACAATCACTGATTATTGCCTGTTTCTTTTCAGTATTTCATTACAATGAATTCGCGCAATCCACTATACTCAATTCTCGAACAAAACAAATTGACTGGAGCAAACTATACAGAATGGTTTCGTAAATTAAAGATTGTTCTAAACTCGGAGAAAATTTTCTACGTGTTAGAAAAGAATCCTCCAAAGAAAGCACCGGCTAATATAAGTTCGGAAGAATTGGCAAAACTTGATCAATGGTGGGACCATGATATCAAGGCTAAATGCTATATGCAAGCTTCAATGTCTGATGAACTCCAGAGGCGATTTGAGGATGCCGTGAATGCTGCTGACATACACATGCACCTCAAGGAACTTTTTGGAGCTCAGTCAAGGTCGGAGAGGTATGCCACCGTCAAAGAGCGCATGACACGCCGCATGCGAGATAGGAATTCGGTCCGTGAGCATGGGGTACACATGATTGGGCTCATTGAAAAATTGGTAACACTCGATTTGACTTTGGAGCATGAACTAAACGCGGACCTGTTACTTCTTTCCCTTCCTTCGTCGTTTGACGGATTTGTGGTGAACTTCAATATGAACAAGATAGAGGTCATCCTTGAAGAGATGGTCAATATGCTTGTGTCTTATGAGGCCACATTAAAGAAGGATAAACCGGTACTCTTGGTTGGCTCCTCTTCTTACTCCAAGAAGGGGCCAAGTGGAAAGGGTAAGAAACGTTCTGCCCCACCCAAGAAAATTGTACCACAAAAGAAGGCCAAGACAAAAGCTTCAAACGTGAACATATCTAGAGATGTTTGCCATCACTGCAAGAAACCTGGTCATTGGAAACGTAACTGCAAGGAATACCTCGAGCAGTTGCGAACTGCAAAGGGTATGTTTTACATTGAAATAAATGTTTCACTTAATACTACTTCTTGGGTATTGGATACCGGATGTGGATCTCATATTTGCAATGATTTGCAGGTGATGACAAGAAGTCGTAAGCTTAGGATGGGTGAGACCCAACTGAGGCTCGGAAATGGTTCCAGAGTTGAAGCCAAAGCAGTGGAAGACGTTTATTTAGTTTTGCAGAATAATTTTAAGTTATTTTTTAGAGATGTTTTATTTGTGCCAGATTTAGTTAAAAACATTATTTCTGTTTCTATGCTTGATAGAGATGGTTTTTTCTTGTAATTTTGTAAATGGGATTTGCAATATTTACAAGAATGAATGTTTGATTGGAAATGGACAACTTGAAAACGATCTATATAACTTAAAATTAAAAGACGTTCCAATTAATTATGTTGATAAACCGGTAACAACAAATAAAAGGAAAAATGATAGTCAAAACCCGGTAAACCTTTGGCATGCTAGGCTAGGTCATATTTTCTCAAGGAGGATGAACAAGCTAGTGGGAGAGGGCATGTTTGATATGTCTGATATTAACCCTCTACCTACTTGTGAGTCCTGCCTAAAAGGAAAAATGACTAAATTTCCTTTCAAAGGAAATCCTGAGCGTAGTCAAAATCTGTTGGATTTGATCCATACAGATGTTTGCGGACCATTTAGTATCGGTACTAAATTTGGCCACACCTACTTCATTACCTTTACTGATGATTATTCTAGGTCTTGGTATTTATATTTAATGAAATATAAGTCTGAATCATTTGAAAAGTTCAAAGAATTCAAGGCTGAAGTAGAAAACAAACAAGGTAGAAGTATTAAAGCACTTCGATCGGATCGAGGTGGAGAATACTTAAGTACCGAGTTTTTGAGCTATCTAAAAGAGAATGAGATTCTCTCTCAGTGGACTCCTCCTATGACACCTCAGCTAAATGGTGTCTCGGAGCGTCGCAATCGAACTTTGTTGGACATGGTTCGATCTATGATGAGCTTCACTGAGCTACCTCCTTCGTTTTGGGGTTATGCACTTGAAACGGCGGTGTTGTTGTTGAACAATGTTCACACCAAAGCAGTGAATAAAACTCCATACGAGTTATGGAATGGCAAAGCACCCAAGTATTCGTACTTGAGGATTTGGGGATGTCCTTCTTACGTGAAGCAGACAGTGAGAGATAAGTTGGATAGTCGATCCACCTTATGTTATTTTGTAGGATATCCGAAGAATTCAATCGGATATTATTTTTATCATCCTACTGAAACAAAAGTGTTTGTTTCGAGGAATGCGACCTTCATGGAGAAGGAGTTTTTATTAGATAAGAAAGGCAAGATGATGGAACTCGAAGAAATTTGAGAAGAACCTGAGATACAAAATAACGATCCCACACCTCAAGAACCTTCAGTGGACACGCCTACATCTATGAGATCCGAGAGGACTTCTAGACCTCCTATTCGATATGGTCTTCTTCATGAATGGGATCAAAGTGAACCCGACATTGGATGTGATCCAAGAAACTTCAAGGAAGCAATTTCTGATGCGGATTCGAATTTATGGCTTGATGCTATGTAGTTGGAAATAGACTCGATGCATACAAACCAAGTTTGGTCTTTAGTAGATCCTCCCGATGGAATTGTTCCAATAGGGTGTAAATGGATCTACAAGAGAAAACTTGGGCCTGATGACAAGGTACTAACCTACAAGGCACGATTGATAGCAAAAGGTTATATTCAAAGACAAGGAGTTGACTATGATGAAACCTTTTCACCAGTCGCAATGTTCAAGTCCATAAGAATCCTTATTGCCATAGCAGCATGGTATGACTATGAGATATGACAAATGGATGTGAAGACTGCATTTTTTAATGAAAACATTAAGGAAAAAATCTATATGATGCAGCCCGAGGGATTCACATCCATGGGAAGAGAGTATAAGGTATGCAAGCTTCAGAGATCAATTTATGGTCTCAAACAAGCATCAAGAAGTTGGAACCAGAAATTTGATGAAACAATAAAGGACTTTGGTTTCATCAAAAACCCGGAGGAACCGTGCGTGTACAAGAAAGTAGTTAAGGATGCGGTGACGTTCTTAGTGATTTATGTTGATGACATCCTACTCATTGGGAATGACGTAGGGATGTTGCAGTTAACAAAGATATGGTTATCAGGTAGATTCTCGATGAAGGATTTGGGTGAGACCTCCTATATTCTAGGGATACAGATCTATAGAGATAGATCTAAGAGAATGATAGGACTCACTCAAGCAACCTACATCGACACCATATTGAAAAGGTTTTCTATGGATGAGTCCAAGAGAGGACATCTACCTATGTTGTTGGAAAACTGGCGTTCAGATCAATCACGATTGATACCCGGTGCAGCGGAAGTTTAAAAATTTTATTATGGAACAATTCCATATTGTGGGTATCAACCGTTCAACGATTAAATTATAAGTGTGTGTAAAATTTAAATAACAATTATTAAATTTTACCTTCAATCTCGAATCGAGATTATTGGACTCCAACAGATTTCTCTGCTCTTGTTGTCTCTCCCTGGAACCGATGAACTCCTTCAATCAGGTCCACGAATGGAGGTTTAATCCCTCTGATAGATTGCACTAGAAAATCTATCAGAAGTTTTCTGCGAAGAGAATAACGAATTTGATTCGCTTATTCCAGACTGCAATTCAAAATCACAGACCGGAATTTCTCTGACAGAGAGAGGGAGGGGTCGGCCGAAATATTCTTGAGAGGAGGCTAGGGTTTCGAAATTTTGCTCTCAAAATTATGACCAGTTGTGTGTAATTTCTGTACTGCAATAACTTATTTATAATGCAGGCCACTAACACCTTAGGGCCCATTAGTCATAAGTTGAGGCCCGACAAGCAAAGCCCGCATGTTCAGAAATTAATATAAAATTCATCGTGACTCCAATTGATAAACCGATTTTACCAATGTGCACAGAAACCATTTCTGCACATTTTAAAGTCAAGATAAATTTTCCTGAATCCGAATTCAGTGGTTTCCAAAAATGTCCATCCCTATGTCATTTTAGGAAATCCTACTCCCTTACTCTTATTTAAGAAGTCCAACTTCTTTATTCATTAAATTTAACTCTTTAAATTTAACTATCTCAACGGGGATTAAAACTCCATTACACTGTGTGACCCTCAATGGTTCAGGGATACAGCTAGCCGTGGGCTCACAACTCCTTGTGACTCGGAACAACGATTTCCGACTTGCCCAACGAATCATGGTAAAGCGCCTAGCAACATCGCCCCATGATTCCCTAGGTATCACTGATAGTGCCTACAAGAACCAGTAGATTTTGGTTAGCGTACAGTACGGTCCCTTCATCCATATATCCCGATCGAATCAACAACCATTGGTATATCGAGAGTCGCTCAAGATTCGATAACTATGCAATACATCTTGAAGATCAAATTAGTGACATCGCATGTGCTACTAAGAAACCATTTCTTAAATCACATCAAGTACTCTGGCCAGAGATTCGTCACACTAATATCTCCTCAGATCGCATAGGATATCCACACTCGCAAGTATGTGGTGAATCCTTGACAACAATGCATCGACTCCTATATGTGTTGTAACTGTACCCAATCCCGACACCTGATGACCCCCATAGAGTCGGTAAACGGGTCAAAGCACAGTACTAGCATATAGAGTCTCCATGATGTTTCAAGTAGTAAGGACTAATGGTGTACAACCAAAACCGCGGACTTTATCCACTCGATAAGTGATAATCACTTGGAAAGTCCGGATAGGGTAGTTCGATTATTCATCCTATGAATATCCATTTGCATGCTTCGAACATCTCCATGTTCCCTACCAATGAAACGTGGTACTCCGCATCGCAAATGCTAGTCTCAAACTCGAGCGATCCTTATCCTTATTATCGGACGGCTCAATCGACTAGGAACAGTTTAGAATATACAGTGACTATAAGATGTATTTCATGATAGACATCCCCATGTTCTACCACATCTTACATACACTATAGTATATTCAAGGTCTTTATCAAAACAACAATAGTATATCATAATATAACAATATGAAGAAAGATAAAGTCATTGCCATTAATAAAAGTGTAAATTATATTAAACAAAAGATTGTTTATACAAAGAGTCATCAAAGCCCATAGCCACAAGTTGGCTCACTGGGCACCCACTCTTTCAATCTCCCACTTGCCCTATAGCCAACTAGTCATACTACGTAGACCCATTTCTTCGCGATGTTTGTCAAACAATGGTCCTGGCAAGGGCTTAGTAAGCGGATTAGCGATATTGTCTGCAGAGGCCACTCGTTCGACAGTGATGTCTCCTCTTTCCACAATCTCCCGGATGATGTGGTATTTCCTCAGTACGTGTTTGGATCTTTGATGAGACCTTGGTTCCTTTGCTTGAGCAACGGCACCCGTGTTGTCACAGTACACCAGGACTGGACCAACAAATTCAGGAATGACGCCCAACTCTTGGACGAACTTCCTCATCCAAACGGCCTCTTTAGCAGCAGCTGATGCTGCAATGTATTCAGCCTCAGTGGTGGAATCCGCTGTGGTGTCCTGCTTGGAACTCTTCCAAGAGACAGCACCGCCATTGAGCATGAACACAAATCCAGAGGTTGACTTCGAGTCATCCACGTCACTTTGGAAGCTAGAGTCGGTATAGCCTTCCAATTTCAGATCTCGTCCTCCATATACCATGAACATATTCTTAGTCCTTCGTAAGTACTTAAGAATGTCCTTCACGGCTTTCCAATGCATTTGACCAGGATTAGCCTGATATCTGCTCGTGACACTCAGAGCAAATGCTACATCCGGTCTGGTAGATATCATCCCATACATGATACTACCTATAGCTGACGCATATGGTACATGTGTCATATTCTCTATCTCTGCATCAGTCTTGGGACACATAGACTTGGATAAAGAAACTCCATGACACATGGGTAGATGTCCTCACTTGGACCCATCCATTGAAAACCGTTTCAATATGGTGTCGATGTAGGTTGATTGAGTGAGTCCTATCATTCTCTTAGATCTATCTCTATAGATCTGTATCCCAAGAATGTAGGATGCCTCACCCAAATCCTTCATCGAGAATCTACCTGATAACCATATCTTTGTTGACTGCAACATCCCTACATCATTCCCAATGAGTAGGATGTCATCAACATAAAGTACTAAGAATGTCACAGCATCCTTAACTACTTTCTTGTACACGCACGGTTCCTCCGGGTTCTTGATGAAACCAAAATCTTTTATTGTTTCATCAAATTTCTGGTTCCAACTTCTTGATGCTTGTTTTAGACCATAAATTGATCTCTGAAGCTTGCATACCTTATGCTCGCTTCCCATGGATGTGAACCCCTCTGGCTGCTTCATATAGATTTCTTCCTTAATGTCTCCATTAAGAAAAGAATTCTTCACATCCATTTGCCATATCTCATAGTCATACCATGCAGCTATGGCAATAAGGATTCTTATGGACTTGAACATTGCAACTGGTGAAAAAGTTTCATCATAGTCAACTCCTTGTCTTTGAGTGTAACCTTTCGCCACCAATCGCGCCTTGTAGGTCAATACCTTACCATCAGGCCCAAGCTTTCTCTTGTAGATCCATTTACACCTATTGGAACAATTCCATCAGGAGGATCTACTAAAGACCAAACTTGGTTTGTATGCATTGAATCCAATTCAGACTGCATAGCTTCAAGCCATAAATTTGAATCCGCATCAGAAATTGCTTCCTTGAAGTTTCTTGGATCACATCCAATGTCGGGTTCATCTTGATCCCCTTCAAGAAGAAGACCATATCGAACAGGAGGTCTAGAAGTCCTCTCGGATCTTCTAGGTTCAGGCGTGTCCAGTAATGGTTCCTGAGGCGTAGGATCGTTATTTTGTATTTCGGGTTCTTCTCGAACTTCTTCGAGTTCCATCATCTCGCCTTTCTTATCCAATAAGAACTCCTTCTCCAAGAAGGTGGCATTCCTAGAAACAAACACCTTTGTTTCAGCAGGATAATAGAAATAATATCCGATTGAATTCTTCGGATACCCTACAAAATAACATAAGCTGGATCGACTATCCAACTTATCTCCCACTGTCCGCTTCACGTAAGCAGGACATCCCCAAATCCTCAAGTACGAATACTTAGGAGCTTTGCCATTCCATAACTCGTATGGTGTTTTGTCCACTGCTTTAGTGTGGACGTTGTTCAACAACAATACCGCCGTTTCAAGCGCATAGCCCCAAAACGAAGGTGGAAGCTCAGTGAAGCTCATCATGGATCGAACCATGTCCAACAAAGTTCGATTACGACGCTTCGATACACCATTCAGCTGTGGTGTCATAGGAGGAGTCCACTGAGAGAGAATCCCATTCTCTTTCAGATAGTCCAAAAACTCGATACTCAAGTATTCTCCACCTCGATCCGATCGAAGTGCTTTAATACTTTTACCTAGCTTGTTTTCTACTTCAGCCTTGAATTCTTTGAACTTTTCAAATGCTTCAGACTTATATTTCATTAAATATAAATACCCATACCTTGAAAAATCATCAGTAAAGGTAATGAAGTAGGTGTGGCCATGTTGAGTCCCAACTCTAAATGGACCACAAACATCTGTATGGATCAAATCCAACAGATTTTGACTACGCTCAGGTTTCCCCTTAAAAGGAGATTTAGTCATTTTCCCTTTTAGGCAGGATTCACAAGTAGGTAGAGAGTTAATATCAGACATATCAAACATGCCCTCTCCCACTAGCTTGTTCATCCTCCTTGAGGAAATATGACCTAGTCTAGCGTGCCAAAGGTTTGCCGGGTTTTGACTATCGATTTTCCTTTTGTTTGTTGTCGCCGGTTTATCAATATAATTTATTGGAACGTCTTTTAGTTTTAAGTTGTATAGATCGTTTTCAAGTTGTCCATTTCCAATCAAACATTCATTCTTGTAAATATTACAAATCCCATTCACAAAATTGCAAGAATAACCATCTCTATCTAGCATAGAAACAGAAATAATGTTTTTAATTAAATCCGGAACAAATAAAACATCTCTTAATAATAACTTAAAACCATTCTGCAAAGTTAAACAAACATCTCCAATGGCCGTAGCTTCAACTCTGGAACCATTCCCGAGCCTCAGCTGGGTCTCACCCATTCTAAGCCTGCGACTTCTTGTCATCACCTGCAAATCATTGCAAATGTGAGATCCACATCTGGTATCCAATACCCAAGAAGTAGTATTAAGTGAAATGTTTATTTCAATATAGAACATACCCTTTGCAGTTCCCAACTGCTCTAGATATTCCTTGCAGTTGCGCTTCCAATGACCCGACTTCTTGCAGTAATGGCAAACATCCTTGGATTTTTCCATTTTTGAAGCCTTTGTCTTGTGCTTCTTCTCGGGCTCGACTTTCTTGGGTGGGGCAGAACGTTTCTTGCCCTTCATACTTGGCCCCTTCTTAGCAGAAGATGAGGAGCCCACCAAGAAAGCTGGTTTATCCTTTTTTAGTGTGGATTCATATGTCACAAGCATATTGACCATCTCTTCAAGGGTGGCCTCTATCTTGTTCATATTAAAATTTACCACAAATCCGTCAAACGAAGAAGGAAGAGACAGAAGCAGTAAATCCACGTTGAGTTCATGCTCCAACACCAAATCAAGGGTCGCTAACTTCTGTATGAGCCAAATCACTCGTACCCCATGATCACGGACCGAAGTCCCTTCACGCATGCGACACGTCATTAGCTCCTTAACAGTGGCGAACCTTTCAGCCCTCGATTGAGCCCCAAAAAGTTCCTTGAGTTGAGCGTGAATGTCAGCAGCATTCACGGTGTCCTCAAATCGCCTCTGGAGTTCATCAGACATCGAGGCTTGCATATAGCATTTGGTCTTGATGTCATGGTCCCACCATGCATCAAGTTTGGCCAATTCCTCCGGACTTACGTCAGCTGGTGCTTCCTTCGGAGGTGATTTCTCTAACACGTAGAGCATCTTCTCCGAAGTCAAGACAATCTTCAACTTCCGGAACCATTCCGTATAGTTTGCGCCAGTTAACTTGTTTTGTTCGAGGATCGAGAATAAAGGATTACGTGAATTCATCGTATGAAATACTAAAAAGAAAAACAGACATATATCAATGATTGTTTAAGCAATTTACTAAGACATAAAATAGGCGAATTTAATTTTATGAATCTCACTCCCACTATTTTAACGATTTCACTACCCTCTAGTGAAAACGGAAAACTTTTTCCTTAGTGAGAACATGGAGTCCAATTGACAAACTTATGGTCCCGAATAATATCAGCCAACCATAATTCTCAAAAGGTAGAGCCCAATTGCTTCCAAAGCAACCCCCATGTGTTTACCTCATGTCCAATAAGGGCCCAATAATATGACGCCGTTTAAAGTGACATGTCAAGATGACCCATCAATATTAAGTTGTGATGGACGGTCGCCATGTGGATCCCCCAATAATATGAGCCGATCCCATGGGAGTTCCACCCAACTTACAACATTTGTCGATCCAATGTACAGCTTTCCGACGAACGGGCCCCCCCCCAATAATATGAGCCGAACCGTATCCGCGGGTAGCATCTCATACATTGACCGTTGATGGAAGGTAGGAATATTTAAACAAATTTAAATTTCCTTTATTTATCTTGATATCAATTTTAAATCATATTTAAAATGAGGGATTTTTAATTATAAAAATTTGTCTCATCAATTTCAAATTATTGCATGCTTGCCGGATTCACGCAATTATGTCTAAAACATGCATACAATCATAATATCATATATTATATAGGATGATCGATTCCATTTCTAATTGACCCGTGGTTGCCAATCACGAGTCTTAGTCCAATCCTAGGTTATATGCAGTATGCAATGCAATCCTATTACATGTGCTTCCAATTTACATTTCTTCTGTCTTTATTGTCTGCTGGGCCCACCATCTTCAAATCTTGATCTCCCACTAAATCTAATGTATTTACAATAAATAACAATGACAAGTAGGGGATACATTTTTTTTAGGGGGTGGGAACGGGCAATAAACCAAGCCCACTTTTATTACATATGACATTCATACTGGGCCATAAACCAGGCCCATTAATAAAACCAACAACAATAAAAACAAATGTATATTCCTAACATACACCTACAAAATTGGTCATGGCAATCGATCATCCTTATCCAATAACATTTAATTCAAAATTAATTTATTGGATAACATGCAGTGGCAATTCAAATTTAAACAGGATAAAATCATATTTTATATATAAAATCTCATTTTACATATAAAATCATATTTTATCTCTTTATCAAATAAAATCATATTTTATCTACAAAATCCAATTTTATGGATAAAATCATATTTTACTCAATATATTCATAAGATCAAATCTTATCATCAATTGTACCAAAAATAATTGATTTCAAAATTCAATTTAAGGATAAAATATTAAAATTTTCCAAAAATTCAAATTTATCCAAAAATCAATTTTAAAGTTTACGGACTCGAACAATTCGATCCGAAATCTCGTGAACCAATCAAAAACAATTTTTGACCGGACCAAAAATAAAATTTTAACACATTAAAATTAATTTTAAATAAAAATTTAATTTTTCCCGCGGGCCGCCCGGGACACTCCCGGGCCGGCCCGCAACCATGGGCGCGGGCCGGGGCAGCCCGGCTGCCCCTTTAGGGCAGCAACAGTTGCTGCCCTGGCGGCGCTGAGCGCCGCCCATGGGCGACGCCGTGCGCCGCCGTGGGCGGCGCCGTGCGCCGCCCGGGGCAGCAACAATTGCTGCCCCACCGGGCAGCGATCCAATCGCTGCCCGGGTTTTGCCCCGAAAATTTTTTTTTTTTTTTATTTAAAAATATTTATTTTGTTTCAAAAACCGAGACTCAAAAATTTTTGTACAATCGATTAATTTAATCGTTTGATCTGAGCAACCTGGCTCTGATACCACTGTTGGAAAACTGGCGTTCAGATCAATCACGATTGATACCCGGTGCAGCGGAAGTTTAAAAATTTTATTATGGAACAATTCCATATTGTGGGTATCAACCGTTCAACGATTAAATTATAAGTGTGTGTAAAATTTAAATAACAATTATTAAATTTTACCTTCAATCTCGAATCGAGATTATTGGACTCCAACAGATTTCTCTGCTCTTGTTGTCTCCCCTGGAACCGATGAACTCCTTCAATCAGGTCCACGAATGGAGGTTTAATCCCTCTGATAGATTGCACTAGAAAATCTATCAGAAGTTTTCTGCGAATAGAATAACGAATTTGATTCGCTTATTCCAGACTGCAATTCAAAATCACAGACCGGAATTTCTCTGACAGAGAGAGGGAGGGGTCGGCCGAAATATTCTTGAGAGGAGGCTAGGGTTTCGAAATTTTGCTCTCAAAATTATGACCAGTTGTGTGTAATTTCTGTACTGCAATAACTTATTTATAATGCAGGCCACTAACACCTTAGGGCCCATTAGTCATAAGTTGAGGCCCGACAAGCAAAGCCCGCATGTTCAGAAATTAATATAAAATTCATCGTGACTCCAATTGATAAACCGATTTTACCAATGTGCACAGAAACCATTTCTGCACATTTTAAAGTCAAGATAAATTTTCCTGAATCCGAATTCAGTGGTTTCCAAAAATGTCCATCCCTATGTCATTTTAGGAAATCCTACTCCCTTACTCTTATTTAAGAAGTCCAACTTCTTTATTCATTAAATTTAACTCTTTAAATTTAACTATCTCAACGGGGATTAAAACTCCATTACACTGTGTGACCCTCAATGGTTCAGGGATACAGCTAGCCGTGGGCTCACAACTCCTTGTGACTCGGAACAACGATTTCCGACTTGCCCAACGAATCATGGTAAAGCGCCTAGCAACATCGCCCCATGATTCCCTAGGTATCACTGATAGTGCCTACAAGAACCAGTAGATTTTGGTTAGCGTACAGTACGGTCCCTTCATCCATATATCCCGATCGAATCAACAACCATTGGTATATCGAGAGTCGCTCAAGATTCGATAACTATGCAATACATCTTGAAGATCAAATTAGTGACATCGCATGTGCTACTAAGAAACCATTTCTTAAATCACATCAAGTACTCTGGCCAGAGATTCGTCACACTAATATCTCCTCAGATCGCATAGGATATCCACACTCGCAAGTATGTGGTGAATCCTTGACAACAATGCATCGACTCCTATATGTGTTGTAACTGTACCCAATCCCGACACCTGATGACCCCCATAGAGTCGGTAAACGGGTCAAAGCACAGTACTAGCATATAGAGTCTCCATGATGTTTCAAGTAGTAAGGACTAATGGTGTACAACCAAAACCGCGGACTTTATCCACTCGATAAGTGATAACCACTTGGAAAGTCCGGATAGGGTAGTTCGATTATTCATCCTATGAATATCCATTTGCATGCTTCGAACATCTCCATGTTCCCTACCAATGAAACGTGGTACTCCGCATCGCAAATGCTAGTCTCAAACTCGAGCGATCCTTATCCTTATTATCGGACGGCTCAATCGACTAGGAACAGTTTAGAATATACAGTGACTATAAGATGTATTTCATGATAGACATCCCCATGTTCTACCACATCTTACATACATTATAGTATATTCAAGGTCTTTATCAAAACAACAATAGTATATCATAATATAACAATATGAAGAAAGATAAAGTCATTGCCATTAATAAAAGTGTAAATTATATTAAACAAAAGATTGTTTATACAAAGAGTCATCAAAGCCCATAGCCACAAGTTGGCTCACTGGGCACCCACTCTTTCATATGTGTCATGGAGTTTTTCTATCCAATTCTATGTGTCCCAAGACTGATGAAGAGATAGAGAAAATGACATACATACCATATGCGTCAGCCATAGGTAGTATTATGTATGGGATGATATCTACCAGACCGGATATAGCCTTTGCTCTGAGTGTCACGAGCAGATATCAGGCCAACCCTGGTCAAATGCATTGGAAAGCCGTGAAGGATATTCTTAAGTACTTGAGAAGGACTAAGAATATATTCATGGTTTATGGAGGAAGAGAATTGAAATTGGAAGGCTATACCGACTCTAGCTTCCAAAGCGACGTGGATGACTCGAAGTCAACCTCTGGATTTGTATTCATGCTCAATGGCGGTGCTGTCTCTTGGAAGAGTTCCAAGCAGGACACCACAGCGGATTCCACCACTGAGGCAGAATACATTGCAGCATCAGCTGCTACTAAAGAGGCCGTTTGGATGAGGAATTTTGTCCAAGAGTTGGGCGTAATTTCTGAAGCTTTGGTCCAGTTCTGGTGTACTGCGACAACACTGGTGTCGTTGCTCAGGCAAAGGAACCAAGGTCTCATAAAAAATCCAAACACGTACTGAGGAAATACCACATCATCCGGGAGATTGTGGAAAGAGGAGACATCACTGTTGAGAGAGTAACCTCTACAGACAATATCGCTGATCCACTTACTAAGCCCTTTCCAGGACCATTGTTTGACAAACATCGCGAAACAATGGGATTACGTAGTATGACTAGTTGGCTTTAGGGCAAGTGGGAGATTGAAAAAGTGGGTGCCCGGTTAGCCAACTTGTGGCTAAGGGATTTTATGACTCTATGTATAAACAATCTTTGTTTAATATAATTTACATTCATTAATGGCATTTTCTTTGTCTTTCTTCATATTGTTATATTGTGATATACTATTGTTGTTTTGATAAAGACCTTGAATATACTATAGTGTAAGTAAGATGAGATAGTGAATAAAGAGAGATCACTATTATGAAACACATCTTATAGTCACTGTATATTCTAAACAGTTCCTAGTCAATTGAGCCGTTCGCTAATAAGGATAAGGATCGCTCGAGATTGAGACTAGCATTTGTGATGCCAAGTACCACGTTTCATTGGTAATGGATATGGAGATGTTCAAAGCATGCAAATGGATATTCATATTGTAAGGCCCTGAAATTAATTATTTTGAGATTAGCAGAATTGATTATTATTTAATTTGGAATTATTGGAGATTAATTGAGCCGGGATTGAATTGATTTAATTTGGAGTTTCAGGGACCGAATTGCAATTAAACCGATTGACTAGTCAAGGGAGATTATTATATTATTTGTTATATATAATATCTACCTCTTACCATCACTCTCCACTCCTCTCTCTTTCTCCTTCCCCTCTCCCTCACGCCTAAAGCCGAGAAACCATGGCCAACGATTCTCCAAGCTTTTCTTCCGTCCGATTCGCACGATCCGTCTGTTAGAATTTTGAATTGAAGACATATTCACGATCACCGCAACGAGGGCTTCATTCTGACGTAAGTTTTGCTACGATCCACGAACTTTGAATTTTGTTGGGTTGTTAGAATTTGATAATCTTCGAGTATGTTGTGCTTGAGCTAGCATAGATCGTGTATTCGAAGTCGGTTCGGAAAAAGAACGAAGGTTAGATTTTATATGATTTTTGAGGCATGAATTCGAAAATGGGGTTTTGGATTTTGGTTGGATTTTGATTGTTTTGTTGATTGAGAAGTTGATATGAGTTATATAGAATGGTTGGATGGTGTGGATGATTTTTGGTTTGACCGTTTATAGCCGTTATGCCGTCGAAATCGAGTTTTGGATTATCGGTTTTATTATTCGGTTTGAATTCCGGGTTTGTTTGAGTTGATGAATTGATATCGAATCCGTATGTCCAACATTTTCAGATTTGGTTGACGATTCGGGTTTGGAACGAACTTTGAAGTTGAATTGATTCGAGAGTTGAAGACGGTATATTATTGAGCTTCTTGTTTTGATTGGTTTTGATTCGATTCGATATTGATTTAGTTCGTTATTATTTTTAGATTTGAATCCTCGACGAACTTGAAAAGATAAAATGACGACATTCGAATGATTGGGATGATTAACTCGAATTTGATTTAATTCGAGTGTCCAAGAGAAATCACATACTTGTATGCTATTTGAATTATTTGATTTTTATTTGAATGAGTTTAATTGCACTTGCATACATCTTGAGCCGAAGATTCGATTCGTTTTGAATTTAGACGATTTAGGAAACTATATTGAAGTGGCTTTGGATTTCGAGTTTTTCCAATCGCTAGAATACTTCTTATAGTTGCTCTAAAGTCTAGGGGTTTGAGTTGAACGACATCCACCCTGAATGGGTGTGTCTGTAAGTTTTTCGTGAAAACTTGACCCCGGGATCCGAATTGAGTACCGATTGATATTGATTATCCGATTAGATAATCCCGAGTTTTGAAGTCATGCATTCCATTTTAATGCATTTCGAGTTAAGTTCTGATATTCCATTTGTTGAATTGATTGACTCGTCGTTTTATATGACATGAATTGTTATATTATTTAAAATTGTTTTATTTTTCTCTTTTACTGGGAATTATATTCTCACCGGATTATCCGGCTGTCGTTTTGTTTGTATGTGTACTTGACGGCAGGTGGGGCAGGATCGAGTCAGAAGCTGCATGACTAGATCGAGTGGGAAATGATAGAGTGAGGACTTGGTTTTAGAAGTCATACCTTGTATTCGAACTCCCTTGTATTCCTTTTTGAGTTGTAGAACTTAGAATCGATGTTTGTTCTACATTTTTATGTATTGGAATACCTCGTTGTGGAAAAATATTAGTTGGATCATGTTAGAATCCTTTTGGGTATGATATTACACTTTAGAAGTCATTTTTGGTGCAAAAACAGCAGGCCATTCGCGCCCGCGCAGCCCGGGAGGCGCGCCCACGCGTCCTGCACTCTCTCGGAGGCCCGGACAGGGCGTTATGCGCGCCCGCGCCTCACCCGGATAAAAAAAAAAAAACCTACTTTTCGCGATGTGGTTTTGCGTCGCCGAATGTAAGGTGTGCGTCGCTAAATGCCTTATTGATTATTTTTATTTCTTTTGATTACATGATTTATTTCTGTTTGAGAGATTAGAATCCGGGTCCTCACATTAAGTGGTATCAGAGAGATAAGATTCTTGGAGTTGAACTAGAGTGAGCGGGGTAGATCGAGTCCGCATGAATTGAACTCTCGCATGTGATTGATTTATTTAAATGATTATTTAAATATGTGCGAGCATGTTTTATTGATTCTTGAATTATTTGAATTACATGACTATGTGATTTAAATTTTTAAAGCATGAATTACTTTAAATATGAACTGTATTTTTATTTCGGATCCGAGTTCCACCATCTGCTTGAGGTAGCATATCAGAGTTTGTTTGCGATACGAATTAGAACCCGATTGAGATCCGAAATTCAGTGATTTGTAGTCGAACGAACTTATCGAACAGAGATGTGGGACACCGAATTTTGAGATGGAGATTTGGTATCCTTTCTTACTGAATATCAGAATTGTCTCCTAAAGAATTTTAGCAGACGACAACCAGCAGTAACTCCTTCGACTGATCTAGATTTTACAACTACTGCACTGTTAGATGTCACTCTGATATCTATGAGAATTCTACCGAGGAAGTTTTAGTCATTTAGGTTACCGATTTTGAAGAGTACCGAGAATGTTGTTGGATGCAGAAGTTGAATAGAAGAGATCGATCAGTTGGGTGATTTTCTGAACTACACAGATGATCGGAGAATTCGGTTAGTGTGGTACCAATTTAGAGGATTGATAAAAGTTGGTAGAAATTGAAGAAGAAGAGTATTTGGAAATCAAGGTTAGATCACTTTTGGAATCTGCTTTCATCTGAAATTCCTCGACAGATTCCTTTTCATCTATTGACCGGAATTGGAGAGACTTCGAGAACATCTTTAACCGAAGAGAAAGGAGTTTATGAATCAGTGTGCAGTGCCTTGAGATCGGAAGAAGCTGTCAGATTTATCGTCAGCCAGACACTTTGCCAGAATTCATCATCATGATATTATCGAGAGATCTTCGAAGAGAAATTCCTTTTGTAGTCAGCTCTGACAGAGATGCAAGCCGTTTCAGTTGCTCCTTTCGGCCGCAATAACAGAATCTATGAGGACTTAATCTTTTGATGAATCAATCTTCGAGGCAACAGATTCTAGTTGAACTCTTATCGAGGATCAGACTTAGATTTCACCGATGATGACCGCAAGAGACATTAGAGTAGGGTTTATGTTCTTATTTTGATATGATTCAGATTCGTTCCTTATCTTCTTCTTATTGATAATTATCTGATACTTCTCGTCTTATTGAGCCATTGATTTACAGTAGTCGCAATTCTTTGATTTATGGGAATGAGTTGAAACCGAACAGTATTGTGTTTCAGATTATCAGATTCTGAATTGATTGAGATTTTGATTTGATTGTAACTGAGCATCGTACTTCAGTTATCAGATTTGATTTGATTAACTGTTAGCTGTTTTCTTTAATTCAGAACTATTGTGGATGTTTCAGAAAGTTGACTGATTCAGATCCGAGTCAATAGACGAGCAGAAATCCTTCGATAAGAAATTTCGATTCCAGGATTCTTGAGTTTGTTGGTTGTATAACCATTTGATTTCAGAATTTCGCGGAGGAATTCTCTTGTTTACAGCTGATGTCCTAGAATCTAGCCTGAATTGGTTGATATACCAGTGGCTAGAGAATTGATGTTATCATCCAGATGAGATTTCTGGATTGCCTTTGAATCATAAGGTTAGATTCAGCGATGACTTGAGATCAGACATCATCAGCTGAGAGTTTGATAGAAAGAATTACTGAATACTGGACTTGGATCGATGTATGATTGTCTTGAAGTATAGTCGTACCGTTTGAAGTGAAACTCGTCTACCGTATTGCAGATCTTTTGAACTGAATCTATCAGAGAGTATTGGATAATGGTCTTACGGAATTTCGTGCTGAGACGCTGCATGTTATGTTATCGAAGTTTGAATTTTATTGTATCGAGATGTCCTTTCCTCGATCATATTATTCTAGAGCTAGAATTTCTGCAATCATGGCAAAACCGAAGCTGTTTTGATTGAAACCAATCCGACATCTGTACCTGAGAATTGAAGATTTTGAGTTTCTAGCCGAGTTTCGAGAGATTCTTATCGCCATGGAGTTTATTTATCATCTAACTCTAGAGAATGCACTTGTATCTGAACCGAATCTTATGAGATCAGTTTGTTTGACATGAAGAAAAGATCGACCAGAGCTCCAGTATTTCTTATTTCCTCTGTAATGATAATCTTCAGTGCATTGCATCTTCTTATCCAGATTATGAAGGTATTCTTATTCAGAGGAATTATGTGATAGCTCAGTCAGAGTAACAGCTGAAGCAGTACGAGACTCGACATCCGATTCACGATATTGAACTGACAGTGATCTTATTGCTTGTAAGATCGGGCATCTCTATCTTCAATGAATTTTCGAAGTCTTTTCTGAACCGAGAAGTCATAGTATGAATTTTGCGACCGAACTGATTTTGAGATTGAGAAAAGAATTGATATGATGAAGATTCCGATTGTGAAATTCCAGTATGATCCGAAGTATTACAATGTAGCGACTGCGGTTTGAACAGAATGATTTGTTATTATTTTATCTACTATCGTTATTCTCTTTGAGCCGATGGATCTGTTCTTATTTTATCTACTATTCTTGACTTCGTCGACCGATGAGTGTGTACTTCTGATTTGGAGTCTAGAACAGATATGAAGTCTATCAGAATTCTCTTGCCCGAACTGAGCCAGAATTGATTTAGAAGATGAAGATAGCGCAGAAAACATATTTGAATTGGAGAATTTATTGAAGAAGAGTCAGTACTGGACACAGTCTGAGTTTCAGGACAGTGACGATACCTAAGTTGTGAGTAATTGTTTTGTTGTGCCAGAGATTTTGATTGAGACAGAGTGTCTTGAGATTTGCACTTTGCAGTTATTCGTTATTCTTTCAGGTGACCGAAAGATATTCAGAGATTGAGGAATCGACTTTATAGGAACAGATGAAGAATGAGGTTCGAAGGATGATTTCGTAATTGCTAGTCTGTCCGCTTTTGATAGCTGATCGAGAGAGAGAACCTACTGTTTGTGGTTCAGTTAATTGTCAGAATGAAAAGAATGTTACTTTTCGATGATTACCTTTCGAGAGATACGATCAGTCTAGAAATTAGAGGCCATCTGAGCTTTATGAGACCGATTGCCAAAATCTGCTACTGTTTTCCGTACGAAATGAATTCCAGAATTGACCGATATGGATAATTTGGTCAGAAGGAGTTCAGATTGTTTCGCTCTGCCGCAGTTTATCCGTGCAGAATAGAATTGAGAGTATTCGGCATGTGGTCACGGAGGTATAGAACTGTCTGATTTGGAAATGCTATCTGATTTTAGTAAAGATATTGTTTTAGTCTGCTCCTGTCTTCGTACATAATGAATTTCAGACACGACAATATGAATGAAATTGTTGTCAGGAGAATTTTCAGATAGTTGACTTATCAAAGTCTGTCCTTTCCGAATGAGATTTTGAGTTAACTCTCCTCTTGAACTCAGTCTTTGAGAGAATTTTGTTATCGGATATAAATGAGTTCAGTTTATTATCCTCAGAACGACGGACAACCAAGAATTAGCTATATAAACGTTAAGAGGATATGATGAGCTTTAGTGCTTGATTTTGGCACTAGATGAATGGATTTTCCATCTTGGCGAGGTTTCTATACAACGGTTATCAGACGAGTATTTTGATATCATCTGTTGTAAATTAGTTGTACGAGAAGAAATGAGAATCCCAATTGAATTTGGGTGATTTTCTGAGTTCCCTGACTTGGGATCAGTTTTGATTCGAGGTTTGATAGATGGATGGAGAATTCCTGTCTAGGATAAAGACAACTTGAGAGGAAGGATGAACGAAGTATTTGAATTCCGACACAGATCTCTGTGCTGATGTTTAGTGAGGCCGAGTAATTCAGAAGATTACTCCTTTTAGAGGTTGTGGCAGTTTTGATAAGAGAGAGAACTGTCTCGATGAACTCTCGAGTTCTTTTGAGATTCTAGAGGAGATAGGCGACCTCGCCTACCGACTTTTACTCCTTCAGTTCTCTTTGTTTTCAGGTATTCTCCGTATTCATCAGGTATTCTCGACGTGATTATTGTCTTTTGTTGCCAAGTTCACTGATTTTCTTAGATGTCGAGACAGAAATTGATGAGTCGCCAGTTTTGTTTGAGACGATCGATTCAGAGTTGACCGAACTTAGTAACAGCTCCTTAGCAGAACTGATTCAGATGAGTTTGTGTAGTTGAGCCAATACGGATTTGAAGAAATGGTGCAAGAAGCAGAGTTTGATCAAAATGGCGATTTCAGAAATATTTTGAGAGAAGAATCATTCTAGCAGTCTTCAAACTGTATCTTGTTTTCTGAGATGAAACTGCTTTGATTTCGAGGACGAAATCGATTCTTAGAGGGGGAGAATTGTAAGGCCCTGAAATTAATTATTTTGAGATTAGAGGAATTGATTATTATTTAATTTGGAATTATTGGAGATTAATTGAGCCGGGATTGAATTGATTTAATTTGGAGTTTCAGGGACCGAATTGCAATTAAACTGGTTGACTAGTCAAGGGAGATTATTATATTATTTGTTATATATAATATCTACCTCTCACCATCACTCTCCACTCCTCTCTCTTTCTCCTTACCCTCTCCCTCACGCCTAAAGCCGAGAAACCATGGCCAACGATTCTCCAAGCTTTTCTTCCGTCGGATTCGCACGATTCGTCCGTTAAAATTTTGAATTGAAGACATATTCACGATCATCGCAACGAGGGATTCATTCTGACATAAGTTTTGCTACGATCCACGAACTTTGAATTTTGTTGGGTTGTTAGAATTTGATAATCTTCGAGTATGTTGTGCTTTAGCTAGCATAGATCGTGTATTCGAAGTCGGTTCGGAAAAAGAACGAAGTTTGGATTTTATATGATTTTTGAGGCATGAATTCGAAAATGGGGTTTTGGATTTTGGTTGGATTTTGATTGTTTTGTTGATTGAGAAGTTGATATGAGTTATATAGAATGGTTGGATGGTGTGGATGATTTTTGGTTTGACCCTTTATAGCCGTTATGCTGTCGAAATCGAGTTTTGGATTATCGGTTTTATTATTCGGTTTGAATTCTGGGTTTGTTTGAGTTGATGAATTGATATCGAATCCGTATGTCCAACATTTTCAGATTTTGTTGACGATTTGGGTTTGGAACGAACTTTGAAGTTGAATCGATTCGAGAGTTGAAGACGGTATATTATTGAGCTTCTTGTTTTGATTGGTTTTGATTCGATTCGATATTGATTTATTTCGTTATTATTTTTAGATTTGAATCCTCGACGAACTTGAAAAGGTAAAATGACGACATTCTAATGATTGGGACGATTAACTCGAATTTGATTTAATTCGAGTGTCCAAGAGAAATCACATACTTGTATGCTATTTGAATTATTTGATTTTTATTTGAATGAGTTTAATTGCACTTGCATACATCTTGAGCCGAAGATTCGAATCGTTTTGAATTTAGACGATTTAGGAAACTATATTGAAGTGGCTTTGGATTTCGAGTTTTTCCAATCGCTAGAATACTTCTTATAGTTGCTCTAAAGTCTAGGGGTTTGAGTTGAACGACATCCACCCCGAATAGGTGTGTCGGTGAGTTGTTCGTGAAAACTTGACCCCGGGATCCCAATTGAGTACCGATTGATATTGATTATCCGATTAGATAATCCCGAGTTTTGAAGTCATGCATTGCATTTTAATGCATTTCGAGTTAAGTGCTGATATTCCATTTGTTGAATTGATTGACTCGTCGTTTTATATGACATGAATTGTTATATTATTTGAAATTGTTTTATTTGTCTCTTTTACTGGGAATTATATTCTCACCGGATTATCCGGCTGTCGTTTTGTTTGTATGTGTACTTGACGGCAGGTGGGGCAGGATCGAGTCAGAAGCTGCATGACTAGATCGAGTGGGAAATGATAGAGTGAGGACTTGGTTTTAGAAGTCATACCTTGTATTCGAACTCCCTTGTATTCCTTTTTGAGTTGTAGAACTTAGAATCGATGTTTGTTCTACATTTTTATGTATTGGAATACCTCGTTGTGGAAAAATATTAGTTGGATCATGTTAGAATCCTTTTGGGTATGATATTACACTTTAGAAGTCATTTTTGGTGCAGAAACAGCAGGCCATGCGCGCCCGCGCATCCTGCACTCTCTCGGAGGCCCGGACAGGGCGTTATGCGCGCCCGCGCCTCACCCCGATTAAAAAAAAAAACCTACTTTTCGCGACGTGGTTTTGCGTCGCCGAATGTAAGGTGTGCGTCGCTAAATTCCTTATTGATTATTTTTATTTCTTTTGATTACATGATTTATTTCTGTTCGAGAGATTAGAATCCGGGTCCTCACACATATGATGAATGATCGAACTACCCTATTCGGACTTTCCAAGTGGTTATCACTTATCGAGTGGATAAAGTCCGCGGTTTTGGTTGTACACCATTAGTCCTTACTACTTGAAACATCATTGAGACTCTATATGCTAGTACTGTACTTTGACTCGTTTACCGACTCTATTGGGGTCATCAGGTGTCGGGATTGGGTACAGTTACGACACATATAGGAGTCGATGCTTTGTTGTCAAGAATTCACCACATACTTGCGAGTGTGGATATCCTATGCGATCTGAGGAGATATTAGTGTGACAAATCTCTGGCCAGAGTACATGATGTGCTTTAAGAAATGGTTTCCTAGAAGCACATGCGATGTCACTATTTGATCTTCAAGATGCATTGCATAGTTGTCGAATCTCGAACGACTCTCGATGTACCAATGGTTGTTGATTCGATCGAGATATATGGATGAAGGGACCGTACTGTACGCTAACCAAAATCTACTGGTTCTTGCAGGAACTATCAGTGATACCTAGGAAATCATGGGGCGATGTTGCTAGGCGCTCTTACCATGATTCGATGGGTAAGTCGGAAATTGTTGTTCCGAGTCACAAGGAGTTGTGAGACAACGGCTAGCTGTATCCCTGAACCATTGAGGGTCACACAAGTAATGGATTACTAAACCCCGTTGAGATAGTTAAACTTAAAGAGTTAAATTTAATGAAAGAGAAGTTGGACTTCTTAACTAAAGGAAGTGGAATTTCCTAAAATGACATAGGGATGGACATTTTTGGAAATCACTGAATTCGGATTCAGAAAAATTATCTTGACTTTAAAAGGTGCAGAAATGGTTTCTGTGCACATTAGTGAAATCGGTTTATCAATCGGAGTCATGATGAATTTTATATTAATTTATATAATAACAGGCTTGGCTTGTTGGGCTTAAGTTATGGATTGTGGGCCCTAAGGAGTTAGAGTTCTAATACAATTATAACTTAATCTAGTCTAGAAATTATCTATAAATACATGTGTAGTGTTCGAAAATCATAAGCTTTAAGTCTTTCAATTTTTGAATTACACATATATTTTCAAGAGGAATTTTTGAAAATCCTCTGCTCCCTTTTGAGATAATTCAGTCTGTAATTTTTGTGAAAAATTACATTCTGATGCGATCATGGATGACTCGCATGCTGATCAAGTGCCTAAGGATCCGTTGGAGATACTACGAGAACCGGTTACGAGAGTCCGAGCTCAGAAGTTTAAGGAAGAATTTCAATCTTTGTTGCTGAAGACACAAGAGGGCGTTGGATTTCTTGATATTCAATTTGGAGGAAGTTATAATCTTATTGAGGTCAAAAAAGGTCAAGAAAGTGAAGAAATTGAAGACCCTTCTCGAAGCCAAGGCGCGCCCGCTCCCCAGAATCGCGCGCCCGCGCCATTATTTTGCGGAGAAGAAGCGCGCCCGCGCTTACGGATGACAAATTGACGATGTTTTGCGAGCTCTCGGCGTGCCCGCGCTACCTTGTCGCGCGCCCGCGCCATTGTCTGCGCAACTTCGGCGCGCCCGCGCCTCTCTCTAGCGCGCCCGCGCCATGTCCTTTTACATGCACCGAAGGTGTTTGTGTGTGTGTTCGGGATTTTTAATATTTTGGATTTACTTTGTTTATTTTAGGTCTTTAATTCCTACTAGGAAACTTTAGGAGATATCTTTGATATCTTTTTGATTTATTTTGCGTCATCTTTCAATATTTTGGGTTGTAATATAAATACTACAGCATTCATTATTTTAATGATAACTAAGATTTTCAGATTATTGATTATTCAATACAAAATTCTCTTTAGAATTTTATCAAAGCTTTTGATTTACCCAAAATCAAACTTATCAAAGTTTCATAGCTTTGTGCCGTTTGTCAATCGATTTTCAATTGGGTTGTCAAAGACAGGTTCCTTTGAAGGTCTAATTGAATCTTTGATTGTTTTCTATCGTGAATTCTCTGTTGCTAGTTACAGGTTCAACTAGAGGTGGAGATTCCAAAATCTGTTACTTGTTTCAAAGTCGGAACAACATTATTGAATTCTTTTATTATCGAATTGAGGTGCGATTCGTTGAAATCGTGTTGCCTTTCATACATAAGATTCATATCATTTGGTATCAAAGCCAGGTTTGAAACAAGTAAGTTTTCACATCTTTGTGGCTATCTGTTCTTCGTGTTCTTCGCGTTCTTCGTCCTTCTTCAAGTTATCTCGAAAAATTCAAAAAAAAAATAAAAATATAAAAATAGAGATTTGAAATCGGTCAAAAAAAAAAAGTAGAGACCGAAAAAGCTTCAAAAAAAAATAAATAATAGAAGAAGCAAGATAACTTGTGGACAATTTTCGTTCTTGTTTATCCTTGGATGCAAGTCAAAATTCGAGCATCCCTAAATTTCTTCTTCTTGTTTTTTGTCAATCTTCGAGAGTCGATCTTCAAGCGTCTAAAAGTTGTGAACTTGAGAGTTTGATTCACTTTTACACAAAGCAAAAGCCTACATAAATTGAGTGGAAAGAAAAAGAGTGTTGGAGTGATTCGTTTGGAGTGATCTGTGAGAACTTGTGTGAGGAATTTTACTACTAACCTTTTTCTTGCAGGTACCATGAATCCTAATAAAAATGCTAGTGAAAGTGTGAACCAAGGAATTTCCAAGGTTCAAATGGATGCGTTGATGGGTCAATTTACTAGGGTGATGAGGTCGGAGTTGGAACCTCTTCATGAGCGGATGAGTAGATTGGAGGAGAGTAGTGGTAGTGGAAAAAAAAATAAAGATAGGAAGGGAAATAATTTTGAAGGAGATGAGTAGAGTTTTGATGATAATTAGGATGGAGGGAGAATAGTACATGAGGTTAGACATAGGCGAGAAGCGGTACGAGGAAAGCATACGGAGTGCAGTAAGGAGGATGGAAATATTAGTAGTATTAAGATGAAAATTCCAGCGTTTCATGGGAAGTCTGACCCGGAGGCGTATTTGGAATGGGAGAAGCGTGTGGAGTTTGTGTTTGATTGCCATCACTATTCTGACCTTAAGAAAGTGAGGTTGGTAGTGGTTGAGTTTGTAGACTATGCGTTAATCTGGTGGAATCAATTAGTGACCACTAGAAGAAGGTGTGGAGAGCCGCCTATTGAGACGTGGGAGGAGATGAAGCGTGTCATGAAGAAGCGGTTTGTGCCTAACTATTATTATCGTGGCATGTACAGGCGATTACAAACTCTGAAGCAAGGTACAAGAAGCGTGGAGGATTACTACAAGGAGTTGGAAACCACGATGATCCGGGCCAACAATGAGGAGGATAATGAAGCTACAATGGTCAGATTTTTGTGCGGTTTGAATAGAGAAATCCAAGATCAAGTGGAGCTTCGCCACTGTTTTGATTTGGATGAGATGGTGCAGACAGCCATGAAGGTGGAGCAGCAGCTCAAGAGGAGAGGAGCTGGTCGACTTCCTACCGGTGGAGGATCGTCAACTCCTTGGCGTCCAAGTGTTGCAAAACGGGAGGACAACAATTCGGTGTCCAAGCCAAAATTTGACACCAAATTGGAGGCACCAAAACAAGTGGGTAAAGGTACACCTGAAACTACTAATACTCATTCTAGGGATATTAAATGTTTTAGATGTCAAGGACTTGGTCATATTGCCAGTCAGTGTCCTAATAAAAAAATTATGATTATGAATGCTGGTGGTGAGATTGAGTCGGAGAGTGAGGATGAGAAATATGATAGTATGCCTGCGTTGGAGGATCCTGATGAAGAGGGATATGATACGGTGGTTGGAGAATTGCTAGTGACCAGGAGAGTGTTGAATGTACAACAAAAGGAGGAGGAAGAAACTCAAAGGGAAAATTTATTCCATACTAGATGCTTTGTGAATAACAAAGTATGTAGTGTTATTATTGATAGTGGGAGTTGCACTAATGTAGCGAGTTATGAGCTGGTGAAAAAGTTGAGTTTGCCTGTTATAAAGCATCCTCAACCTTATAAATTGCAGTGGTTCAATGATAGCTCGGAGGTGAGAGTGCATAAGCAGGTGGTAGTACCGTTTTCCATTGGTAAATATGTAGATGAAGTGTTGTGTGATGTGGTGCCTATGCAAGCTTGTCAAATTTTGTTGGGTAGGCCGTGGCAATTTGATAGAAAAGTGATACATGACGGTTTTAAAAATCGTTATTCTTTTACCTTGAAAAAGAAGCCTATTGTATTGTTACCAATGACTCCAAAGCAAGTGTTGGAGGACCATTTGAAAAAAAAAAGAAAGAAGAGGCCGAAAAAAAGAGTGAACAAAAAAGTGAGATGGCCTTAGAAAAAAATATTGAGAGAAAAAAAGATGAAAAAAAAAATTGAGAGGAAAGAGGCCGATAAAAAAATATTTATGGTCCAAAAGAGTGAGTTGCGAGAGATTTTACATGAGCATACTCCACTTGTGTTGATTTTCTATAAGGAGTTTCTCCTTAACACAAATGATATAGCCGGAAATCTTCCGAGCAATGTTGTTTCTCTTTTGCAGGAATTTGAAGATTTATTTCCGGAGGATTTGCCTCAAGGATTACCACCTTTGAGGGGGATTGAACATCAAATTGATTTTGTGCCCGGAAGTGCGTTGCCAAACCGTCCAGCGTATAGGAGCAACCCGGAGGAAACAAAAGAGATGCAAAGACAGGTAAGTGAACTTTTAGATAAAGGCTTTGTGCGTGAGTACATGTCACCATGTGCTGTGCCTGTTTTGTTAGTTCCTAAGAAAGATGGTTCACGGAGAATGTGTATGGATTGTAGAGCCATTAATAACATTACCATCAAGTATAGGCATCCTATTCCTAGACTAGATGATATGTTGGATGAGTTGCATGGTTCTAGCGTCTTTAGTAAAATTGATTTAAAAAGTGGTTACCATTAAATTAGGATGAGAGAAGGTGATGAGTGAAAAACTGCTTTTAAAACCAAATACGGCTTGTATGAGTGGTTGGTTATGCCCTTTGGACTAACTAATGCGCCTAGCACTTTTATGAGATTGATGAATCATGTGTTGCGTGCTTATATTGGAAAATTTGTTGTGGTATATTTTGATGATATCTTGGTATATAGCAAAAATTTGGATGAGCATGTCAAACATTTGAGAATTGTGCTAATCACACTAAAAGCTGAACAATTGTATGCTAACTTGAAGAAGTGTGTGTTTTGTACAAAAGAACTTGTGTTTCTTGGTTTTGTTGTGAGTTCCCAAGGTGTCAGAGTTGATGAGGACAAGGTAAGTGCAATTCGAGATTGGCCAACGCCTACTTCTATTGGCCAAGTTCAAAGTTTTCATGGTCTTGCAAGTTTCTATAGGAGATTTGTGAAAGATTTCAGTACTTTGGCGGCACCTATGACTGCAGTGATCAAGAAAAACGTTCCATTCCATTGGGGGAGGAGCAAGAGAAGTCTTTTAATATTATCAAACATAAATTAATTAATGCTCCTTTACTTGTTTTACCTGATTTTACTAACACTTTTAAAATTGAATGTGATGCGTCAGGTGTAGGAATTGGAGGTGTCTTGATGCAAGGTGGGCGACCGATTGCTTACTTCAGTGAGAAGCTTAGTGGGGCGTCCTTGAATTATCCTACCTACGACAAGGAGTTTTATGCGTTGGTAAGGGTACTTGAGACATGACAACACTATTTAATGCCAAAGGAATTTGTGATTCATACGGATCATGAATCATTTAAGCATCTCAAAGGACAACACAAGCTAAACAAGAGGCATGCTAAGTGGGTGGCGTTTGTGGAAACTTTTCCCTACGTTATCAAATACAAGCAAGGGAAGAAAAATGTGGTAGCGAATGCTCTATCACGAAGGTATGTACTTTTATCTACTCTAGATTCTAAATTCTTAGGATTTGAGTATGTGAAAGAGTTATATGCTAGTGATCTTGATTTTGGTGAGATATATGCGTCATGTTTGCATGTTCCAAAAGATAAATTCTTCATGCATGATGGGTATTTGTTTAAGGAGGATAAGTTATGTATTCCTAAGTCATCTATTCGTGAATTACTTGTTAAGGAATCACATGGGGGTGGTTTAATGGGGCATTTTGGAGTGGCTAAAACTTATGAAACTTTGCATGAACATTTTTATTGGCCACATATGAAGCATGATGTTGAGAAAATTTGCGAAAGATGTGTGACTTGTAGGAAAGCAAAGTCTAGACAACAACCACATGGTTTGTATACTCCACTTCCCGTTCCTATTGAACCGTGGGTAGATATTTCTATGGATTTTGTTTTAGGACTACCGAGGTCTAAGAAGGGGAGGGATTCAATTTTTGTTGTGGTTGATAGATTTTCTAAGATGGCTCATTTTATTGCTTGTCATAAATCTGATGATGCTTCTCATGTTGCTGAATTGTTCTTTAATGAAGTTGTTAGATTGCATGGCATGCCTAGGAGTATTGTGTCTGATAGAGATACTCGTTTCTTGAGCTACTTTTGGAAAATATTATGGTGCAAACTTGTGACTAAACTACTGTTTTCGACTACATGTCATCCTCAAACGGATGGTCAAACTAAAGTTGTTAATAGAACGTTAGGAACTTTGTTGCGTGCTATAATTAAAAAGAATTTGAAGAGTTGGGAAGAATGTTTGTCATTTGTTGAGTTTGCATATAATCGTAGTGTGCCTTCTACTACAAATTTTTCACCATTTGAAATTGTGTATGGTTTTAATCCTTTAACCCCGTTGGATTTGATGTCTTTGCCTATGAGTGAAAGAGTTAACATGGATGGTAAGAAAAAGGCGGAATTTGTGAGAAATTTGCATGAAAAAGTGAAGGCGAACATTGAGAAAAAGAATTTGCAGTATACAAAGCAAGCAAATAAGGGAAAAAAGAGAGTTGTGTTTGAACCAGGAGATTGGGTGTGGTTGCATTTGAGGAAAGAGCGGTTTCCTGAAAAACGGCGCTCAAAGATTCTACCCAGAGGCGATGGACCGTTTCAAGTATTGGAGCGCATCAACGAAAATGCTTACAAATTAGATTTTCCAGGTGAGTATAATGTCAGTGCTACTTTTAATGTTTATGATTTATCTCCGTTTGATGTAGGTGATGATCAAGATTTGAGGACAAATCCTTTTCAAGAAGGGAAGGATGATGCGATCATGGATGGCTCGCATGCTGATCAAGTGCCTAAGGTACTACGAGGACCGGTTACGATAGGTCGAGCTCAGAAGTTTAAGGAAGCATTTCAATCTTTGTTGCTGAAGACACAATAGGGCGTTGGATTTCTTGATATTCAATTTGAAGGAAGTTATAATCTTATTGAGGTCAAAAGAGGTCAAGAAAGTGAAGAAATTGAAGACCCTGCTCGAAGCCAAGGCGCGCCCGCGCCCCAAAATCGCGCGCCCGCGCTTACGGATGACAAATTGACGATGTTTTGCGAGCTCTCGGCGCGCCCGCGCTACCTTATCGCGCGCCCGCGCCATTGTCTGCGCAACTTCGGTGGTTGATCGTGATAGTCATCGGTTCCCGGGATTTACAAGAAGAGCAGATTAAATTCTGTTGGAGTCCATAATCAAGCCTTTGCTTGAATAGGTAAAATATTTAACTGTGTTTATTATTTTACTAGCAACAATTTTAATCGTTAGGATTTGATACCCACAATATGGAATCGTTCCATATCGAAAAATAAAATTTTTTAAACTTCCGCTGCTTCGGATATCACATCCGTGTGATCAGAGAACGCGTGTTCCAACACCCACCTAGGTGGCTAGAACACCTAAAATACCCTACTAAAGGAGCAAGGAAGTAGTTTTATTGGTGCAAGAATGAGGCTCTCGGACCTTCTATTTATAGCTAAAGTTCGGATGGTCCGAACTCCCTCTTCGGATCGTCCGAACACTACTTGTAAGACATCTGTCCTGCCAGCACTTTGGATGGTCCGATCCTGCTCTTTGGATCGTCCGATCTCACAAAAATACGTCATCCAAAACGTCATCACGATGATTGTTTTGGAAACTTGTCCACCTTGAGTTCGGATCGTACGAACTCTTCCATCGAATCTTGATCGCTGCCTCCGAACTTCCCAAGTTCGGATACTCTGATCCTTGGGTTCGGATCATCTGATCCACCCGATAGCTTGGGACCCTCTGGGCCATTTTCGAGTGTTCCTAATCCATTTTTCAACTCCTTAGACTCATTAGGAAATTCCTTAATCATGTTTTATCCATTCTAAACATGGTTACTTGTTTAATTACCATTTAATCACAAATTCTGGATTCAGGTTACTACATTATCCTCTCTTAAAAGATTTCGTCCTTGAAATCTAGGGATACCCCGAGAACGTAACATAGACAACCTTATCACATTCACTGATAGTTTTGATTCGACACATCTTGTCGAATAGCTTTTGACAATCCATCAATTTGCCTTCAAACTAAGAATACTCAACTGATGTTCAGTCACTAGAACGATCATCTGATCCAGTCTAGCTACCACATTAGAGATAGTAAACTGCAGTTTTTGGTCAATCTGATCATATCATTTGTGTTTACTCTGTTTTAAAAACTCTACCTAGTATTTTTTATGTCTTTTGAAATCGTTATTTACTTTCAATTTAATGTTGATTTAATTAGTTTTGTGCTTTCTTAATTGGTTATCTGGTCATTTGCTTAAGTAATTACTCATTTATGCAACAAAACTGAGCATGCACATTGCCTGACACATTCACTTAGTCATAAGCAGAAGTAGAATAAGATAGGAATTCATTGGTCATAAATAGGATCGAGATTACATCTCTACATCATAAGTTTCAAGAGTCATCATTTTAAAATAAATCTCTCGTTTCCATCTCCTCGCCCACGTTTGCAGAGGCTCTGCAGCCACCATTGTGAACTTATCTAAGTCACAATGTGGGTAAGAGTATGATACTCTTTAAAGAGCATCAGGTATTGCTGATTTTCATCTTTGAAAATGAGCTCAGCTTGGTCAGCACCAATCCTTGACATATACTTCTCCTTTATCCTCGCCAACTCCCAAGCATCCTTCACCTTACTTGGAGGAAGAGGACAGTTATGGTACATGCGCAGTTCCTCGATCTTTAGCCAAGTCAACATGTTCTTCCCCAAGACGATGTTTTCAATCTGTTTTTTCTTTCTCTCCATATACTTATCTCTGCAAATTACAGCATTTTCGAATGGATCCCTAGCAGAAGAAGATGATTGTGAGACCCCGATTCTAATCATCTAATCAAGATTTAATCCTATCGAGAACCATTCAAAGTCCAAAAGATAAGACATCAAATGAAAATAAAAAAAAATTATTTTTCTTATGAACAGTACTGCGCTCGATCCTATAAAAGTCCAGGATCGAGTGCACCATATTTTGAAACTCTCTGCCGAGAAAATAATATGTGCCGCGCTCGATCCGGAAAAAAGCCAGGATCGAGCGCACCATTTTGTGCAAGTCTCTGCCTCGGAAATCACAAGGGCCGCGCTCGATCCCACGAACTCGTGCGATCGAGCGCATGGTCTGCCCAGAAAAACTTAAAATTCAGAACATGCACTTCTGTTCCAATCATCAATTCAACTCAATCTAGATGATCAAAATTCATAAACAACAACATGCAACCATGCTTAAACATCATTCAACATACATGGTTGTAAGGCCCTGAAATTAATTATTTTGGGATTAGTGGAATTTATTAATTTTTAGAATTTATTTATAAGAATTAATTGAGCCGGAATTGAATCGATTTAATTTGGAGCTTTCAGGGGCCGATTTGCAATTAGATGGTTGGACTTGGTCAAAGCAAGACTATTATTATTATTATCCTCTCATCACCATCCCTCCCTCATTTCTTCCTCCCTCCTTCACATCGACCGAGAGAGAAGCCATGGACAACGACATTTCGAGCTTTTCTTCCGTCCGATTTGCATGATCCGACCGTTAGATTTTATTTCCGAGTTGAGTTTCATGATCACCGCATCAAGGGCTTCATTCTGACGTAAGTTTTGCTACGATCCACGAACTTTGAATTTTGTTGGGTTGTTAGAATTTGATAATCTTGGAGTATGTTATTCTCGAGATAGCATAGATCTTGTATTTGAACTCGGTTCGGATAAAGAACGAAGTTTGGATTTTATATGATTTTTGTAGATTAAATTCGAAGATTTTATATGATTTTTGTAGATTAAATTCGAAAATGGGTCTTTGGATTTTTGTTGGATTTGTTGTGTTTTGATGGATTTGAAGATGATATGAGTTTTTTGGAATGGTTTGATGATGTTGATGATTTTTGGTTTGACCGTTTATAGCCGTTATGCCATCGAAATCGAGTTTTGGATTATCGGTTGTTTGTTTCGGTTTGATTTCCGAGATTGTTTGAGTTGATGAATTGACATCGAATCCGTATAATCTTCATTTTCAGATTTGGATTGAAGTTTCAGATTTGGATCGAACTTGGGAGTTGAATCGATTGAGAATCAAAGACGGTATATTGATTGAGTTTCTTTGCTTCGATTGTTTTGATTCGATTGATTATTTATTTGAGTTCATTGTTATTTTCAGATTTGAATCCTCGACGAACTTTAAAGGTAAGAAGACGACAATTGAATGAACGGGACGATTAACTCGAAGTTGAATTAATTCGAGTGCCCAAAAGAAATCACATACTTGTATGCTATTCGAATTATTTGATTTTAACTTGAATGAGTTTTATTCCACTTGCATACATCTTGAGCCGAAGATTCGATTCGTTTTGAACTTAGACGATTTAGGGAGCTATAATGAAGTGGCTTTGGATTTCGAGTTTTTCCAATTGCCAGAATACTTCTTATAGTTGCTCTAAAGTCTAGGGGTTGAGTTGAGAGACATCCACCCCGAATGGGTGTGTCGGTGAGTTGTTCGTGAAAACTTGACCCCGGGATCCCAACCGAGTACCAATTGATATTCGATTATCCGATTAGATAATCCCGAGTTTTGAAGTCATGCATTGCATTTTAATGCATTTCGAGTTGAGTACTGATATGCCTTTTTGAATTGATTGACTTGTTATTTTATATAACATGATTTGTTATATTATTTGAGATTGCTTTATTTGTCTCTTTTACTGGGAATTATATTCTCACCGGATTATCCGGCTGTCGTTTTATTTGTATGTGTACTTGACGGCAGGTAGGGTAGGATCGAGTCAGAAGCCGCATGACTAGGTCGAGTTGGAAGTGATAAAAGTGAGACACCGTGAGTCGTAGGGTTGTGCCTTTGGATTTGTAATATTTCGATTAGTTGAACGAACCCTATTGTCGAACTTGTTATTGTTTTTTTGGGCAGAACTTAGAATATTGCATGTTCTAAATGTTGATATATATGTGTTCTTGAGTTTAGAATTGATCGAAAATGCTCTTGGTTGTTTTTTTTCAGTGTTTCCAGGTTTATGTCCATTTGGCCTGCGTGCGGACGAGGCTGGACCTCGCGCACGCGCGGCTAGCTTGGAGGGGCTTTGGAAGTTTTGCCCGCACGCACGCGAGCACTCCCCTCGTGTGGGCGCGAGCACTTCCGTGAGCCTCTGGACCTTTTGTCTGCGCGCGCGCGAGGAGAAAACTCGCGCGGGCGCGAGGCAATCCCTTAAAAAAAAAAAAAAAAATTTTGATTCGATTTTTCCGCGGCTCTTCGTGATTGATTGTGTTTAATTATTCGAGATTAGATGATTAGAAACGGGGTCTCACAATGGTAGTTCTAGAGTTATACATTTATTCGGCGAAGAGAACATGCATCGGTTCTAGGTTCGACACAAATACAACCTAAAACAAAAGACTAGATTGACATGCTCTTCCATTCTAAACCAAAGTCTCACTTCTAATCTTCGATCTGAATCTATCCTTGTCGTCTCTGACTCGGTCCTGCCCCACCTGTTGCCATGCACATACAAAAATAAGACAACAGCCGAATAATCCGGTGAGAATACAATTCCCAGTAAAATAGACAACATGCTATATCAAATAAACATATCAAACATGATATGCATCAATTCACCTCGTATATCAACTTCAGATATAATTCAAGTAATTCATTCAAGTACTGAATTAAAATGATATGCATGTCTTTATAACTTCTGGATTATCAGACTCAGATAATCAAATGGAATTCTTCTTTCTTTCTTTCTTCTGTTTGGGATCCCGAGGTTAAAATATCCAACAATCACACCGACTACCCTCTCAAGGTGGACGAGGCATATTTTAATCCTCTAGACTCCGGAGCATTATAGAGAGTTATTTCCGCACATGTAGTAATTTTCCTACAAGACCACTCAACTATAATCACCAGAACGTCTAATTAAAAATGAATAATCAATCGGCTCAATATGAATGCATATGTCATCTCATGCATTCAAATATTATTTCAATAACCAATTCAAATAAGCATTCAATCATGATTTCAACTAAGCATTCAATCATGATTTCAAATAAGGATTCAATCATGCAAGTATGTGATTTCTTTGGAACACTCGAATCTAGTCTAATTCGAGTTAATCATGTTGGAACACGGTCGTTCTCCGGATCGAAAAAAAAGTGATACCCGATGCAGCGTAAGTTTTAAATTTTTTTTATATGGAACGATTCCATATGAGTATCAAATTCCTACGATTAAAATTGATAACATAAAATTTAAACAATGTAAATTTTACCTTAAAATCTTGAAGCGAGATTATGGACACCAACAGATTAAACTGCTCTTGTTGCATATCCCAAAAAATGATGAACGAACATTTCTTCAATCAGGTCCACGAACATAAGTTTAATCCCTCTGATAGATTACACTAGAAAGTCTATCAGAAGTTTTTACGAAGAGAAATAACAGATTTGATCTGCTAATTCAGACTGCAAATTCAAAATTTGCAGACTGAAAGTCTCGAACACAGTAGGGAGGGGGCGGCCGAATTCTCTAGAGAGAGAGCTCTAGGGTTTCGAATTTTTATGCCTTGTGTTGTGTGTAATTTTTGTACTGCAATAACTTATTTATAATGTGGGTTGCTAACAGCTTAGGGCCCATTAGTCATAAGTTCAAGTCTGACAAGCAAAGCCCGCATGTTCAGAAATTAATATAAAATTCATCATGAATCTGATTGATAAACCAATTTCACCAATGTGTACAGAAACCATTTCTGCATCTTATAAAGTCAAGATAAATTTTCTGAATCCGAATTCAGTGGTTTCCAAAAATGTCCATCAATATGTCATTTTAGGAAATCTTACTCCCTCTACTTTTAAATAAGAAGTCCCACTTCTTTATTCACTAAATTTAACTCTTTAAATTTAATTATCTCAATGGGGATTAGAAATCCATTACTTGTGTGACCCTCAATGGTTCAGGGATACAGCTAGTCGTGGGCTCACAACTCCTTGTGACTCGGAACAACAATTTCCGACTTACCCAACGAATCATGGTAAGAGCGCCTAGAAACATCGCCCCATGATTCCATAGGTATCACTGATAGTGCCTGCAAGAACCAAAAGATTTTGGTTAGCGTACAGTACGGTCCCTTCATCCATATATCCCGATCGAATTAACAACCATTGGTAAATCGAGAGTCGTTCGAGATTCGATAACTATGCAATGCATCTTGAAGATCAAATAGTGACATCGCATGTGCTACTAGGAAATCAAGTAACCTAAAACACATCATGTACTATGGCTAGAGATTCGTCACACTAATATCTCCTCAGATTGCATAGGATATCCACACTCTCAAGTGTGCGGTGAATCCTTGACAACAAAGCATCGACTCCTATATGTGTCGTAATTGTACCCAATCCCGACACCTGATGACCCTAATAGAGTCGGTAAACGAGTCAAAGCACAGTATTAGCATATAGAGTCTCAATGATGTTTCAAGTAATAAGGACTAATGGTGTACAACCAAAACCGCGGACTATATCCACTCGATAAGTGATAACCACTTGGAAAGTCCGAATAGGGTAGTTCGATCATTCATCATATGAATATCCATTTGCATGCTTCGAACATCTCTATGTTCCATACCAATGAAACGTGGTACTCGGCATCGCAAATGCTAGTCTCAATATCGAGCGATCCTTATCCTTATTTGTGGACGGCTCAATTGACTAGGAACTGTTTAGAATATACAGTGAACATAAGATGTGTTTCATGACAGTGATCTCTCTATATTCACTATCTTATCTTACTTTAGTATATTCAAGGTCTTTATCAAAATAGCAACAGTATATCATTATATAATAATAAGATAAAGTGAATGCCATTTAAAGAACGTATATTATATTAAACAAAGATTGTTTACAAAAAGAGACTCTCTAAGCCCTTAGCCACAAGTTGGCTAGCGGGGCATCAACTCTTTCAATCTCCCACTTGCCCTAAAGCCAATTAGTCATACTACGTAGTCTCATTGCTTCGCGATGTTTGTCAAATAATGGTCCTGGCAAGGGCTTAGTAAGTGGATCAGCGATATTGTCTGCAGAGGCCACTCTCTCGACAATGATGTCTCCTCTTTCCACGATCTCCCGGATGATGTGGTATTTCCTCAGTATGTGTTTGGATCTTTGATGAGACCTTGGTTCCTTTGCCTGAGCAACGGCACCCGTGTTGTCACAGTACACCGGGACTGGACCAACAGCTTCAGGAATAACGCCCAACTCTTGGACGAAATTCCTCATCCAAAAGGCCTCTTCAGCAGCAGCTGATGCCGCAATGTATTCTGCCTCAGTGGTGGAATCTGCTGTGGTGTCCTGCTTGGAACTCTTCCAAGAGACAGCACCGCCATTGAGCATGAACACAAATCCAGAGGTTGACTTCGAGTCATCCACGTCACTTTGGAAGCTAGAGTCGGTATAGCCTTCCAATTTCAGATCTCTTCCTCCATAAACCATGAATACATTCTTAGTTCTTCTCAAGTACTTAAGAATATCCTTCACGGCTTTCCAATGCATTTGACCGGGATTGGCTTGATATCTGCTCGTGACACTCAAAGCAAATGCCACATCCGGTCTGGTAGATATCATCCCATACATGATACTCCCTATGGCTGATGCATATGGTATGTGTGTCATTTTCTCTATCTCTTCGTCAGTCTTGGGACACATAGACTTGGATAGAGAGACTCCATGACACATAGATAGATGTCCTCTCTTGGACTCATCCATTGAAAACCTTTTCAATATAGTGTCGATGTAGGTAGCTTGAGTAAGTCCTATCATTCTCTTAGATCTATCTCTATAGATCTGTATCCCTAGAATATAGGACGCCTCACCCAAATCCTTCATCGAGAATCTACCTGAAAACCATATCTTTGTTGACTGCAACATCCCTACATCATTCCCAATGAGTAAGATGTCATCAACATAAAGTACTAAGAATGTTACCGCATCCTTAACTACTTTCTTGTACACGCATGGTTCCTCCGGGTTCTTGATGAAACCAAAATCCTTTATTGTTTCATCAAATTTCTGGTTCCAACTTCTTGATGCTTGTTTGAGACCATAGATCGATCTCTGAAGCTTACATACCTTATGCTCGCTTTCCATGGATGTGAATCCCTCAGGCTGCATCATATAGATCTCTTTCTTAATGTTTCCATTAAGGAATGCAGTCTTCACATCCATTTTCCATATCTCATAGTCATACCATGCAGCAATGGCAATAAGGATTCTTATGGACTTGAACATTGCGACTGGTGAAAAAGTTTCATCATAGTCAACACCTTGTCTTTGAGTGTAAACTTTTGCAACCAATCGTGCCTTGTAGGTCAGTACCTTACCATCAGGCCCAAGCTTTCTCTTGTAGATCCATTTACACCCTATTGGAACTATTCCATTGGAAGGATCTACTAAAGACCAAAATTGGTTTGCATGCATCGAGTCTATTTCCGACTGCATAGCTTCAAGACATAAGTTCGAATCAGCATCAGAAATTGCTTCCTTGAAGTTTCTCGGATCACATCCAATGTCGGGTTCACTTTGATCCCCTTCAAGAAGAAGACCATATCTACTAGGAGGACTAGAAGTCCTCTCGGATCTTCTAGTAATAGGCGTGTCTTGTGATGATTCTTGAGGTATAGGATCGTTATTTTGTATCTCGGGTTCTTCTCGAATTTCTTCGAGTTCCATCATCTTGCCTTTCTTATCTAATAAGAACTCCTTCTCCAAGAAGGTGTCATTCCTTGAAACAAACACTTTTGTTTCAGTAGGATGATAGAAATAATATCCGATTGAATTCTTCGGATACCTTACAAAATAACATAAGGTGGATCGACTATCCAACTTATCTCCCACTGTCTGCTTCACGTAAGCAGGACATCCCCAAATCCTCAAGTACGAATACTTAGGAGCTTTGCCATTCCATAACTCGTATGGTGTTTTTTCCACTGCTTTAGTGTGGACGTTGTTCAACAACAATACCGCCGTTTCAAGAGCATAGCCCCAAAACGAAGGTGGGAGCTCAATGAAGCTCATCATAGATCAAACCATGTCCAACAAGGTTCGATTGCGACGCTCCGAGACACCATTCAGCTGACGTGTCATAGGAGGAGTCCACTGAGAGAGAATCCCATTCTCTTTTAGATAATCCAAGAACTCGGTACTTAAGTATTCTCCACCTCGATCTGATAGAAGTGCTTTAATACTCTTACCTAGTTTGTTTTCTACTTCAGCCTTGAATTCTTTGAACTTTTCAAATGATTCAGACTTATATTTCATCAAATATAAGTACCCATACCTAGAATAATCATCAGTAAAGGTAATGAAGTAGGTGTGACCAAATTTTGTACCAATACTAAATGGTCCGCAAACATCTGTATGGATCAAATCCAATAGATTTTGACTACGCTCTGGCTTCCCTTTGAAAGGAGATTTAGTCATTTTTCCTTTGAGGCAGGACTCACAAGTAGGTAGAGAGTTAATATCAGACATATCAAACATGCCCTCTCCCACTAGCTTATTCATCCTCCTTGAAGAAATATGACCTAGCCTAGCATGCCAAAGGTTTGCCGGGTTTTGATTATCAATTTTCCTTTTATTTGTTGTTACCGGTTTATCAACATAATTAATTGGAACGCCTTTTAATTTTAAGTTATGTAGATCATTTTCAAGTTGTCCATATCCAATTAAACATTCATTCTTGTAAATATTGCAAATCTCAGTCACAAAATTGCAAGAAAAACCATCTCTATCAAGCATAGAAATAGAAATAATGTTTTTAACCAAATCTGGCACATATAAAACATCTCTCAAAAATAACTTAAAATCATTCTGCAAAATTAAACAAATGTCTCCCACAGCTTTGGCTTCAACTCGAGAACCATTTTCGAGCCTCAGCTGGGTCTCACCCATCCTAAGCTTGCGACTTCTTGTCATCACCTGCAAATCATTGCAAATGTGAGATCCACATCCAGTATCCAATACCAAAGAAGTAGTATTAAGTGAAACATTTATTTCAATATAAAACATACCCTTTGCAGTTCGCAACTGCTCGAGATATTCCTCGCAGTTACGTTTCCAATGACCGGATTTCTTGCAGTGATGGCAAACATCCTTGGATTTTTCCACGTTTGAAGCCTTTGTCTTATTTTTCTTCTCGGGTCCGGTTTTCTTGGATAGGGCAGAACGTTTCTTACCCTTTGTACTTGGCCTCTTCTTAGCAGAAGAAGAGGAGCCCACCAAGAGAACCTGTTTATCCTTCTTTAAAGTGGCTTCATAAGTTACAAGCATATTGACCATCTCTTCAAGGGAGGCCTCTATCTTGTTCATATTGAAATTCACCACAAAACCATCAAACGATGAAGGAAGAGAGAGAAGTAATAAGTCCACATTGAGTTCATGCTCCAATACCAATTCAAGCGTTACTAACTTCTAAATGAGCCAAATCACGCGTACCCCATGATCACGGACCGAAGTTCCTTTACGCATGCGACACGTCATTAACTCTTTTACAGTAGCGAACCTTTCAGCTCTCGATTGAGCCCCAAAAAGTTCCTTGAGTTTTACGTGAATGTCAGCAGCATTCACGGTATCCTCAAATTGCCTCTGGAGTTCATCAGACATCGAAGCTTGCATATAGCATTTGGCCTTGATATCATGGTCCCACCATTTATCAAGTTTGGCCAACTCTTTCGGACTTATATCAGCTGGTGCTTCCTTCGGAGGAGATTTTTCTAACACGTAGACCATATTCTCCGAGGTCAAGACAATCTTCAACTTACGGAACCATTCCGTATAGTTTGCGCCAGTCAGTTTGTTTTGTTCGAGAATAGAGAATAGTGGATTGTACAAATTCATCTTAATGAAATACTGAAAAGAAACAGACAATAATCAGTGATTGTTTAATTAATTTACTAAGACATAAAATAAGGCAAAATTTATTTTATGAATCTCACTCCCACTATTTTAACGATTTCACTACCCTCTAGTGAAAACGAGAAACATTTTCTTTGGTGGGAACATGGAGTCCAATTGACAAACTATAGTCCCGAATAATATCAACCAATCATAATTTTCAAATGATAGAGCCCAATTGCTTCCAAAGCAACCTCCATGTTTTTACCTCATGTCCAATAAGGGCCCAATAATATGACGCCGTTTATTGTGACACGTCAAGATGACCCATCAATATTAAGTTGTGATGAACGGTCGCCATGTGGATCCATAATAATATGAGTCAATCCCATGGGAGTTCCATCCAACTTACAACATGTGTCGATCCAATGTACAGCTTTCCGACGAACGGGCCCCCCAATAATATGAGCCGGACCGTATCCGCGGGTAGCATCTCATACATTGATCGTTGATGGAAGGTAGAAACATTTAAACAATATTTAAATGCCCTTTTGTTTATCTTGATATCAATTTTAAATCATATTTAAAATGAGGGATTTTAATTTCGAAAATTTGTCTCATCATTTAAAATTTATATGCTTGCGGGATTCATACAATTTAGTCTAAACATGCATACAACAATAATATCATATATTATTTTAGGATGATCGATTCCATTACTAATCGACCCGTGGTTGCCAATCACGAGTCTAAGTCCAATCCTAGGTAATATGCAAGTATGCAATGCAATGCTATTACATTGAGCTTCCAATTTACATTTCTTCGGTCTTTATTGTCTGCTGGGCCCACCTTTGTCTTCAAATCTTCATCTCCCACTAAGTCTAAAATTTACAATAAATTTCGATGACAAGCAGGGGATACATATTTAAGGGGTGGGAACGGGCCATAAACCAGACCCACTTTTATTACATATGACAATTCATATTGGGCCATAAACCAGGCCCATTAATAAATCCAACAACAATAATTAAAACCAAATGTAAACAACCTAACATACACCTATAATATTGGTCATGGCAATCGATCATCCTTATCCAATAATATTTAATTCAAAAATTAATTTATTGGATATCATGCAATGGCAATAAATATAAATAGATAAAATCATATTTCATACATAAAATCTTATTTTATATATAAAATCATATTTTATCTAGTGTATCCATAAAATCATATTTTACATATAAAATCCAATTTTATACATAAAATCATATTTTATTATCAATTGTACCAAAATTTTTAATTTTATAAAATCTAATTTAATGGATAAAATTTATAAATTTTCCAAAAATTCAAGTTTATCCAAAAATCAATTTTTAAAATTTCGGACTCAAACAATTTGATCTGATGCCTCGTGGACCAATCAAAAACAATTTTCAATCGGACCAAAAACTGAAATTTCAAAAATTTCAAAAAATCAAAAAATTAAATTTTAAAATTTCCGGACTGCCTGGGAGAATGCCGGGCAGCCCGGCCTCCACGTGGGACAGGGCTACCCACGTGGAGGTGGGCAGCCAATCGCTGCCCTGGGCAGCGCCGATCGCTGCCCGATTTCCCTGGAATTTAATTTAAAATTTTCGTTTTATTTTTCTGAAAAATCGAGGCCGGTACAATCGAATAAATTTTAATCGTAAAATCCGAGAACAACCTGGCTTTGATACCACTGTTGGAACACGGTCGTTCTCCGGATAAAAAAAAAGTGATACCCGGTGCAGCGAAAGTTTTAAATTTTTTTTATATGGAACGATTCCATATTGGTATCAAATTCCTACGATTAAAATTGATAACATAAAATTTAAACAATGTAAATTTTACCTTAAAATCTCGAAGCGAGATTATGGACACCAACAGATTAAACTGCTCTTGTATATCCCAGGAACTGATGAACGAACATTTCTTCAATCAGGTCCACGAACAAAAGTTTAATCCCTCTGATAAACTGCACTAGAAAGTCTATTGGAAGTTTCTACGAAGAGAAATAACAGATTTGATCTGCTAATTCAGACTGCAAATTCAAAATTTGCAGACTGAAATTCTCAAACACAGTAGGGAGGGGGCGACCGAATTCTCTAGAGAAATAGCTCTTGGGTTTCGAATTTTTATGCTTTGTGTTGTGTGTAATTTCTGTACTGCAATAACTTATTTATAATGTGGGCTGCTAACAGCTTAGGGCCCATTAGTCATAAGTTCAAGCCTGACAAGCAAAGCCCTCATGTTCAAAAATTAATATAAAATTCATCATGACTCTGATTGATAAACCAATTTCACCAATGTGCACAGAAACCATTTCTGCATCTTATAAAGTCAAGATAAATTTTTTGAATCCGAATTCAGTGGTTTTCAAAAATGTCCATCAATATGTCATTTTAGAAAATCTTACTCCCTCTACTTTTAAATAAGAAGTCTCACTTCTTTATTCACTAAATTTAACTCTTTAAATTTAATTATCTCAACGGGGATTAGAAATCCATTACTTGTGTGACCCTCAATGGTTCAGGGATACAGCTAGCCGTGGGCTCACAACTCCTTGTGACTCGGAACAACAATTTCCGACTTACCCAACGAATCATGGTAAGAGCGCCTAGCAACATCGCCCCATGATTCCCTAGGTATCACTGATAGTGCCTGCAAGAACCAATATATTTTGGTTAGCGTACAGTACGGTCCCTTCATCCATATATCCCGATCGAATCAACAACCATTGGTAAATCGAGAGTCGTTCGAGATTCGATAACTATGCAATGCATCTTGAAGATCAAATAGTGACATCGCATGTGCTACTAGGAAACCAAGTAACCTAAAACACATCATGTACTCTGGCCAGAGATTCGTCACACTAATATCTCCTCAGATTTCATAGGATATCCACACTCGCAAGTGTGCGGTGAATCCTTGACAACAAAGCATCGACTCCTATATGTGTCGTAACTGTACCCAATCCCGACACCAGATAACCCTAATAAAGTCGGTAAATGAGTCAAAGCACAGTACTTGCATATAGAGTCTCAATAATGTTTCAAGTAATAAGGACTAATGGTGTACAACCAAAACCGCGGATTATATCCACTCGATAAGTGATAACCACTTGGAAAGTCCGAATAGGGTAGTTCGATCATTCATCATATGAATATCCATTTGCATGCTTTGAACATCTCTATGTTCCATACTAATGAAACGTGGTACTCGGCATCGCAAATGCTAGCCTCAATCTCGAGCGATCCTTATCCTTATTTGTGGACGGCTCAATTGACTAGGAATTGTTTAGAATATACAGTGAATATAAGATGTATTTCATGACAGTGATCTCTCTATATTCACTATCTCATATTACTTTAGTATATTCAAGGTCTTTATCAAAATAGCAACAGTATATCATTATATAATAATAAGATAAAGTGAACGCCATTTAAAGAACGTATATTATATTAAACAAAGATTGTTTACAAAAAGAGACTCTCAAAGCCCTTAGCCACAAGTTGGCTAGCGGGGCATCAACTCTTTCAAATCGTTCCATTCAAGTCTAAGTCGTCTTTTACCTTATTCGCTTTGAAGGTACTTCAATCTGAAAATCAATAATAAGGATAATAATCAATATCCAATCAAATTCATTCAAAACACAATCAAACTTCTTCGATTGATAAATAAGAAAATCGATACTGTACCGACTTCAATCTTCCAAACTGACCAAAGCTGCTATCTCGCAACTCTGTTGACTTCACTTCAATCTAACAGAAGAAGTCATAAGGATCAATATCGACACCAAAAGCTCAATCAAACTCGATACGATCAAAACATCGCAACGATATCCAATACTCAAACTGACGGCATAACGACTATATTCTGACAAACCGGAAACGCAGACAACATAATATCAATCAAATAAACTCATTCCAATCAACAAACATCCATTCCCAATCAATCCCAACACATCTCAAAATCCCCAAATTTCAAAATTCATAAGAAAATTCATATCAAATCCAATCGTCGTTATTTCTTCGAAACGTCTTAGATATACTATCACAGCTATCTCAAAACCATCCTCTCCGAATATAAATCAATTCTAAAGACATCCAAAAATTCAAACCTCTCATAAATAAGATAAACTTACTTCCAAACGGAGCACTCGTCGCTGCGATCGCAGATATCAACTTCAGATCAAATTCCAACGGACGGATCGAGCTAAAATGGAAATCACAAAAGCTTGGAAGCTTTTCTCTTGCCTTCAATGGAGAGGAACCGATGAAGGGGATGAAGAGGGAACAAATGAGACTAAGTCAAACAAATTCCAAGACCAATCAATACAACAAATCCCATTTTTGCGTTTTAGTCCCTGAAAATTCCAAAAATTGCATTCTAGTACCTGATCAAAATCGAATCGGCCCTCGACTTCTAAAATCTCTGATTATCTCAAATAAGGTCCATTAAGATAATTTTGGGGCGTTAAAATGATGACCCAGCTCTATTCATTATTATTAACTTTCTGTTTATATATGCTATTGTAATAAGTGTGTTGCGAAATCTTGAAGTAATATGGGTAGTATTTATAGATTCTTATACTTGGATATAAACAAGTTTTTGATTCATTTTTGACCTTATCTATTGCGATATCCAAGTACAATTAAATTCAAAATTGGAAAATGTGTCCTTTTCCCGCATAGTATACTCTCTCTCTCTCTCTCTCTCTCTCTCTCTCTCTCTCTCTCTCTCTCTCTCTCTCTCTCTCTTTAAAAACAGTGGCAGCCACATCATTATGTTTTTAAGATATTTATATGCATATCTCTTTCAGTTGTTCTATTCATTCTAAAAAACCCTAGAAATTTCCGATCTCCTCTTGTTTCTAACTTTTCAACTTCTCTTTGCAGAATCAACTATATCCATGGCAAATTAATCTCCAGCATATATTCTAAAAGCTCTAACAGTTTACTTTGAGTCTCTGTATGATATGAACGATAAAGGGATTACTTCCGTCTGTCAAAAGATTGAACACTCTAGACTCCGCTCTTTTCTTGAAATGAAATCATTGGATTTTTATAAGAAGGATCTTGTTTCACTTTATCACAATTGCACCACTACGGATGATGGAATCGTACAAATATCTTTGGTTGGACACTTAGTCAAAATTTATGAAACTTATTTTGCTAAAACATTCAGCTTACCAACTAAAGGTATCATCGACTTCAACACTATTCCAGCTCCTGACTTGACGGAGATGCAAACCATTTTTTCAAACTCAGACAAACCAATCAGTCTCTTAACATTCAAAAGAGAGGTAATGATGGAATTTCAACTCTTGACTGACGTTGTAGAAAAGAGCCTCCTCGCTAAGGCTGGATCCTTTGCTAGACTGACAAATGAAAAATTTCGAGTCATGACAACCATTACAAAGGAGATTAAGGTAAATTAGGGAAATGTTGTAGTAGCCCGTAACCGAAATCAGTAATTAAGGAATTAATCATAATTACTAGGATAGAGTTCGGAAGCTCCGAAGGTAAGTTCGGAAGTTCCGAACTGGATCAGAAGCTCCGATGCAGGATCGGAAGCTCCGATCATATTACATCAGACATGACGTGTGGTTGGATCGGAAGCTCCGATCACCCCTATCCGAAGTCAAGAAGTGATATTTTGACACGTGGCAGACCAGGATCTTCGGAAGCTCCGATGGCAGGATCGGATGTTCCGATCGAGGATCGGAAGCTCTGATCGTTGTCTATAAATAGAAGGCCGAGAATTCAGTTTCAATTGACAATTCCGGATTTCCTCTCTACTATAGTCGTATTCGAGTTGTTCTAGCCTTCCTAGGCTTGACCCGGGAGTCGTCGAGGCGTTCGATAGTCGTAGTAGAGTTGTGCCCAAGTTCTGGAGGCATCGACATCAAAGGGCTAACGACGAACGAAGGTATAGCTTTTGCTTCCTATAAATATTTAGGAGTATGCAATAGCTAAGTTAAGGCTTTTAGATCACTTTAATGATAATAGTATCATTTGGCAGTGTAGAGCAGACTATAGGCGTGGACCTAGAGTTGGTAGAGCTTGCACTGTTTTGAGGTACGAAAGTACTGTTCGAGATATCCTGACTGAGTATGCATGTATTATGTGACTACATGGTTTATATGTCATTGATTTATGCTGCATTCATTTGCATACTGAGCTATCTCCTTCGAGATGTCTGTTAGTAGGGTTGTACCCTATCCTGTTAGTGGATGGACTTCCATGGCTTTGGGTCCAGTAAATCCACTGGTATTATGGTATGGGAGCCACCTCCTGAAGCGACGACACAGCGTGCTATATACCAGGGCCCGGTCTGTCTCTGTTATCTGTTCCTTGACCTCGAGTTTATAGGGAGTTCACTTTGCATGCATGTATACTCATACTCTCGTACTGAGCGTCTTATGATCACGTCTCGTACTCTGTGTTTCTGGACACCCTATTCCATGGGGCAGGTTTGCGATTGGACGAGGCGGGTGGATCCAAGAGGGGTTAGTCAGTGGTTGACCAGCTGGAGCTTCGTCTAGGTTTTTATTTCTGTTGTTTTGAGGTTGATACAGCTATTCGATTTGGTTGTATATTATTTGAATAAATTACAGATTCCTTTACTTGGGATTGTATAATGTTTATGGTTTCCGCAGTTTTATTCTGATACCTATTTAATTAAGTTAATTGCATGCCTAAGTTCTGTTAGTAGGTGATCTGGGTAAGGGTCACTACATCTATGGTATCAGAACAAGCAAAAGTATTCTTGGGATTTAGTCTCATCATGAGGTATTTTTGTAGATGGCAGATCGTGATGACCAGAGTTCTCATGGCAGTATTGGTGGGCATTGGGGTGATGCCGACCGAGAGCATCGTCGAGAACGGCGTCATCGTCATCATGACGATGAGCGTTTCACTGTGCGTCGATTCTTAGCTATGGGTCCTAAGCCCTTAGTTGGAGGTGAGTCTCCGGAGGATGCGGAGAATTGGTTAGACCGCATGGAGACGACTTTTCAGACTTTCCACTGCACCGAGGAGCAGAAGATGGAGACCCTTGGCTATCTTCTGGATGGGCGAGCCCGTAGGTGGTGGAGGTTTACTTATGCACCCTTTATTGCGGCGAGAGGAATGGCCACCTGGGCCGAGTTCCGCATAACTTTCCAAAAGCGGTATTTTCCTCCTGCACTCCGTCAGTCGAAGGCAGGCGAGCTACTGAGTCTGCGACAGGGAGCCATGTCTATTGATGAGTACCAGCAGAAGTTCTTTGATCTGCTATCCTATTGCCCCGAGATTGCTGATAGCTCAGAGATGAAATATAATCTGTTCCTTTAGGGCCTTAACCCTGAGATCCATGACCGTGTGGCGGTTGGCGACGACATGTCCTACTAGGGTTTGGTGAGCCGTTGTCACCAGGCGGAGGACAGCATTCGGCGGAACGAGTCTTTCCCTCAGTCGAGGCCTGCTGGTTCTTTGGGTCCCCGTGCCCAATCTTTCAAGAAGTCTGGATCTACTTCTTCCTATGGTTCTGGAGGTGTTGTCCGTTTCGGTAAGAAAGACAAGTGTGATCACTGTGGGAAGAACCATCCATCGGACAAGTGCCGTAGAGCTTCTGGAGCTTGTTTCCGCTGTGGAGAGACTGGTCATATCTGGAGGGATTGTCCGCTATCTGGGGGAGGCGGTCCTAGTTCTGGTTCTGGTTCAGGATCTGGTTCTCAGACCACCGTTCAGCAAAGGTCACAGGGACAGCCTGCTGGGAATTCTCATTTGAGGCCACGAGCTTCTGGCAAGGTGTTTTCCTTGAGGCATGATCAGGCAGTGGAGGAGAATGAGAAATTCATCGCAGGTACATTTCTGCTTTATGGTATACCTGCTCTTGTACTTATTGACACTGGTGCATCTCATTCCTTCATTTCTGCACGTTTTGTTAAGGGGCATAAGTTACCATGCATTGCACTAGACGTAGTGATGTCTATTTCTACTCCGACGGGCCAATCTGCTTTGGCTAAGCGTCTAGTGATGAGTTTCCCTTTAGAGTTCGAGGGTAACATTTTTATTGCGAATCTCATGGTCCTGGCGATGGACGAATTTGATTGCATTCTGGGAATAGATATGTTGACTACCTATAGAGCTTCAGTGGACTGCTATCAGAGATTAGTACGCTTTCATCCGGAGGGGAGTAAGAGCTGGTTTTTCTATGGTGAGGAAGCGCGACCCCCGATGCCTTTGGTATCAGCTTTGAGAGCCTGTCGAGCTCTAGAGTCTGGCGGGGAAGGCTACCTTATCTATGCAGTTGATTTGTCCGCTGAGAGTATTGGGATAGAGAGCATTCCTCTTGTGGATGAATTTCCAGATGTATTTCCTGATGAGATTCCGGGTTTTCCTCCTGCTAGGGAAGTCGAGTTTGGCATAGAGTTGATGCAAGGTACTTCACCTATTTCTCGAGCACCGTATCGTCTGGCTCCGTCAGAGATGCGCGAGTTGAAAAATCAGCTACAAGATCTTTTGTACAAGGGGTGCATTTGTCCTAGTGTATCTCCTTGGGGAGCTCCTGTTCTCTTTGTAAAAAAGAAGGATGGGTCGATGCGGTTGTGCATTGACTATCGGCAGCTGAATCGAGTAACTGTGAAGAACAAGTATCCATTGCCTCGTATTGATGACTTGTTTGATCAGCTGCAGGGCACGTCAGTTTACTCCAAGATTGACTTGAGATCTGGGTATCATCAGTTGAGAGTTCGTGATCAGGATGTAGCCAAGACTGCATTCCGTACTCGCTATGGGCATTACGAGTTCCTAGTGATGCCATTTGGTTTGACTAATGCGCTGGCTATATTCATGGATTTGATGAACCGTGTCTTCAGGGAGTATTTGGACAAGTTTGTCGTGGTCTTCATTGATGATATCTTGGTGTATTCGCATAATACGGAAGAGCATGTTTCTCACTTGCGGTTGGTACTACAGACTCTTTGGGATGAGCAGTTGTACGCCAAGTTGAGCAAGTGTGAGTTCTGGATGGATCGAGTGGTCTTTCTTGGCCATATCATATCCAGGAAAGGGATTTTTGTTGATCCAAGCAAGATTGAAGCGGTACTTAATTGGTCGCGTCCGACGACAGTTGCTGAGATCCGTAGTTTTCTGGGTCTAGCAGGGTATTATCGTCACTTCATTCTGAACTTCTCTCAGTTAGCTCGACCTTTGTTGCAGCTTACTCGCAAGGGTGTGGACTTCGAGTGGTCCTCCGAGTGTGAGGAGAATTTTTGTGAGCTTCGACGGTGGTTGACTTCTACACCGGTGTTGGCATTACCGTCAGGATCTGGAGGGTATGTGGTATACACTGATGCTTCTCTTCAGGGGTTAGGTTGTGTTCTGACTCAGAATGGGCATGTGATCGCATACGCTTCTAGACAGCTGAAGCTTCATGAGGACAACTATCCAGTCCATGATTTGAAATTAGCAGCCATTGTGTTCGCTTTGAAGATCTGGCGTCATTATCTGTATGGCGAGAAATTTGAGATCTTCACCGACCATAAGAGTCTCAAGTATTTGTTCACTCAGACGGAGTTGAACATGAGGCAGAGACGTTGGATGGACTTGCTTAAGGACTATGATTGCGAGATAAAGTACCATCCGGGAGCTGCTAATCTCACCGCTGATGCTTTGAGTCGCAAGGTGCGACTATCCACACTTCAGACTTGTTCGATGTCTAGTGCGATCAGTGACTGTTGTACTTCAGGTTATACCTTCAAGCATAAGAAAGGTATGCAGAGTATCCAGATGTTTGCGATATTATCTGAGCCAGCTTTGTATTCGCGGATTCGAGATGCTCAGATGTTTGATTCGAAGACCCAGCGTTTAGCTCGTCTAGCTAATGAGGGTAGCTCATCTGGATTTCATTATCAGTCATATGGCTTTCTGTATTTGTCCGGTAGGCTTGTGATTCCGCAGGATGAAGAGTTGCGAGAGGAGATTTTGTCTCAGGCACATCGCACTAAGTTGAGTATTCATCCTGGGAGCAACAAGATGTATAAGGATCTACGTACTCGTTTCTGGTGGAAGGGAATGAAACGTAGTGTTTATCAGTTTGTTTCGAGATGTTTGGTGTGTCAACAGGTCAAGGCAGAGCACCGACGACCTGGAGGATTGCTTCACAGTCTGCCTATTCCTGAATAGAAATGGGAGTTTATCACAATGGACTTTGTGACCCATTTGCCGGTATCCCCGAGGAACTGTGATGCTATCTGGGTTGTGGTGGACCGACTCACCAAGTCAGCACATTTCATTGCCTATAGCCGAGAGTACTCTGTGGATCGCATGGCACGGATGTACATTCAGGAGATCGTTCGACTTCATGGAGTGCCTGTGAGCATTGTAAGCGATCGGGACCCCAGGTTTACTTCTAGATTCTGGGGGAGTGTTCAGCGTGCGATGGGTACTACTCTCAGTTTGAGTACTGCCTATCATCCGGAGACTGATGGTCAGTCGGAGCGCACTATCCGTACTTTGGAGGATATGCTTAGAGCGTGCGTCATGGATTTTGGTTCAGCCTGGCAGGATCATTTGTCATTGATCGAGTTCGCGTACAACAACAGCTATCATACTAGTATTGGGATGGCACCTTTTGAGGCGTTGTACGGGCGACGTTGTCGTACTCCACTCTTCTGGGAAGAAGTGGGGGAGAGACAGGCTGAGGGACCGGAGTTTATCCAGTAGGCGATAGACATTGTTGATCAGATCAAGAAATGGATTAAGACTGCACAGGATCGTCAGGCCAGCTATGCTAATATCAAGCGTAGGACTTTGTAGTTCGATGTCGGGGAGAAAGTGTTTCTGAGAGTGTCACCTTTCCGCAAGATTCTCAGATTCGGCCTTAAGGGCAAGTTATCTCCCAGGTTTATCGGTCTGTTTGAGATCTTGGAGAGCATTGGCGATTTGGCTTATCGACTAGCTTTGCCACCACATCTATCCAGTTTTCACGACGTGTTCCACGTATCTCTGTTGCGACGGTATGTGGCGGATGAATCTCATATTCTGCAATGGTCTGAGGTTCAGGTGAACAAGAATTTGACCTATGTTGAGAAACTCATTCGTATCCTGGATTATAAGAATAAGGTTTTACGGAACAAAGTCATTCCTTTGGTTTTAGTTCAGTGGCAGCGCCGAGGAACTGAGGAAGCTACTTGGGAGCTTGAGGACAGGATGCGTGGAGACCATCCTGAGTTGTTTTGATTTCATTCTTAAGTTGTATTCAATTGCAAACTCTGTAAATGTTTGATTTGAATAAATAATGTTTCTGATTTCTGTAGTACATTCAGTACTTAAGATCTGATTTCGAGGACGAAATATCTTAAGTGGGGGAGAATGTAGTAGCCCGTAACCAAAATCAGTAATTAAGGAATTAATCATAATTACTAGGATAGAGTTCGGAAGCTCCGAAGGTAAGTTCGAAAGTTCCGAACTGGATCGGAAGCTCCGATGAAGGATCGGAAGCTCCGATCATATTACGTCAGGCATGACGTGTGTTTGGATCGGAAGCTCCGATCAGGATCGGAAGCTCCGATCACCCCTATCCGAAGTCAACAAGTGATATTTTGACACGTGGCAGATCAAGATCTTCAGAAGCTCTGATGGCAGGATCGGACGTTCCGATCGAGGTTCGGATGTTCCGATCGAGGATCAGAAGCTCCGATCGTTGTCTATAAATAGAAGGCCGAGAATTCAGTTTCAATTGCCAATTCCGGATTTCCTCTCTACTCTAGTCGTATTCGAGTTGTTCTAGCCTTCCTAGGCTTGACCCGGGAGTCGTCGAGGCGTTCGATAGTTGTAGTAGAGTTGTGCCCAAGTTCTGGAGGCATCTACATCAAAGGGCTAACGACGGACGAAGGTATAGCTTTTGCTTCCTATAAATATTTAGGAGTATGCAATAGCTTAGTTAAGGCTTTTAGATCACTTAAATGATAGTAGTATCATTTGGCAGTGTAGAGCAGACTATAGACGTGGACCTAGAGTTGGTAGAGCTTGCACTGTTTTGAGGTACGGAAGTACTGTTCGAGATATCTTGACTGAGTATGCATGTATTATGTGACTGCATGGTTTATATGTCATTGATTTATGCTGCATTCATTTGCATACTGAGCTATCTCCTTCGAGATATCTGTTAGTAGGGTTGTACCCTATTCTGTTAGTGGATGGACTTCCATGGCTTTGGATCCGATAAATCCACTGGTATTATGGTATGAGAGCCACCTCCTGAAGCGACGGCACAGCGTGCTACATACCAGGGCCCGGTCTGTCTCTGTTATCTGTTCCTTGACCTCGAGTTTATAGGGAGTTCACTTTGCATGCATGTATACTCATACTCTTGTACTGAGCGTCTTATGCTCACGTCTCGTACTCTGTGTTTCTGGACACCCTATTTCATGGGGCAGGTTTGCGATTGGACGAGGCGGGTGGATCCAAGAGGGGCTAGTCAGTGGTTGACCAGCTGGAGCTTCGTCTAGGTTTTTATTTCTGTTGTTTTGAGGTTGATACAACTATTCGATTTGGTTGTATATTATTTGGATAAATTACAGATTCCTTTACTTGGGATTGTATAATGTTTATGGTTTTCGCAGTTTTATTCTGATACCTGTTTAATTAAGTTAATTGCATGCCTAAGTTCTGTTAGTAGGTGATCTGGGTAAGGGTCACTACAAATGTTCTATTCAAAATCTTCCATCACATGATGATTGAGTCCAAACAATCATCCGAGTATGCAGTTCAAATCAGCAGACTTCTTGATCACTTGGGTTTCAAACTGCAAGAAACTTCTAATCTCCATAAATATCGATTCTTAAATGCTCAGTATTTAAATTATTTTCGCTCTAAAGGCACAACCGAGAAGTTAAATGTTCTTGGTTTTTCGAAGAAAACATTAAAAACATTATCTCTCCCAAAAAGACTAAAGTAGTGGTTAAAAGGATTTCCAAAGACAAAAGAAAGTTGATAGTTCATCACAGTGATGCTAGTGAGGGAAATGATAGCCAGATGGAGGAAGTGATTGCAAAACCAACGACAAAAGGGCAAGAACTTTGAAATCTAAACCCATCACTTGTCCTACCAGACTGATCATTCGTATGGTTCCACAAGCACCAGTCACCACATCTCAAACTGGTACAAGCACATCTGACGAAGTATTTCAAGAACAGCGTACCAAGTCCAAATCTGATCCTAAAGTAAAATCACCAATGATGGTTATACCTATTCTAGAGATTGAAGCTCCACATCAATCCAGCTCAGAAGAAGAAGATAATTGTATCAAAAGTAGTCAAGCCCCTCTCAAAAAATTATCTGCTCCTACTATTTTGCCAGCAACCAAACCAGTTGGAGGTATCTCTTCACAGCAAATTGTTGAGTACACTCACTCAAGTCTTGATCTGTTGGCTGGAAAATATAAAAAAATTATCGCCTCCTCATCTGATGCTGACAGACCATCAAATGTCATCCAACTTCAGATTGATCTAACTATGGATGAAGTTATAGAATATGCTGAGAACACAACTGATGCAGTATTTGATGAATGGTACAAGTACCAATTAAAATTCCATTTTGGCGAGGTAGTTTAGGAAAAAAGGAGAATTGAAAAACTACATATATTATGAAGAAACAGTCTTACGAACTGTCAAAACTGTTGACATATCAGATGCAATGGATCGATGACAATATTTATTTGATCTAATGAGGATCAAAAAGTTGACACACACTCTTAGTGAACTTCAAAAGAACTATGATCCAACTGCAAGGACTGCATATGAAGACATAATTGTCTTCACTCAATTGGATACTGATCTGTCTTCACTTCAACGGAAACTTAGATTTTGGGAAGAGGATAAATATTGTCATTCCTGAACCTTACAATTCTTCATGCTGCAAGTCCAAATCCAAGTCCGGGTCCAAGAAAATTAAATCTGTTCCACAACCCACTGAATCCTCAGAACACACCATTGATCACGTTTTTTTTTTAAGAATTTGAAAAATAAGCTGATCAAAACATGGATAAATCAGCAGTTGACCACTCGAAGCATCAATTAAGTCTGGTTCACTTCTGTCAGGAACATGATTTAGTTCTGCCTGAATTAACTCTAATGAACCTAGATGAAGATGTATATCAGGTAGTATCTCATATTGAATCAGTTTGTGGATATTCCCAGTAAAAATGATGAAACAATTAGAAAATAAAATGTTGAGGAACACGGTCTAGAAATAGTTGTTTATCAACATCCATTAGTCAAGCCAGATACTGTCTTGATTCCTCCATTTTCTTCAATCTACTAGAATATCAGTTTGAAAGTGTTTCATCACCTATTCAGTCTATGAGTCCAACTGACAGCACCAAAACTGATGAATCCTTTGAGATTGAAACATTGTATCAGTTTGTACCAATCGCCTCTCACTCTGCAGCAGTAGCCTCATCAGCACCGTACAAAGGAAAAGACAAAGTTAACACTGCTGGGCAAGACTCTGAGAAGGACAATGATGATCTATTTCTGAACAAAGCTCAACAGACCGATTTTTTTACAAATTCTCCCCCAAGAAAGACCATCAATGATTATTGATGAGATCATTGAACCTGTTCAAGAATCTGTGAGAGTTAGATCAACTGATCACGAGATGGATGATGATCTGAATAATGTTATCTCCAAAATGGAAGACTCTTTGATATCTATTTCCAACGATATTCAAGAGATCAAAGTGCTTAACATAAAACCGAGGATTACATATCTATTATCCGATCATCCATGACAAAATAAATAGTCATGCTTCAAAAACAATTCACTTTGATGAATCAATCCTTCACCAAGTTCAAATTTCTAGACACCTCGTTGACTCAACTGCAACAATCTCAATCTTCACTGGAAGAAAAATTTGATTTTCTATCTACAGAAGTACAATCCCTAAAGACTTATGTGGTCACTAACTTTCAAGGAATGGCACGACAAGTTGAATCTCTGTCTGAACTTTTGCGACAAATTTTACATTATCAGGCGCTCCCGCAATCACTCCAATCGCCAGTAGGTCATCAGGGCCAATCAAGTGGACAACGCTCTTCCAGTCGCACTCACTGCGCTCAACAACGACATCCAAATCAAAGATAGATTCTCAGCACCAACTATTTTGTCTACACTTATTTGATGATCTATATTGTTGAGACACCAGTATTTTGATCACACTTTCTCAGTTTGTGTTTGTCAAAAGGGGAAAAATTAGTTCAGTTTATCAAATTGAATTGAGTTTATCAGTTTGAATCAAGTTTATCAGTTTACTATGATATCAATCTATCTTCACGTTTTAAAGAACAATCTAAACTGACGACAAAGGATGATACATCTAAGTTTTGTCAAACACCAAAAGGGGGAAATTGTTGGAGATTTTAAGTTTTGGTATTTGAGCTATCACAAGACTAAACATAACTAACGCCTACTTTTCTCGCTAAACTGGTCGATTATAAAACCTCTGACCGCACAAGAACTTGGAAGTAAACTGCTCGCTCATTCAGTTTATGTGACACTTCAGTTTACTCTATAAGAATGCGATCAGTTGATCTCCATCAGTTTACCTATCTGCCACATATCTGTTAAACTGAAGATCATTAAATCAACTCTCAAGGAATATTCATGAAAAAACCACTCAATTTACCTTAGCGGATAAAGTTTTCCGTACACTAACACTGACATCTCTGCAACAAGACGGCGCGATCTCAGATTGTACCTCTGTGCAGAAGAATGCTGACTTGGCAGAAACAAACAGCGCAACGAGAATAATTCAAGTTTTCTGATGACTTTCAAATATTATTACCGTTGGAATCCAAGCCTATAAATAGGCATTTCGATCAGTTGAGGAAATTCTCTCGGCAATAGAACAGTATCGTATTTTCTCCAAGTTTTCAAATCCTCACGAGATAAACTGATCAAGAAACTCAAAGCACACTTTCGTAAGTTCTTTATTTTGATTATTTAAGGATCAATTTTGTGCTCTTGAAATCGAGTTGTATCACACTTACATCTCACTCAATCGAGGACTAACTTTGTGTTGTAACTAAGAGTTCTAAGATAGGCAATTGTGTATAAGTCATAGTCTTGGAGTGGGGTTTTGCAAGTTGATTGTAAAATTCAAAGTCTTCTAGTGCTATCCTTCTGAGGAGGAAGAATGAGTGACGTAAAAGTAATTGAAATCTTCGAACATCCAGAAACATCTCTCTGTGTCCTTTCATCAGTTTACTTTACGTTATCAGTTTTTCATACATTTCAAATAAGTGTTCAGAATCTGCATTTTGACATATTTCCGAACATCTTATTTGATTGTCAATTTGCATAGACACCAAGATAAGCTAAGAATTCAATCATTAATCCGATTGAATTCTAACTGACACTCACTAAACAATTTTTGAAGTGTATTCACCCCTCTCTACATTCAAACCGATCCTTTTAACATATGAATTATTTATTTTTGTTTCCATATTAACATTAATAAGGTGATGCATTATTATATAATATTGAAAATCAAATTATAAGAAAAATAAAATGATACAAAAAAAATTGACAAGATAAAATGTTATTTTTAAAAATATAATGCATAATAAAAAAAAGCCAAAATGAAGAAACAAAAACCCTAAAAATGAAAAATAGTAATAATAAAGAATTGACATATGTTTTTTCCCCCCAAAAAAAATCAAATAAAAATGAATATTGTGTTGTGGGGGCATCCCGACAGGGATGTCCACAGTAAAAGATTCAATCTCGTTTTTTTGTTGTATAAATAAAGCAAAAACTCTTATGAAACGGTCTCAATAGTCATTTTTATGAGACGTATCACTTGTATGAGTTATCCATTAAAAAGTATTACAATTTATGCCAAAAGTATTACTTATTATTATAAATATGGGTAGGGTTGACCCGTCTCACGGATGAGACCGTCTCACAGGAGTGTTACTCTATAAATAAAGAGTAGGTCTTTTGTAAGACGGTCTCACGAATCTTTATTCTTGAGACTTCGTGAGACGAGTCAACTCTATCCTTATTTATAATAAAAAGTAATAATTTTGACATAAAAAATAATATTTTTTTTACGAGTAACCCTAATAATATACCCATCTCACATGAGTTTTTGCCAAGATAAGAAATTATGAATGGGAATATTTCTATTTGAAAAACAGAAATTGGAAACCTTTCATAAGCTGACAAACAAATATTGTTTAGAAGTCATTTTCATCGCAACCGATACGATCCTTACCGTCAAATGATCATATACTCATCAATTTCAAATTCTTGTTACAGCTCATCAGGATTATATAATTAACAATTTTAGTACTAAAAAAAATTAATATATTATTACGTTAAACGAATCTTGGAAGTCAACCATAATTGCAATAATTTTTTTTTATAAAAAAAAATAAGGTTGATGTAATAATTTCAAAATTTAAATATTCCCCCACTACTTGGCCTCATCCCATATATTTTACTCGACCGAAGAGAAATATTTTTAATATTTAAATATTTTTTTTACCTTCTTCACTTATGTTCTCTTTTATATAAAAGTCATATGAGACTAATTAGTAATTACGATTTAATTTTATGATATACATTTTTTATCCCACTCAATTTATGAAAAAAAAATATTATTTTTTATGACAAAAACATTATTTTTTACTGTAAAAATACATAATAGAAAACAAAATTAATCCATTATCTTTTTAAAAAACATTTTAATTATTTATTATTTTACCTTAATATTTATCACATATTGTTGGAGTGCAATAATTATTTCTGCTGGGTAGAGCGATCGAACATGACGCTTGGGCTCCTGTATGCATGGTTTAAAAGATTTGAGTTGCACCATAAGCACCTGCTATAGCTTTTGGTAAAGCGACACACGCTCGGTCCTACAATTGGTATTAGAGTCAAGGTCATGAGCTCGATTTCCATTGATTGCAAGGATTACAATTGTTGCATCATTAACACCAGCTATAACTTTTGGTAAAACGGCAAATACTCGATTCTACACGTATAATCAAATATATATTATGCATTTGCTTGCTCCCGAGTCAAGATCATTGAAATTATTGATTTCCTAATATTTGAGCTAGGAAAAATTTTCCATTTCAATTTAATTTTTTATTTTTTTTAAAAAAAATATAACAAAATTTCCGACATCACGTTATACCTATAATTAAAGAATCAATGTTTAAATTATTATAATGACAGTCAACTATATCCAGCTTACGAAATCTTTAACCATAAATTTATATACGACCATCCTTGGAATCCTCAATTTCTACACATTTCTAGGTATAATATAGCATTATGGTATGTGTATAAATTAAAAAAAAATCGGTTAGATCGTTTTGTAATGTAATTATAATTTTTTTTCATTTCTCTCGCTCAAATATATATGATCCTTTTGAATTCTTTTATTGTGAATAAAGTACTATAAATTTGGTGTACTGAATGTATTTTTGTTTGGTTGAAATACAGTAGAGAAGATGAAATTTTTCCATTACACCATTCTACACTAGAAGATAACACAAAAGCTTTCTGGGTGAGAAGATGTGCTACTCGATCTTAAGTACCGTTCTCTTCTCTTCATATGGTGGACAAAAGTGAAAGTGTTCAACGTATATATGCAAGTGTTCAACGTATATATGTATTCTTATTTTCAGCAATCATGCCAATGACTTGTATTTTCCATTTATCACCAAGTGTCCAAGTCTCGTATTTTGGCGAGATTTTGAGACTATATTGTAATAAACTTCCCAAAATAATAATAATAATAATAATAACATTTGTTCTTATATCATTTATATGGCTACGATCCGAAATTTCAAGCTATTTTGAAAGTAGTAGCTTAATATTGGTATATCAAAAGGTGAATATTTATTATTTAACAATATATATGTGAGATACATTAAAAAACTAATAGACATGATTGATTCATATGTATGGATAAATGTTTATTATTAGATTACCATAAGAATAACATCTCATTACGTACCCAGTTATGATATTCTAGCTAGTACCTACCCCTTTAACGAAAACAATAATAGAATTCATAATTAAAGAGAACAATATTAAACGTGCATGCCATGCACACACCAAACCATATAAGCCATTATTGTTTTATATATACCCACAAATAATTAAAACCTACATTATATTATGCATGTATTTCCCTAGCCTCTTCCAAAAAGTCCTCAACAACAAATGAGTTCTGATAATTTAGGATTAGAATAGCATTGCAAAGAATTAGAGTTGCAGCGTCTCCACATGCAACTCGAATAAATACCAGGACTGATACAAATATTGCAAAAACCCACAGAAGAGAGCAAGCCAAGAGAAAGAGGGTACCGCCATCAAAGTTAGCAGATTACATAGTCACACATGAATAGCTAATTACTATTGATAAAAAAAATAAGAAGAAAGGGATCGTTACAGAAGTGATAGAAGAAAAAGTATAAATAGGGGAAGAAGCCTATAACTGTTACGAAATCTAATGAAAATTCTCTCCAACCTCCTTTCTAGCGGTTCTTCTCTTGGATCTTAATTCTACAGGAGATTAGCTATCTCGAAGCAGCTGTATCCCAACTAGGACTTTCGCTCATGATCTGCATCACAATTGGATAAAAATGTATGATCCCATCATTGCTAAAAGTTTCACTCGATACGATCGCAAACGGCTCGGATGTTGTGCATTAGTCATGTTCACAATCACCATTTTCTCAACTTTCAAGCCTCATTTCCTGCCCTCTGGATCTAGTAAGTATATACGTATATATATATATATATATATATATATGTATATTATATTTCGTCACGTAGTTTGTGTATATTCGAATGCTGATTTCGATTCAAATGTGCAATAATTCCACATGCAGTTGGTGATCATGGTGGCAACTTACCATTTTCGTTGAATTCTATGCTTGAGATTTCCAAGCCAACAGGTAAATGCACTATGCATTGCAGCTATGGCATACCAAAATATAGTCATCCACCTTAATAGAAACCAACATTTGTATATTGCAGACGTGTTTCACCTCGAAGTCGAAACGAAAAAACTGGAGCCTATATGCAGAATCTTGGAGGCAGGAGCCGATTATTGCGAAATGGAAGGAGATATAAGGATCCACGCCAATTCCTCCACAATATTTCTGGTGACTTCCGACGAAAAAATCGTGGAAAATTCAACCATTTCATGGAGTATACAGCCTTATCCCAGAAAGGGAATTCATTATATCAAGAAATGGACTGTCAAAATTGCAGGAAATATCAGTAACATTCCAGAGTGTACTCAAATTCATAAATCTCCTGCCATACTCTTCTCAACTAGCGGATATGCAGGAAACCTTTTCCACGATTTTGCGGATTTGATACTTCCATTGTACACAACTTCCTTTGATTTCAAAAGGGATGTGCAGTTTCTTGCTAGTGATTATCAATCTTGGTGGTTGTGGAAATACCACAAAATACTCGAGAAGTTCACTAAACATGAGATTATGGCCATTGACAGACAGAAACAAGAAGTGCATTGCTACAAGAAAATGGTTGCAGGCCTGAACTTGCACAAAGAACTCATCATAGATCCATCATTAGTCGAATCAAATCAGACACGATCCAGTCTTTCAATGAACAACTTCAGACGACTAATACGAGAAGCGTATTCCTTGGAGAGAACGCGGGCTATATCTACTCGTAACACGGCAAGTAAGGGAGATTATTTGTCAAGGCTGAGGCCACGTATCATGATCATAACAAGGCAAAAAACTCGGGTATTGATGAACCATGATGAAGTCTCTCGAGCAGCAAGGGATGTAGGCTTCGAGGTTATATTAATAGAGCCAGAAATATCGACTAATATATCAAGATTTGCACAATTTGTGAATTCCTGCGATGTGCTGATGGGGATACATGGAGCTGGTTTAACCAATATGGTCTTCTTGCCCGAAAACGCCGTGCTTATTCAGGTGGTTCCGTTTGGCGCAATGGATTGGATTGCGAAACATACTTTCGGAGACCCTTGTGTTGATATGAAGTTACAGTACTTAGAATATAGTATAGGAGTGAAAGAGAGTTCTTTGGCTTTGAAGTATTCTAGTGAAGATCCAGTTTTGAAAGATCCATCATCCATTCATAGAAAAGGATGGCGTGAAATGAGTTCCATTTACTTGCATAATCAGAATGTTACCATTGATATTGGCAGGTTCAAAAGTACATTAGTTGAGGCACTGAAGCTTCTAAGCCAGTGAGTATATATGTTGATATATAGAATTATATTTACTATATTAATGTTATTGTGTACGTATTCATATGTTAGCAAAATTTAGTCATGTCATCGTCGTCACTTTATTCAATACCAAATTTACTTTTGTTTGATTTAACATTCATTATTCAAGAAAAAATCTATTATTATAAATTTATCAGCATAATATTATTATAAAAAAAAACTAAAATCATATAAAATAGCGTGTATAAATCTTATTTAAATTAATTGTAAAACTTTTTACAATTGTTTTATTCCTCATGTGCGCATCGTGTGTCAAAGATATTTGTGACTTATTAGGCGTTTAACAACTGTTTATTTTCCAAAGAGAAAATAATTTGTTATTCCAATAATGTAGTAACTCGCATTCCATTTTAAGTTATTAAAAGGTTAAACACAATTAAGGAATTATACTGAAATCAAATCAAGCGTTAAATCAAGATAAGAATTAAGAATCAAGGCTTCGGACTCACCGAAAAATTCGGAATGTCCGAAGTATTATTCGGAAGCACCGAACTATAATTGTTGAGTTCGGATGCAAAGGGTGCGATCGAATCTTCCGAACGTTAGATCGGACCTTCCGAAGACGTTCAGATTTGAGGTGTGAGGAGTATAGGGACACGTTGAGATTGATGCGTCCGAAGTAAGGATCGGAGCTTCCGATCAGTAACAGTTTGAGACATGGAAAGCACGCGATGTTCGGACCTTCTGAACTCCGCTTATCACTAGGCAATTCGAGGCTCATTTTTGAAGTGACAAGTCCAACGTTTCTCTTCTCTTTTAGTCTACATTGAGAGTTTTTATCCATTCTATCGATGGCCAGTAGTTAGCGAGGCGCTTTTGGGATAACAACGTAGTCATGCCCAAGAGTTGGAGCCTTCGACATCAAAGGGCTGACGATGGACGCAGGTATAGTCTGAGATCCCTATTATCAAATAAGAGTATCTAGTAGTTTAGTTAAGGCTTTTAGATCATTAATAGTGACACGATAATCACTTGACTGTAGGCTTAGACTCCAGACCCTGATAGTACTAGACTTGTTGGATATTGGTACGTAAGTACTGACTAAGATTGTCAACGAGTATGCATGCGTATGTGTTGTATTTTATGTGCCATGATACATGTTTTAATATTTTCTATATATATGTTGCATGTGCATATTCATGTTCAGCCGTATCTCCTTTGAGATAGCCTTTCGAGTAGGATCGTTGAGCCCTACACCCTTGTACACTATCTGACACAAGGAACTACCAATGTTGAGAGTGAGCATATGATCGCAGATACTTTTCTGTTATGTGGCATACGTTCATTTGTTTTGATTGATAACGGGGTATCACATTCTTTTATTTCTGCCAGTTTTGCCAAGAGAAATAGGTTGACGTTGTTTTAGTCGTGTCTACTTTGATAGGTCAGGAGGTTTTATATAAACGTATAGTGTTGTCTTGTTCTCTTGAGTTTGAGGTCCATGCGTTGATCGCGAATATGATGATCTTAGCGATGTAGGATTTTGATTTCATTTGGGGGATAGGAACTATTGACCGTATATCGAGCTACTGTGGACTGCTATCAGAGATTGGTACAGTTTCGTCCAGTTGAGGATAACTGTTGGTTCTTTTATGGCGAGGGAGCATGTCCTCCGATGCCTTTAGTATCGGTTTTGAAGGCCTGTCATGCCTTAGATTCGGGCGGGAAAGGCTACCTCATTTATGCCATTGACTTATCCACAGATAAAATGGGTATTGAAGATCTACCAGTGGTATGCAAGTTTCCTGATGCTTTTCCCGATGAGATTCTTGGATTTTGTCCAATTCGCGAGGTTGAGTTCGGCATTGAGTTATTGTCAGTGACAACACCGATATCCCGAACACTGATAAGTGTGTTTATATGCATATTTGTGTGGTGTTTCATTATTTTTTTGCCTGCATCTTTGTGTTAATGTTGATGTTTTTAAGTAGTTTAAGTGTTTTTCATGCATTTATCTCCATAATATCTCTCTTGCTTCATTTTGTAGGAAAATTCATAAAAAGTGGAAAAATCGAGACATAATAAGTCTCGCTCGAGCGCATGTTCATGCATCCGAGCGAGAATGGTACATGAAGAAAGGGAATTCCAGAAGATTTCTCGCTCGAGCGCGTGTTCATGCGCTCGAGCGAGAAAAGCGTGCAAAAATTATTACGCGGACAAAGGATCTCTTGCTCGAGCGCGCATTCATGCGCTCGAGCGAGAAAGGTGGGCGGAATTTATTTTTGGAAAATTCTTAATCGAAAAGGATTCTATCTTGTGGAGATTTGGGACGTTTAAATAGCTCTTTTGTCATCATATTAAGGGTGGCGGAACGTGTTTGAAGGCAATGAGGCGGCTACATCATCCCTAGCATTCTACTCTTCATCTTTTCTTAATTTTTGATTTTTATTTCATGTTTTGGATTAAACACTTTAAGTTCTAGACTATGTTTAATCTAGAGTAGTCTTTTTTTTTTTCGATCAAGGCCACGTGATTGGGCCGGACAAATCTATGTAGAAAACTTGGATGTTTGTTTGGGATTTTTCAGATTTGGTTTTATTTTATTGATTATTAGATTTATATTTGTCTTGTGAATGATCTGGCCAATTGTTTGCTTGCATGTTAATTGATTATAAGTCGACAAAGGAGAAATTGATTTCGATCACTCTAATAATTAACATGAGATTAAATTGACTAAAAATAGTATTCGATTTCATCTTGCTGTTTTAGGTGCAAACTGAATTCTCATAGTTCCTAATGCATTTGAGTTTGATTAGAATTATTAAAATTAACCGTCAATATTTGAATAGGTTTAATTGTTCTAGAAATAGACCTTTAAACAAGTTAGGAGAATTCACCGTAATTTAAGATTAAATCGGAGTCCTGAATCGGCTACATGTTACATGATTTGTTCGGTACCTACGTGTGTTCTTGATCGAGCTTTTCTCATATTTGAATTCAATCTAAAATTCTTACTGCATTTTAATTTAATTGAATTTTATTTGCAAATTTATTTCTTTGTTAAAAATCTGAAGTTTCATCACTTTTATTCACTAATCTAGATTAAGTAGAAATAATCATATTTTGGTAATTACAAAATAACAGTCCCTGTGGGTTCGACATCTGAATTTTAATCTATATACTATTATTTGACCTGGTGATCTGCCAATAGATTTTTATCACACCGATTTTAGCGGTCAAACATCATATCATCTGGCTCCGTCAGAGATGCGTGAATTGAAGCAGCAATTGCAGAACTTTCTAGATAAGGGATATATCCGTCCAAGTGTATCTGCGTAGGGAGAACCTATTTATGTTAAGAATAAATATGGGTTGTTGCGTATTGATTACAGGCAGCTGAACCATGTCACCATCAAGAACAAGTATCTGTTAGCTCGTATTGATGACTTGTTAGACTAGCTTCAGGTTACATTCGTTTATTCTAAGATCAATCTAAGATCTAGATACTATCAAATGAGAGTGCGTGACTCCGATATTTCTAAGACTTCTTTCCGTACTAGGTATGGGCATTACGAGTTTATGACGATGTCATTCGATATGATGAATGCACCTGCAATGTTTATGGATTTGATGAATCACATATTTTGTGATTACCTGGATAAGTTTGTCGTCGTTTTCATCGATGATATTCTGTTATATTCCCACAGCATGGATGATCATGCACAACATCTATGAATTGTGTTGCAAACTCTACGAGAGAAGCAGTTGTATGCAAAATTGAGTAAGTGAAAGTTCTGGATTGATCGAGAACTGTTCCTTGGTCATGTTATATCCATAGAGGGAGTATCTGTTGATCCGATCAAGATTAAGGTTGTTCTGACTTGGTCACGTCTGACGTCGGTGGCTGAGATCCATAGTTTACTGGGTCTAGCAGGATTTTACCATTGGTTTATTGGAAATTTCTCTCAGTTAGCTCAACCCTTGATGCAGGTTACTTGGAAAGATGTTCCTTTCGAGTGGTCCTCCAAGTGTGAGGAAATTTTTTGGGAACTTTGGAGACGTTTGACTACCGCGCTTGTTCTGGCTTTATCGTCGGGATTGGGAGGTTATGTTGTCTATGCTGATGCCTCTAGACAGGGGTTGAGATGTGTTCTGACACAGAATGGTCATGTGATCGCATGTGCCTCTCGATTGTCGAAGATGCACGAAAGAAATTACCCAATGCATGATCTCAAGTGAGCCGCCATTGTATTTTCTCTCAAGATTTGTAGACATTACCATATCCTATATGGTGAGAGGTTCGAGATATTCACCGATTATAAGAGTCTGAAGTATTTGTTCACCCATGCCAAATTTAATATCCAGCAGTGACGTAGATGGATTTGTTGAAAGACTACGACTGCGAGATTAAATACAATCCAGGTTCCCCTAATCTCTCTGCTGATACTTTGAGTCAGAATGTGAGACTTTCCGCACTTCAAACTTGATATCTCCAGAATCGTCCAGGATTGTTGTTCTTCTATTTTCACATTCAAGCACAAGAAAGGTGTTGAGGGAATTCACATGTATTAGATTCCATCCGAGCCGAATTTGTATTCGAGAATCAGGGATGCTCAGAGATCCGATCCCAAGACACAGAGATTGAATCATCTAGACATTGGGGATGATACGTCTGGATTTCATTACCATTCTGATGGTTTGTTTTGTTGGTCTGGACGAGTGGTAGTGCCTAAGGATCTAAAGCTATAGAATGAGATTTTATATCAAGCGCACAGAAGTCGATTCACGGTTCATCCTTGATGTATGAAGATGTATAAGTATCCAGATTCTGGTGAAAATGGATGAAGCGTAGTGTGTATCAATTTGTTTCTAGATGCCTTAATGCCAGCAGGTCAAGGCTGAATATCGACGACCCGGGGGATTGTTACAGAGCTTAGAGATTATGGAGTGGAAATGGGAGCATGTGACCATGGATTTTGTCACCCATCTACCCATGTTTTCCCGGAAGAGTGATGCGATCTGGGTCGTTGTTGATCGGTTGTCAAAATATGCACACTTCATTCAATATAACCGGGATTTCACTTTTGATCGCATGGCCCGATTGTACATCCAGGATATCGTACGTTTGCATGTGATTCCATTGAGCATCATCATCGATCGAGATCCGAGATTCACATCACGACTCAGGGGTAATTTTCAGTAGGATTTGGGTACCACTATGAGTTTAAGTACAACATATCATCCAGAGATTGACGGTCAGTCAGAGTGGATGATCCGTGCACTCGAGGATATGTTACGGGCATCCGTGATGGATTTCGGCTTGTCTTGGTAGGATCACTTACCTCTGGTCGAGTTTGCTTACAACAACAATTACCACTGCAATATTGGTATGGCATCCTTTGAGGCGTTGTATGGACGTCGTTGTCTTAAACCTCTATTTTGGGATGATATCGGAGAGCGGAAGGTTGAGGGGCAGGAGTTGGTACAACATATTGCAAAAAAAGTTGATCTGATTAGACAAAGAGTCAGAACTGCTCAGGATAGACATGCTAGTTATGCCAACACACAACATAGGCCTTTAAAATTTGAACTGGGAGAGTATGTGTTTCTGAAGGTTTCACCTTTCCTAAAGGTGATGAGATTTCGCTTGAAGGCAAGTTAGCAACGAGGTTTATCGGGCCGTTTCATATTTTGGAGAAGATCGGAGATGTTGCCTACTGTCTGGTGTTACAGCCATATCTGAAACGCCCCTATCTTCTATACTTAATTAAATAATAAAATAAAATAAGGGTTTTTAAAAATTTTGCCATGACTTGTTTGAAAATAAGCAAACCACCCTGTCTCACGCAGCAGTTCTAACATAAAGGAGTAAAAGCGATAAAAGAAATCCAAGCTGCGATAATCATAAACTTGAAAAATAAAAGGCAACCCCACACGGTTGCAATAATAGCGATAACAAAATTCAAATCATAAAAATTCAAGCACAGGGAAACACATCCTGGCTAATACTGAAAGTACTCATAGACAAATCCTTTATTTCAAAACATAGTCTAATGCGGAACTTAAATAAAAACAGCGACGGTCATAGGACCTTGCACCGCCAGCATCCTCAACCTCGAGGATCCAGCCCCTCGGTCCCTAGGAACTCCTCCTCACCTGACAAACAAACAAGCATAGTGAGTCTAATGACCCAGCAAGTATAAATAGTGTAATAACAAGATTTTAAAATAACTGCAGTAATACTCAAAATACGGTACATAATATACTTGAAACATAAGCTGTAAGAATGCGCATGCTACAAGAGAATGAGACAACATGTAAATGATGAACACACGCCAACTCACGCTATGAAACTCTTGAACTTTCTTAACTTAACAGAAACTCATGCATGACTGAAAACTAAATGAAATAAGACGAGTCAAACTGATAATGAAACTGAAACTGTAAACTTAGATCCTTGAATTATGACCCTCTGTTTTGATCGATCAATGGCTGCAGTGCACTATGCCGGCAAGACGCCGAGATTTTTCCCGACTAACGTTGCCCCTTTATGGCAAGGACACCGAAATTTCCCCTGGCCCCACATTGCCCTCCTTGGCATGGACACCGAGATTTATCCCGGCCCCACATTGCCATTCTATTTTGGTAGGGATCCCGGGATGTCTCCCGATCTCGATCTACCCGTCTATGGCAAGTGAGTGAGACATCCCCCACCCATCAATACCCTGTCTCGTCACAATCAAATCACTTCGTTCAAAAATATTTTTCTTTTCTTTTTCCTTCTTTGACTCGGCATTAAAATACTTTGCATGCAATAAAAAGAACGCCTTTCTTTATAACATTTTTGCTCGACCCAAGGCCAAGCCTTAAAAACACATGTATGCATCTATATGAATGAATACTCAACACATAAATGTGGGTAATAGGTGAGTGATTGGCTGCCCCTAGGTGCTAACCCAACCTTAACTCAAATTCTCACATTCAAGGCAACAACGAGAGCAATCGCACCGAAACCCTCTTAACTTTATCATCCCTTAGCCAAATTCGACACCGCTCAAACCGACACTCTCCAAACACTAAAAACTAACCATATGACCTATTTTCAAGCTAATTTGAAAGCCTAAGTGTAAGGCCCGAAAATATTAAGTTCTTAATTACGGGATTTAAGATTTAAATTCCGAATAAGAGAGAAAAGATGAATTTAAGAATTTATGAAAATTAGAGATTTTAATTTCGGGTCAGAAATATTTAATTTGAGGATTTTCGGATTTTAAGATTTTAATATCCAAAATTCTTAAATTAAAAGATTAAAAATATTTGCAATTGATATTTATGAAATTTAAGATGTGAATTCCAAGATTATAAATATCAAGAATTGAATTTGAGGATGAAATCCGAGCAAGGATCCATTTGCATATATTGAGTAGTTCAAGGACTAAAATGCGATAAGGTCCAAAATGATTTAATTTTAATCCGAGAATATTTAATTTGAGAATATTTAGAGTTTAGACTTGAATTCTAATATTCTTAAATTATTTAGGATTAAAATTGAATTAAATCGCTTGTCCGGGGACTGAATTGCAATTAAGCCAAAGTTCAGGGACTAAACTGCAAATAGGCCAATATATATCCAAAATTCACATATTTCCTAGTCTTTCACGTGTGAATCAGAAAGGAATCAGAAAGTTGCCGAGAGAAAGAGAGAAAGGGTTCCAAAGCCATTTTTGTCCCTTTAAATGTCGATATCTTTTGATCCACCCGATAGAATTTCCGATTGAACATATATTTGCGATCACAGCTCCGAGTGCTACGTTTTGACGTAAGTTTTATGAAGTTCTACCATGTTTGAATTTTAAGTTGTTGTTAGAATTAAGATTTGATTGTCTAAACATGTTCTAGCATATACAACGATAGCATATCTAAGACGGATCAAGAAAAGATTGTCGTTCGGACATGTTTTTTATTTTTGAAAGAATTGTTGAAATTCTGAAAATATGGGGCTGTATATTTCGAAATTATCTTATGCAATTGATGATGATATAGTGTTGAGATGGTGGTATTGATGATGCTTATGGTTTGAGAATTACCGAAATCGTATCGTTACGCCGCCGGTTCAAGATTTTGAATTGATATGCATTCTAAAGGTCTAGAGCTCATCTTCAAGTTTATTGTAGATGAATTGAATATGAGATTGAGTTTAGAATGTAGATATAATGATATTTGAATCGAAAGATTTATCGGACTCGAATAGTTGCGACGTCGGTTTGAATTCTGATTGTATTAGCAAGATTTGAACTGTATAAGCTTTAAAGAACCATCGATTCAGATTGGAATTGATGTTTAGATATGTTATAATCTACTTTAGATTTGAATTGAAGATTATCGAAGTTGAATCGATGTGTTCGAGTTCGAATGACTTGAAGTGTGTGAAGTTGAATCAAGAATACCTTCAAGTAGCATTGATTGAAAAAGCAGATTTTGATAACCGATTTGGCTAGCGTTGAGATGATCAAAATTGGCAACAGATTCAAGATGTTTGAATCGCGATGAAAGGTATGAATCGACATTATTCCTGCCAGGTAGAACAACTTGAGAACGTGGTGGTTTTCGAGTTATCCTGAAATCACATACTTAGTTGTTTAAATGCTCTTATGTGATTTACTTGCTTTTGTTGTTATGAATATTGACTTATGTGTTCAAGATGTTTATCAGTATTTATTTGATTAATGCATACAGATTATGTTGCATTCATCTTGAACCCTACCTTGAATAGCACAGAGGGCAGAATGGCCTAGAGTGCAGATGACGTTTGTAGAACTGTAGTGAGTGGCATGGAATGTAGATTTACTTCCAGAGTCAGATGACTCATGGCACGGAATATAGATTTATATCCAGAGCTAGATGACTCACTATAGTTGCACCAAAGTCAGGGGAATTGAGATATTTAACACCACCTCGATTGGGAGAGTCGGTGGTTAGTTAAAGATTTTATTCCCCGGGATCCCAAGAACTAAGCTTATTGATATCAGATTTGATAGCCTATTCTTTGGCACATGCATTGCATTTATGCATTAACCTAGAGTTTTCTATCGTTTAGATTATGCAGTTATAAATGCTAGCATGTTGTGATACACTATTCTAGATATGAATGTGTGCTATTGCTTTAGATGAATCATTATGTGTTAAGAGTTTAAGCGTCGATGATGATTCTATGATTTACATGTTATTACATGTTTTATGATTTTAGAGTTTTATAGCATATAGATTCCATATGCTTTCATGATGTATATGCATGTCTTTCATACTGAGATTTATTCTCACCGGAGTTATCCGGCTTTGTTTGTATGTGTGCATTGCATCAGGATGGGGCATGATCAAGCTAGAGTTGGCTTGGATAGCTTGAGAAGAGAGATAGCATGTGGTGATTCGGGTTTTAAGCAGATGACATGTAATTATGATTTGGTAACATGTTAGAAAGCAAGAACCTTTGTATAGGTTGTTTTTGCCAAGTATTGATTTATACTTGAGAGTCATGTATTCTAGATCACTTAGTATGAGTTTGAATGCATGTAAATTATGTAGAATCATGTTGAGAAGTTTATATGAAGTGTGTATGAGATTTGGAATCAAAGTGTATAGCAAAGTTGCATTTTTATTTTCTGGACAGAGTGCCCGCTCGATCGGGTAAAGTCCACGGATCGAGCGCGACTTGTGTTTGCAAAATCAGAGTTTTGAGTTTTTGGGCTCGCTCGATCGGGTGATTTCCACCGATCGAGCGAGGCAAAAATGGATTCAGACCGAGAGCTGCAATTTTATACTCGCTCGATCGGTAACATTTACCCGATCGAGCGAGGGGCCTTCTTTTAAAAAAAAAAAAAATTTTTTAGCTCTTGGTCTATTATTCATGTATTGTTTGATTAATTGTTAATTAATCATTTATTGTCCTAAGCTGAGATTAGCAACCCGGGTCCCCACAACAGGTGGTATCAGAGCATAAAGTCTTGGACTAAGATAGAAGTTGAGCGGGGTAGATGGAGTCGCATGCATTTATAGTATTGCATGATTATGCTTTACTTGCTTTACAGAATTGTATGCGACGATGATTTTTTGAGTGAACACTGCTTGCTTTATTGATATGAGAATTACATGCTTATATGCTGATATATATGCCTGAGTTTTTGAATTCATTAGAATAAGTGAATTCGTTTTAAGCATGTAATATGTGAAAAAGCATGAGAATTTACAAGCATGTGTTCTATTCAGAAGCATGAGATTATATGTATGTGATACTTCAATTGTATTTTATAATCTGCCATATATATTGCTTCTGTTCTCGAATAAGACAGCTTATGCAGATAGCATGAGAACCTCAGATAGAACAGAACCTCAGATAGAACAGAACCGTGTTGAGGTAAGGTTTTGAACCGATTGTACTGAGGAGTATGTTAGTTGAACAACTCCAAAGCTATGAATCATCAACTCAGAAAGATACAGAATATGCTATGTCTAGAAAGGAGTTGATTTGAAGAGCTGGATCAGTTGTTCAAGAGAAGCATATTCAGATGAACATAGAACCAGCCTGATTTTATATCAACTCCAGGACTTAGCAAGAAGTTGGTGAAGTTGCCAGAAAAAGTACTGAAATTGTTTGGCAGGTAAGTAAACAGAATTGTTTCTTTCCGTATATGCTAAAGATGATAGAACAGTTGAGACGCATAAGTTGATTTCAAGCCAGTAAGAGAAGAACGAAATCATGAACCGGTAGTACGAGGCAGAGTTGAATTTTTATTCACGCCTCTGTAATTGTGGAAACACTATGATCATCACCTTCATTATAACTTCCATAGCAGTATAGCTATGAAACAAGATATAGTGGCAACAACAGCAAAGATGGAAAGGCTCAAGTTGTATCAGATAAGAATATTACAGGTAAGTGAGTTAATTCTAATTAACCGCTTATATATTGATTGCATAGTATACAGTCATAGATTAGTGATTTGTGATGCTATAATCCGTATCTGATGAGCCTTTATTCAATGTATTTGCTGAGATTCTTGCCTTTGAGTAGAAGAAATGCATTTGAATGATTAGATAGAGAAGATGAAATGCAGACTTGAGGAAATAAGATTGAATATGCATTATAGATATTAATGCACTAACTGGGTATCAGATAAGAATTGATTGATTATGTGCAGTGATTAAGTTAGATCAGCAATAGCAATGAGTAGAGATCTATTTGATATGAGTTGCAGAAATAAATTTCTATTATGTCGGTACTGTTTATATCACGATGATCGTGGAAGAATGTCAGTAGAAGTCTAGTCGATATATTGAACTAGTACAGAATTAACCTAGAATTGACAGATATGTCAATGGTTAGAATGTACAGACATAGTTCAATGACATATTTCGACCTTTCTACTACATGAATGCAGTGCTATATAGAGTGGTGTCTAGTACAATGGTATTATGACAACTTGTATAGAAGAGCATTACTTAAACTGAAGAACTTCAGAAACAGCTAGCAGATTGCGTAGAAAAGAGTTATGTAGTACCGAAATGATGATTAATTCTATGACAATAAGTTAAGTCGAAAAGAGTATATTCGACTATTGTCAGCTGAGAATTAAGAATTAATAAATGAACTCATATCAATAGCGAATAAGAAAAATCAGTTACAGTTGGCTTTCTCTTCAATTTTGCTGAAGCTATTACATCGTAGAAATCATGATTTTTGAATTTCTTGATATCGATTTAGAGGTTGTGTTATTTGACCTCGATTGATGTTGATTGACTCTTATTCTTTGCTAGAGTCTACTTTGATTCACTCGCTGTCATTCAGAATATTTGATTTTGACTGACATTTCCTTGAGCGAGTTCCTTTGATTTGAAATTTGAGAATTATTGATTATTTGATGTGTTTATTCAGTATATCTTGATGTATTTGGTTCGTAACTGATAGAAATGCAGATTCAGACTAAAAGCAAGATTTATGGGTTTTAGATAATTGATAGATTTATTGGGAACATATATGTACTTGTTGAATGTTTATGCTTGGCAGATACTTAAACAATCAGAATTGTTGTGATCCAAGCTAAACTCGAATTAGTTTGAACAGATAAAAGCAAAAGATTGATTGAGAATGTTAGATTAAGATAAGAGATAAGACAACAGAGCAGAACAGATGAATGTTTGCGGTGAATAATCATTTGATTATGCCAGATATTCTAGATATGGAATATCAGATTCTGAAAGAAGCATATGAAAACAGATTTAATATCCATTCAGTTGTCTAAACATGTATGAGTTACATGTAGTCTTTACTTGGAAATTCGTATTGGTAAAAGAAATGAAAGCAGATACGACATAATTAACATTACCAATACTAAAATTCCAGTAAAAGAAGCAGAAAAGAAGAACGCAAGTGGTTTATGTAACAGATTAGTTACATAAGAGTTGAAAACAGATCAACTTTGTGAACGACTTTAGTTTGAATCTACTCGAATCGTCATGATTTTGCAGTTTAGAGTGTAATAGATTTCGACAGATTTATGAATATGTTGTATGAGATATGATACAAACATAAAATATACTTATCATGCATTTAGCAAGATGATCAGATTACAGGAATTATGGAAATCTATTGTCAAGATAGAGACTTTAGATTTGTTTTCTAGATTGTGACATTGATTTTCAGATGTTCTGAGTGTTTGGTTGTATGAGATTTCATTATACCATCCTCTGATTAGTGGATTATCAGATGTGATTATCCATATTTCCGAGGATATTCTCAGAACGATAGTACTAGATTCGGTACTAGTTGATTGATTATTTGCCACTTGATTACTATGATTCATGTGACAGCTATTTGATTGATATAAAGACAATATTTTGATGATTGATTGATCAGAAACACAGAATTGTTTTTATATTGAAACAATCTTACAGAAATATCAGCTATCAGACCAGATATGAGTCAAGAAATGATAGAGAATGTGAAGATTGCTTCGAACAGAATAAGAATAGAGGAGCATTAACAGAGCTAGCAAATGAGTAACAGATAGAGATTTGAAGCCTGAACAGAATGATCAGCAAAGAAGTCTATTTTCCCAAGTATCATTAGGTTCAGAAAGAGGTTTCAGAATTGATTCCTATGAGTATTTGATCTAGCTTATGGATTAATACTCAAATTGTCAGATAGGTGAATTGGTATCCATATGCATTGGCTGAAGAATATCAGCTAGAATATGTATGTGCATTCAATTCAGATAACACCAAAGCAGAGCAGAGTTTAAGAGAAGCTAACTAACTGATGCAGAGTTAGATCACGAGAAAGAGCAACTTAGATATAAGTTGACTTAGTGATTATATGATTGCAGAAGTAATTAGAAAGAAGATTAAGATACGATAGAAGAAAAGATATCAGAATAGATATCGAAAGCTCAGAGAATTGAAGTCAGTATTACTTCAGTCAGCTATACAGCTTACGAGAATCAGCAGTAAGATCGAATGCGATTTCGAGGACGAAATCATTCCTTAGAGGGGAGGAATTGTAAGGCCCGAAAATATTAAGTTCTTAATTACGGGATTTAAGATTTAAATTCCGAATAAGAGAGAAAAGATGAATTTAAGAATTTATGAAAATTAGAGATTTTAATTTCGGGTCAGAAATATTTAATTTGAGGATTTTCGGATTTTAAGATTTTAATATCCAAAATTCTTAAATTAAAAGATTAAAAATATTTGCAATTGATATTTATGGAATTTAAGATGTGAATTCCAAGATTATAAATATCAAGAATTGAATTTGAGGATGAAATCCGAGCAAGGATCCATTTGCATATATTGAGTAGTTCAAGGACTAAAATGCGATAAGGTCCAAAATGATTTAATTTTAATCCGAGAATATTTAATTTGAGAATATTTAGAGTTTAGACTTGAATTCTAATATTCTTAAATTATTTAGGATTAAAATTGAATTAAATCGCTTGTCCGGGGACTGAATTGCAATTAAGCCAAAGTTCAGGGACTAAACTGCAAATAGGCCAATATATATCCAAAATTCACATATTTCCTAGTCTTTCACGTGTGAATCAGAAAGGAATCAGAAAGTTTCCGAGAGAAAGAGAGAAAGGGTTCCAAAGCCATTTTTGTCCCTTTAAATGCCGATATCTTTTGATCCGCCCGATAGAATTTCCGATTGAACATATATTTGCGATCACAGCTCCGAGTGCTACGTTTTGACGTAAGTTTTATGAATTTCTACCATGTTTGAATTTTAAGTTGTTGTTAGAATTAAGATTTGATTGTCTAAACATGTTCTAACATATACAACGATAGCATATCTAAGACGGATCAAGAAAAGATTGTCGTTCGGACATGTTTTTGATTTTTGAAAGAATTTTTGAAATTCTGAAAATATGGGGCTGTATATTTCGAAATTATCTTATGAAATTGATGATGATATAGTGTTGAGATGGTGGTATTGATGATGCTTATGGTTTGAGAATTACCGAAATCGTATCGTTACGCCGCCGGTTCAAGATTTTGAATTGATATGCATTCTAAAGGTCTAGAGCTCATCTTCAAGTTTATTGTAGATGAATTGAATATGAGATTGAGTTTAGAATGTAGATATAATGATATTTGAATCGAAAGATTTATCGGACTCGAATAGTTGCGACGTCGGTTTGAATTTTGATTGTATTAGCAAGATTTGAACTGTATAAGCTTTAAAGAACCATCGATTCAGATTGGAATTGATGTTTAGATATGTTATAATCTATTTTAGATTTGAATTGAATATTATCGAAGTTGAATCGATGTGTTCGAGTTCGAATGACTTGAAGTGTGTGAAGTTGAATCAAGAATACCTTCAAGTAGCATTGATTGAAAAAGCAGATTTTGATAACCGATTTGGCTAGCGTTGAGATGATCAAAATTGGCAACAGATTCAAGATGTTTGAATCGCGATGAAAGGTATGAATCGACATTATTCCTGCCAGGTAGAACAACTCGAGAACGTGGTGGTTTTCGAGTTATCCTGAAATCACATACTGTGACGCCCCGTTTTTATCTTAAATGAGTTTATTTGAGTTAATCGGAGATTGCAGAGTTCACGAGCCGACTTGATTTTGATCAGGGTCCTTTTTGCAAATTTTGGAATTTCAGGGACTAAAATGCAAATTTTGAGTTTAATATATTATCTACACTTGGAAAAGACTTGACTTAGTCTTCACTTCTCCTCCTTCTTCCTCTCCATCGATTCCTTCCATTAAAGCTTGAGGAAACGCTTCTTTAAGCTTTCCAAATCCAGTCCGAGCTCGATCCGTCCGTTGGAATTTATTTCTGAAGGCAGATTATCGATCACAGTAGTGAGAGCTCTGTTATATCGTAAGTTTTTCTACGATCGGATACATTCTAGTTTTTGGATGTTGTTAGAATCGTTCTAGATTCGAGTATGTTGTTCTCTACAGAGTTCTGATCGTTTATTATCTGTCAGTTTTGAAATAGAGCGACGTTCGGATTTGTTATGATTTTTGGAAGCCATTTTCGAAAATCATGGTTTTGAGATTTGTTGGGTTTGTCTTGTTGTTGTTGTATTAGCATTGAATTGAGTTGTTATTAGTATTGAACTGCTGTCTGCGTTGCCGGTTTGTTCAGTTATAGCCGTTATGCCGTCGGTTTGAGTTTTTGGAGATTTTGAACCGTTTTTGAGTTTGAACTTGGTTTGTAAGTTGATCGTGGTTATTGATCAATCATCTCTTGTATCTGAACAGATTCGTTTGGAGTTTTCAAGCCCAGAGTTAGCAGCTGTTTGATCGTTTCAGAGAATTGGACGAAGAACGGTATAAAGAGTTTTCCTTGAACCGTTGCCTTGTTGTTGTTAGATTGTGTAGTTGTTTATACAATCTCTTTTGTAGCTTATCCAGAGTTGGAGCTACTGCATTGAAAGGTAAAAGCAGTCATCGTAGCGGGATAGCATACTCGGGACTGTGGTTCTCGAGTTTTCCCTTTTGAAATCTCATACTTGCATCTACACTTGTTCTAGCATAAGGAACTTGTGTATTGTTTGTTGGAGTGCGCGGCGTTCAGATCAAACAAGATTGATACCCGGTGCAGCGGAAGTTTAAAAATATTTATTATATGGAACGATTCCATATTGGGTATCAAATCTTTACGATTAAATTACGTGTGTGTAAAAATTTAAATAACAATTATAAAATTTTTACCTTTAATCTCGTATCGAGATTTTGGACACCAACAGATTTCTCTGCTCTTGTTGTATCTCCCTGGAACCGATGGATGAACTGTTCTTCAATCAGGTCCACGAATAGAGATTTAATCCCTCTGATAGATTGCACTAGAAAATCTATCAGAAGTTTTCTACGAAGAGAGTTAACGAATTTGATCCGTTAAACCAGACTGTAATTCAAAATCACAGGCTGGAATTTTCTCGAGTAGAGAGAGGGAGAGGGGGCGGCCACTTTAAGAAAAATAGCTTAGGGTTTTCGAAAATTTTGTGCCTGTTGTGTGTAATTTCTGTACTGCAATAACTTATTTATAATGCAGGCCACTAACAGCTTAGAGCCCATTAGTCATAAGTTCAAGCCCGACAAGCAAAGCCCGCATGTTCAGAAATTAATATAAAATTCATCGTGACTCCGATTGATAAACCGATTTCACCAAAGTGCACAGAAACCATTTCTGCACCTTTTAAAGTCAAGATAAATTTTTCTGAATCCGAATTCAGTGATTTCCAAAAATGGCCATCCCTATGTCATTTTAGGAAATCTTACTCCTCTACTCTTAAATAAGAAGTCCAACTTCTTCGTTCATTAAATTTAACTCTTTAAATTTAACTATCTCAACGGGGATTAAAAATCCATTACACTGTGTGACCCTCAATGGTTCAGGGATACAGCTAGCCGTGGGCTCACAACTCCTTGTGACTCGGAACAACAATTTCCGACTTGCCCATCGAATCATGGTATGAGCGCCTAGCAACATCGCCCCATGATTCCCTAGGTATCACTGATAGTACCTACAAGAACCAGTAGATTTTGGTTAGCGTACAGTACGGTCCCTTCATCCATATATCCCGATCGAATCAACAACCATTGGTATATCGAGAGTCGCTCGAGATTCGATAACTATGCAATGCATCTTGAAGATCAAATAGTGACATCGCATGCGCTACTAAGAAACCATTTCTTAAATCACATCATGTACTCTGGCCAGAGATTCGTCACACTAATATCTCCTCAGATCGCATAGGATATCCACACTCGCAAGTATGTGGTGAATCCTTGACAACAAAGCATCGACTCCTATATGTGTTGTAGCTGTACCCAATCCCGACACCTGATGACCCCAATAGAGTCGGTAAACGAGTCAAAGCACAGTACTAGCATATAGAGTCTCAATGATGTTTCAAGTAATAAGGACTAATGGTGTACAACCAAAACCGCGGACTTTATCCACTCGATAAGTGATAACCACTTGGAAAGTCCGGATAGGGTAGTTCGATCATTCATCATATGAATATCCATTTGCATGCTTCGAACATCTCTATGTTCCTTACCAATGAAACGTGGTACTCCGCATCGCAAATGCTAGTCTCAAACTCGAGCGATCCTTATCCTTATTATCGGACGGCTCAATCGACTAGGAACAGTTTAGAATATACAGTGACTATAAGATGTGTTTCATGATAGACATCTCCATGTTCTACCACATCTTACATACACTATAGTATATTCAAGGTCTTTATCAAAACAACAATAGTATATCACAATATAACAATATGAAGAAAGATAAAGTCATTTCCATTAATAAAAGTGTAAATTATATTAAACAAAAGATTGTTTATACAAAGAGTCATCAAAGCCCTTAGCCACAAGTTGGCTCACTGGGCACCCACTCTTTCAATCTCCCACTTGCCCTATAGCCAACTAGTCATACTACGTAGACCCATTGCTTCGCGATGTTTGTCAAATAATGGTCCTGGCAAGGGCTTAGTAAGTGGATCAGCGATATTGTCTGCAGAGGCCACTCTTTCGACAGTGATGTCTCCTCTTTCCACAATCTCCCGGATGATGTGGTATTTCCTCAGTACGTGTTTGGATCTTTGATGAGACCTTGGTTCCTTTGCCTGAGCAATGGCACCCGTGTTGTCACAGTACACCGGGACTGGACCAACAACTTCAGGAACGACGCCCAACTCTTGGACGAAATTCCTCATCCAAACGGCCTCTTTAGCAGCAGCTGATGCTGCAATGTATTCAGCCTCAGTGGTGGAATCCGCTGTGGTGTCCTGCTTGGAACTCTTCCAAGAGACAGCACCGCCATTGAGCATGAACACAAATCCAGAGGTTGACTTCGAGTCATCCACGTCACTTTGGAAGCTAGAGTCGGTATAGCCTTCCAATTTTAGTTCTCTTCCTCCATATACCATGAACATATTCTTAGTCCTTCGTAAGTACTTAAGAATGTCCTTCACGGCTTTCCAATGCATTTGACCAGGATTAGCTTGATATCTGCTCGTGACACTCAGAGCAAATGCTACATCCGGTCTGGTAGATATCATCCCATACATGATACTACCTATGGCTGACGCATATGGTACATGTGTCATTTTCTCTATCTCTAAATCTGTCTTGGGACACATAGACTTGGATAGAGAAACTCCATGACACATGGGTAGATGTCCTCTCTTGGACCCATCCATTGAAAACCGTTTCAATATGGTGTCGATGTAGGTTGATTGAGTGAGTCCTATCATTCTCTTAGATCTATCTCTATAGATCTGTATCCCAAGAATATAGGATGCCTCACCCAAATCCTTCATCGAAAATCTACCTGATAACCATATCTTTGTTGACTGCAACATCCCTACATCATTTCCAATGAGTAGGATGTCATCAACATAAAGTACTAAGAATGTCACAGCATCCTTAACTACTTTCTTGTACACGCATGGTTCCTCCGGATTCTTGATGAAACCAAAATCTTTTATTGTTTCATCAAATTTTTGGTTCCAACTTCTTGATGCTTGTTTTATACCATAAATTGATCTCTGAAGCTTGCATACCTTATGCTTGCTTCCCATGGATGTGAACCCCTCAGGCTGCTTCATATAGATTTCTTCCTTAATGTCTCCAAAAAGCAGTCTTCACATCCATTTGCCATATCTCATAGTAATACCATGCTGCTATGGCAATAAGGATTCTTATGGACTTGAACATTGCAACTGGTAAAAAGGTTTCATCATAGTCAACTCCTTTTCTTTGAGTATAACCTTTTGCCACCAATCGCGCCTTGTAGGTCAATACCTTACCATCAGGCCCAAGCTTTCTCTTGTAGATCCATTTACACCCTATTGGAACAATTCCATCGGGAGGATCTACTAAAGACCAAACTTGGTTTGTATGCATCGAATCTATTTCCGACTGCATAGCTTCAAGCCATAAATTTGAATCCACATCAGAAATTGCTTCCTTGAAGTTTCTTGGATCACATCCAACATCGGGTTCATCTTGATCCCCTTCAAGAAGAAGACCATATCGAATAGGAGGTCTAGAAGTCCTATCGGATCTTCTAGGTACAGGCGTGTCTATCAATGGTTCCTGAGGTGTAGGATCGTTATTTTGTATTTCGGGTTCTTCTCGAATTTCTTCGAGTTCCATCATCTCGCCTTTCTTATCCAATAAGAACTCCTTCTCCAAGAAGGTGGCATTCCTCGAAACAAACACCTTTGTTTCAGCAGGATAATAGAAATAATATCCGATTGAATTTCTTCGGATACCCTACAAAATAACATAAGCTGGATCGACTATCCAACTTATCTCCCACTGTCCGCTTCACGTAAGCAGGACATCCCCAAATCCTCAAGTACGAATACTTAGGAGCTTTGCCATTCCATAACTCGTATGGTGTTTTGTTCACTGCTTTAGTGTGGACGTTGTTCAACAACAATACCGCCGTTTCAAGCGCATAGCCCCAAAACTGAAAGAGTGGGTGCCCAGTGAGCCAACTTGTGGCTATGGGCTTTGATGACTCTTTGTACAAACGATCTTTTGTTTAATGTAATTTACACTTTTATTAATGGCAATGACTTTATCTTTCTTCATATTGTTATATTGTGATATACTATTGTTGTTTTGATAAAGACCTTGAATATACTATAGTGTATGTAAGATGTGGTAGAACATGGGGATGTCTATCATGAAATACATCTTATAGTCACTGTATATTCTAAACTGTTCCTAGTCGATTGAGCCGTCCGAGAATAAGGATAAGGATCGCTCGAGTTTGAGACTAGCATTTGCGATGCGGAGTACCACGTTTCATTGGTAGGGAACATGGAGATGTTCGAAGCATGCAAATGGATATTCATAGGATGAATAATCGAACTACCCTATCCGAACTTTCCAAGTGGTTATCACTTATCGAGTGGATAAAGTCCGCGGTTTTGGTTGTACACCATTAGTCCTTACTACTTGAAACATCATGGAGACTCTATATGCTAGTACTGTGCTTTGACTCGTTTACCGACTCTATGGGGGTCATCAGGTGTCGGGATTGGGTACAGTTACAACACATATAGGAGTCGATGCATTGTTGTCAAGGATTCACCACATACTTGCGAGTGTGGATATCCTATGCGATCTGAGGAGATATTAGTGTGACGAATCTCTGGCCAGAGTACTTGATGTGATTTAAGAAATGGTTTCTTAGTAGCACATGCGATGTCACTAATTTGATCTTCAAGATGTATTGCATAGTTATCGAATCTTGAGCGACTCTCGATATACCAATGGTTGTTGATTCGATCGGGATATTTGGATGAAGGGACCGTACTGTACGCTAACCAAAATCTACTGGTTCTTGTAGGCACTATCAGTGATACCTAGGGAATCATGGGGCGATGTTGCTAGGCGCTTTACCATGATTCGTTGGGCAAGTCGGAAATCGTTGTTCCGAGTCACAAGGAGTTGTGAGCCCACGGCTAGCTGTACCCCTGAACCATTGAGGGTCACACAGTGTAATGGAGTTTTAATCCCCGTTGAGATAGTTAAATTTAAAGAGTTAAATTTAATGAATAAAGAAGTTGGACTTCTTAAATAAGAGTAAGGGAGTAGGATTTCCTAAAATGACATGGGGATGTACATTTTTGGAAACCACTGAATTCGGATTCAGGAAAATTTATCTTGACTTTAAAATGTGCAGAAATGGTTTCTGTGCACATTGGTAAAATCGGTTTATCAATCCGAGTCACGATGAATTTTATATTAATTTCTGAACATGCGGGCTTTGCTTGTCGGGCCTCAACTTATGACTAATGGGCCCTAAGGTGTTAGTGGCCTGCATTATAAATAAGTCATTGCAGTACAGAAATTACACACAACTGGTCATAATTTGAGAGACAGAAAATCGAAAACCCTAGCTCTCTCTAAAAGGAATTCGGCCGCCCCTCCCTTCTCTGCGTGAGAAATTCCGGTCTGTGATTTTGAATTGCAGTCTGGAATAGCGAATCAAATTCGTTTATTCTCTTCGTAGAAAACTTCTGATAGATTTTCTAGTGCAATCTATCAGAGGGATTAAACCTCCATTCGTGGACTTGATTGAAGGAGTTCATCAGTTCCTGGGAGAGACAACAAGAGCAGAGAAATCTGTTGGAGTCCAATAATCTCGCTTCGAGATTGAAGGTAAAATTTAATAATTGTTATTTAATTTTACACACACTTATAATTTAATCGTTAAACGGTTGATACCCACACTATGGAATTGTTCCATACTAAAAATTTTAAACTTCCGCTGCACCGGGTATCAATCGTGATTGATCTGAACGCCAGTTTTCCAACAGTGGTATCAGAGCCAGGTTGCTCAGATCAAACGATTAAATTAATCGATTGTACAAAAATTTTTGAGTCTTGGTTTTTTAAAACAAAACAAATATTTTAAATAAAAAAAAAAAATTTTTTTTTCGGGCAAAACCCGGACAGCGATTGGATCGCTGCCCGGTGGGGCAGCGACGGTCGCTGCCCCGGGCGGCGCACGACGCCGGCCAAAGGGGGCGCACAGCGCCGCCAGGGCAGCGCTCGGCGCTGCCCAGCGCAGCGCAGCGCAGGGCAGCGCTCGGCACTGCCCAGGGCGGCGCACAGCGCCGCCCAGAGCAGCGCACGGCGCCGCCAGGGCAGCGATTGTCGCTGCCCTAAAGGGGCAGCCGGGCTGCCCCGGCCCGCGCCCACGGGTGCGGGCTGGCCCGGGAGTGTCCCGGGCGGCCCGCGGGAAAAATTATTTTTTTTATTTAAATTAATTTTAATGTGTTAAAATTTTATTTTTGGTCCGGTCAAAAATTGTTTTTGATTGGTTCACGAGGCATCGGATCGAATTGTTCGAGTCCGAAAATTTTAAAATTGATTTTTGGATAAATTTGAATTTTTGGAAAATTTTAATATTTTATCCTTAAATTGAATTTTGAAATCAATTATTTTTGGTACAATTGATGATAAGATTTGATCTTATGTATATATTAAGTAAAATATGATTTTATCTATAAAATTAGATTCTGTAGATAAAATATGATTTTATTTAATAAAAGGTAAAATATGATTTTATATGTAAAATATGATTTTATATATAAAATATGATTTTATCCTGTTTAAATTTAAATTGTCATATGCATGATATCCAATAAATTAATTTTGAATTAAATGTTATTGGATAAGGATGATCGATTGCCATGACCAATTTTGTAGGTGTATGTTAGGAATTTACATTTGTTTTATTGTTGTTGGTTTTATTAATGGGCCTGGTTTATGGCCCAATATGAATGTCATATGTAATAAAAGTGGGCTTGGTTTATGGCCCGTTCCCACCCCTAAAATGTATCCCCTACTTGTCATTGCTATTTATTGTAAATACATTAGATTTAGTGGGAGATCAAGATTTGAAGATGGTGGGCCCAGCAGACAATAAAGACGAAGAAATGTAAATTGGAAGCTAATGTAATAGGATTGCATTGCATACTGCATATTACCTAGGATTGGACTAAGACTCGTGATTGGCAACCACGAGTCAATTAGAAATGGAATCGATCATCCTATATATAATATATGATATTATGATTGTATGCATGTTTTAGACATAATTGCGTGAATCCGGCAAGCATGCAATAATTTGAAATTGATGAGACAAATTTTTATAATTAAAAATCCCTCATTTTAAATATGATTTAAAATTGATATCAAGATAAATAAAGGAAATTTAAATTTGTTTAAATGTTCCTACCTTCCATCAACGGTCAATGTATGTGATGCTACCCGCGGATACGGTCCGGCTCATATTATTGGGGGGGCCCGTCCGTCGGAAAGCTGTACATTGGATCGACACATGTTGTAAGTTGGGTGGAACTCCCATGGGATCGGCTCATATTATTGGGGATCCACATGGCGACCGTCCATCACAACTTAATATTGATGGGTCATCTTGACATGTCACTATAAACGGCGTCATATTATTGGGCCCTTATTGGACATGAGGTAAATACATGGGGGTTGCTTTGGAAGCAATTGGGCTCTACCTTTTGAGAATTATGGTTGGCTGATATTATTCGGGACCATAAGTTTGTCAATTGGACTCCATGTTCTCACTAAAGAAAAAGTTTCCCATTTTCACTAGAGGGTAGTGAAATCGTTAAAATAGTGGGAGTGAGATTCATAAAATTAAATTCGCCTATTTTATGTCTTAGTAAATTGCTTAAACAATCATCGATAATTGTCTGTTTCATCTCAGTAATCCACATGTTTCTATTCTCCAAAAAAAAAAACAAACTTATTGGCGCAAACAATACAGAATGATTCCATAAGTTAAGATTTTCCTAAGTTCGGAAAAGATTTTCTAAAGTGTTAGAAAAGGCTTCTCCGAAAACAGCCCCGGCTGATGTAACTGCCGAAAGGTTGGCCGAACTAGAGAAATGGTTGGACCATGATCTCAAGGCCAAATGTTACATGCAAAATTGGACAAGTCTAAACAAGTTTGCCATCACTGCAAGAAACCCGGTCATTGGAAACGTAACTGCAAGGAATACCTCAAGCAGTTGCGAACTGCAAAGGGTATGTTTTACATTAAAATGTTTTTCTTAATACTACTTCTTGGGTATTGGATACCAGATGTAGATCTCATATTTGCAATGAGTTGTAAATGATGACAAGAAGTAATAGGCTAAGGATGGGTGAGACCCAGTCAAGGCTCAGGAATGGTTCCAGAGATAAATCCAAAGCTATAGGAGACATTTTTGCAGAACAATTTTATGTTTTTTGAGAGATGTTTTATTTGTTCCAGATTTGATTAAAAACATTATTTCTGTTTCTATGCATGATAGAGATAGTTATTCTTGCAATTTTGTGAATGGGATTTGCAATATTTACAAGAATGAATGTTTGATTGGAAATGGACAACTTGAAAACGATCTATACAACTTAAAAATAAAAGACATTCCAATAAATTATGTTGATAAACCGGCGACGACAAACAAAAGGAAAATCGATAGTCAAAACCCGGCAAACCTTTGGCACGCTAGGCTAGGTCATATTTCCTCAAGGAGGATGAACAAGCTAATGGGAGAGGGCATGTTTGATATGTCTGATATTAACTCTCTACCTACTTGTGAATCCTGCCTAAAAGGAAAAATGACTAAAACTCCTTTTAAGGGAAAACCAGAGCGGTGTCAGAATCTGTTGGATTTGATCCATACAGATGTTTGTGGTCCATTTAGAGTAGGGACTCAACATGGCCACACCTACTTCATTACCTTTACTGATGATTATTCAAGGTATGGGTATTTATATTTAATGAAATATAAGTCTGAAGCATTTGAAAAGATCAAAGAATTCAAGACTGAAGTAGAAAACAAGCTAGGTAAAAGTATTAAAGCACTTCGATCGGATCGAGGTGGTGAATACTTGAGTACCGAGTTTTTGGACTATCTAAAAGAGAATGGGATTCTCTCTCAGTGGACTCCTCCTATGACACCACAGCTTAATGGTGTATCGGAGCGTCGTAATCGAACTTTGTTGGACATGGTTCGATCTATGATGAGCTTCACTGAGCTTCCACCTTCATTTTGGGGCTATGCGCTTGAAATGGCGGTATTGTTGTTGAACAACGTCCACACTAAAGCAGTGGACAAAACACCATACGAGTTATGGAATGGCAAAGCTCCTAAGTATTCGTACTTAAAGATTTGGGGATGTCCTGCTTACGTAAAGCAGACAGTGGGAGACAAGTTGGATAGTCGATCCAGCTTATGTTATTTTGTGGGGTATCCGAAGAATTCAATCGGATATTATTTCTATTATCCTGCTGAAACAAAGGTGTTTGTTTCTAGGAATGCCACCTTCTTGGAGAAGGAGTTCTTATTGGATAAGAAAGGCGAGATGATGGAACTCGAAGAAGTTCGAGAAGAACCCGAAATACAAAATAACGATCCTACACCTCAGGAACCATTGCTGGACACGCCTATACCTAGAAGATCCGAAAGGACTTCTAGACCTCCTGTTCGATATGGTCTTTTTCTTGAAGGGGATCAAGATGAACCCGACATTGGATGTGATCCAAGAAACTTCAAGGAAGCAATTTCTGATGCGGATTCAAATTTATGGCTTGAAGCTATGCAGTCTGAATAGGATTCAATGCATACAAACCAAGTTTGGTCTTTAGTAGATCCTCCTGATGGAATTGTTCCAATAGGGTGTAAATGGATCTACAAGAGAAAGCTTGGGCCTGATGGTAAGGTATTGACCTACAAGGCGCGATTGGTGGCGAAAGGTTACACTCAAAGACAAGGAGTTGACTATGATGAAACCTTTTCACCAGTTGCAATGTTCAAGTCCATAAGAATCCTTATTGCCATAGCTGCATGGTATGACTATGAGATATGGCAAATGGATGTGAAGACTGCTTTTCTTAATGGAGACATTAAGGAAGAAATCTATATGAAGCAGCCTGAGGGGTTCACATCCATGGGAAGCGAGCATAAGGTATGCAAGCTTCAGAGATCAATTTATGGTCTAAAACAAGCATCAAGAAGTTGGAACCAGAAATTTGATGAAACAATAAAAGATTTTGGTTTCATCAAGAACCCGGAGGAACCGTGCGTGTACAAGAAAGTAGTTAAGGATGCTGTGACATTCTTAGTACTTTATGTTGATGACATCCTACTCATTGGGAATGATGTAGGGATGTTGCAGTCAACAAAGATATGGTTATCAGGTAGATTCTCGATGAAGGATTTGGGTGAGGCATCCTACATTCTTGGGATACAGATCTATAGAGATAGATCTAAGAGAATGATAGGACTCACTCAATCAACCTACATCGACACCATATTGAAACGGTTTTCAATGGATGGGTCCAAGAGAGGACATCTACCCATGTGTCATGGAGTTTCTTTATCCAAGTCTATGTGTCCCAAGACTGATGCAGAGATAGAGAATATGACACATGTACCATATGCGTCAGCTATAGGTAGTATCATGTATGGGATGATATCTACCAGACTGGATGTGGCATTTGCTCTGAGTGTCACGAGCAGATATTAGGCTAATCCTGGTCAAATGCATTGGAAAGCCGTGAAGGACATTCTTAAGTACTTACGAAGGACTAAGAATATGTTCATGGTATATGGAGGACGAGATCTGAAATTGGAAGGCTATACCGACTCTAGCTTCCAAAGTGACGTGGATGACTCGAAGTCAACCTCTGGATTTGTGTTCATGCTCAATGGCGGTGCTGTCTCTTGGAAGAGTTCCAAGCAGGACACCACAGCGGATTCCACCACTGAGGCTGAATACATTGCAGCATCAGCTGCTGCTAAAGAGGCCGTTTGGATGAGGAAGTTCGTCCAAGAGTTGGGCGTCATTCCTGAATTTGTTGGTCCAGTCCCGGTGTACTGTGACAACACGGGTGCCGTTGCTCAAGCAAAGGAACCAAGGTCTCATCAAAGATCCAAACACGTACTGAGGAAATACCACATCATCCGGGAGATTGTGGAAAGAGGAGATATCACTGTCGAACGAGTGGCCTCTGCAGACAATATTGCTGATCCGCTTACTAAGCCCTTGCCAGGACCATTATTTGACAAACATCGCGAAGCAATGGGTCTACGTAGTATGACTAGTTGGCTATAGGGCAAGTGGGAGATTGAAAGAGTGGGTGCCCAGTGAGCCAACTTGTGGCTATGGGCTTTGATGACTCTTTGTACAAACGATCTTTTGTTTAATGTAATTTACACTTTTATTAATGGCAATGACTTTATCTTTCTTCATATTGTTATATTGTGATATACTATTGTTGTTTTGATAAAGACCTTGAATATACTATAGTGTATGTAAGATGTGGTAGAACATGGGGATGTCTATCATGAAATACATCTTATAGTCACTGTATATTCTAAACTGTTCCTAGTCGATTGAGCCGTCCGAGAATAAGGATAAGGATCGCTCGAGTTTGAGACTAGCATTTGCGATGCGGAGTACCACGTTTCATTGGTAGGGAACATGGAGATGTTCGAAGCATGCAAATGGATATTCATAGGATGAATAATCGAACTACCCTATCCGGACTTTCCAAGTGGTTATCACTTATCGAGTGGATAAAGTCCGCGGTTTTGGTTGTACACCATTAGTCCTTACTACTTGAAACATCATGGAGACTCTATATGCTAGTACTGTGCTTTGACTCGTTTAGCGACTCTATGGGGGTCATCAGGTGTCGGGATTGGGTACAGTTACAACACATATAGGAGTCGATGCATTGTTGTCAAGGATTCACCACATACTTGTGAGTGTGGATATCCTATGCGATCTGAGGAGATATTAGTGTGACGAATCTCTGGCCAGAGTACTTGATGTGATTTAAGAAATGGTTTCTTAGTAGCACATGCGATGTCACTAATTTGATCTTCAAGATGCATTGCATAGTTATCGAATCTTGAGCGACTCTCGATATACCAATGGTTGTTGATTCGATCGGGATATTTGGATGAAGGAACCGTACTGTACGCTAACCAAAATCTACTGGTTCTTGTAGGCACTATCAGTGATACCTAGGGAATCATGGGGCGATGTTGCTAGGCGCTTTACCATGATTCGTTGGGCAAGTCGGAAATCGTTGTTCCGAGTCACAAGGAGTTGTGAGCCCACGGCTAGCTGTATCCCTGAACCATTGAGGGTCACACAGTGTAATGGAGTTTTAATCCCCGTTGAGATAGTTAAATTTAAAGAGTTAAATTTAATGAATAAAGAAGTTGGACTTCTTAAATAAAGAAGTTGGACTTCTGGTTTAGAGTTTGAAACAGATAGGGAGATTATCAGAGTGTTTGCTATTCAAGCCGAGCCGGAGTTGTTTGTTGCAATCAGAGAAGCACAGAAGTCTGAGCCGAGCATTCAGGTTTCAGTAGAGAAAGTCAGAACTGGGCATCAGTCAGAATTCCAGGTTAGAGATGACGTTTTATTTGTGAATAAACGTATTGTTGTGCCTGATATTTCGGAGTTGAGACAGCGTATTCTCCTAGAGGCTCATTGCAGTCGGTTTAGCGTTCATCCTGGACGTCGTAAGATGTACAACGATCTGAAGAGTCAGTTCTGGTGGAAGAGAATGAAGGACGATGTTGCGAGATTTGTATCTCGGTGTTTGAATTGTCAGCAAGTGAAAGCAGAGTGGAAGCGACCAGGTGGTCTTTTGCACAGCCTATCTGTTCCTGAATGGAAATGGGATCACATTTCTATGGATTTTGTCACGAAGCTACCATGATCCGTTCGAGGATGCGATGCTATTTGGGTAGTGATCGACCGATTGACGAAGTCTGCGTGTTTTATTCCGTACAGGATGACGTATCGTCATGATCAGATGGCTGAGTTGTATGTTAGCAATGTTGTGAGATTGCATGGTGTGCCGAAGTCGATCGTTTCAGACAGAGATCCTAGATTCACTTCTCACTTCTGGCACAGTCTTCAGGGGGCACTTGGTACTCGATTGCATCTGAGTACAACTTATCATCCTCAGACAGATGGACAGATTTTGAACCGTTTTTTAGTTTGAACTTGGTTTGTAAGTTGATCGTGGTTATTGATCAATCATCTCTTGTATCTGAACAGATTCGTTTGGAGTTTTCAAGCCCAGAGTTAGCAGCTGTTTGATCGTTTCAGAGAATTGGACGAAGAACGGTATAAAGAGTTTTCCTTGAACCGTTGCCTTGTTGTTGTTAGATTGTGTAGTTGTTTATACAATCTCTTTTGTAGCTTATCCAGAGTTGGAGCTACTGCATTGAAAGGTAAAAGCAGTCATCGTAGCGGGATAGCATACTCGGGACTGTGGTTCTCGAGTTTTCCCTTTTGAAATCTCATACTTGCATCTACACTTGTTCTAGCATAAGGAACTTGTGTATTGTTTGATTGTATTGGTTTTTGTTAAAAGGATTATGTTTTATGTTTCTGTTATGCATTCATCTTGAGCCAATCTTGTTTCAGCGGGCAGAACCGCCCTTTTTGTTTAGACGTTTGGGAACTATGATTGAGTGGCCCAAGTCGTAGTCGTTTCGTCTGGTGCTAGCATACTCATTATAGTTGCTCAAAGTCTAGAGGAGTGAGATACGTGGCACCACCTCGATTGGGAGAGTCGGTGAGTTGTTACGTGATCTTATCCTTGGGATCCCAAAGGCACAGCAGCAATCCCTCGTTATCATATTTGATATCCCTGTTTAAAGACATGCATTTCATTACGATGTTATTGATTTCGTTATTGTATTGAAAGCATGTTTGTTACTTGTATTACTTGTTATGTTGCTTTTACTGGGAATGTAGTTCTCACCGGTTATCCGGCTGTTGCTTTGTTTTGTATGTGTACTTGGCAACAGGTGGGGCAGGAACAAGTCAGAAGAGGCATGGTTAGCTTCGAGGGCAAGTAGTAGAAGTGAGACTCGGTTTAGAAGTCGAATTAGCATGTTTATCTAGTTTAAGATTGAAGCATGTTAGAACTCGAACTTGATATGTTTTGTTATTCGAATTAGTTTGTATTCGGATTGTAATCTAAAATCGAAGTATGTTGTTGTTGTATCGTTTTAGACTTCTGGTTGTTTTTAGACCTTCTGAAAGCATGACTTGTTATGGAATGTTTCCCTACACCCTGTTATTGCATATGTATTTGAAGGCATGTCGGACCAAGCGCGGAATCCTTTCTTTATTTTCTGCAGCTTGAGCATTTTCTGCCCAGGCCTTCCGCGCGCGGGCGAGGCGTTCCTCGCGCGCGCGCGAGGCCTCCGTTGGGCCTCTGAATTGTTTGCCCGCGCGCGCGCGAGCTTGGTACCTCGCGCGGGCGCGAGCCTTTGGTTGGTCTCGGTTGTTGAAGCCCGCGCACGCGCGAGCTTGGTTCCTCGCGCGGGCGCGCGGCGTTTAAAAAAAAAAAACTTTGAATTGTTTTACTCTTGGATTCTTGTTCGCTTACTTGTTGTTTAATCCGAGATTAGTGGTTTAGAATCGAGGTCTCACATTAAGTGGTATCAGAGCGTTAAGATTCTTGGTCGAACTAGAGTGAGCGGGGTAGATCGAGTCTGTGTGCAATGACTCCTCGCATGTGTTTGAATTATTTAATTGTGTACTTAATTCCATGCGAGCATGCTTTATTGTTTGAGCATTATTTGAATTACATGGTTGTGTGATTTAAATTAATAAAGCATGATCTACTTGAGATACAACTGTTTCTGTTCTCGACTGGTATTCGGTATTCCAAGCGGTTGTAAGGGCACTGATGGTAGCGATTGAGATATCTCGTGTGCTAACCTTTGATAATCAGATGGGTCCTCGTCGAGTGATAAACAGAAACACACCACCAGTTATCCCTGCGACTGAGCAAGCTAGCACTGAGGTTGATCAGTTGGATGCTTCAGCGACTCCTATGGAAACCTTGCTGAAGAGGTTTCAGTCGTTCAATCCGCCATTGTTGATGGGTTCAGAAAATCCAGTTGACTGTGAGAGTTGGTTGGATGATATGGATCAGTTGTTTGATTCCATTGACTACACAGATGACCGCCGAATCAGGTTAGTAATTCATCAGCTGCGTGGTGGTGCTAAGAGCTGGTGGATCATGACAAAGAAAGCAATTGAGAGTAGAGGTACAGAGGTTACTTGGACTTTTAAATCTGAGTTTTATAAGCGGTTTTTCCCTATCTCGTATCGTAAGGATAAGGGAGCAGAGTTTGCAAATCTGAGGCAAGGGAATCTGAACATTGAAGAGTACATGGCTAAGTTCGATAGTCTGTTGCGTTTTGCACCGCTAATTGCCGGAGATGAAGAAGCTAAGGCAGATCAGTTCATCAACGGGTTGAACCCCGATGTCGTCACGTTGGTTAACACCAACAGGCCTAGCAACTTTGCGGATGCCATGAATTACGCAAAGGGAGCAGAAGCAGGCTTGTGGAGGCAAAGAGGTAATCAGGGGGCACCTCAACAGCAGAGGCAGTATCAGAACCAACTATCTCAGTACCAGAATCAGCCACCTCAACATCAGAACCAGCAGCAGAGGTATGAAGGTGGAAACAGTGGGGGAAACAGAAAGGATCAGTACAAGGCAAGAGGTAAACAGTTCAAGAGACAGGGGAACAGTTCGTCCAGTTCCAGTGGTTCGAAGCAATTCGGTTCAGGACCGAGTTCTGGGTCATCATCCTTGTACTGCAGCAAGTGTGGAGGAAGACACTCACCGGATCAGTGTGTGGGAGTCTTCGGCAATTGTAACACATGTCAGCAACCGGGACACTTCTCTAAAGTGTGCCCTCAACGTAATAGAGATAGAGCTCAGAGTGGGAGTTCGTCTAGACCTGCAGCTCAGCCGGAGAGGCAGTCGTCTACAGTGCACTCTTTCCAACCCCAGCAACAGCAGAACAGACAGGGAGGTAGCTCTAGTGCAAATCAGCCTCCGAGACAGCAAGCACGAGTCTTTGCATTGATCTGAGGTCAGGCTACCATCAGCTGAGAGTGCGAGAGGAAGATGTTCCTAAGACCGCATTCAGAACGAGGTATGGTCACTTTGAGTTTATAGTCACGCCGTTCGGTTTGACTAACGCTCCAGCTGTTTTTATGGGTTTGATGAACCGTATCTTTCAGCGTTATTTAGATGAGTTCATCATTATTTTCATCGATGATATTCTTATCTACTCGAAGAACCGTACTAACCATGCAGAGCACTTGAGAATCGTCTTGCAGATTTTGCGAGTTGAGCAGTTGTTTGCCAAGCTATCGAAATGCAAATTCTGGTTAGATCGAGTTGTCTTTCTCGGTCATATTATTTCTGAAGATGGGATTTCTGTCGATCCCAGCAAAATCGAAGCGGTTATGAATTGGCCTAGACCGACATCAGTACCTGAGATCCGAAGCTTCATGGGTTTAGCTGGTTATTGCCGTCGTTTCATCGAGGGTTTCTCGTCTATTGCCAAGCCTATTACCCAGCTGACTCAGAAAAATGCGCCTTTTGTCTGGACTACAAATTGTGAGGCTAGCTTTGTTGATCTGAAGAGGAGACTGACCAGTGCTCCAATTCTTTCTATTTCGAAGGGTACTGGAGGTTTCACAGTGTATTGTGATGCTTCTAACCGAGGTTTGGGTTGTGTTCTTATGCAGCATAAGCATGTGATAGCGTATGCATCGAGGCAGCTGAAACCGCACGAGACTCGTTATCCTGTTCATGATCTTGAACTTGCAGCGATTGTATTTGCTTTGAAGATCTGGCGTCACTATCTTTATGGTGAGTCTTTCGAGATCTTTTCTGATCATAAGAGTCTTAAGTACTTGTTTTCACAGGCAGAGCTGAATATGAGACAGAGAAGATGGTTAGATCTGTTGAAGGATTTCGACTGTGAGATAAAGTATTATCCAGGGAAGTCGAATGCAGTTGCAAATGCCTTGAGCCGAAAGCTTTGTTCTTTATCTCTTTCAACTATCGGTGTTTCTCAGTTGGTCGATGATTGTTGCACTTCTGGTTTAGAGTTTGAAACAGATAGGGAGATTATCAGAGTGTTTGCTATTCAAGCCGAGCCGGAGTTGTTTGTTGCAATCAGAGAAGCACAGAAGTCTGAGCCGAGCATTCAGGTTTCAGTAGAGAAAGTCAGAACTGGGCATCAGTCAGAATTCCAGGTTAGAGATGACGTTTTATTTGTGAATAACCGTATTGTTGTGCCTGATATTTCGGAGTTGAGACAGCGTATTCTCCTAGAGGCTCATTGCAGTCGGTTTAGCGTTCATCCTGGACATCGTAAGATGTACAACGATCTGAAGAGTCAGTTCTGGTGGAAGAGAATGAAGGACGATGTTGCGAGATTTGTATCTCGGTGTTTGAATTTTCAGCAAGTGAAAGCAGAGTGGAAGCGACCAGGTGGTCTTTTGCACAGCCTATCTGTTCCTGAATGGAAATGGGATCACATTTCTATGGATTTTGTCACGAAGCTACCATGATCCGTTCGAGGATGCGATGCTATTTGGGTAGTGATCGACCGATTGACGAAGTCTGCGTGTTTTATTCCGTACAGGATGACGTATCGTCATGATCAGATGGCTGAGTTGTATGTTAGCAATGTTGTGAGATTGCATGGTGTGCCGAAGTCGATCGTTTCAGACAGAGATCCTAGATTCACTTCTCACTTCTGGCACAGTCTTCAGGGGGCACTTGGTACTCGATTGCATCTGAGTACAACTTATCATCCTCAGACAGATGGACAGATTTTGAACCGTTTTTTAGTTTGAACTTGGTTTGTAAGTTGATCGTGGTTATTGATCAATCATCTCTTGTATCTGAACAGATTCGTTTGGAGTTTTCAAGCCCAGAGTTAGCAGCTGTTTGATCGTTTCAGAGAATTGGACGAAGAACGGTATAAAGAGTTTTCCTTGAACCGTTGCCTTGTTGTTGTTAGATTGTGTAGTTGTTTATACAATCTCTTTTGTAGCTTATCCAGAGTTGGAGCTACTGCATTGAAAGGTAAAAGCAGTCATCGTAGCGGGATAGCATACTCGGGACTGTGGTTCTCGAGTTTTCCCTTTTGAAATCTCATACTTGCATCTACACTTGTTCTAGCATAAGGAACTTGTGTATTGTTTGATTGTATTGGTTTTTGTTAAAAGGATTATGTTTTATGTTTCTGTTATGCATTCATCTTGAGCCAATCTTGTTTCAGCGGGCAGAACCGCCCTTTTTGTTTAGACGTTTGGGAACTATGATTGAGTGGCCCAGGTCGTAGTCGTTTCGTCTGGTGCTAGCATACTCATTATAGTTGCTCAAAGTCTAGAGGAGTGAGATACGTGGCACCACCTCGATTGGGAGAGTCGGTGAGTTGTTACGTGATCTTATCCTTGGGATCCCAAAGGCACAGCAGCAATCCCTCGTTATCATATTTGATATCCCTGTTTAAAGACATGCATTTCATTACGATGTTATTGATTTCGTTATTGTATTGAAAGCATGTTTGTTACTTGTATTACTTGTTATGTTGCTTTTACTGGGAATGTAGTTCTCACCGGTTATCCGGTTGTTGCTTTGTTTTGTATGTGTACTTGGCAACAGGTGGGGCAGGAACAAGTCAGAAGAGGCATGGTTAGCTTCGAGGGCAAGTAGTAGAAGTGAGACTCGGTTTAGAAGTCGAATTAGCATGTTTATCTAGTTTAAGATTGAAGCATGTTAGAACTCGAACTTGATATGTTTTGTTATTCGAATTAGTTTGTATTCGGATTGTAATCTAAAATCGAAGTATGTTGTTGTTGTATCGTTTTAGACTTCTGGTTGTTTTTAGGCCTTCTGAAAGCATGACTTGTTATGGAATGTTTCCCTACACCCTGTTATTGCATATGTATTTGAAGGCATGTCGGACCAAGCGCGGAATCCTTTCTTTATTTTCTGCAGCTTGAGCATTTTCTGCCCAGGCCTTCCGCGCGCGGGCGAGGCGTTCCTCGCGCGCGCGCGAGGCCTCCGTTGGGCCTCTGAATTGTTTGCCCGCGCGCGCGCGAGCTTGGTACCTCGCGCGGGCGCGAGCCTTTGGTTGGTCTCGATTGTTAAAGCCCGCGCACGCGCGAGCTTGGTTCCTCGCGCGAGCGCGCGGCGTTTTAAAAAAAAAAACTTTGAATTGTTTTACTCTTGGATTCTTGTTCGCTTACTTGTTGTTTAATCCGAGATTAGTGGTTTAGAATCGAGGTCTCACACATACTTAGTTGTTTAAGTGCTCTTATGTGATTTACTTGCTTTTGTTGTTATGAATATTGACTTATGTGTTTAAGATGTTTATCAGTATTTATTTGATTAATGCATACAGATTATGTTGCATTCATCTTGAACCCTACCTTGAATAGCACAGATGGCAGAATGGCCTAGAGTGCAGATGACGTTTGGAGAACTGTAGTGAGTGGCATGGAATGTAGATTTACTTCCAGAGTCAGATGACTCATGGCACGGAATATAGATTTATATCCAGAGCTAGATGACTCACTATAGTTGCACCAAAGTCAGGGGAATTGAGATATTTAACACCACCTCGATTGGGAGAGTCGGTGGTTAGTTAAAGATTTTATTCCCCGGGATCCCAAGAACTAAGCTTATTGATATCAGATTTGATAGCCTATTCTTTGGCACATGCATTGCATTTATGCATTAACCTAGAGTTTTCTATGGTTTAGATTATGCAGTTATAAATGCTAGCATGTTGTGATACACTATTCTAGATATGAATGTGTGCTATTGCTTTAGATGAATCATTATGTGTTAAGAGTTTAAGCGTCGATGATGATTCTATGATTTACATGTTATTACATGTTTTATGATTTTAGAGTTTTATAGCATATAGATTCCATATGCTTTCATGATGTATATGCATGTCTTTCATACTGAGATTTATTCTCACCGGAGTTATCCGGCTGTTGCTTTGTTTGTATGTGTGCATTGCATCAGGATGGGGCATGATCAAGCTAGAGTTGGCTTGGATAGCTTGAGAAGAGAGATAGCATGTGGTGATTCGGGTTTTAAGCAGATGACATGTAATTATGATTTGGTAACATGTTAGAAAGCAAGAACCTTTGTATAGGTTGCTTTTGCCAAGTATTGATTTATACTTGAGAGTCATGTATTCTAGATCACTTAGTATGAGTTTGAATGCATGTAAATTATATAGAATCATGTTGAGAAGTTTATATGAAGTGTGTATGAGATTTGGAATCAAAGTGTATAGCAAAGTTGCATTTTTATTTTCTGGACAGAGTGCCCGCTCGATCGGGTAAAGTCCACGGATCGAGCGCGACTTGTGTTTGCAAAATCAGAGTTTTGAGTTTTTGGGCTCGCTCGATCGGGTGATTTCCACCGATCGAGCGAGGCAAAAATGGATTCAGACCGAGAGCTGCAATTTTATACTCGCTCGATCGGTAACATTTACCCGATCGAGCGAGGGGCCTTCTTTTAAAAAAAAAAAAATTTTTTAGCTCTTGGTCTATTATTCATGTATTGTTTGATTAATTATTAATTAATCATTTATTGTCCTAAGCTGAGATTAGCAACCCGGGTCCCCACACTAAGCAACTTGAACAAAAACCCATTCTGGACAGCCCACTCTTGCCCTCTAAAATTCTGCACCGACACCTTAACTTCAAAAATCCATAACTTATTGAAATCTTAACCGAAACGAGCTCATTTTATATCGACGCGACCACAACATCATGAACGTGACCTAGGACTAGCCTTAGCCACGCCCAGACCACGTTCAGATCCTCTCCTGTCCTGAAATCTGCCCTGGTCAATGAAAATGCCATCCCACAACACTTCTACTATGAGGAATCACCACCAAGCCATATATCCTTACCCCCACCTACTTTCAAACCACTAAACACACTCTATATCATCTCTTAGGACTTAACACAAACACCTTGGCAGCCCTCAACCATACCTCAACTCCACAATTCAAAAACATCAATTTTAAGCACCAAAATACCTTGAATTTTTGAGAAATCAATGCAACCAATTGCCAAACATTAAAATACACTTCACATGCCTTAAAAACAGCCCAATCACCATGTAAAATTCAAAATTTAGGCTTGCATTGCTTCTGAAATTTTCAAGAGTGACAACATGCATTGAAACTCATCATTTTTCTCATCACATTGCGTCATTCAACTCTCAATTATGAACATGTATGAAAATTTCGAAATTTAACATAACCCTAGCTGAAAAAATCCCTAAAAACCGAAGCCTAGTCTTGCAAAAACATGAGCCATTCGAAAATTATCAAGAAACATGGAAGGATTCTTAGCTAGCTTGCTTGAATGCCCAAGAAAATGAATATACTTGCCTTCACTCAAAATTACAAAGAAATCAAACCAAGGAAAGGGTGAAAGGCTGGAACTCTTCGAACCACAGCTAGGTGGACCTCCCGGCGTCGGTAGCGGTGGAGGAAGGCGACAGCGGCAGCTGGAACTCCAAGGAGAGGATCGGCCGAAGGGAAAGGGAAGAGAAGGAAAAAGAAGAGGGGAGGAATCGGCTCTTTGATAGAAATGGGCCTAGGGTTTCCCAAAAATGTTTTAATTTTTGTTTAAAAGTTGAGTGTGTAGTGTGTACATGTGTGTGTAAGCATAGATGTAAGTAATTAAAAGTAGGTGTGAGCATTGCTTTAAAAGTACAACTTTAAAGTAAAACTTTTGCCTACTAACTTACACTAATAAAATTCCTAAGTTTAAAAACCCCAAATTAAAAATATTAAATTGGATTTTACTAATCCGCGTTTATGAAAATTCTAACTTTTGAAAAAGTTAAAGAATAAGCCCAATATTTAAATAAAAAAGAAAAATATTTTCTGATACCCAGAAACTTCTAACTTTTGAACTCTCATCTAAATTTCCTCCTTCTTCCCTACTAAACTTTTTAAAAATAATAAATCTTGGGATTTACCGCCGAAATCCACCATCGCCAAACGCCGTAACCGGAAGCCACTGTCTCAAAAGTTTCAATAATAAATAACTTAAAATATTTGAGCACTAGAACATTAAAGGAAACTTAAGCAATTAATTCTAAGAAATTAAAATCATAATTATTGAAAATGAATTTAGGCACTATCTTAGGAATTAAAATCAATACTTTAAATATTTTGATGTCACGACAATAAATGAAATATTTAAATAATAGCAGAGCGATTAAAATAACTTAAACAACTATACGAACGTTTAAACTTAATTTAAATAAATACACAAGCGGTATAAAAAACTTTAAAATAATTTGGACAGATAAAAACATTTAAATAAATAAGCTAGGAATTTAAAATCATTTAAATGAATAAACTAAATAATTAAAATCATTTAAATAAGCAAGCTTATACCTTTAAGATATTTAAAATAAATAAGTTGCACAATAAAATGATTTGAATAAATAAATAATATTTTATTAACACATAATTCAAATAACGAAATTTAAATCGATTAAACTTAAAAATAATAATCATAATATTTCTTTAATAAAAACGCATGCGATTTAGTAGATTAGATTTTTAGGTACTACAATATCTCTCTACCATCCACGAATTATTCCATATTTTCTTAGACAGTATGTGGCTGATGAGTAACATGTGTTGCATCCTACTGAGGTTCAGTTAGAGCCATATCTGTCATAAGAGGAGAGATCGCTCAAAATTATTAGCAGAAAGGACAAGGTACTCCTTAACAATCGCATACCCTTGTTCATGGTTCAGTGGCAGCATAGATATGCCGAAGAGGCGACTTGGGAACTTGAGATTCACGTGCGATTGGAGCATCATGAATTGTTTTGACTTGTATTTATTATAACTTATAGCATATCCTTGATTTATGATTCTCAGTGTTTAACTTGATTTGCATATCCTAGTGCTGCTTTCAAGGACAAAATCTCTTAGGCAGGGGAGAGTGTAGTAATCCGTACTCCATTTTTAAGTCATTAAAAGGTAAAAAATGATCAAGGGATTATGCAGAAATAAAATCAAGCGTTAAATCAAGATCAAAATTAAGAATAATGGCTTCAGACTCACCGAAAAGTTCGGAAGCTAGGGCCTCCTCTTGACGGAGGCCTCAATTTTTTCAATTTTTTATTTATTTATTTATTTATTTATTATTATTATTATTATTTGGTTTTTTTATTAAAATCTAGGAGAGCTTATTAATTACTTTTTTAAAAAAATTTGAAATGGTGGTCAATTTTTTTTTACTTTTTTCTTAAAAACCTCTTTACTTTTTTAATCGTTAAATTACTCCACTCACGTGAATTAGGTTGTTCAAATTGGCTCAGCTATTTGAGCAAAAAAAATTCCAAATTGGCTCAGCTATTTTAACAAATTAAAAAAAAAATTCTCAAATATATGTCCTTCTTATCTAGTTGTGTATTGTGGTTGGTTTTTTATTTTAAATAATTTGATTTGGTTTTTGGTCACGAGAGTCTAGAATCTTATGATTTGCTTATTCGGTGCTTGGACTTATTTTTTTACTCCTTTCTATTATAATTATTCCTTCCATTTGTTAGTATTTAAATTACAATTTGTATTTTTTTATTAGATTTGTTGTGATAAAAATAAATTATTTATGCTTCTTTAGTTTTATTATTCTTATTCTATTTGTATTATGCACGAGATTAAGTAGTTAACTGAGTTTTTTTTTTTTAGTTTTAGGTTTTATTTTCTTATTTCAAAAAAAATCTTTTATTTCATTATTTTTAGTTGCAAGGATTTTAAATTTTGATAATTAATTGAAGTAATCGTGTTGATATTTAATTAAAAAAATTATATAAGACCTTTCCCCGAAAATTCGCTTAGGACCTCCAATTTTCTGGAGACAGCCTTGAATATCGGGTATATATAAGTATGTATATATATGTATGTATGATACTACCCTACTTACTTGTTGGAACTAATTGGAATATCTAATGACGATTCCTAGTCCAAGTCCAAGTCCAATATACCAAAACATGAATCCCAAATCTAAATTCTTCCAGTCTTCTTCTCTAGCGTATGTCAGCTGGTTTTGACTTCTCTCCCAAGTTCTCGATCGCTCTCTTTCTCTCATACCACGATAATCAAAGTCTTGAAGACTTGAAGCACTGAATCTGTGAAAAACAGATGACCGATCTTTTAGAACATTGTGTTCTCCACCTACGAACCTTGTCTTTGTATGTGTTGGCTAGATCTAGAATCTGATTTAGGTTTTGCTTATTGATTGAGATTGTGGTTGCATCTTTGGTTTTATTTTTCATTTTTGTCGTTCCTTTCTTCACTAATGTCTACCATGTGTTCGATGTTTTTACTATTTGAAGGAATATTAGCAAAACTTGATTAACAAAAGCTGACATTGGAGAAGGAAACAACATAATGAACATGCAGGTACCCGCCTTGTGATACCCGAAACTACCTGATATTTTCGGGTCGGATTCGGGTACTCAAAATGACTACCTGGAAAACCTTACGAAACCCAACCCGATGCCTACACCTAGTTTTCACAATCTTTTTTGAGCTTCAATTAACACTACATGACAAACAAGAATTTTCATTAATAACTGTTAAACTAAGATGCAAAAACACCAAATAAGCACAAAAAAGACAAAATATGAAGTGCAAAACGACAATTTTTTTTTTTTTGCTTATCAAAAACATTGACCAAATTAGGTTTTTATGATTTTTTTTAAAACTAAATTAAGATGGAGTGTTTTCGTAATTTTATAAGGATACTTTAGGATTATAAAAAATTATATTACGTCCACAAAATTAGTTACGCTTGGCTTTTTTGTATTATATAACAAAATAATATAATATAGTATTGATGTTGCACGAAATCTTATTACCTTTATGTCTACTTCAGTCAATTAGAGTAAACCACAACTTTAGAAAACCAACTGCTCCTCGCGTATCCAATTAAGTAAAATTAGGGTCGTCACTTACGTGGCGAAATGAGGTTAGAGGTGCCAGGGGATGCCCGGCAAAAACTTTCCGACGCTCAAGTCAACGATCCACTCAAAATATGTACTCACAAAAACTAAAGAGCTTTTAGAACATAAATTGAGAGAACGAGAGTGTATCTCACAAATGAAGATAAGTCTACTATTTATAGAATTTGTGAGAACCTAACTTTTCAGAAGCAGATCATAACCAATGGATTGAGGGGAAAACTTTTAAAATTTGAAACTGATGAGAGCCAAGATTTGTAAGTTTGCGCAATCATGAGAATTTTTCATATGCAAATAATAAAAATGCGTTGAATCCTCCACCGGGGTTCAATAATCAAAGAGGTGAGAGTAAACCATCTTTGAAAGATTTGGTGAGTAATTTTATTTTTGAATAAAAAAAAATTATTTCGGAATCATCCACAAGATTTCAAAGGAATGAGAATAGGCTTGAAACACAAATTGACCAACTGGCGAATGCATTGAATAATCAGCAGAGAGTGGCATTTCCTAACAATACTGAGGTAAATCCAAGGAAGCAGTGTAAAGCCATCACTCTGAGAAGTGGGAAATAAGTTAGTATCGATGACCCAAAGGTAGTGGATTGTGATGAAGTTGAAGAGATTGAGATTGAATTAGAAAAATCTGATAGTAAAATTTCCAGTAAGTCTGCGGTTTTGTCTAAGAAACCGCCTATGCCAAAAGCTGTTCTGCCATATCCATAGTGGTTCAAGAAAAAAACGTTGGATGAAAAACTTTCTAGGTTTCTTGATATCTTCAAGAAAATTAATATAAACATTCCATTCGCTGATGCTTTGGAGCAAATTCCATACTATGCAAAATTCATGAAGGATATGATGTCGAGGAAGAGAAAGCTCGAGGAATTTGAGACAATGAAATTTACTGAAGAGTGCAATGCCATATTGCAAAAGAAATTACCACAAAATTAAAGGATCCAGGAAGTTTTACTATTCCTTATATTATTGGTGGTGCAACTGTTAATAGAGCATTATGTGATTTATGTGAAAGTATTAATTTAATAACTTCGTCTATTTTCGAGGCCTTGGAGCTTGGCGAGGTGACCGTTCTCTTACTAATCCTCGTGGAGTTGTGGAGGATGTATTGGTAAAAGTAGAAAAATTTATTTTTCATGCTGACTTTGTAGTGCTGGACATGGAGAAAGATCAAGATGTCCCTCTAATTTTGGGAAGACCATTCTTGGCAACTGGAAGAGCTTTAATTGACGTGCAGGAGGGTAAATTAACTCTACGATTTGGTGGTGAAGCGGTCACTTTTAATATTTATAAGACCATGAAGTACCAAGATGAGGTACATTCTTGTAATCTTATTGATTTATCTGATTCTTATTTGAATAAATTTGGTGTAGGAATGGATTTGGAGGATGCGTTGGCAAGGTTCTTAATTAATTTTGTAACTCAGTTTAATGGTGATGATTGGGAACGTAGAGAGCAATTTATTTCTCTTGAAAGTTTGCCAAAGAAAAAGAATGTCAAGGAAAACATGAAGATTTGCCTGCGGATCCCATAAAAGAGCGCTGCCAAGAAAAGAATTTATTGCTTAATTGGGAAAAATGTCACTTCATGGTTCAAGAGGGCATTGTACTTGGGCATAAAATGTCATCTAATGGGCTTGAGGTTGATCGAGTTAAAGTGGTTGAAATTGAAAATCTTCCACCGCTAAATAATGTGAAAGCCATTAGAAGTTTCTTGGGACACGCCGGGTTTTATCATCGCATTATTAGAGATTTTTCTAAAATTACTAAGCCTTTATGTAATTTATTAGAAAAAAACTCATCTTTTATTTTTTATTATGTGTGCTTGCAGGCGTTCAAAAATATCAAGGAAGCACTAATTTGTGCGCCTATCATGATTGTGCCTGACTGGAAAGAGCTGTTTGAAGTGATGTGTGATGCCAGTGATTATGCCGTGGGAGCAGTTTTGGGTCAAAGAAGATACAAGATGTTTCGGATAATTTACTATGCAAGCCGCACTCTTGATGAAGCACAACAAAATTACACTACTACTGAAAAAGAGATGCTGTCTGTGGTGTTCTCATTTGATAAATTCAGATCCTATCTTATTGGCTCTAAAGTAATTGTTTATACTGACCATGCAACAATTCTTTATCTGTTTGCTAAGAAGGATGCAAAGTCGAGACTGATTTGACTGATACTCTTGCTACAAGAGTTTGATTTTGAAATTAGAGACAAGAAAGAAAGTGAAAATTTAGCGGTGGATCATTTGCCTCGTTTGGAGTTGGAAAGCAAAGCTGAATATAAACTCATCAAGGAACAATTTCCTGATGAGCATCTTTTTGAGGTAAATTCTAAATTACCTTGGTTCGCTGATTTTGCTAATTTTCTTTCTTGTGGTGTTTTACCTTCAGATCTTAATCATCAACAAAGGAAGAAATTTTTCCATGAAGCCAAGTTTTATCTGTGGGATGATCCATTTGTGTAAAAAAAGTGTTCGGATCAAGTGATAAAGGAGATGTGTGTCTGATGCTGAAGCGAGATAAATTTTGGAACAATGTCATTTTGCATCGTATGGCGGTCACTTTGGAGCCTCACAGACAACCACTAATGTACTTCAATCTTGGTTTTATTTGTCAAATTTGTTTAAAGATAGTTATACCTTGGTGATATCCTGTGATAGATGCCAAAGAATGGGAAATATATCTAGGCGTCATGAATTACCCTTTACAAATATTTTAAAGGTTGAATTATTTGATGTTTGGGGTATTGATTTTATGGGTCCGTTTCCCACTTCCTTTGGTAAATCTTATATTTTATTGGCGGTTGATTATGTTTTGAAATGGGTGGAAGCAATAAACACCCGTACTAATGATGCTCGTTTAGTAGTGAAGTTTGGGCAGAAAAATATTTTCACGTGGTTTGAAACTCCACGAGCAATTATCAGTGATGAAGGTACGCATTTTTGAAAGAAGATTTTTAATTCATTACTGACAAAATATGGTGTTAGGCATAAAGTGACATGTGCATACCATCCGCAAAAAATTGGGCAAGATGAAATATTCAACAGAGAAATCAAGCAAATTCTGGAAAAATACTGTCAAAACTAATCGAAAGGATTGGACAATCAAGTTGGATGATGCATATGGGCTTACCGGACTGCGTTCAAAACTTCGATCGGCATGCCTACATATAGGTTGGTTTTTGGGAAGGCATGTCATCTGCCAGTGTAGTTAGAACATCGAGCGTATTGGGCTGTAAAAAAATTGAATTTTGATCTAAAAGCAACTGGCGAAGAACGACTGTTGCAATTGAATGAGATGAAGGATTTTCGTAATCATGCTTATAATAATGCCAAGATCTACAAAGAACAGACAAAAAAGTGGCATGACAAAATATTACTGAGGATAGAATTCAAGTCTGGACAGCATGTATTTATATTTAATTCTCGTCTTAGATTATTTCCAAGTAAGTTGAAATCGAGATGGTCTGGTCTGTTCACTGTGTTAAAAGTGCAACCTTATGGAGTCATTCAACTGAGTTGTCATGATGGACAGACCTTCCAAGTCAATGGTCAGAGGCTGAAGCATTATTTTGGAAATGAAGTGCGGAACATAGTGAGCGTTCCATTGATTGAGCCGAAATAAAAGAAGAGGGATAGTCAGGCTAACGACTTAAAACCAAGCTCTTTTTGGGAGACAACCCAAATTTTTAATTCCGTTATTTTTTTGATTTTTTTGGTTATATATATATATTTTTTAATTTTTTTTTCTAATTGATATTTTATTTTCAGGTACAATTCAACACAAAATCAGATATTGAAGTGTAAAATTCGAAGCATTGGTGCCCCAACGCTTAATTCCAAGCGCTCCAGCGCTTTATTGACACTTTGGAGGAAATTTAATACGATGGTCTGGCACCCCAGCACCAAAGTCTCCATGCTCAAAGTCGAACCTAGCACCGATTTTTCTTCTGGAAATCCATCAACTTTATCACCAAATTATATCTATCAATACGTAGGGTACTTTCCTTGATCCGGTCATCTAAATTAATGAAATTTGCAGCTAGGGCTCTTCAATTTGGGATTACTTCCACTCCATATAACTTTAGAGTTTTGAGTTCGACTTGAGGTCCGAAGGAGCACGTCTATTGCTCAGAATCTTGTCGGATTCGCTGCTACATTCACGTGAAGTCCAGCCTAAGGTAATTCGCAAATTTGAGATGCTTGGTGACTAAAATTTTTGAATTCACGTGAGCTTGTGAATGCTAAATGTTTAAGTGGTGATTAGGTACTATTGTGTTGTTTTGGAATTGTGTATAAGGAATTTTTGTGGCTATTCGTTATTGTTTGTGTTCTATATAGTGTTAAATGAAATTGTTGTATTGACAAGTGCGTGGTGAATTTGATTGATTGGTTTGTGGTTGAAAAGCATTGTTGGAAGTTTGTAATTGCAGCTGAGTTGTTGTTGTGTTGAGTTGTGAGTGAAATATTATCATGGCCCTGAAGAAGAAACAAAAACAGGGCACCTCGTCGTTGCGAATTATGATCGCAATCTCTTTTGGAACGAAGAGGCGGTGAGATATTATCCGATGATGGTTAATAAAACTATGTTTAGAGAAACAGGATTCGATACTAACTCCAATATAGCCTTGTTTGATGTGAGGAGGGATGCTTTTGCCCGAGGTTGGTCTGAGTTTTTTAAACCGTAGTGACCCGCACCGTGATCACCTACTAATCAGAAACTTAGACATGCAATTAAAAAATAATCATAAACAGAGATAAACTGCGGAAACTAAAATAACTTAATACCAACATGGTAAAATCTAGTGGTTGACCCTGTAATTCTGCATTGGTGACCACCTAATCTCTAAATCTCTAGGAAAACTACCTGCAACTGTCCCGTCGAATGGGGTGTCCAAAAGCAACAGTTCAAGGACGTGAGCATAAAACGCTCAGTACGAAGATTATGAGTATACGGATATTATATGTGCATGAATTCAAGTTATCTGGGTATCAAGAAACGAGGGTCAAGAAACAAACTAGGGCCCTCTGTAGGTAGCACGCTGTGCCGTCGCTTTAGGAGGTGACCTACATACCCAACTAATGGTGACCTGACACAATTCCATGTGTCCAACCATCCACCAACAAGATAGGGTAAACACCTTACTACAGGATATCACAAAGATATAAGCACAATATGATCATTCATGAAACATAATAACATGTCATTTAAATCATGCAACACATAATACATGTATACTCAATCAGGATATCTCGAACAGTACTATCATACCTTTCTAAGGCAGAGCCTAGAATCTCCCATCTAGGTTCCAAGCCTACCGTGCAGCACTTCGTCTGTCGTCAGCTCGCTGATGTCGAATGCCCCAGAGCTTGGGCACAGCCTTGCTACGACCCCTGGAAACCTTGCCAAAGCTCCGGTGCTTGGACAATACTACAAACACTGTCCGTTAACTACAAAAATACTAGTACCTACTCTAAATCTTAAATAAAGAGTCCTGAAGCCCATAAAATAGAGTCATGACGGGAGAGGAGAGTATTCTGAACAATTCAAAATGAGGAAAACTCTCCCCTATTTATAGATGGAGTTCAGATCGTCCGATCCCTAGTTCGGATGGTCCGATCTTTGCATGATATCCACGTTGCATGCATGAAATTTAGGACGGTCTGATCCCTCTTCGGATAGTCCGATCGGGCATAGTGACGTCCATGAAATCATATATTTTACTGGATTTGGACATCTGTTCTAAGTGAGTTCGGATCGTCCGATCTAACCCACCTTCCGAACTCAATTTATGCTTCCTAACTCTCATGGTTCGGATGATCCGATCTAGAGTTTGGATCATCCGATCCATTCGAAAAAACTTGGACCCCTTCTGGACTATTTTGGACGTTCTGGATCTGATTCCTTGGCCCGTGTAATCATATATAAAAAATCTCTTAATCATGTTTTATTAAATCTAAACATGATTAGAAAATTAATCTTGTAAAATAAAATTGGGCTACTACATAAACCGTCATATGATGCAGTTATTTATTTGGTGTGAGAGTTTTATGCTAATTTGAAGGTCAAACATGAAGGATTTCATGTTCTGGATTGAGAAATTTTCTTCAGGAAAAATGAAGCAAGACGCGAGGTCTTGGTTCTTGTTTGTGGCTTCTCATGTGATTCCCACTGGTCACACTTCGGATGTGACAAAGAAAAGGGCCGCCCTCACTTACAGTATCGTCACTGGTCTGACGGTCAACTTTGGCAATATTGTTCGGTATTCTATTCCTGAGGCGGTCAAGGGCACCACTACTTTAGGTTTGTTTCATCCTTCTTTGATCACAGATATTTGTGAACTTGTCGGAGTTGCACAGAGTCCGGATGAGGAGCTGTTTACGACCCAAGGACCCATTATAGGTATCACTCGAGAAAAAGTCCCGTCGCCTCCTCGAGAAGCAGCACCACAGGACCTTCCTGCCAGCAGCCTACAGCCACCTCCGCACCATCTATCATCTCCGGAAGCTCACATTGTCACAAGTGAGCATTTGACATGTTTGGAGCAACAGATGGTTTCTCAGCAGCAGCAGCTGGAGAGCCATTCTCGTCGGACTGACATGTTTATGGACTACATGGTGGATTTAACGACAGTCCTAGCCCGGCGTTTTCCCAGCTCTAGTGATGATATGTAGTTCCATCCACCACCTACTTGGCCGCCACAGGGCGATGACATGGACGATGACCACTGACGGTCTTGGTCGTTGGTATGTGTATTATCCTTGTTCTTATCGATATACTGTACATTGAAGACAATGCACATATCTAAGTTTGGAGGGATATGATTTGTTTTGGAAGAATTTGCTGTTGATTTGTTTTGCCAGCTGAATTTGGTCAGTTGAAAAGATAATATTGAATTTCTTTTGGTTTGATAGTTTAACTGAAGTTGGTCACCTGATCCTGCATCTGTGTCATGTTTTTATTTTTTTCATAGTTCTTTTGGTGTTTGTGTTCGTTTTATTGTTCGTTAAGAAAAATAAAAATGTCCTATATGATGATGAGTTGAACAAAGAAAGAGAGAATAAAATCTAGTGTTGGCGACATTGTATCTTGAGTTCTCACATTTATGCACTAAAGCCTTGACTGTCGATACTCCTGATCAGTAGAAAAAAAATTATGTGATTTTGTAAGAAGATTATATGATTTGATTCTTAACTTTGGTGATTAACACTCGAAACTGAGGTAGACTTATACAAACAGGGAGATGATTTCAGAAATTTTGTTGTTGAGCCTTGTTATCCTTTTACTTGTTAGTCTTTCTTTTGTAGCCTTGATATGAAAAAAAATCCAAAACCCAAAATGAAAGCTAAAAAAGCAAAAATCCAAAGAAATGAAAAAGAAAAAAATGGATAGAGTAAGGTGAGGGAGGTATTGAAATAAAATGGATTGAAATACTAATCCAAAGAAAATGCAAAAAGATGAAGAATGTATGGAGTAGAGAAGTCAGATAAATATCTGACAGTGCACTGAAATTGATAAACCTAGCCCATCCACTACTACATAAAATAAAAATACTCAATTCCCTTTACCTGAATCCTGAGTTGTGTTTACCTTGAATATAAATTGGATATCCTTGAACTTAAAGAACTACCTAAAAAAGTCCTTTTGATCTTTCTAAGAGTGTGTTGAAGCTAGAGAGCGGGATTAATGACTCTGTGAGGCTTACTGGTTGAATGATTTGATCGAAATTTAGGTGGGTAGACGAGATTGGCTAACCACATATGCACGATAACTCTTGAGAAAATTAGCTATCCTTGGATTATTCGATGAACATCTGAGGCAGATAGGTTTATAAAAAAAATTCATGTTTCTTGTGTGTTGTCTACTTTATTGTTTGTTTAATTGTTTTCTTTTGCTATCAAGTGATATTATGAATTTTTCTTGTTTTTAGTGTTGTTTGCAGGAATTGGAGTGAAAACTATTTTATTTGAATTAAAGGAGTCAAAAATGTGCAAAAAGAGGTGAAGAAAAGAGCGTGAATTAGGAAATAAAAGTGCATAGAACAGTGCCCCAGTGCTGCATTGTATCAATTTTTGAAAACTTTTTAGGCAGATTTTTAAGGAGATTTTTGGACTGAATTGGGGCATTCTCAAGGGTTAGCAGCAACTTTTGGAGAGAGTACGACGGCTTGAAGGTTTTCGGATCACACAAAAGCCAAAGAATTTGGTACGAGAGTATGAGTATACAAATATTATGTGCATGAATGCAAGTGTACGAGTTACCAAGACTCGAGGTCAAGAACAAAATCGGGCCCTAGGTATGTAGCACTCTGTGTCGTCGCACCAGGAGGTGGCTCATATACCCGACAGTGGATATAATGACCTGGTCACGAATCTACGTGTCTAACCATCCACTAACAGGATAGGGTGAAAACCCTACTACAGGATGTTACAAGTATACAAGCTCAAGATGATCATGCATCAAGCATAATAACGTGACATAATATATGCAGATAAATCATTCCATATAAGTAATGCAACACATAATACATGCATACTCAGTCAAGGTATCTCGAACAGTACTTTCGTACCTTAATCTTACAAGGCAAGCTACACCAGCTCTATTGTCAAAGCCAATAATAAAAAAAGTTCTAGATCACTAAACAACATCTAAAAGCCTTAACTAAGCTAATATATACTCCCAAATGTTTTTTAGGATCTAGGGTTATATCTTCGTCCGTCGTCAACCCTTTGTTGTCGAATGCCTCAAAACTTGGTCGCAACTTCACTACGACTTCTGGACCACTCTCCAAGGCTCTGCCCCTTGCCAAAGATGGTTGGAAAATCCCTAAACTAACCAGGAAACGAGAGGAAAAAGTTTTGAATTGGCAAGCTAGAAGTGAGCCTCGGATGCCATATTTATAGACATAGTTCGGAAGCTCCGAACTAGCATGCCAACCATGTTGCAGAAATGCAGATCAGAAGCTCTGAACTCACCTTCGGACGTTCCAATCTTCTGTGTGTCTGAGCGAGTTGAAGCTTCCGAACTCCTTCGCTCCCTCTAATCTCTTTGGACCTTCCGATCATTACAAGGCTTTGGTTCGGACCTTCCGAACCACCCAAACCCAAATAAGCCCATTTACCTCTTTTGGACATTCTGGATCCGATTTCTTAGTTCGTTTGACATAATTAGATTAGAATCCCTTAATTATGTTTTATTTGTTCCAAACACATTTAATCAAATTAATCTTGTAAAAATGGAACTGGGCTACTACACAAATTGAGTTCCCAACTCTCCATTTGCCAACTACTCACTGGTCCCCAAACCTGGGAAACCTGCAACTGTCTCATCGAATGGGATGTCCAATAAAACACACAGACATGAGCAAATAATTCTCAACACGGAGGTATGAGTATACACATGCTATAAATCCAAATACAAGTGCATATGAATGAGTACCGGGAACCAATCATAGATAAAACACTGTTCAGTCAAAGGAGCCATGATATGTTGAAACGACCCAACTTACCACTAAATTTTTTTTTAATACTTATTCATTTTTTTAAATCCTTGCATGCAAGATCTGTAACATAAAAACTTAAATAATATACTCTCATAAATCCATACATACGCAAAACTCATGCATACATAAAATATTTCAAAACCAATAAAATGTGAAAGAGAAAATATTAAAAAATATGCGGAAATAATTTTTTAAATCTGAAAAATCACCGAACATAAACTAAGCACCGGTCACGGGTGAGCTAGCTTTCTGGAACTCATACGTCCTCACCAACAATCGGGGCTACATGCTCAACAACAAACTCTTGTCCACCTGCACCATTTAAGTCTAGTGAGCCTAGAGGCTCACCATGTTCTATCCAATAATAACAACATGAATCCACATGCAAGTACATAATTTATAATATATGCATATATATAAAACTCATGTATGCATGCATGCATGCTCTTAAAAACTTGTGTGTAGTGACCCGCAATTAATCAAGGTAATTAAGGAAATTAATTACTAAATTTTGCCTAAAAAATTATCCGAAGTGGATCGGAAGCTCCGAAGCACGGATCGGAAGGTCCGATCGGGATCGGACGTTCCGTTGGAGGATCGGAGGTTCCGTTCTGGCTAGGGCTGGCGTCATCACCGACGTCAGCAAGATGACATCACTGCTTACGCACGAGAGGTGACATCGGACGTTCCGATGTCACGATCGGATGCTCCGTTCGCGATCGGATGCTCCGTTCACGATCGGATGTTCCGATGAGGGATCGGACATTCCGATCGCCGTCTATAAATAAGGGGTCCGAGCCCTCATTCTGTGCACCGATTTCCCCTCCTCTCCTCTGGTTTTCGAACCTTCTTACTTAGATCTACGGAGTTCTAGGCATCTTATTGGGAATCCGGAAGTTGCCTAGCGATCCCGGCGTCGTAGCGGAGGTGTGCCTAAGTTTTGAGGCGATTCTACACCAGCGGGCTGACGACGGACGAAGGTATAATTTGGCTTTCTAAAAATATTTAGGAGTATGAAATAGCTTAGTTAAGGCTTTTAGAGCGTTTATAGTGATGCATGGACTTTTGCATGTGTAGACGCAGTAGAGCAGACTTGTAGGCTTTGGACCTAGACGGGTGTGCTAGGAGTTGACCTGCAGTGTTAGAGGTACGTAAATACTGGCCGAGATAGCCGGCATGATATTTATACATATGTGTGTGATGCATGATGTATGTGCTATATTGGATATGTTTTACTGTTTTTAGCACATGCATATGTTTTTGCGGAGACTGCATCGGGTATGATGTGAGTCATGACAGTTTCCATCAGTCGAGGCGATTCTTCCTGAGGATTCGTGTATTGGGAATATACGAGTACCACGCGGAGTCGCTCTCTTGCCCGGTACTGTGTATTCCAGGCTCCATGAGTAAAGTAATTTAACCCTGATTTTTAAAGTCATGTGCATGCTCATATTTGTATTTATATCATTGCTTCCGTATTGAGCGTAGTCGCTCACGCCCTTTATGTTTCGTGTTTTGGGACACCTTGTGGCGGGTCAGGTCTGAGGCTGGACGGTCCCGGTGGTTCCCAGCAGGGTTGAGGTTGCTACCGTGCAGAGGTAGTTTGTTAGGGATTCTGATACCCTAATTTCGATTTGGTTGTATAAAGAATTATACACTGTTTCTATCGTCGGTTGTATTCTGCCGATTGGATTTGTTGTACTTTGAAATTATTCGCTATTTAACGCTTTGATTATTATTGCTTGCGCTAATCACTCTGATTAGGTAGTGGATCTGGGTAGGGTCGCTACATTCATTGGTATCAAAGCGCATTGCAACTAGGAATTAGTAAAGCGGATTTTAAGAGTTGTTTGTTGTTATTGACAGATGGCAGATGATGATTACGAGAGTCAGGCTAGCGGTGGTCGTTGGGGTGATCCACCAAGGAGACATCACCGTAGACATCATCATGAGGATCATAGGCGTTTTAGTATGAACCGTTTTCTTCAGATGGCTCCTAAGCCATTGGTGGGTGGCGAGGCTCCTGCAGTTGCTGAGGACTGGTTGGAGCGTATGGAGAGTTGTTTTCGAGAGTATCAGTGTACTGAAGCCCAGAAGATGGAGACTTTAGCTTTTGTTATAGAGGGAAATGCGAAGAGGTGGTGGAGAGCTACTTCTACTCCGTTTATTTCCGCCAGGGGTACCGCTACTTGGGCTGAGTTTAAGTCTTCCTTTGAGAAGCATTACTTTCCTCCAGCTTTGCGTCAGACGAAGGCGAGCGAGTTGCTGAGTTTGCGACAGGGTACTATGACCATTGATGAGTACCAGCAGAAATTCTTTGAGCTTCTTTCTTTCAGTCCCCATATTGCGAGTAGCTCAGAGACGATGCACGATCTATTTCTTCAGGGCCTTAACCCTGACATTCATCAGTTGGTTGTCGTGGGCAGAGAGAGGAACTTCGAGAATTTGGTGAACAATTGTCACCAGGCAGAGGACAGTCTGCAGAGGAACAGGACTTTCGGATCTTCTGCATCCAGACCATCTAGCTCTTTGGGTCCAAGGGCCCAGTCTTTTAAGAGACAGGGTGATACTTCTTCTTCTTCTTCCGGATCTGGCGGTGTTCATCGTTTTGGTGATTCACGACGTTGTCGTCAGTGCAAACGGAAGCATCACCCAGGACCGTGTCCTCATATCACTGGTGTTTGTTTTCAGTGCAGCCAGGAGGGTCACATGAAAAGAGATTGTCCCACTTTGGCCGGTACAGTGAGTGGTTCGGGGAGTGTTGGTCATTCTCAGACCACTATCTATCAGCCACCGCAGTATCAGCAGCAGCCTTCGCCGCAGCAGCGTCAGCAGTCGCAGCCATCGCAGCGACATCATTCTCAGTCTTCTTCGAGAGGACAGTCATCGCGCCCGCGTGCTCAGGGGCAGGTGTTTGCGCTGAACAAGGAGCAGGCTCAGGCAGACAGTGAGAACATGATTGCAGGTACTTTTAATTTGTGCGGTTTTCCTGCTTATCTTTTGATCGATACCGGTGCTTCGCATTCATTCATATCAGCTCGGTTTGTTAAGAGGCATAGATTACCTTTTGTTTCCTTAGACGTCTTGTTAGCGGTTTCGACTCCGATGGGTCAGGAAGTCTTAGCTAAGCATCTTGTTTTGGGTTGTATTTTGGGATTTTAGGGACATCTGTTGAGCGCTAACCTGATGGTTTTAGCGATGGATGAATTTGATGGTATCATCGGAATTGATCTTCTGACTTCGTATCGAGCGGTAGTGGATTGCTACCGGAGATTTGTACAGTTTCACCTCGAGGCTGAGGATGCTTGGTATTTCTATGGTGAGGGAGCGCGACCCCCGATGCCAATGGTTTCTGCTCTGAAAGCCCGACGTGCTTTAGAGTCTGGCGGGGAAGGCTACCTGATCTATGCAATTGATGCATCCTTAGAGGGTCCGGACATGGAGGAGATACCACTAGTCAGTGAGTTCCCGGATGTGTTTCCCGACGAGATTCCAGGGTTACCACCTGTGCAAGAGATCGAGTTTGGCATTGACTTGTTACCAGGGACAGCGCCGATTTCCCGAGCACCGTACCGATTAGATCCATCTGAGATGCGAGAGTTGCAGCAGCAGTTGCAGGATCTTCTTGATAAGGGCTACATTCGACCCAGTGTTTCACCTTGGGGAGCCCCGGTTCTATTCGTCAAGAAGAAGGATGGTTCGATGCGTTTGTGCATTGACTATCGTCAGTTGAACAAAGTGACAGTAAAGAATAAGTATCCTCTTTCGCGGATAGATGATCTCTTTGATCAGTTGCAGGGTACTTCTGTCTATTCGAAGATTGATCTTCGGTCTGGTTATCATCAGTTGCGAGTTCGACAGGAGGATGTCCCGAAGACAGCATTTCGTACGCGGTATGGACACTATGAGTTTCTAGTGATGCCGTTTGGTTTGACGAATGCTCCAGCTGTTTTTATGGATCTGATGAACAGAGTTTTCCGCGACTTTTTGGATAAGTTCGTGGTGGTGTTCATCGATGACATCCTTGTGTATTCTCGTAGCATGGATGAGCATGTCTTTCATCTTCGTACTGTTTTACAGACCTTGCGAGAGCATCAGTTGTATGCTAAGCTCAGCAAGTGTGACTTCTGGATTGACCGAGTTGTGTTCCTTGGTCATGTCATTTCTAGAGATGGAGTATCAGTGGATCCTAGCAAGACAGAGGCTATTCTTAATTGGTCGCGCCTGACGACAGCATCTGAGATTCGTAGTTTCTTGGGTTTGGCCGGACACTACCGTCGATTCGTGGAGAATTTCTCTCAGATAGCCAGGCCTTTGACACAGTTGACGCGAAAGGATGTTTCTTTTGAGTGGTCTTCCGCGTGCGAAGACAGTTTTCGTGAGTTGAGACGTCGATTGACGACTGCTCCAGTACTATCCTTGCCGACTGGATCTGGTGGTTTTGTAGTCCACACCGATGCTTCTCTTCAGGGTTTGGGGTGTGTGTTGACTCAAAATGGGCATGTAATTGCCTATGCCTCCAGGCAACTAAAGACTCACGAGGGGAATTATCCCGTACATGATCTAGAGCTTGCAGCCATTGTCTTTGCTCTGAAGATATAGCGTCATTATTTGTACGGTGAACGATTCCAGATTTTTACTGATCATAAGAGTTTGAAGTACCTGTTCACTCAGGCAGAGTTGAACATGCGACAGCGCCGTTGGATGGACTTGCTGAAGGACTATGATTGCGAAATCAATTACCATCCAGGATCTTCTAATCCGGTTGCTGATGCGCTTAGTCGCAAGATTTATTTGAGTTCCCTTCGTACCAGTGCAGTGTCACGAATGGTCGAAGAGTGTTGTTCCTTGGGTTTCACTTTCCGTCGTAAGAAGGAACCACAGGGAGTTCGTGTTACGTCTGTGCTTGCCGAGCCAGCCTTGTATAGACGTATTCGTGAGGCACAGGGTGTTGATCCCAAGATGCAGAGATTAGCCCGATTCACTGAGGGTGAGAATTCAGCTGGTTTCCATTTTCAGGCGGATGGTTTGTTGTGTATTTCTGGCCGTGTGGTTGTGCCTGATGATTCCACACTTAGAGACGAGATCTTATCGCAAGCTCATCGTAGTAGGTTCTCAGTACATCCTTGCAGCATGAAGATGTACAAGGATCTACGTACTCGATTTTGGTGGAAAGGAATGAAGCGCAGCGTTTATCAGTTTGTGTCCCGATGCCTTGTGTGTCAGCAGGTCAAGGCAGAGTATCGTCGACCCGGAGGTCTACTTCACAATTTCGATATTCTTGAGTGGAAGTGGGAGCATGTGACGATGGACTTTATCACCCACTTGCCTATGTCTTCCAGGAATTGCAACGCGATTTGGGTTGTTGTTGACCGATTGTCGAAATCCGCGCATTTCTTACCATATAACCGGGATTTCACCTTCGACAAGATGGCACGACTGTATATGCAAGAGATTGTCTGTTTGCATGGTATTCCACTGAGTATAGTGAGCGAAAGAGATCCTCGTTTCACCTCAAGATTTTGGGGGAGTTTTCAGCGTGCTCTTGGTACCACTTTGAGTTTGAGCACAGCGTATCATCCAGAGACTGATGGACAATCGGAGAGGACTATCCGTACTCTCGAGGACATGCTTCGAGCTACCATAATGGATTTTGGCACAGCATGGCACGATCATTTGCCATTGGTGGAGTTCGCTTATAACAATAGCTACCATAGCAGCATTGTCATGGCACCATTTGAGGCTCTTTATGGATGTCATTGTCGTACACCTTTGTTTTGGGACGAGGTTGGTGAGCGGCAGTTGGAGGGTCCTCAGATGATTCAGCAGATGACTGATGTAGTAGAATTGATCCGACGCAGGATTAAGGCATCCCAGGATCGACAGGCTAGCTATGCGAACACTCAACGCAGGCCACTTCATTTTGAAGAAGGAGAGTATGTATTCTTGCGTGTATCACCTTTTCGGAAGGTGATGAGGTTCGGTCTCAAGGGTAAGTTGTCACCAAGATTTATTGTTCCTTTCGAGATTCTCGAGAAATTTGGAGACGTGGCTTATCGTCTAGCCTTGCCACCGAATCTTTCGAAGATTCATGATGTGTTTCACGTGTCTTTGTTGAGACAGTACGTGGCGGATCAGTCCCACATCTTGCGTCCGACTGAGGTGCAACTAGACCACGGTTTGTCATATGTGGAGAAACCTCTCAGGATTCTCGACAGGAAGGACAAGGTGCTTCGTAACAAGCGCATACCGTTGGTGATGGTACAGTGGCAACGCAGAGGTACAGAGGAAGCTACTTGGGAGTTGGAGAGTCGGATGTTAGCCGAGCACCCCGAGTTGTTTTAAAATTTTGTACTCTGTTGTATCGAATGTATATTGTTCAGTTGTAATAAGAGCATAGATTTTGCGTACTATGTTTTCCTTAAGATGTAATTTTGAGGACGAAATTTCTTAAGTGGAGGAGAAAGTAGTGACCCGCAATTAATCAAGGTAATTAAGGAAATTAATTACTAAATTTTGCCTAAAAAATTATCCGAAGTGGATCGGAAGCTCCGAAGCACGGATCGGAAGCTCCGAAGCACGGATCGGAAGCTCCGATCGGGATCGGACGTTCCGTTGGAGGATCGAAGGTTCCGTTCTGGCTAGGGCTGGCATCATCACCGACGTCAGCAAGATGACATCACTGCTTACGCACGTGAGTTGACATCGGACGTTCCGATGTCACGATCGAACGCTCCGTTCGTGATCGGACATTCCGATGAGGGATCGGACGTTCCGATCGCCGTCTATAAATAAGGGGTCCGAGCCCTCATTCTGTGCACCGATTTCCCCTCCTCTCCTCTGGTTTTCGAACCTTCTTACTTAGATCTACGGAGTTCTAGGCATCCTATTGGGAATCCGGAAGTTGCCTAGCGATCCCGGCGTCGTAGCGGAGGTGTGCCTAAGTTTTGAGGCAATTCTACACCAGCGGGCTGATGACGGACGAAGGTATAATTTGGCTTCCTAAAAATATTTAGGAGTATGAAATAGCTTAGTTAAGGCTTTTAGAGCGTTTATAGTGATGCATGGACTTTTTCATGTGTAGACGCAGTAGAGCAGACTTGTAGGCTTTGGACCTAGATGGGTGTGCTAGGAGTTGACCTGCAGTGTTAGAGGTACGTAAGTACTGACCGAGATAGCCGGCATGATATTTATACATATGTGTGTGATGCATGATGTATGTGCTGTATTGGATATGTTTTACTGTTTTTAGCACATGCATATGTTTTTACGGAGACTGCATCGGGTATGATGTGAGTCATGACAGTTTCCATCAGTCGAGGCGATTCTTCCTGAGGATTCGTGTCTTGAGAATATACGAGTACCACGCGGAGTCGCTCTCTTTCCTGGTACTGTGTGTTCCAGGCGCCATGAGTAAAGTGATTTAACCCTGATTTTTAAAGTCATGTGCATGCTCATATTTGTATTTATATCATTGCTTCCGTATTGAGCGTAGTCGCTCACGCCCTTTATGTTTCGTGTTTTGGAACACCTTGTGGCGGGTCAGGTCTGAGGCTGGACGGTCCCGGTGGTTCCCAGCAGGGTTGAGGTTGCTACCGTGCAGAGGTAGTTTGTTAGGGATTCTGATACCCTAATTTCGATTTGGTTGTATAAAGAATTATACACTGTTTCTATCGTCGGTTGTATTCTGCCGATTGGATTTGTTGTACTTTGAAATTATCCGCAATTTAACGCTTTGATTATTATTGCTTGCGCTAATCACTCTGATTAGGTAGTGGATCCGGGTAGGGTCGCTACATTGTGAATCATTACTGAGTCATAATCATATACTGTTTCATAAACTTTATCATAAGCATAATCATTTCATAAGTTGTATCGTCATACTTAATAACATATGGCATGGCATACGGAAACTGTCTTTAGGTTGCATCAATGTCGTATGACCGTAACATGTTTGATTGATCAATCGAGAACCAACATACGTGGCGGTGGGGTCTCCACCTCTATGCTGCCACTTCACCAGGCTCAACCTGAATCCAAAAGCTCATAATCATAATCATGTGGAAAGGCATTCGGGCCCCAGTATCACAACTCATAGTCCCGTAGCATATGAAAAGGGCTTCGGGTCTAGGCATCTCATCCCCAATTCCATAGATTGTCACACGCTCACTTCAACTTCCTTAAAAAAAATTTTTACATGCCCATAATCATTCATAACATATTTCTTTCATGATGTATCTTAAAATCAACATAATTTCATCATTTCATAAAACTTTTCCTTTACTTTACATTAAAAATCCTTGCATGATGCATGAACTTAAAAATCATCATTATTTCTTTATTTCATGAAAATTTGCCCGTAAATATATATTTAATTAATTTTCATAAAATACATACTTAGATAAATATATATATATATATATATATATATATATATTTATATACATGCATGAATTAAATATATATTTACGAACCACTTATTTTCTCCAAGGATGTGAATATCTTTGCATGAACATGAAGATTTTCATTCTAAAACCACATACATATGCAACATCAGATCTTTCATGCATAAATCACTGTAATATGACTTAAATGGTGGATAAGAAGGGATTTGAACGTGCCTTTGCGTTTCTAACATACGAAAACTTAACTGGTTTCGTAGATTCTGACTCGGGAATCTTATAACTTTCTAATTCTGGAAAGCTAAAATCCATAAGTTGCTGATTTCTGCCTCTAAATATCCTCAACTGGCTTTCGATCTACGAAAAATCACATAATGGTCAAAAGTCAACTTTAATCAAACTTTGACCGATAAATTGCAAACTTTAATGCATTATCACTGCTTCACGGCTTTGAATCAGGACACAAAACTTGGATATTTGCATCTATCACGTCGAGACGATAAAAAATGGTTATAACGTCGTATGTCGCCGAAAAATTGAGGAAGACGGCAGCGACGTGGCGGCGATGAGAAAAATTTCTCCAAAATTTACGAAATTTGGCAAGCTTGTAGAGCTCGACGAGACAATTCCAATGCACTAGTCCACAACCAGATCGGAGCTCCGACGCTCCGTAGATCTGAGAAAAATAGTGGCGGCGCCGGCGAAGATTCCAAAATCCGATTTGTCCGATTTTTTCGTAAAAAAATGCTATAATAAGCTTAGGAATTGTTCTACACATCATTTAATATCATCTAAATGTTAGAGTAGATGTCCTGCAAGCCAACTGTTGGCTAGAAATTTTATTGACTCAAGTGTAATAAACAATCTTTATTTTAATATAATTAATCTTTTACTTAATTTTGGCATTTACTTTATCTGCAAACCCATGCAAGCTGCATAGATAAAGACCTTGAATATACTATAGTAAATAAATATGAGGTTGTACATGTGATGACAATCATGAAACACATATTTCAATTACTGTATATTCTAAATTAAGTTCCTAGTCGATTGGGCCGTCCAAAATAAGGATAAGGATCGCTCGAGCTCGAGACTAGAATCTGTGATATTGTGTACCACATTTCATTGGTATAGACATATAGATGTTCAATCATACAGATTGGTGCTCATACGATGAGTTCACTGAACTATCCTCCCTCGGATTTCCCAAGTGGTTATTATTCATCGAGTGGATAAATATGTGGTTATGGTTGTACACCATTAGTCCTTACTACCCGAGAAAACACTGAGGCTCTGCATGCTAGGATTGTTCTTTGACTCATTTACCGACTCCAAGAGGGTCATCAAGTGGAGATATTGGGTACAGTTACAACACATATAGAAGCTAGTACATTGTAGTCATAAATTCACCGCTCACCTGCGGGTGTGGATATCCTATGTGATCTAATGAGATAATAGTGAATGGAATCTTTGGCTAGAGTATGAAATGTGCATTAGGATAAAGTGGTTCCCTAGCTGCACATGCGATGCCACTATGTATTTTCTTAGATACATCATATTGTTATCAAACTTCACATGCAACCCTCGATGAACCAATGGTTGCATATTCGATCGAGATATATGAGATGAAGGGACCGTACTGTACGATAACCATAACCGATTAGTTCTTGCAGGCACTATCAGTGATACCTAGGGAATCATGGGGCGATGCTACTAGACACTCTTACCATGATTCGATGGGTCCAATCAAAAATGAATTCTGAAATTCTTATGATCAAGAAGTTGATGCATAGAATGGGGCTAATAAGGTAAGCCCGTATAAAGGACAATGTCCTGAATCACAAAGAGTTGTGAACATATGGCTAGATGTATCCCTGAATCATTAAGGGTCATACAAGCACTGGTTTTCCTATTGCCGTTGAAATAATAAATTCAAAGAGTTGAATTTATAATAAACAAATTTTATTGGATGAAATGATAAGCTTATAAATGAGTTTATAACAGCTTATAGAAATTTTGAGAGCATGACTGCTAAAAAACAGTGAAGGGAGTGCACCTGCTTAATTTGAGTGGAAGTATTCCAAAATTAGCAGCTACCTTATTTATGCTTGATTGGTTTCAAAAATTGAAGTGTGCATCATAATAACGATTAAGTTAAATCATCACATCGGTGATATTGGATCATCGATCAGGATTATGATAATATTAATACAATGGGTGCATGAATCATGGGCTAGTAGGAGCACAAGACCATCATTATAAATTATTAAAGTAATGAACTTTAATAAATTAATAGCATTCTAGTTGGACTAGAATAAAGCCCATTAGTTGTGTTAATAGATGGCATTAATTTATACAAGGAAATAATATTGATACCAAAATATATAACTTGCACACAAAGAAAAATATAATATATATGTAAAGGATCGAGAATAACATTCAAAATGGGGAATGATATTTTCGAAAAAGAATCTTAATTATATATATGTAATAATTAAACTTGTTTAATTAAATTTACATATATAATTAAGATATACAAATATATTAATATATATATATATATATATATATATATATATATTAGGAGATATCTTTCGAAACCTAGCCTTCAATTCTCGAAACCAATTAACAGACTTCCTTCATGCAATTTTCGAAATTGCCTTCTAATTGATCTAAGGATTTCGGCCACCCTAATCAATAGGAATTTTGAGTCGTCACTTTTGTTCGTTCAATCTCATCGCAAATTTTTTCTTTTTTCTATGAATGTCAATTAAATCATACGAGTGTTCAATCATGTTTTGAATTTCAAGACAAAATTTTAAACTTCCGCTGCGTCTTGGGGACGAGAACACGGTACTCCAACAATGGTATTAGAGCCAGGTTCTCTATATCGTATGGTTAATTTTATGTTGAGTTTTTTTATTTCTAACCGCATAAGAAAATTCACAAAATCGCATCACCTTAAAAATATTTTTTTTCAGATATTTAAAAAAAATTAATTTTTACTGTTTACGGTGCTGAACTATACCCCGTGAACAGTACTCGATTTCACGGCTGCCCGAATCGTTCGGGCATGCCTTGAGGTAAAATTGGGCTGCCCAAAATTGTTTTGGGCAGTCCCGACTATGGGATCAAATGAAAAGTTTGGGCCCGATGTAATTTTTATAATTTTTAAATTAATTTGGGTAAAATTAAAAATTTTGTGAAAATTAGACTTATTTATCCTAAAGTTAATTTTTGGTTAAATTATAAATATTTTCTTATGAAATAAAATAATTAGAATGTGATTTTAATTATTTATATTAAAAGAAGTTTTACAAGAAATTAATTATTATTGAATTAATTAAAAATTAAATAAAAGAGTTTATTTAATTTATTAATTCATTTAATAATTATGGCGGTTAGTAATAAAATTACAAGATACATGATTTGTTGATTTTTATAATATTGGATATTATATGCATGAAGGATGATCGAGAGCCGTGACCAATATTCTAGGTGTATGTTAGGATATTTTACTGTTTTTATTATTTCTTTTTTTGAATAAAAGTGGGCTTGGTTTATGTCTCGTTTTCACCCCATGAGATGTATCCCTTATGTGTCATGGTTATTCAAATGTAATTATTAGAATTAGTGGGAGATCAAGATTTAAAGTTGATGAGCCCAATTATCAAGATAAAGACATGTAAAATATTGAAAGCTTATGTAATAAGTTGCATTTGCATCCTTGCATTTACCTAGGATTTGGACTTGGATCCATGTTTGGCTCACATGAATCAAATAGTATTGACAATCGATCATACTTGTTTATTTAATTATCATATTATGATATATGTGGTATATAGTAATATGCATGTATATATGTATATTTTTAGATAATATAGTTGCATGAATCCGGCAAACATACAAAATCATGACACGATTTTTAAAATAAAATATGAGACAATTTTAAAATTAAAATCCCTCATTTTGAATAAGATTCAAAATTTATATCAAGACACAAAAGTAAAAAATTAAAAGAGTTTAATTTATTCTTGCCTTCCATCAACGGTGGTTGCATGATGAACGCTACCCACGGTCAGTGTCTGGCTCATATTATTGGGGAGGTTTGGACATCGAAAAGCTGTGATTTTCACTGACATAGGTGATGTGAATTGCGTGGAACTCCCATGACTTCGGCTCATATTATTAATGAAACTCATGGCGACCGTCTACTACAATTCAATATTGATGGGTTGGCTTGACACTCGAAGATAAACGATGTCATATTATTGGGTCCTTATCAAGAGTGAGGCGAAACACGTGGAGGTTGCATAGAGATGCAATTGGACTCTACTTTTCAGAAATTATGATTGGCTGATATTATTCGGGATCATGATTGTCTAGATTGGACTCTGCGAGCTCACTAAGGAAATACGATTTCCCATTTTTCACGAGAGGGTGGTAAAAATGTAAAATTAGTGGGAGAAAAATTTATAAAATAAAATTCCATATTTTATATCTACAAATTATTTTTAAAATAATTAGTAACTGTTATCTATTTTTCATTTTCAGTATGCTCAAAATGTCAACACGTAATCCACTTTCTATCATTCTTGATCAAAACAAGTTTACTAGACCTAACTATAATGACTGGCTAAGAAATCTAAAGATTGTTCTGAATTCTGAGAGGATCGCGTATGTGCTTGATAAGAATCCCCCAAAGGAAGCAGCTCCTAACATCAGGGCGACCGAGTTAACCACGCTTGAGAAATGGTGGGACCATGATCTTCAAGCTAAAAGCTACATCCTTGATTCTATGTCGAATGAACTGCAAAGGCGGTATGAGGATGCTTTGAATGCTGCTGACATTCACTATCATCTGAAAGATTTGTATGGTGTTCAGACTCGATCAGAGAGACATGATACCATTAAGGAACTCATGACTGCACACTTGCGAGATGGGGCCTCGGTCCATGAGCATGATGTTAGGATGATTGGGCTCATTGATAAATTGGTGGGACTCGACGTGGTTATGTCTGCTAAGCTCTCAACTGATATTCTCTTGATGTCACTCCCTTCTTCGTTCGATGGATTTGTGGTAAATTTTAATATGAACAATATAGAGGTCACCCATGAAAAGTTGGTCAATATGCTTACTACTTTTGAAGCCACAATCAAGAAATAAAAGTTTGTTCTTCTTGTGGGCTCATCATCCAGGACGAAAAAGGGAGCCCAAAGCAAGGGGAAGAAGCGTTCTGCCCCTCCAAGGAATAACAAGCCCAATAAGAATCCATAAGAGAAGCCTTCTCAAGTGCCCGCAAAGCCCGACAAGATAGAACAAGTCTGTTTCCACTGCAACAAGCCTGGAAATTGGAGGCATAACTGCACTGATTATCTAGACCAGAAGCGTTCTGGCCATGGTATGTTTTATATTAAAGTTAATATCTCAGTCAATTCTTCTTCTTGGGTATTGGATACCGGATGTTGTTCTCATTTATGCAATGATTTGCAGGTGATGGCAAAAAGTAAGAGACTAAGAGAATGAGAGACTTTTCTTAGACTTGGAAATGGAGCAAGGATTGCTATCAAAGCCAAAGGAGATATTACTTTAATATTAGACAATGATTTTAAGTTACTTTTGACACACGTTTTATATGTTCCTGATTTGGTTAAAAATATTATTTCTATTTCTATGTTTGATAGAGATGATTATTCTTGTATTTTTGCTAAAGGAGTTTGCAATATTTACAAGAATGAATGTTTGATTAAAACTGGTGAATTACAAAACAATATATACAACTTAAAATTAAAGGATATTTCATTAAATAATGTCCAAACAATAAAAACAACAAACAAAAGAAAACAAGATGGTCAAAACCATGCACACATATGGCACGCTAGACTAGGTCATATTTTCCAAAAAAGGATGCACAAACTAGTGGGAGAGGGAATGTTTGACTTCTCAGATATAAACTCTCTACCTACTTGTGAATCTTGTCTAAAAGGAAAAATTACCAAAACTCCCTTTAAAGGGAATGTGGAACGTGCACATGGTCTTTTGGATTTGATCCACACAGACGTATGTGGCCCGCTAAGTGTTAGCACTAAATATGGGCAATCCTACTTAATTACCTTTACTTATGACTACTCGAGGTATGGGTATGTGTATTTGGTGAAACACAAGTCGAATTTGAAAAGTTCAAAGATTTTAGATCTGAAGTAGAGAAACAATTAGAAAAAAAAAAGTATTAAAACACATCGATCTGATCGAAGTGGAGAATACTTGAGTACTGAATTTTTGGAATATCTAAAGGAGAATGGGATTCTCTCACAGTGGACTCCGCCAGCAACGCCACAATTGAATGGTGTTTCTTAACGTTGCAATCGAACTTTGATGGACATGGTTCGATCAATGATGAGATTCACTGAATTGCCTGCATCATTTTGGGAATTTGCGCTTGAAACTGCAGCAATGTTGTTGAATAATATTCATACAAAAGCAGTGGATAAAACACCATATGAGATATGGATAGGAAAACCTCCCAAATATTCTTACCTAAGAATATGGGGATTCCCTGTTTACGTGAAGCAGACAGTAGGAGACAAATTGGATAGTAGATCCATTTTGTGCTACTTCATGGGATATTTGTTGGATATTATTTCTATCATCCAAAAGAAACAAAGGTGTTTGTTTCAAGAAATGTCACCTTGTTAGAGAAAGAGTTTCTATTAGAAAAAAAATGTGGGATGATAGAACTCGAGGAAATTCGAGACACACCCACAATTGTAGAAATTGAACCTAATCCCCAACAGCCAGTAGTTGAATCACATGCACCTAGAAGGTCTGATAGAGTGATCAGACCGCCAGCAAGATATGCACTTCTTCATGATCAAGGCCATGATGAGCCTAATGAAGGATGTGATCCAAGAAATTTCAAAGAAGCGATATCTTATGCTGAATCATCTAAATGGCTTGAAGCTATGCAGTCCGATATGGACTCTATGTATTCAAACCAAGTATGGACTCTAGTAGATCCACCTGAGAGAATTGTTCCCATAAGATGCAAATGGATTTACAAGAGAAAACTTGGGGCGGATGGGAAGGTATTGACCTTCAATAAAAGACTAGTGGCTAAAGGATATACTCAAAGACAAGGATTTGACTATGAAAAAACCTTTTCACCAGTTGCTATGTTCAAGTCCATTAGAATATTATTAGCCATAGTTGCATGGTATGACTATGAAATATGGAAAAAGTATGTGAAAACAACATTTCTCAATGGAGACATTAAAGAAGAGATCTACATGTCTCAACCTGAGGGTTTTACATCGGTAAGAAGTGAGCATAAGGTATGCAAAATTCAGAGATCGATATATGGTCTCAAGCAGGCATCTAGAAGTTGGAATCTCAGATTTGATAGCACTATCAAAGAGTTTGGTTTTGTTAAGAATCCTGAGGAACCATGTGTGTACAAAAAAGTTAGTGGGAGTGCAGTGACATTCCTAGTGCTTTATGTCGATGATATCCTCCTCATTGGGAATGATGTAGGACTGTTGAAATTGACTAAAGTATGACTAGCAAGTAAATTCTCCATGAAGGACATGGGTGAAGCATCCTATGTATTGGTAATACAAATCTATAGTGATAGATAAAAGAGGATTTTGGGGCTCACCCAATCCATCTATATTGATACCATAATAAAGATATTCTCTATGGAATAGTCCAAGAGAGGATACTTACCAATGTGTCATGGTGTTACTCTATCTAAAGCAATGTGCCTCAAGACTGATGAAGAGATAGAGATGATGACACGCGTTCCCTACGCATCAGCGATTGGTAGTATAATATATGGTATGATATCAACACGTCCTGATGTAGATTATGCTCTAAGTGTTGCAATCAGATATCAGGCAAACCCTGGTCCATTGCATTGGAAAACCGTGAAAGATATTCTTAAATACTTGAGAAGGACTAAGAATTTGTTCATGATTTTTGGGGGCGGAGAATTGAAATTGGAAGGCTATACTGACTCTAGCTTCCAATGCGATGTGGATGATTCAAAATCGACTTTTGGTTTTGTATTCGTACTTAATGGTGCTGCTGTCACTTGGAAGAGTTCCAAGCAGGACACAGTTGCGGATTCCACCACTAAAGCCGAATACATTGCAGCATCTGCTGCAGCCAAAGAAATAGTTTGGATGAGGAATTTTGTCCAAGAGTTGGGAGCTATTCCAAATGGATTTGATCCAGTCCCGATGTACTGCGACAACACTGGTGTCATTGCTCAAGCAAAGGAACCAAGGTCTCATCAGCAATCCAAACACATACTAAGGAAATTTTACATCATTCGGGAGATAGTGGCAAGAGGAGACATATCAGTCGAGCGAGTCGCCTCTATAGATAACAATACTGATCCACTTACAAAGCCCTTTCCAGGACCATTGTTCGAGAAGCATCACAAAGCAATGGGATTGAAATTCATGAACAGTTGGCTCTAGGGCAAGTGGGAGATTTTTAGAGTAGATCTCCTGCAAGCCAACTGTTGGCTAGGAATTTTATTGACTCAAGTGTAATAAACAATCTTTATTTTAATATAATTAATCTTTTATTTAATTTTGGCATTTACTTTATCTGCAAACCCATGCAAGCTGCATAGATAAAGACCTTGAATATACTATAGTAAATAAATATGAGGTTGTACATGTGATGACAATCATAAAACACATATTTCAATTACTGTATATTCTAAATTAAGTTCCTAGTCGATCGGGCCTTCCAAAATAAGGATAAGGATCGCTCGAGTTCGAGACTAGAATTTGTGATGTTGTGTACCACGTTTCATTGGTATGGACATAGAGATGTTCAATAATACAGATTGGTGCTCATACGATGAGTTCACTGAACTACCCTCCCTTGGATTTCCCAAGTGGTTATTATTCATCGAGTGGATAAATCCTTGGTTATGGTTGTACACCATTAGTCCTTACGACCTGAGACAACACTGAGGCTCTGCATGCTAGGATTGTGCTTTGACTCGTTTACTGACTACAAGAGGGTCATCAAGTGGCGAGATTGGGTACAGTTACAACACATGTAGGAGCTAGTGCATTGTAGTCAAAAATTCACCGCTCACCTACGAGTGTGGATATCCTATGTGATCCTTATGAGATAATAGTGCATGGAATCTCTGGCCAGAGTATGAAATGTGCATTAGGGTAAAGTGGTTCCCTAGCTGCACATGTGATGCAACTATGTATTCTCTTAGATGCATCACATTGTTATCGAACTTCACATGCAACCCTCGATGAACCAATGGTTGCAGATTCGATCGGGATATGTGAGATGAAGGGACCATACTGTACGATAACTATAATCAATTGCTTCTTGCAGGCACTATCAGTGATACCTATGGAATCATGGGTCGATGCTACTAGACGCTATTACCATGATTCGATGGGTCCAATCAAAAATGAATTCTTACATTCTTATGATCAAGGAGTTGATACATAGAATGGGGCTAATAAGGGTAAGTCTGTATAAAGGACAATGTCCTGAATCACAAAGAGTTGTGAACTCATGGCTAGTTGTATCCCTGAACCATTGAGGGTCACACAAGCACTGGTTTCCCTATTTCCGTTGAGATAATAAATTCAAAGAGTTGAATTATTAATAAAAAAATTTGATTGGATCAAATGATAAGCTTATAAATGAGTTTATAAGAGTTTATAGAAATTTTGAGAGCATGACTGCTAAAAACCAGTGAAGGGAGTGCACCTTCTTAATTTGAGTGGAAGTATTCCAAAATTAGCAGCTACCTTATTTATGCTTTATTGTTTTCGAAAATTAAAGTGTGCATCATAATAACGATTAAGTTAAGTCGTCACATCGGTGATATTGGATCATCGATCAGGATTATGATAATATTAATACAATGAGTGCATGAATCATGGGCTAGTAGGAGCACAAACCCATCATGATAAATTATTAAAGTAATAGGCTTTAATAAATTAATAGCATTCTAGTTGGGCTAGAATAAATCTCATTAGTTGTATTAATAAATGATATTAATTTATACAAGAAAATAATATTGATACCAAAATATATAACTTGTACACAAATAAAAATATAATGTATAATATATATAATATATATGTAAAGGATCGAGAATAACAAATTCAAAATGAGGAATGATATTTTTGAAAAAGAATCTTAATTTTATATATGTAATAATTAAACTTGTTTAATTAAATTTACATATATAATTAAGATATATATATATATATATATATATATATATATATATATTAGGAGATATATTTCGAAACCTAGCCTTCAATTCTCGAAACCAATTGGCATACTTCCTTCATGCAATTTTCGAAATTGCCTTCTAATTGATCTAAGGATTTTGGCCACCCTAATCAATAGGTATTTGAATCGTCACTCCTTGTTCTTTCAATCTCAACGCAAATTTATTTTCTCTCTAGTGCGAGTTAGAAGAGAAATAGGCTAACTGGTCGTTGACTTGATTCGAAGACTGAAGAAGGAGATACTCCAGTTGATCGTTCGTAGGGAATTACAACAAGAGTTATATCATCTAATCTCAGGATAGTTGGTGTCAAGTTAGATACTCACTACAGGTATAATTTCGTAAAACATCCTATGAATGTTGTAGTGACCCAACCCGGATCCACTATCTAATCAGAGTTATAGAAAAGCGCACGCAATAAAAGCTTTAAGCATAAGGTGCGGATAATTAAAATACAACAAATCCAATCGGCAGAATACAATCGACGCTATCACAAGTGTATAAATACTGTTATACAACCAAATCGAAGGTTCAGGGTAAATAAATCCCTACCCTCTACAACCTTGGACTCTCCGAAGCTCAATCCTGCTGGATGCCGCCTGAACCGTCCAGCCTCAAACCTGCCCCGCCACAAGGTACACAATACCCAAACACAGGGGCGTGAGCTAGAACGCTCAATACGAAGCAATGATATAATTACAAATATTCGCACACAGATGATTTAAAACTCAATTGAAAACACTTGCTCATGGCGCCGAGAATATACAGTACCGGCTAGAGAGCTACTCCGCACGGTACTCCTATATTCCATATCAGGGCTGAGCCAACCCTATCCTGACCCGAATCCAAAACAGGATACAAGCCTCATATGGAAACTGTCATACCTGACTCGAGTCCAGAATGAGATCATCATTCCCTATGGAGACTGTCAATGACTCACATCTCTCCGGATGCAGTCACACGTAAAATTATGTATGTGCTAAGGCGGTAAAACATGCTAAAACATGATAAAACATATAGCACATACTCATGCAACATATAAGCAAATATATCATGCCGGCTATCTCGGTCAGTACTTACGTACCTCTAACACTGCTGGTCAAACCTAGCTCTGCTGGTCTAGACTCCAAGCCTATTAGTCCAGTCTACTAGCTACTACAATGCAAATATCCATGCATCAACAATTTAGCTCTAAAAGCCTTAACTAAGCTATTGCATACTCCTAAATATTTTTAGGAAGCCAAATTATACCTTCGTCCGTCGTCAGCCCGCTGGTGTAGAATCGCCTCAAAACTTAGGCACACCTCCGCTACGATGCCGGGATCGCTAGGCAACTTCCGGATTCCCAATAGGATGCCTAGAACTCCGCAGATCTAAGTAAGAAGGTTCGAAAACCAGAGGAAAGAAGGAAAAATCGGTGCACAGAATGAGGGCTCGGACCCCTTATTTATAGACGACGATCGGAACCTCCGATCCCTGTTCAGAACGTCCGATCATGATCGGAACCTCCGATCGCACCTTCGGAGCGTCCGATCGCTCAATATTACGTCAGCCATGATGTCACCTTGCTGACATAAGCGATGACGTGTTCACTGAGTCAGATCGGAGCTTCCGATCTTGCCGACGGAGCTTCCGATCTCGATCGGAGCTTCCGATCCTGGCACGGAGCTTCCGATCCACTTCGGATCGTCCGAACTCCTCATCGGACCGTCCGGTCCTGCTGAACCAATTCAACTAGTTCGAGTGCTCTGAATCCATTTCTGAAGTCCGTTATCCCAACAGGAACTTACTTAATCATGTTTTACTTAATCTAAACATGATCACGTGATTAATTACTCATTTAATCAGTAATCAGAAATGCGGGTTACTACATTCTCCCCCACTTAAGAAATTTTGTCCTCGAAATTTAAGTCTTAAAGGAAAAACATAAATAGCTAACCAATGTTCTTTATTACAACTGAACAAGTATAAACTGGATACAAAGAAGTACAAAATCTCAAAATAACTCGGGGTGCTCGGCTAACATCCGGCTCTCCAACTCCCAAGTAGCTTCCTCTGTATCTCTGCGTTGCCACTGTACCATCACCAATGGTATACGCTTGTTACGAAGTACCTTGTCCTTCCTGTCAAGAATCCGTAGGGGTTTCTCTACATACGATAGATCTCGGTCCACTTTTACCTCGGTCGGATGCAAAATATGCGACTCGTCTGCCACATACTGTCTTAACAAGGATACGTGGAACACATCGTGGATCTTCGAAAGATCGGGTGGCAAGGCCAGGTGATAAGCAACATCCCCAACCTTCTCGAGAATCTTGAAAGGACCAATAAATCTAGGTGTCAGCTTACCCTTGCGACCAAACCTCATCACCTTCCGGAAAGGTGACACACGCAAGAAAACATACTCTCCTACCTCAAAATGAAGTGGTCTGCGGTGAGTGTTTGCGTAGCTAGCCTGTCGATCCTGGGCTGCCTTAACCCTGCGTCGGATCAACTCTATTGCATCAATCATCTGCTGAATCATCTGAGAACCCTCAACCTGACGCTCGCCAACCTCGTCCCAAAACAAAGGTGTACGACAACGGCGTCCATAAAGAGCCTCAAATGGTGCCATGCCAATGCTACGATGGTAACTATTGTTGTAAGCGAACTCCACCAAGGGTAAATGGTCATGCCATGCTGGACCAAAATCCATCACCGCCGCGCGAAGCATATCCTCTAGAGTGCGAATAGTACGCTCTGACTGTCCGTCCGTCTCTGGATGATAAGCCGTACTCAAGCTCAAAGTAGTACCAAGGGCTCGCTGGAAACTACCCCAAAATCTCGAGGTGAATCTCGGATCTCTATCGCTGACAATACTCAACGGAATCCCATGCAATCGCACAATCTCTCGCACATACAATTGTGCCATCCTATCAAAGGTGTAATCGCGGTTATAGGGAAGAAAATGCGCTAACTTCGACAACCGATCCACGACAACCCAAATAGCATCACAATTCCTGGAAGACATAGGCAAGTGGGTGACAAAGTCCATCGTCACATGCTCCCACTTCCATTCAGGAATTTCTAAGCTGTGAAGTAACCCTCCGGGTCGTCTAAATTCTGCCTTGACTTGTTGACACACAAGGCATCGGGATACGAACTGATAAACGCTGCGCTTCATCCCTTTCCACCAAAATCGAGTGCGAAGATCCTTATACATCTTCATGCTGCCTGGATGTACAAAAAATCGACTGCGGTGAGCTTGCGATAAGATCTCATCCCTCAAAGTAGAATCCTCGGGTACCACAACTCGACCAGAAAGACACAACAGACCGTTTCCTTGCAGATGAAAACCAGAAGTATTACTACCCTCAGCCAAACGGGCCAACTTCTGAGTCTTCAGATCAGAATTCTGAGCTTCCCGGATTCTTCTGTATAGCGCTGGCTCTACAAGCACAGAAGAGACACGAATCCCTTGTTGTTCTTTCTTATGACGGAATGTAAATCCCAAAGAACAACACTCCTCCACTGCCTTAGAAATCGAACTGGTACGAAGGGAACTCACATAAACTTTGCGACTAAGCGCATCAGCAATGGGATTTTAAGAACCTGGATGGTACTTGATCTCACAGTCGTAATCCTTCAACAGATCCATCCAACGACGCTGCCGCATGTTCAACTCAGCCTGAGTGAACAGATACTTCAAACTCTTATGATCGGTGAAGATCTCGAATCGTTCTCCGTACAAATAGTGACGCCATATCTTAAGAGCAAAGACAATGGCTGCAAGCTCTAAATCATGTACGGGATAGTTCTCCTCGTGAGTCTTCAGCTGTCTGGAGGCATAGGCAATCACGTGGCCATTCTGAGTCAACACACACCCCAAACCATGGAGAGAAGCATCAGTGAATACTACAAATCCACCTGATCCAGACGGTAAGGCAAGAACTGGAGCTGCCATCAGACGATGTCTCAACTCACAAAAACTATCTTCACAAGCATCAGACCAAATGAAAGAAACGTCTTTCTTCGTCAACTGAGTCAAAGGCTTAGCTATCTGAGAGAAATTCTCCACAAAACGACGATAGTATCCTGCTAAACCAAGGAAACTACGAATCTCAGAAGCTGTAGTCGGACGCGACCAATTCAGAATAGCCTCTGTCTTACTAGGATACACATATACGCCCTCCTGAGAAATGACATGACCAAGGAACACAACTCGGTCAATCCAGAAGTCACACTTACTCAGCTTCGCGTACAGCTGTCTCTCCCTCAAGACCTGCAGTACAGTATAGAGATGGTAGGCATGCTCATCCATGCTGCGAGAATACACCAAAATGTCATCGATGAACACCACCACGAACTTATCCAGAAAGTCGCGGAAAACTCGGTTCATCAGATCCATAAAAACAGCTGGAGCATTCGTCAAACCAAACGGCATCACTAGAAATTCATAGTGTCCATACCGCGTACGAAATGCTGTCTTTGGAACATCCTCCTGTCGAACTCGCAATTGATGATACCCAGACCGAAGGTCAATCTTCGAATAGACAGAAGTACCCTGCAACTGATCAAAGAGATCATCTATCCGCGGAAGAGGATACTTATTCTTCACTGTCACCCGATTCAACTGACGGTAGTCAATACACAACCGCATCGAACCATCCTTCTTATTGACAAACAGTACTGGGGCTCCCCATGACGAAACACTAGGTCGAATATAACCCTTATCAAGAAGATTTTGCAATTGCTTCTGCAGCTCTTTCATTTCTGCCGGTGCCAATCGGTAAGGAGTCTTGGAAATCGGTGTAGTTCCTGGCACTAACTCAATGCTAAACTCAATTTCCCTTACTGGTGGAAAACCTGGAATCTCCTCCGGAAACACATCTGGAAAGTCACGAACCACTGGCATCTCTTGGATATCTGGCTCTCCTAAGGATGCGTCAATGGCGTAGATAAGGTAGCCTTCCCCGCCAGACTCTAACGCACGCCGGGCCTTCAGAGCTGAAACCACTGGCATCGGGGGTCGCGCTCCCTCACCATAGAAATACCATGACTCGTCATCCTCTGGACGAAACTGAACAAACCTCTGATAGAAATCCACTATGGCTCGGTAGGTAGTCAATAGATCTATCCCAATGATGCAATCGAAATCCTCTATCGCTAGAATCATTAGGTTAGCACTAAGCTGATGTCCCTCGAAATCCAAAACACAACTAGACGCTTGGCTAAAACCTCGCTCCCCATAGGAGTAGAAACCACTAATAACACGTCTAGAGGAATATATGGCAACTTATACTTCTTAGCAAAACGTGCTGAGACAAAAGAATGCGATGCACCGGTATCAATTAAAACATATGCAGGAAAACCACATAAACTACAGATACCTGCAATCATCTGATCGCTGTCAGCCTCTGCCTGCTCCTGGTTAAGCGCAAAGACCTGACCCTGGGCACGTGGCCTCAACGAAGAATGACCCCGAGAAGGAGTCTGAGTAGGCTGTCTCTGAGACTGCTGCGGATGTTGGCGCTGCTGCGAATAATGCTGCTGGAAAGGTGGCTGCTGGTACTGAGGTGGCTGAACAGATGCCTGAGAACCTCCAGAACCACTCGCTGCCCCAATCAGCATAGGACAATCTCTCTTCATGTGACCCTCCTGGCCACACTGGAAACATGCAGTGGTCGATCGACCACACTGCCCTGGCGGATGTCTGCATCGGCACTGATGGCAACGGTTCGGCCTTTGGCCACCAAAGTTATGCACTCCACCAGATCCATAGGAAGAAGAAGAAGAAGTACCTCCTGGCTTCTTGAAGGACTGTCCTTTCGGACCCAAAGGACTAGAGATTGCTGACCTGGAAGAAGAATAAAGTCCCCTGTTTCTCCGAATACTGTCCTCGGCCTGGCAACAACGGTCCACCAAATCCTCGTAAGTCCCATCGCCGCCCACAGCAACCATACGATGAATGTCAGGATTCAAACCCTGAAGGAAATGATCAAACTTCGCCATAGAACTATCGGCAATATGAGGACAAAAGGGTAGCAGATCAAAGAACTTCTGCTGGTACTCCTCGATCGTCATCGTCCCCTGCCACAAACTCAACAACTCACTGGCTTTCGCCTGACGAAGAGCTGGAGGAAAATAAAATCTCTGATAAGCAGTACAAAACTCAACCCAAGTAGCTGCACCTCTAGCTGCTATGAACGGTGCGGAAGTAGATCTACACCACTTCCTCGCTCTGCCCTCAAGCATAAAGGCAAGAAACTCCATCCTATCCTCAGCCGTGAAACGGAATTCCTGGAAGCACTGCTCCATCCTCTCCATCCAATCCTCCGCCACTTCAGCTGTCTCCCCACCCGTCAAAGGCTTCGGGCTAACTTCCTTAAACCTACGCATGCTGACTCGCCTGCGCTCCTCGAGCTGTCCCCGACGTCTACGATCGTCCGGATCGCCCCAACGACCGCCGTCTACGCTACCGTGACTTTCGTCGAAATCTGCCATCTGTTACATAAGAACAGACAATTACTTAATCTGCTTTACAATATTCCCAGTGCAATGCGTCGCTCTGATACCAAAAATGTAGTGACCCAACCCGGATCCACTATCTAATCAGAGTTATAGAAAAGCGCACGCAATAAAAGCTTTAAGCATAAGGTGTGGATAATTAAAATACAACAAATCCAATCGGCAGAATACAACCGACGCTATCACAAGTGTATAAATACTGTTATACAACCAAATCGAAGGTTCAGGGTAAATAAATCCCTACCCTCTACAACCTTGGACTCTCCGAAGCTCAATCCTGCTGGGAGCCGCCTGAACCGTCCAGCCTCAAACCTGCCCCACCATAAGGTACACAATACCCAAACACAGGGGCGTGAGCTAGAACGCTCAATACGAAGCAATGATATAATTACAAATATTCGCACACAGATGATTTAAAACTCAAGTGAAAACACTTGCTCATGGCGTCGAGAATATACAGTACCGGCTAGAGAGCTACTCCGCGGGGTACTCGTATATTCCATATCAGGGCTGAGCCAACCCTATCCTGACCCGAATCCAAAACAGGATACAAGCCTCATATGGAAACTGTCATACCTGACTCGAGTCCAGAATGAGATCATCGTTCCCTATGGAGACTGTCAATGACTCACATCTCTCCGGATGCAGTCACACGTAAAATCATGTATGTGCTAAGGCGGTAAAACATGCTAAAACATGATAAAACATATAGCACATACTCATGCAACATATAAGCAAATATATCATGCCGTCTATCTCGGTCAGTACTTACGTACCTCTAACACTGCTGGTCAAACCTAGCTCTGCTGGTCTAGACTACAAGCCTACTAGTCCAGTCTACTAGCTACTACAATGCAAATATCCATGCATCAACAATTTAGTTCTAAAAGCCTTAACTAAGCTATTGCATACTCCTAAATATTTTTAGGAAGCCAAATTATACCTTCGTCCGTCGTCAGCCCGCTGGTGTAGAATCGCCTCAAAACTTAGGCACACCTCCGCTACGACACCGGGATCGCTAGGCAACTTCCGGATTCCCAATAGGATGCCTAGAACTCCGTAGATATAAGTAAGAAGGTTCAAAAACTAGAGGAAAGAAGGGAAAATCTGTTCACAGAATGAGGGCTCGGACCCCTTATTTATAGACGACGATCGGAACCTCCGATCCCTGTTCGGAACGTCCGATCACGATCGGAACCTTCGATCGCACCTTCGGAGCGTCCGATCGCTCAATATTACGTCAGCCATGATGTCACCTTGCTGATGTAAGCGATGACGTGTTCACTGAGTCAGATCGGAGCTTCCGATCTTGCCGACGGAGCTTTTGATCTCGATCGGAGCTTCCGATCCTGGCACGAAGCTTCCGATCCACTTCGGATCATCCGAACTCCTCATCGGACCGTTCGGTCCTGCTGAACCAATTCGACTAGTTCGAGTGCTCTGAATCCATTTCTGAAGTCCGTTATCCCAACAAGAACTTACTTAATCATGTTTTACTTAATCTAAACATGATCACGTGATTAATTACTCATTTAATCACTAATCAGAAATGCGGGTTACTACAAATGTCATTTAAATCATACGAGTGTCCTAGCATGTTTTGAATGTCAAGACAAAAATTTTAAACTTTCGCTGTGTCTTGGGCACGAGAACACGGTACTCCAACACTAACACCTTTAAATCCAACAATTTCAAGTTCAAAACTCGATTTCTTGGTACCAATAGAATCGACTGGACCTTGGCTTCAAAATGACCATTCGGATTTCCGATTGGGGCTCCGGTGAACTGCCGACAAAGGATGATCAAAAAATTGCTACAGTAAATTCAAAAATTTGTGGCAAAATCTTAGATCTGTGTCTTTTTTATGGTGTTTCAATGAGTGTTTTGATATTTATAATAATCCACTATTTTCAGATCTCGGACTAGTTTATTTTATACCCAACTGGTAAAATGTAGTCTCAAATCTGATGTTTTTCTGGTACACACACCCAATATCTATTAACATCATTTTCTGAAATTATTGACTTTAACCAGTCAGTTGGACTGATAATTTCTCCTATTAATTATTGAATCAAACTCAAAAAATGACAAGTCAACAAAGATTTTGACCAGTCAACTCAGTCAAATACTCTTTTAAATTAAATTATCTGGTATAAAGAATTATTTTATTTCAATATCTCAATAATTATTTCAAAAAACCAAAATTTCAGATATCTATAAATAGTCAAACTCATTGACTAATTTACACATGTATTTTATAAATACACTCTATAACTCATTTGGATATAATAATTATTTTATCAGCTCAATAATTATTTTAATTGTCAAATAATTTGGTAATTAATTTTTGGGACGTTACATCTATAACCCCCTTAAATGGAATTTCATCCTCGAAATTGAAGTACTTACTAAAAATCTTTGGATAACGCGTCCGTATATCGGCCTGGGCCTCCTAGGTAGTCTCCTCATCCGAATGATTCAGCCACCGGACCTTGACCATGGGAAGAACTCGCGTCCTAAGCCTCTTCTCCTCACGTGCGTCAACTCCAGAGGCTCATGATCTAATCCGTGAGATGGATTGGAGATATACTTCCGCAACATCAATACGTGGAAAATGTTGTGCACTGTCGCAGGACTGGGCGGTACTGCTATACGGTAGGCCAATGTACCAACCTCCTCCAGAATCTCGAACAGACCAATATCCTCGAACTGAGCTTGCCTCTCTTTCCAAAGCGCATCACACCCATTCATGTGCGCAATCCTCACAAAGACATGGTCTGCAACGAAAAACTCGAGGTCTCGCCATCGTCGGTCAGCATAAACTCTTTTGACGACTCTGTGAGGTCCTCATCTTATCTTGAATCCGAACCACGATATCTGTAGTCTGCTGAACTAACTCGAGTCCTAAGAGAATTCCTCTCTCCAACCTCATCCCAATGCACGGGAGATCTGCACCTTCTCCCGTAAAGAGCCTCATAGAGAGCCATACCTATCCACGCCTGAAAACTGTTTTTATATATGAAAACCACTAGAGGTAGTCTCGACTCCCACGTGCTCTGAAAATCAATCACACAAGAACTCAACAAATCTCTAGAATCTGTATAACTTGCTCTGAATGTCCATCATTCTGGGGATGAAAAATAGTATTGACAATAATTTTGTCCCCATAGCTGCGTGTAAACTATTCCAGAAAGAGAAAGTAAACCTTAGATCTTGGTCTGACATACTAGAGACTGGAATGCCGTGAAGTCTGACAATCTCTTTGATGTATAGCCCTGGATAATGTGTCATGGTGAAGGTAGTCTTCACCGAAAAGAATTGCGCTGATTTGGTGAGTCGATCAACAATCACCCAAATCGTAGTAAATCCTTTGGCACTTCTTGGTAAACAAATCAAAAAATCCCTAGTTATGTTCTCCCACTTCCACTCGGGGACGAGAAGTGGTCGAAGCATCCCTGCTGGTGGCTGATGTCTAGTATTGACTTGCTGAAAGGTCAAACACTTTGATACAAAACGGCCAATGTCCCGCTTTCTGCCAAGCCACTAATATAGAGTCTGCAAATCTCGGTACATCTTCGTACTCTCAGGATGAATAGAATATGGAGATGTGTGTGTCTCTGTCATAATATCTGCTCTCAACAGCTCAGAATTTGGCAACCACATCCGTCCTCTGTACCAAACAATACAGTCATCAACTGTGTAGAGAAGACTGCCTCTGGCCTCATATTTCTTTCTCATGTGTAGTAACTGCTCATCTTTAGTTTGCCCCTCTCTTATTAGATTTCAAAGAGTTGGTTGTACTCTCATTGCTGATAATCTCGGTGCATGAACACTCAAACTCTAAATCAAACCTCTGTATCTCAGTCTGCAGAGGTCGTTGCACTGATAAATAGGCTATCACTAAAGTCTTCTGACTCAAGGAATTGGATACTACATTAGCTTTACCTGGATGGTAGCTAATGTTACAGTCATAATCTTTAACTAGCTCCAACCATCTTCGCTGCCTCCTATTCAACTCATTCTGTGTGAAGAAATATTTGAGGCTATTATAATCAGTGAAAATCTTGCACTTCTCACCGTACAAGTAATGCGTCCAAATCTTAAGCGCAAACACTACAACTGCAATCTTTAAATCATGCGTCACATAGTTCTGCTCATGAATCTTCAACTGTCTCAACACATAAGCAACCACCTTGTCACACTGCATAAGAACAGTGCCTGATCCCATCTTAGACGCATATGTATACACAACAAACTCCTTATGCTCCACTGTTATCGCCAACACTGGCGCAGAAGTAAGTGCCTCATTAAGCTGATCAAAGCTCCTCGAACACTCAGGACTCCAAACATACTTCGCGTTATTCTTGGTCAAAGGTGTCAAGGGCACTGATATAGAATAGAAGACCTTGATGAATTTCCGATAGTAACCTGCTAGACCCAAGAAACTGCGAATCTTTGATGCATTTTTTGGAATCTTTTAACTCTGAAGAGCCTCTACCTTAGACGGATCAACTGTTATCCCATCTCTATAAATAATGTGGCCTAGAAACACCACATGATAAAGCCAAAACTCACACTTGTTGAATTTTTCATACAACTGCTACTCTCTCAGAATCTGCAAAGCCGTCTACAAATGCCGCTTATGCTCCTCTATGCTCCTCGAGTAGATCAAGATATCATCAATAAAGACGATAATAAACTGATCAAAATACGGCCGAAAGACACGTGCATGAGATCCCTGAAAACTCTGAAGTGTTTGTCAAGCCAAACGACATCACCATAATTTCATAATGGCCAAAACTTTTCCGAAATGCAGTCTTGGACACGTCCTCCTCTCTTACCTGCAACTGATGGTATCCATATCGCAGATTGATATTTGAAAATACTGAAGATCCCAGCAACAGATCAAATAGATCCTCTATACTCGGTAGTGGATATATTTTCTTCACTGTGATATGGTTGAACTATCGGTAATCAATGAATAACCTTATACTATCATCCTTCTTCTTCATGAACAGGACTGGTGCACCCCAAGTTGAGAAACTAGGGTGAATGAATCCTTTCTCCAACATCTCCTGAATCTGTTCCTTCAGCTCTTTCATCTCAGTAGGAGCAAGATGAATAGTGTATTTTATGAATTTAATTTGTTTATGTTTTGACTTGACTTTTGTGTTATAATGAGAGGTATTGCGTGAATTGTTTGTTGTTTTTGTTAAGTTTAGGAGACGATGGAATTGATGATTTTTGTGTTGATATGAGCAAAAAGACCATGAACAAGAGGTAACTTTATTATTTCTTTAAGTTGAAAACCAAAACTTCTTATTTAATTTTCTAGATAAATTTTAGAATTTTTTAATTACAAGTACTAAATAATTTTCATACTACTCCTCGTGAGATCTACACTCTACTCACACTTTATTAAACTTTACATTGTGTACTTGCGGGCACAAAATTACGCAATAATTTTTTGGTGTTGTTTCCGGGGAGTTAATTGTTGATTTTATTTTAGTATTGTTACCAATTAGTCTAGATTTTAATTTAGAGTTTTTATTTATTTTTATTTTTAGTTACTGATTGATTTTTAATTCTTCTTACGTGCAGTGTATGCGAAGATCTCAAAGCGCTAATTTTTTACTATTTGATCCGGAAATCGAACGCGCTGCAAGAGCTTTAAGAAGGTTGAGAAGAGAAGAATTAAATAGGATGATTGAAGAAAATGCACAACAGGCTCCCTTGGTGCCTATTCGAGATCATTTCTAGCCTACGGTCCAGGCTCACTACTCTGAATTACTCAAGGAACTATCAATGCGAACAACTTTGAGTTGAAGCTGACATTAATCAACATGGTTCAACAGAACCAATTTAATGGGAGCGCCACAGCTGATCCTCACTTGCATCTCAGGACGTTTCTAAAAATCACTGATACGGTAAAGATGAATGGTGTTCCTGGAGATATTATTCGTTTACGTTTGTTCCCTTTTTCTCTCAGGGATCAGGCAAGGAGTTGGCTGCAATCACTGCCGTTAGGAAGCATTACTACTTGGGAGGACATGGCAGTCAAGTTTCTTGCGAAATATTTTCCACCTGTTATGTCTACCCAGTTGAAGATCGAAATCAGTACATTCTGGAAACTTGATGCAGAGCAGTTATACGAAGCATTAGAAAGGTATAATGATTTGTTGAGACGTTTTCCTAACCATAATTTTGCAGACTGGGAGCAAATTGAGCTATTCTACAATGGGTTGAATGTGCCTACACGGATTTCAGTGGACTCTGCTACTGGAGGTACCATCTTTGCTAAAGATCCAATTCAGGCCTATGATATGCTGGAACAGATGACTATCAACAGTTTTCAATGGTTGTCTGAACGTATGGGAGTCAAGAAATCTGTATATGCATTGGATCCTCTCACATCTATATCTCCTCAATTATCTGTGTTGACTACACAAGTGGTTGCATTGAACAAACTGAGCATTGAGGATTTGACAGGTGCATCAGTAGTTATCGAAGAGTCATATCCCCCCTAAAAAAGCTCAATACATCAATACAAGAGGTTATGGAGGCTATAGAGGTAATCATGTTTCTAACACTTATAACCCTGGCTTGCGTAATCATGAGAATTTTTCTTATGCCAACAATAAAAATGTGTTGAATCATCTCCGAGGTTCAATACAAACAAGGGTGATGGGAAGCCTTCATTGGAAGATGTGGTAAGTACTTTTGTCACTGAATCTAGTAAGCGGATGGCAAGAACTGAGAATCGGCTTGATAGTATGGAAACATACATGTGTAATATGGGTGTCATGATGAAATCAATGTAGACTCAAATTGTCTAAATGGAAAATGCGTTGAAGGACCAGAATAGAGGCCAGTTTCCCAGCAATACAAAGGTTAACCCGAAATAGCAATGCAAGTCTATCACATTTTGAGGAGTGGAAAAGAATTAGGGGCTGAAGGAAGAGAAGAAGAGAGTGAAAAGCCGACGACAGCTGAAAATTCTAATGTTGAAGAGATAATTGTTGAGGAAAAGCCAATGTTTAAACCCACTCTTCCATATCTACAGAGGTTAAAGAAGAAGGCTTTGGATTAGCAATTCTCTAAGTTTCTAGAGATTTTCAAGAAAATACACATCAATATTCCCTTTGTTGATGCCTTGGAGCAGATGCCGAATTATACCAAGTTTATCAAAGATGTGATGTCCAAGAATAGAAGGTTTCAAGAGAATGAGGTGGTGAATTTAAATGAAGAGTGCAGAGCTATTCTACAGAAGAAGTTTGCCACAAAAGCTTAAGGATCCAGGAAGTTTTACTATTTCTTGTTTTATTGGTGGTGCTAAGGTAAATAGAGCTTTATGTGATTTAGGCTCAAGTATTAATTTGATGTCTTTTTCTGTTTACAGAAGCTTGGAGCTTGGAGATGTAAGGCTGACCACCATCACTTTACAGCTGGCTGACAGAAGTATCACATATCCACGGGGAGTTGTTGAAGACATTTTGGTAAAGGTGGATAAATTTATATTTCCTGCTGACTTTGTGATTTTAGATATGGAAGAAGATGAAGAAGCCCCTTTAATTTTTGGGAGACCTTTTTTGGCAACTGCAAGAGCATTGATAGATGTCCATAAAGGAGAGCTCAACCTTAGAGTTGGTGGAGAATCTGTAATGTAGTGGCCCATATCCAGAATTAATGATAATGAGTAATTATCGTGTGATCATGTTATATTTAGTAAAACGTGATTAAGGATACTTCTAAATGGATTAACGGAGCCGGAAATAGACCCAAAATGATCAGAAATGGTCCGGAGGGTCAGACAGATCGAAAGCTCCGAAGTTAGGATCGGATGCTCCGAAGGTGATCGGAAGCTCCGATGAACGATCGGAAGCTCCGATCGAATTACGTCATCTATGACGTGTGGTTGATCGGAAGCTCCGAACAGGATCGGAAGCTCCGATCACCCCTATCCGAAGTCAACCAGTGAGATTTTGACATGTGGCAGATAAGGATGTTCGAAAGCTCCGATGGCAGGATCGGACGTTCCGATCAAGGATCGGAAGTTCCGATCGATGCCTATAAATATAAGGTCCGAGGCATTCATTTCTTGCCAATTCCGAATTCTCTCCTTGGCCCTCGTGGTCCTATTTTAAGGCTTTGGGTACTCTTATTCTAGAGTTGGAGTAGGATATTTGTTTTAGTATAGTCAGACAGTGTCTGACATAGTAGCGGAGCAGTGCTCGTGTTGTAGAGCCGTGTTCGAGGCTGTGGATTTGCAGCAGGGGAGTGCCCTAGTTGCGGGATAGTCGCCATCAGTGGGCTGACGACAGACGCAGGTATAGCTATGGTCTCTTTAAATTATTTAGGAGTATGCAATAGCTTAGTTAAGGCTTTTAGCACTTATTGAATGATGCATGGGTATTTGCATTGTAGACTTGATGATAGGCTTGGAACCTAGAGTGGGACTACTAGGACTGTCTTAGAAAGGTACGTAAGTACTGACTGAGATTGCCAGTGGATATGCATGCTTATATGTTGCATTTATGTGTTTGCATGTTATTATTGTTATGCGAAATGTGCATATCATCTTGTGCCTGTACATCTGTATATCTTTCGAGATGAGCCAGTTAGGGTTGCTCAGCCCTGTTAGGACGTTTGATATCGAGTACCCCTAGGTACTGATACCTGAAGGACTCCGTGGTCCGCATCCATGATTCGGGAATGAGTGGTCGCACACAGTGGTTAGCTACCCCGATGTGACGAGCTTATATCCCAGGCGCCAGTCTGAGTAGTTCGTATACAGTTATCCCAGATATGGATACCCAGTCATTTGCATGCATCATATTTGTATGTTTATCCGTGCTTTTGTATTGAGCTTAGAGCTCACGTTCAGTATTTTCTATGTATCTGGATACCCTATTCGACGGGGCAGATGTAGGTGCAGGATTGAGCACCAGGAGCCTGGAGGAGCCAGCGACCTTGAAGACAGCAGTATTTAGCTGTAGGTTTTTATCTATGTAAATTCGATTGGGTTGTATAAATCGATGATGATTAGCTGGATGTATTCTGCCGGTCTGCTTGTATTTAAGTCTTTCGCAGCGATTTTATTTAATGCATGCTTAATTATGCTCTTAACTCTGATTAGGTAGTGGATCCGGGTCGGGTCTCTACATGTAATTTTTAACATCTACCATGCAATGAAGGGACCAAGAGAGGTAAGTACTTGCAAAATAATTGAAGTTATTGATTCTTATACTCCTTTTGTATGTGCAGGAATTAATGATCCATTGGAGAGATGCTTGGTTGGAGAAAAGGATGTTGAGAAAGAAGAGGACCTTGAGCTTTGTGAATGTTGCAAAATTTGTGCCCGCAAGTGCACGGTGTCAAGTTTTAATATATGATGAGTAGAGTATCGTTCCCACGAGGATTGAAATTTATATTCACATTAAATACTGAAATTAAAATAATCTCAACTTTATTTAGAAAATCAAAGTTTAAAATTTAATAAACTAAATAAAATAAAGAATCTAGAATTTGAAGGATGGCTTTGGGTACACAATCTGAGACGGGTTCTAAATACAAGATATCACTCAATTTTTATTCATGCAAATCATATCAATTGATTACATCATCTATTCCAATTTATAGGCCAAGAACCCTTAATTGTTATTTACTGCCTCTCCCGAGCGCTGAGTAAATGTTATTATTCTAATGTTAGTTTCGATATCCCTATCAGAAATCAAACAACAAAATAATTTAACCAAGTTCTATGTTTCTCTTTCAAATGACCTCAAAGGAACTTGTAAGTCTCCCGACCTCTACAAAAATCCAAGGTTGTGTTTTCCTATGATCCTATTCAAAATCTTCTCTCTCGAGTGACAGATTTCAAATAAATTTTACTATTCAATTAGTGATCAAGTAATTGAAAGACAATCAGAACAGGAATACACAAATAAATTGTTAAGAATAAATAATAGTAGGCAAAATAATAGTCAAAACATGAAACTCCAATCAAGATTTGTCAATCTCTAGAAACAACTAATAAGTTTATAATGAAATAATCAAACACATAGACATATCCCAAAATCTTATCATAAATCAAGGCAGATAATAAAAATAACAGAGTAGAGTTGATTCTCCATCCCCAGATGAATTTCCTCTATATGGTGATTCGATTATCCCTTGTCGTTCGCTCCCACGTCTCAAATTTGTGTCTCAAGCCTACTTGAATGCGTAGTTGTTTGTGGTTCTGTTGTTTGGGTGCCGCTTCTTCTCCTCTTAATTCTCTCCATATTGTGCGTCTCTTGTTCAGCTTATCTTGTGCGGCTCCTCCTTCTAATTGTGCCTAAATATCTCCTTTTATATGCCCCTAAAATGGTCCAAAAAAAGCCCAAAGAAAACCCAAAGTTTCCTTCCAAAAAAAATCATAAAATCTGACTTCGCGACGACACGCCCGCTCATGGCTCTCGGGTATGAAATTCTGCAGTGCGCAAAAATTGTCAAAAAATAATATCTCACAATCGAACCGTCTGATTGAGCTGAATTTTGACAGTAGTTGCAAAACATCTCAAACTTTATTTTGAACAGTGGAGATCGGATTTGGATGACTCAAAAATTTCCAGTAATTTTCTGAAGTTGCTGCTCCATATTTCATCTTTCCGCTTATTCTTTCTACTTTTCCTCCAATCCTTGCATCTCACAAAAACAACATGTAACACGCATAAAATTCACTCGATACATTACAAAATCCAAGTAAAATCATATGTAAATTAAGTGCATAAATTGCACTTATCAGTGAACAAGATGTGTTTCCTTATGTTGCTCCAATACCAAAGGTAGTGAATCCAAAGAAAGAAGATGAGTTCAAAAATAGTGCAAAAGAGGTACCTGCTGAAATTCACGATCTTAAGGAATTACCTGCACACTTATGTTATGAATTCCTAGGTGAAAATTCGGCTTGTTTGATAATTATTTATTCTCATCTTACTGATGTTGAAAAATATAAATTATTAAGAGTGTTGAGAAAATTTAAAACCGCTTTAGGATGGTCGATTTCTGATATTAATGGTATTAGTCCAACATTATGCATGCATAAAATTTTGATGGAGGATTCATATACTCCTTCTGTGCATCATCAGAGGCGGTTGAATCCAGCCATGAAAGAGGTTGTAAAAAATAAAGTGTTGAAATTGTTGACCGCTGATGTAATTTATGCTATTTCTGATAGTAGTTGAGTCTCTCCCATCCAAGTTGTGCCTAAGAAAAGTGGGATTACTATGGTCAGGAATGAAAATAATGAGTTAATTTTCTCACGCACAGTAACAGGTTAGTGAGTACGTATAGATTATAGGAAGTTGAACAAGGCTACTCGTAAGGATCAATTTCCACTTCCTTTTATTGATCAAATTCTTGATGGACTTGCTGGCTATTGTTATTACTGTTTCTTAGATGGTTATTCAGGATATAATCAAATTTTTATAGTGCAAGAGGATCAGGAGAAGACCAATTTCACGTGTTCCTACGGCGCGTTTTCTTTCCGAAGGATGCCTTTTGGTCTTTGTAATCCACCAACTACTTTTAAGCGGTGTATGATGGCTATTTTTGCAGATATGTTGGAGGAAATCATGGAAGTTTTCATGGATGATTTTTCGGTATTTGGCTTTTATTTTGATAATTGTTTGCATAATTTTTCCCTTGTTTTGCAGAGATGTCAAGAAAAGAATTTGGTTCTTAACTGGGAAAAGTGTCACTTTATGGTCGAAGATGGCATTGTTCTAGGACATAAAGTGTCCTCACAAGGATTAGAGGTGGATCGAGCCAAAGTTGTAGCATTTGAGAAACTCCCACCACCAAAGAATATCAAGGGCATTCAAAATTTCTTAGGCCATGTTGGGTTTTATCGTCGATTTATAAAAGATTTTTCAAAGATCATTAAACCTTTTGTAATTTTCTTGAAAAAGATTCCACTTTCATTTTTGATGATGATTGTTTGCAGGCCTTTGAGAAGATCAAGACAACATTGGTCATAGCGCCTATCATGATTGATATGAATCCTGATGAGTATGATTAGCAAACACGATTACAATTCTGAATCGCACCCTCCAACCAATAAACAAAAGATCCAGAAGTTTTTCCAATCTTTGAAACAAGTAAAATTGACATAATTTTGGATTTTCACCTTTAATCGATGGTACGATTAAAAACAAAAATCACGACAATTGAAACCAAAGAAAACCTTCAGATAACTTGTATCTGACAATTTTCAGTGAGAAATCAATCGACAAACGCTTCCAAGTAATTAAACGGGAAAAAGTTTGATTTGAAAAGCCAAAGCAAAGCTTTGAATAAAATTCTAGAGAGAATTTCAATATTTTGTGTATAAACTGAATCTAAATTATTATTAATGAAAATAAACAAAATATTTATAGTTTACAATCAAAAATAAAAAAAATAATGCAAAATATTGCCTAAAGATATTAAAGATATCATCTAGAAAGTTTTCTAGTAAGCTTAAAATACTCAAAATAGACAAAACTAATCAAAAAAAGCCACGCACACACAAAACATGCCAAAGTGTGTGTTTTTCCCAAAAATCCTTGTCCGCTTGATCGGTAAGATATGGAAGATCGAGCGGCAACCTAGAGGCCAACATTCTGTTTCCCGAATAATGCAGCCCGCTCGATCGATAAGACTTGACCGATCGAGCGACAGACGCTCTGCACGAATATCAATTTTGGCTCGCTCGAGCGGTAGAACATGGCTCCTCGGGGCGAGAACACTCATGTCCGAATATTGATCTCTTCCCTCTTCTCAACTTCTAACACTTCAAGGACGGATAGACAACTCCCAAAGTGATTTTCAAGTGCTCCAACTCCATCTTGATAATTAATCATCAATATTTGAAGTGCCTTCTTGAACTTGTTAGCTTGGCTCCTCGTTATTGGTCCACGTGGCAACTCCAATGGATCTCGAACTCTCCTTACCAATAGTTCCACATGCGAGTTATCCATGATCACATCAATGATTGTTCCGGATTGGAAAGAGCCTTTTGAGTTGATGTGTGACGCTAGTGATTATGCTGTGGGATTTGTTTTGGGCCAGCAAAGAGATAAAATATTTCGAGTAATTTATTATGCCAGTCATACTATGGATGTCGCACAGCAAAACTACACCACAACTGAAAAAGAGATGCTTGCAGTGGTTTTTGCTTTTGATAAATTTAGAACTTATTTAATTGGCACTAAAGTAGTTGTTTACACTGACCATGCAGCGATTCGATACCTGTTTTCCAACAAGGATGCTAAGTCACGCTTGATAAGGTGGATTTTACTTCTACAAGAATTTAATTTTAAAGTCAAGGATAAAAAGGGAAGTGAAAATCAAGTCGCAGACCATTTGTCTAGACCGGAGTTGGAGAAATTCAAGGATGAGGATGTGATAAAAGAAGTGTTCCCTGATGAATAAATCTTTGAGGTAAGTTCGTCCCTCCCATGGTTTGCTGATATCGCTAAATTTTTGTCATGTGGTGTTGTACCTCCAGATTTGAACCGCCATCAGAAGAAAAAAATTCCTCCATGACATTAAGTTCTATATGTGGGATGATCCTTATGTGTTCAAAGGATACGCTGATCAAGTGCTTAGGAGATGTGTGGCGGGTCAAGAAGCACAAAAAATCTTAGAGCAATGTCATTCAACACCATATGGAGGCCACTTCGGAGCATCACGGACTGCAGCTAAGGTATTACAATCCGGTTTTTATTGGCCTACTATGTTTAAGGATAGTTATATCTTGGTGAAATATTATGATAAGTGTCAAAGTACTGGGAATATTTCTCGCAAACATGAATTGTCTCTCACCAATATTTTAGAAGTAGAACTTTTTGATGTGTGGGGTATTGATTTTATGGGTCCGTTTCCTCCTTTATTTGCTTACATTTATATTTTACTAGTCGTGGATTATGTTTTGAAGTGGGTGAAAGCAATTTCCACCTCTACTAAGGATGCACGTGTTGTAGTAAAATTTCTGCAAAAGAACACTTTCACCAAGTTCGGCACTCCGTGAGCTATAATCAGTGACGAAGTTACGCATTTTTGTAATAAAATCTTCAATACCTTGCTCAAAATATATGGTGTCAGGCACAAGGTGGCATGCGCGTACCATCCGCAAACCAATGGCCAAGAAGAGATTTCTAATCGGGAAGTTAAGCAAATCCTAGAGAAGAGGGTTAAGACAAATCGGAAAGATTGGGCAACTAATCTGGATGATGCTCTTTGGGAATATCGCACTGCATTCAAGACACCCATAGGGATGTCTTCCCATAGGTTGGTATATGGAAAAACTTGTCATCTTCCATTGGAGTTGGAGCATAAAGCATATTGGGCTGTGAAGATGCTAAACGTGGATCTTGAAGTGTCCAGGGAGTTGCGGGAATTGCAGTTGAATGAGTTAGATGAGTTCCGCAATGAAGCGTATGAGAATTCCATCTATAAAGAACAAACGAAGAAGTGGCATGATAAACTAATTGTGAGACGGGAATTTGAACCAGGCCAGCACGTTATTTTATTTAACTCTCGTTTGAAATTATTTCCAGGTAAAGTGAAGTCGCTTTGGTCCGGACCATTTATCGTGGAGCAAGTATTTTCGCATGGTGCCATCAAGTTGCGCTGTCCAGATGGGATAAAGTTTAGAGTGATTGGGCAGCGGGTCAAGAATTATTTTGAAAACGAAGTGCGGCATGTTGAGGGCACTCTGCTCAATGACCCTGCCTAAGACCGGTGAAAGTCGGGCTGACGACTCTAAACCAAGCGCTTTTTGGGAGGCAACCCAAAATTTTTATTTTATTTTGCTTTTGCTTTAGTTTTTCTTTAAATTTTGTTACTTAGCTATTTCATGGTGTGCACTTGTGATTTTTCTCTCTTAATTTTCTCCAATTTTCAATTTTTTTTTCCAAGCTTTGGGAGCCCAAATTCATGAGTCATACGCGCCCGCTCGTGTCCAGTGGTGCGCCCGCGTGGAGTCTGAGCAACATTATGCATCTGAAGAACGTATCACATGCGCGCCCACGTGAGTTACACTACGCGCCCATGCGATTCAATGAAAAGTTTAATACGCAATGTTCGAAGTGCATGCGCGGCCGCTCGATCTCATATGAGTGCCCGCTCTGCTGCAAGCCCTGTTTCCAGCCAACAATTTGAGGCCCATGAGCGCCTGCGCAATTCCTCTTGCGCGCCCGCGCGCTCCTGCTATCCATTTCCTAAAGCAATTATGTACTACATGCGTGGTCGCGCGATTCCAAATGAGCGTCTGCCCTGCGCGGATTTTATTGCCTATTCTCGATTGCTTTCCTCACTTTCCTTCTTCCAACTCTTCCAAATTCTCTCAATCCCTAAGTCCCCTTCACCTCGCGCTTCAAATTTCCTCTTATATCTCAAATCAATCGCCCTCACTACATATCTCTCAGTCCTATATCTCCCATATTCACATCTTCCCTTGTATTTTTTTCTTTTTCAATCGGAAAGTGGGTGGCCAGATTATTTATGCAATTTTGGTGTTTGTGCATTCACTCGGCTGAAGTTTTCTACTGCCATCACGTGGTAAGTTTGAATTGTAGGAGCTTCTTTCCATTTACTCTTAGTTGTGGCTTACAAGGGTTTGAAATTTTTAAGAAGTGGTTTGTATTGGTTTGGTTTGAAGTTTGGGGTGGTGAACGTTTGGAGTGTGTTCCTGTTCTACTGTGTTGTGTGTGAAATTTGAAGTTTGGGGGAGTGTTTTAGAATATCATATTGCCAAGGACCCCTTTTGTTGTAAGTGCATATAAGGTGTTTGACAAATGGCTCCCAAGAAAAAGTAGAAACATAGAGCATCATCTTCTTCGTCTGCTCCTTCTCTTGATGCTCAGAGATTTTGGGACGAGACAACGGCGGCAAATTATCAACAATTTCTATCTAAGAACATATTGCCGAAAAGGGGATTTGATATGTCGATAGGTTTTGATCCGACTCTTTCCTTGAGTGCGGTTGGGCGTGCTGGGGTGGTTCGGCAGTGGGCAAAATTTTCCAAGCAACCGATGGATGTCGTTGTCCCACTAGTGCAGGAGTTTTATGCGAACTTGAAAGTCAAACACACTCAGCTAAAGATGTTGGTGTGTGGAAAGTTGGCGCCATTTGATGCTCATTCAATCAATAACAATTTTTAAATTCCTCCAGTCATGCACGACGAGTAGCTGGATAATAAATCCGAAGAAGTGTATTATGATGCTATTTTGCGGCGTCTGTGTGTTTCTGGGGCGGAGTGGAGACTGGGCCGCGACCGTATTCCATCCAAGTTGAAGAAAAAGAATTTGATCCCCAAAGCAAAACAGTGGTACTAATTTTTCTGTGCTAGATTGAAACCCACTGACCATGATCATGAGGTAACACAGGAGAGGGCCATTCTAGTTTACTGCATTCTTGTTGGCAAGACGGTATATTTGGATCTCGTTTGCCAAGAGACGATCTCAAATGTGGTTGTGGTCCGTACGAGCGGAGGTCTTTCCTTACCAGCTATTATTACTGACTTGTGTGAAGCTGCCAGAGTGGAATGGAGCCCGAACGAGGAGGTGTTGAAGACCACAACTGTGATTAATTGTTATGCTCCGTTTCTCTTGATCCCAACTTTTGAACAACGCGAACGAGATGCAAGGGAAGAATTTAATGAAAGATCAGCTGCCCGCCGAGTCTCTCCACCCCGTCTTGCTGCGCTCCGTACCATCAATGAGAGTGTTACATTCCTAGAGGATGAGGTGCGTCAGCAGAGGCAGGCGTTGCAGATGTTCCAATAGACGTAATGGGTTTTCATGAATTTCATGATGGATTTTACTGTCGCATTAGCTCATCAGTTTCCCGATGCAGGGAGCTCGACTCACCCTTTCCCTCCTCACCCACAGTGGCCTCCCACTTTTGATTTTTCAGATCATCCCCTTGCTTTTGATGACGCGGATGGCGGCGACCACTGATGATCTTCGTTCGAGGTACAAGTCCCTTTTTCTTTCTTGTCAAATCATTGGGACAATGATTGTACTAAGTTTGGGGGTGTGAATCATTTTATGGCATGATTTAGTTGTTTGTGTGTTTTGAGTTTTTTTTAATGACACTTGATGGTTTAGTGTTTTTTTGAAATTTTTTGAGTTGTGTTGTGTATAGTTTGAGTTCGTTAGTGTTGTGTTTTATGTTATGCTGAGTTGAATTGAGTCAACAAGTCAAGAAAGAAATGGAAAAGTATGGTCAATGATGAAAAATTTTTGCTCTCTAACTAATATACATGACTATCTACCTGTCTGACCAATTTTGAACTGGGTAAACTTAATCAATGAACAATTTCCTATATACTCTGTGATTTGTGCTTGAGTCTCAGCTAAAAACTTGCAAACATAGAGATGATTGAGGCATTGTTTGGATTTTTGGGCCTAGTTTTAGTTGAATTAATTCTATCCTTAGTTGCCCTGTTGAGTTTTCACGAAGTTATTTGAGTACATTAGGTATCATTTCTGAAATTTGTTGGGAATCATCGTTTCATTTTGATGATTGTCTGTTCTTGCACTTATTGAATTTGTACGATTTAATTATGGATTGAGATTCTTCTAGAACTAGTTCGGACACCCTTCGAGGCGAGATACAGGTATACTGTGACTTAGGAATGATGACAATTTTTCTATATAAGCGTTTGTGCCTTTCAAGCTACCCATTGATGCATTTTATCCCTAGCATCTTGTTTGAGCCTTATTGAAAACGAATGGCATGCGTGAAAACTTGTGATAAACCCCAATTCGGTATCGTTTCAAGGTCCTACATTACTACCAAATGAATAGCCTAAACATTATTTCCTACCCTAAGGGAGTAAGTATTGAATGTGAAATTTTATGCTCCTGATTTGAAACTAAAGGTGGAATGATGTGTTGAGAAAAATTGAAAAGAAGAAAGGTATTAGAAAAAAAATGATGATAAAATTGAAAAGTTGTTGAATAGAAAGAAAAGAAAAATATGAAAAGAGTGGTGAAATAAATGGTTTGGTGAAGTGTAAGTACATTGAGAATGAAAAGGAGTTGGAACCTATAGATTGATCTTAACTTACTATCTCCTTTGAATTGACATCCTTCGTTTGTAGCCATAACTCAGACCTTACATTACAAGCTTAGAAGCTCTATTGATCGAGTCACAGTCGCCCAATATTTTAGTGGAGAAGGATTGCAAGAATTTAGCTTATGGACAGTCGATAGACATTTTTAATGAGTATGAATTTCTAATTAAAACACGCACACACGTTAATAAGCCATTGCTGAGTGTTTTTGATTGAATGTTACCTTGTATTTGATCTTTTGCTACCTTCAAAAGTTCTCATGATCTATGAATGCGTGAATTGAACTTGGATGAGAGTATTTTGAAATGTGAGTTGCGGAGATTGTAAGTCTACACGGTTAACTAGTTTATTATTAAATTTTGAAGTGTTAGTAGGTTTGATGCGATTGAATTTAAATTTTTAAAATCATTGCTGAGGCCATTCCTCAATAGTATTTCTTGATTGTTCTTGTTGCTGACATGGGTATTATGAGTTTTTGGAGTTTTGTGTCAATTAGTTTTGCTCGGGACGAACAAAAGTCTAAGTTTGAGGGAATTTGATAAATGCATTTTATGCACTTAATTTTTTATGTTTTGACTTGAATTTTGTATTATAATGACAGGTATTGCGTGAATTGTTTGTTGTTTTTGTTAAGTGTCGGAGACGATGGAATTGAATATTTTTGTGTTGATATGAGCAAAAAGACCATGAAGAAGAGGTAGCGAGAAGAATTGGTCCAACGAAGGAAAGGAAAAAAAAAATGAAAAATCGTACATCATGCGCGCCCGCACAGATGGAGATGAGCGCCCGCGCCGATGAGAGAAAGTTAAGAAGAAATATCGAAGCCCATGCGCGCCCGCTCGGATGAACTAGCGCGCCCGCGTGAACTGGAGAATTTTGAAGGATGAGAAGTCGACAAGCATACGCGCCCGCACATTACCTACTGAGCACCCGCGCTGTCGCGGATTTTTGAAGTTAAGTTTGATCGAGAAAGGAAACTTTGGGATTTTTTTGGGTTTCTTTTGATGATTTTAAGGCACATATAAAAGGAGATTTTGAGACAAAAACAAGGGGAAGCAGCCGCCACAACTCAGACAGAATTTGAGAGAGCAAAATCGTGACTTTGGAAACACGTGAAGAATTTGAAGAACAAATACGAAGATCGATCGACCGGACACGGAAGGGAAAATATTCGGATTTTTTTATCTTTATTTGAACTCTTTATTTATTGAATTATGACTATATTTCTTAACATGAATTGTTTTTACAATATTTTGATCATGAACTAAATTTTCGTAGTCTAGAGGTTGACTTAGCCTGGTGTAGACACTTCTACAGCTTTTTATTTTATTGGATTTAGTTCTCCTAGATTAATTGTTTTTTTCTAGATTTGATTGTCTTTTCAATTACTTGATCACTAATTGAATTGTTATATTTATTCAAATCGTTGCTCGGGAGAGGGGATTTTGAATAGGACCATTAGAAAATACACCGTTAATTATTTATATAGCTCGGAAGAGTATATAATGTTGACAGAGCTTTTTTAAAGAACATCGCTTTTCACATATCACTAAAACTAGATTTTTAATAAGGATATTGGAATTGAATCTTAGTTGATACAAATTATTGTTGCTCGGGATAGGGAAATAATATAATTAAGTGTTCTTGGCTATTAATTGAATAGAATTCATGAAAATAATTAATTAGAAGTAGTTGTTGTCGAAACCAGGTGAAATCAAAACCTCTAGACCATTTTATCTCATTGAATTTGTATCTGAAATTGTTGCTTGGATTCCTAAAATTTATTATTTATTTAAGTTGAAAACCAAAAATTCTTATTTAATTTTTTAGATAAATTTTAGACTATTTTAATAACAAGTACTAAATAATTTTCACACTACTCCTCGTGGGATCGACACTCTACTCACACTTTATTAAAACTTGACACCGTGTACTTGCGGGCACAAAATTACGCAACACAAGATGATACGGCATTTTAGATATAGGTACAGTACCAGGTAGTAACTCAATGTTGAACTCAACCTCCCTGACAGGTGGAATTCCAGCTATATTATCCGAAAAGACATCCAAAAAGTCATGTACAATCTCCACATCTACAATAAATCTTGCAGCTGGCTCTGCCACTGCAACCATGCTAGCAATAAATCCCTGGCAACCCCTATGTTATAACTTCCTCGCACGTACACAAAATGAAGTGCGGAACATTATTGCTCTGGGCTGCAAATAAGATAAATGAATCTCCACTCGAAGAATTCACTAACACAGTCCTATTCCGAAAGTCAATCGATGCCCCATTGATTGTCAACCATTCCATAAACAAAATGAGATCAAATCCTGACATCGGCTGTACAACTAGATCAGCTCTCACTGTATGCCCCTGTAGCTCTAACTCCAATCAACTGAGCACACTGGTGGTAGAAAGAACCTTGCCAGAAGGCAAGGTAACATCATAACTCGTATCATCATCCTCGGGTATAATGCCTACCCGCCTAATAAACGCCTGAGATATAATAGAATACATAGCTCCAGAATCTAGCAACGCAAAAAAAGGTATTACCTCTAATGCGAATCTTCCCTGCATGCAGAAGATTTCCCAGGAGGTAAAGCCAATAGTTTAGAGCAGCCATTACGAATCAATTAACATCTAAAGTCTGAACCTAAGCATACTCGATTCCCAAATTTGTTTCGCCACTTAGTAAAAATTATAGTCCTCATATGATACATCATAAATCCTCAAAATCCTAACTTAAATTTATATCCATAATGAACTCTACGTACAAATCCTGAAATCAACCTAACTTAGAACAAGCATTCACCAGAGAAATTATTCCCAAAAACTATCAAACTTAAAGGCCAATAAAAAATCAATCTAAAATTTTATATTGCATAAGCAATATAAATAATAATCCCAAGTGGTTCCTTCTCATTCTAAATTCTAGTTTCCTCCGGCCTATCGTCCTCGCGGTCATACTGTCGTCCTTCACGTAAAACACATCTCAGAGGCATACTGCAATTACCCAAAATTCTTCACGTAACCTCAATGCATAACTAAGTATCTTCTCTTTAAATTCTTATAACATAAATCAGTGAAACAAAATAATGTGTCCCATACGTAGAACATAACTGAAAGCATTTAAATCTTGCAGACTGGCAGTACGGCTTCTGAGCTCCACGTAGCAGGCTAGTCACCCTCCAAGGACCAGGATCTGATACCAACTGAAATGACCCAACTTACAACTGAAAATTTTTTTAATACTGATTCTTTTTTTTTAATCCTTGCATGAAAGATACGTAACATAAAAACTTAAATAATATAATCTCATAAATCCATGCATACACAAAACTCATGCATACGCAAAATATTTCAAAACCAATAAACTGTGAAAGGGAAAATATTAAAACATGTGAGGAAATAAATTTTTAAATCTCAAAAACCACTGAACATAAACAGATCATCGGTCACGGGTGAGCTAGCTTCCTGGAAGCTCATACGTCCTCACCACCAATCGGGGCTACATGCTCAACAACAAACTCTTGTCCACCTGCACCATTTAAGTCTAGTGAGTTGTAACGCCCCGATTTTATCTTAATTGACTTTATTTGAGATAATCGGAGATTCCAGAGTTCAAGAGCCGACTTGATTTTGATCAGGGTCCTTTTTGCAAATTTTGGATTTTTGAGGGACTAAAATGCAAATATTGGATTTGTTAGATATTTATAGGAGCTTTTACTATTATTTTCACTCCATCACCTTCCTCTTCACGCCTCCCTCCTCCATTGTTGAAGAAATCGATTCTTCAAGCTTCCAGATTTCATCCCGAGCTCGATCCGTCCGTTGAAAATTATTTCTGAAGGCAGATTAGCGATCACGGCTGAGAGAGCTTCGTTCTGTTGTAAGTTTTTCTTCGATCAGGTTCATTCTAATTTTGGGATGTCGTTAGAATCGATTGAGTTGCTAGTATATTGTTCTTGGCAGAGTTCTGATCGTTTATTCTCTGTCGGTTTCGAAATAGAGCGTCGTTTGGAATTGTTATGAATTTTTAGGCTTTAATTCAAAAATGGGACTTTTGGATTTGTTGGAATTGGATTGGATTGGATGAATTATTTGTTGTTATGAGTTGTTGGCATTGTTAGATTGAGGTTTGCATTTCCGGTTAGTTGAATTTACAGCCGTTATGCCGCCGGTTTGAGTTTTGGATTGTCTATCGGTTCGAATTGTTTGAGCCAAGCCTTCGATTGAGTTGTATGTTAATCTCGAGCCTTATTACTTTTTGTACAGATTGATTTGAGGCCAGTGGAGTTGCGAGATTGTAGCTTTGTGCAACTTGGAGATTGGAGCCGGTATAGTATCGATTCTCTTATTATCGACTAGGAAGTTTGATTGAATCTTGAATTGAGGAATCGTTGTTGTTTCCAGGTTTGGAGCATCGACGTTGTTGAAAAGAGGTATAAGATGACTTAGATTGGAATAGAACGTGTGACTCGAATCCGACTTGATTCGAGTGTTCCGAAGAATCACATACTTGCATGTTATTTGATTACTTGAATTATTTGAGTTATGTTTTGAATTTCATTCATCTTGAACATGAATCCTTGATTTGAATAGCGGGCAGGACGGCCATTTTGATGATAGACATTTTGGGGATTATATTGTGAGTGGCCTGGGTGTAGCCGTTTCACCTAGTGCTAGCATACTCCTTATAGTCGCACCAAAGTCTAGAGGATGGAGATACGTAGCACCACCTCGATCGGGAGAGTCGGTGAGTTGTTTACGTGATCTCGTCCTCGGGATCCCAAAAGCAAAAGCAGAAATGTTTTGATTATCCGACTTGATAATCCCAGATTTTAAAGACATGCATTGCATTTATGCATATGAATTGAGTTTTAGACATTCTTGTGGAATTTCATGGTTGTTTTATGAATATCTAGAAGATGATGCATTTCGTTTGAGATGTTTTTATGATATTGCATGTTTGTCTCTTTTACTGGGAATATTATTCTCACCGGATTATCCGGCTGTTGTCTTGTCTTTGTATGTGTGCTTGGCAACAGGTGGGGCAGGACCGAGTCAGAGATCGCATGGCTAGGTGGATGAGTTGATAGAGTGAGGCCTTGTTATTGTAGAAGTTGAATTTGAAATCGAACTTAGATTGTATTCGAACTCGATTTGTATTTTGGATTTTGGAACTTAGAATTGATGCATGTTCTACTCTTTCTTGTAATTGAATACTTCGTTGTTGGAAAAGTGTTAGTTGGATCATGTCGGAGCCTTTCCGGGTGTTGGATTGCACTTTTGGAGCCTTATTTTGAGCTAAAACAGCAGTCCATGCGCGCCCGCGCCTGGTGAGGAGCGCCCGCGCGTTCTGCTCCCTTTCTCGGAGGCCCGGGCAGGGCTGTATGCGCGCCCGCGCCTCGGGTGGCGCGCCCGCGCGTCACCCTGTGTAAAAAAAAAACAAAAAAAACAAAAAAAAAAAAAAACTTTGCTTTTAATCTTAGATCTTGTATGCGTAATTATTGTTTATTCTGAGATTAGATGATTAGAATCGAGGTCTCACATTAAGTGGTATCAGAGCGATAAGATTCTTGGACTGAATTTAGAAGTGAGCGGGGTAGATCGAGTCCGCATGAATTGATTCTCGCATGTGATTGAGTTATTTAAATTGATTTATTTAAATACCATGCGAGCATGCTTTGTTGTTGAGAATTACTTGATTTACATGATTTTGTGATTTGAAATATGAAGCATGAATTATTTGAGATATGAGCTGTATTTCACCTGTATCCGGAATTCTGAGAGGTTGCAAGGGCACCGAATTGCAGCGATTGAGATATCTTGTGTCCTAACCTTTGATTATCAGATGGGTCCTCGACGAGTTATTAATAGGAATCCACCGCCAGTTATTCCTACAACTGAGCAAGCTAGTACTGAAACGGTAGAGATGGATGCTTCAGCGACGCCTATGGAAACCTTGCTAAAAAGGTTTCAGTCGTTCAATCCGCCGTTGTTGATGGGTTCAGAAAATCCAGTTGACTGTGAGAGTTGGTTGGATGATATCGATCAGTTGTTCGATTCCATCGATTACACAGATGACCGTCGAATCAGGTTAGTCATTCATCAGCTTCGTGGGGTTGCTAAGAGTTGGTGGATCATGACGAAGAAAGCAATGGAGAATAGAGGTACGGAAGTTACTTGGACTCTTTTCAAATCAGAATTTTATAAGAGGTTTTTCCCTATCTCGTATCGCAAAGATAAGGGAGCAGAGTTTGCCAACCTGAGGCAAGGGAATCTAAACATTGAAGAGTACGTGGCTAAGTTCGATAGTCTGTTGCATTTTGCACCGCTAATTGCCGGAGATGAAGAAGCTAAGGCAGATCAGTTCATCAATGGTTTGAACCCCGACGTCTTCACGTTGGTAAATACCAACAGGCCTAACAACTTTGCGGATGCCATGAATCACGCAAAGGGAGCAGAAGCAGGTTTGTGGAGACAGAGAGGAAATCAGTTTGTGCCTCAGCAGCAGCAAGGACAGTTTCAGGCACAATCTTCTCTATACGAAAACCAACCGTTCCATTACCAGAATCAATCCTTTCAGTTTCAGAACCAACCACCGAGTTCTGAGGGTGGTATCAGTGGAGGTAACAGGAAGGATTACTATCTCCCGAAGGGGAAGCAGTTTAAGAAGCACGGAACCAGTTCTTCGAGCTCGAGTGGTTCGAGGCAGTATGGATTAGGACAGAGTTCGGGACAGTCAGGCATGTCTTGTGCCAACTGCGGAGGTCGTCACTCCAGTGATCAGTGTAGAGGTATTTTTGGAAGCTGTCATATTTGTAACCAGGCGGGGCATTTTGCGAGAATGTGTCCTCAGCGTGTTCCTCAGCAAGCTCAGAGTGGAATTTTTCCGAGACAGACAGCTCAGCCTCAGCAGCAAGCACCTACTGTACACTCTTTCCAACCTCAGCAACAGAATGTTCAGGAAGGTAATCAGTATGCAAACCAGCCTCCCAGATAGCAGGCACGAGTTTTTGCTCTGTCTGAGGATCCACAGACTCAGGCTGCACCCGATAATGACAGATCAGGTAACGTTCGATATTGAGTTTCCTATTCTTATTGGACTGTTAGATACTGGCGAATCTCTTGCCTTCTTATTGAAGAATCTGTATATGTTTAACGTGCCTCTTTTAAATTGTTGAATCGTTCGAATTGATGAATACTCCAGTAGTGTTGTTAACTTCTGTTAACCAGATCTTTTAGAAGAATTAGTTGAGACTAGGAATTTTTATCGTTGATTTCTTATCTTTTTGGAATGAGAATTGTACTGATCTTTCGGAGCTTTTGAGAATCATATAGCAGATGTTTGTGCCGAGCAGTTGTATGTTTTTCTTCGATGTCTGAATTCTTTTGGATCGAATGGTCTTCTTTGATTGTATGATTTGATGATGGAATTTATGCCGATCAACGATCTTTTCTTATCGAGATTTTGGAGATGTATTCTTATTAAGTGGAATTGCGCTATAGTCTAGACTTCGAGATAGTTGAAGACGCTCGAGACTCAATGTCTGAATCTGGACTTTGAGCTCGTAGCGATCTTATTGATTTGAAGACCTGTTCTTCTATTTGTCTTATGCGGAAATTCACGTGATCTGTTCTAATCTTAAGAGTTGGAGTAATTATTTTAGCAGACGGAACGGATTTGAAAGCAGAGAAGAGGATTAGATTGTATGAGATTTCTTACTGCGAATTTTATCTGAGGAATTGTATGCAGCAACCGATGTTTTGAGTTGTTCTTATTTTATCTACTATCTGATTTGATTGACCGATTGTTGGAATCTGCTATCGTTTTTCGTACAGAATGACTTTCAGTCAAGATTAGAGGATTGATATCTTGTCAGAGGTCGTCAGATGTCTTGTTTTTGTTGAAGTCTGTCAGTTTAGACAGAGATCCTTGATGCACTCATTCTTTCGGCAAGGACTTCGATGAGATTTTGTTGCCTGATTTCAACTTTTTCAGTTCGATATCCTCAGAACGACGGACAGCCAGATTAGACGAGTCGAACTTTGGATGTTATGCCTTGTTTTGGAACCAGGGATGAGTCGAATTGTTACTAAGCATGGAAGAATTTTCCAACGATTAGGAATCGACTTTTGATTGACAGACTTGAAGGAGTAGTTTGGAGAATAGAGTTCGTGTTGGAACCGTGTCGATTTCGAGGACGAAATATTTTTTTAGTGGGGGAGAATTGTAACGCCCCGATTTTATCTTAATTGACTTTATTTGAGATAATCGGAGATTCCAGAGTTCAAGAGCCGACTTGATTTTGATCAGGGTCCTTTTTGCAAATTTTGGATTTTTGAGGGACTAAAATGCAAAAATTGGATTTGTTAGATATTTATAGGAGCTTTTACTATTATTTTCACTCCATCACCTTCCTCTTCACGCCTCCCTCCTCCATTGTTGAAGAAATCAATTCTTCAAGCTTCCAGATTTCATCCCGAGCTCGATCCGTCCGTTGGAAATTATTTCTGAAGGCAGATTAGTGATCACGGCTGAGAGAGCTTCGTTCTGTTGTAAGTTTTTCTTCGATCAGGTTCATTCTAATTTTGGGATGTCGTTAGAATCGATTGAGTTGCTAGTATGTTGTTCTTGGCAGAGTTCTGATCGTTTATTCTCTGTCGGTTTCGAAATAGAGCGTCATTTGGAATTTTTATGAATTTTTAGGCTTTAATTCGAAAATGGGACTTTTGGATTTGTTGGAATTGGATTGGATTGGATGAATTATTTGTTGTTATGAGTTGTTGGCATTGTTAGATTGAGGTTTGCATTTCCGGTTAGTTGAATTTACAGCCGTTATGCCGCCGGTTTGAGTTTTGGATTGTCTATCGGTTCGAATTGTTTGAGCCAAGCCTTCGATTGAGTTGTATGTTAATCTCGAGCCTTATTACTTTTTGTACAGATTGATTTGAGGCCAGTGGAGTTGCGAGATTGTAGCTTTGTGCAACTTGGAGATTGGAGCCGGTATAGTATCGATTCTCTTATTATCGACTAGGAAGTTTGATTGAATCTTGAATTGAGGAATCGTTGTTGTTTCCAGGTTTGGAGCATCGAAGTTGTTGAAAAGAGGTATAAGATGACTTAGATTGGAATAGAACGTGTGACTCGAATCCGACTTGATTCGAGTGTTCCGAAGAATCACATACTTGCATGTTATTTGATTACTTGAATTATTTGAGTTATGTTTTGAATTTCATTCATCTTGAACATGAATCCTTGATTTGAATAGCGGGCAGGACGGCCCTTTTGATGATAGACGTTTTGGGGATTATATTGTGAGTGGCCTGGGTGTAGCCGTTTCACCTAGTGCTAGCATTCTCCTTATAGTCGCACCAAAGTCTAGAGGATGGAGATACGTAGCACCACATCGATCGGGAGAGTCGGTGAGTCGTTTACGTGATCTCGTCCTCGGGATCCCAAAAGCAAAAGCAGAAATGTTTTGATTATCCGACTTGATAATCCCAGATTTTAAAGACATGCATTGCATTTATGCATATGAATTGAGTTTTAGACATTCTTGTGGAATTTCATGGTTGTTTTATGAATATCTAGAAGATGATGCATTTCGTTTGAGATATTTTTATGATATTGCATGTTTGTCTCTTTTACTGGGAATATTATTCTCACCGGATTATCCGGCTGTTGTCTTGTCTTTGTATGTGTGCTTGGCAACAGGTGGGGCAGGACCGAGTCAGAGATCGCATGGCTAGGTGGATGAGTTGATAGAGTGAGGCCTTGTTATTGTAGAAGTCGAATTTGAAATCGAACTTAGATTGTATTCGAACTCGATTTGTATTTTGGATTTTGGAACTTAGAATTGATGCATGTTCTACTCTTTCTTGTAATTGAATACTTCGTTGTTGGAAAAGTGTTAGTTGGATCATGTCGGAGCCTTTCCGGGTGTTGGATTGCACTTTTGGAGCCTTATTTTGAGCTAAAACAGCAGGCCATGCTCGCCCGCGCCTGGTAAGGAGCGCCCGCGCGTTCTGCTCCCTTTCTCGGAGGCCCGGGCAGGGCTGTATGCGCATCACCCTGTGTAAAAAAAAAAAAAAAAAAAAAAACTTTGCTTTTAATCTTAGATCTTGTATGCGTAATTATTGTTTATTCTGAGATTAGATGATTAGAATCGAGGTCTCACATGAGTCTAGAGCCTCAACACGTTCTATCCTATAATAACAACATGAAACCACATGCAAGCACATAATTTATAATATATACATATATATAAAACTCCTGTATGCATGAATGCTCTTAAAAACTTGTGAATCATTACTGAGTCAGAATCATATACTGTTTCATAAACTTTATCATAAGAATAGTCATTTCATAAGATGTGTCGTCATACTTAATAACATATGGCATGTCATACTGTAACTATCTTTAGGTTGCATCAATGTCGTGTGACCGTAACATGTTTGATTGATCAATCAAGGAACCAATATACGTGGCGGTGGGGTCTCCACCTATATGCTGCCACATCACCAGGCTCAACCTGGATCCATAAGCTCATAATCATAATCATGTGGAAAGGCAATCGGACCCCAGTATCTCGACTCACAGTCTCATAGCATATGGAAAGGGCTCTAGGCCTATGCATCACATCCCCAATCCCGTAGATTGTCACACGCTCACTTCAACTTCCTTAAAATATTTTTACATGTCCATAATCATTCATAACATATTTCTTTCATGATGTATCTTAAAATCATCATAATTTCATCATTTCATAAAACTTTGCCCTTACTTTACATTAAAAATTCTTGCATGATGCATGAACTTAAAAATCATCATTATTTCTTTATTTCATGAAAATTTGCCCGTAAATTTATATTTAATTAATTTTCATAAAATCCATACTTACATAAATATATATATTTATATATATATATATATATGCATAAATTGAATATATATTTATGGACCACTTATTTTCTCCAAGGACGTGAATATGTTTGCTCATACATGAAGATTTTCATTCTAAAACCACATACATGTGCAACATCAGATCTTTCATGCATAAATCAGTGTAATATGACTTAAATGGTGACCTAGAAGGGATTCAAACGTGCCTTTGCGTTTCTAATGCATGAAAACTTAACCGGTTTCGTAGATTGTGACTCGAGAATCTTATAACATTCTAATTTTGGAAAGCTTATATCCTCAGCTGGCTTTCGATCTGCGAAAAATCACATAATGGTCAAAAGTAAACCTTAATCAAACTTTGACCGATAAATTTCAAACTTTATTGCGTTCTCACCGCTTCACGGATTTGAATCTCGACTCAAAACTTAGATATTTGGATCTATCACGTCGAGACGATCAAAAATGGTTATCACGTCGTAAGTTGCCATAAAATTAAGGAAGATGACGGCGATGCGGCGGCGATGAGCAAAACTTCTCCAAAATTTATGAAATTTGGCGGGCTTGTAGAGCTTGACGAGAAGATTTCAATGCACTAGGCCACGACCGGATCGGAGCTCCGACGCGCCGTAGATTTGATAAAAACAATGGCGGCGCCAGCGAAGATTCCAAGCTCCGATCTGTCCGATTTTTCCATAAAAATGATAAAATAAGCTTAGGAATTTTTCTACACATCATTTAATATCATCTAACACCTTTAAATCCAACAATTTCAAGTTTAAAACTCGAAAATCTCACCAGAGAAGATGATGCATAGTTCCCATATGTTCTTCTTCATTTTTCCGGTGATCCAACCATCAAAACTTTGATTTCCAACAATAGAATCGTCTGTACCTTGGCTACACAATGACCATTTGGATTTCCGATCGGAGCTCCGGTGAACGGCCGACAAAGGATGATCGTAAAACTGCTACAGTAAATTCGAAAATTTGGGGCAAAATCTTTGATATGTGTTTTCTTTATGGTGTTTCAGTGTGTGTTTTGCTATTTATAATAATTTAATATTTTCAGATCCCGGACTAATTTATTTTATACCCAACTGGTAAAATTTAGTCCCAAATCCAATATTTTCTGGTACACACACCCAACATCTATTAACATCATTTTCTGAAATTATTGACTTTAACCAGTTAGTTAGACTGATAATTTCTCAAATTAATTATTAAGTCAAACTCAGACAATAACCAGTCAACAAATACTTTGACCAGTCAACTTGGTCAAATACTCTTTTAAATTAAATTATCTGGCATAAAGAATTATTTTATTTCAATATCTCAATAATTATTTCAAAATATCAATATTCCAGATATCTATAAATAGTCAAACTCATTGACTAATTGACACGTGTATTTTATAAATACACTATATAACTCATTTGGCCGTAATAATTATTTTTTTAACTCAATAATTATTTTAATTACCAAATAATTTGGTAATTAATTTTTGGGGCGTTACATATGTAGCATGCTGGGCTGTCGCATCAGGAGGTGGCTCTCATATCATAAACCGTGGACATAACCGAATCTAAAACTATGGTATCCATCCACAAAATATCATGGGGCTAAGCGAGTCCTCTACTAGTTCTCTCAATGAAAAGTACAGCCTCAACGTGCCAATGCATGCAGTATAATATCCGTGACATAATAAATGCACTTATAATCAATGCCAAATAAAACATGTAATCATAGAATAAGCATACTCAACCAGGGTATCTCGCATAGTACATCCGTACCTCAAATCATGCAACTCAAACAACCTAGTCATCCGGGTACTCAAGTCCAAGCCTATAAGCTTATCATCACTATATCACTTATAGCTTACTAAAAGCTTTAACTAGACTAACAGATACTCACTTAAGCTAATCTGAGTCTAGTAATATACATGCGTCCGTCGTCAGTCCACTGATTGAAATAGCCCCAAAACTTGGGCACAAATCCGATACAAACCCGGCAGCTCTCCGTCGCCTCCTGGCCCTCGAGAAGAACGCCTAAAAGCCCTTGAAAGCTAATTATAATGAAAGAGGAAGAGGAAATGGTGCACTTTGAAATGAGGCTCTCGGCCCCTATATATAGACCAGAGATCGGATTGTCCGATCCCCAATTCGGATCGTCCGATCTCCTCAAATCAACCTCCTTCGAACACGTGTCCTATCATCGGATAGCTGGATGTTGACAGAGCTCTGATTGTCCGATCCTAGCTACGGATCGTCCGAACTCCTAATCATGTCCAATCAAATCTCTTATCCCTTATCCAAACGAGATCGGATTGTCCGATCTTCACCTTTGAATCGTTCGAACGCTTCGGAGCTTCTGAACTCAAATCATGCTTTCGAACAATTCGGATGGTCCGATCTATTTTCATGCCTTAGTTCGGATCATACGAACTCCTCTCTACTTGGGATCTCTCTTGGACCATTTTCAAACATTCTTAATCCAATTTTTCACTCCTTTAACCCATTAGAGAATCCTATAATCATGTTTTAACCATTCTAAAAATGATTAGTCTTTATAATTACTAGAATGGAAGTCGGGTTACTACATTATCCCGACCTTAATATATTTCATCCTCGAAATTAGGTCTTGGTCAAACTTGAGAATCTATTCTCAAAAAGATTTTTGAAACCGCTGATAAATCCTAGATGTAAACCACAAGAAAGTCTAGTTTTTATCAATCCAAAATGTCTCGTCGGAAACAACATTATCCGTCCCTACTGGATTACAGTAGTACTCAATAATAGAACTTAGGACTTAATTCAGTTCCATCCCTTTACACCTCTTCCATAGTATCGAAACTGGTGTTGGAATCCTTCTCTAGTCAAGCATCTACTGACTGAAATTCTACGATACTCTGAAAATTTTGTAGTCCAAACTAGCGGACAAGTTATCCCAAAATCACATGCCCGTCCATAGATACAAAATCCCTCTTTCTATCATAGAATCTGTCTTACTCTATTACCGAGTAGTTGAATACAGTCTCTCTGATATTACACTAATGCCTCTTAACTGATTTAAAACTCTAGCACCTCCCATTATCCGAGTTATAATCATCGCTGATCGAGCCAACAAAAACTAAATTATCAAATTTCCTAGTTGTATGGAATAATTCAAGTGACGGTCTAATAACCCAGTACCCGATAAGATACACAAGACTAGTTTTATCCTTGAATCCCCATAACTCACATGAATATTTCCATCAAATCACACTTTTCAAAATCTTGAAATCCCAATGAATCTTTCTAAAGCTTATGACAATCTCGTTGCACCATCAGGCAATACCTTGCATCCTCACCTATCCCAACTCATCGGAAGTTTGATCAATATAACTGATACTACACTATATCTAGATTCCTCTGATATCTAATTTATACCTCAAGTAATCAATGGTGGTGTTGTCTATTAAACTGTACCCAAATCATCTCATTTTTTCTTGCAACCTCATGACTATGAATACCGTCAAATAGCACCATCATAAGATAGTAAGATTATTATTTCTAACTACTCCCTTGGTACCGTCTCATACCGAAGGAATTATACTTACTTGAAAATCTGAGTTACTGTAACTTAGATAGCCACAGACACCTTGTGAAATTGCAATCATCCATTGCAACTAATCACAGTTAACACCTGGAAATACACGGCTTCCGTGAAAATATTTTTGGTAATCTATGTTAAAATATCATCTATTAATACCAAATAGATGGACTCGATACAACTGCACTGTATCATCTTTTTATGATCTGTAACTGGTCCTGATATCTCCAGTGTTAATCTACGATTGACAATCATCTACAATCTTTTCTATAGGCTAACTATGCCCAAAAGCCCTTATCCCAGAGTCAAGCCCTCTGAACAAACTATTTCCAAGAAATAGAACCAAGTTACCCCTATTACTGTAGGTTAAATCATTATATTATATCTCGAAAAGGTACCATCATTGTGAAAATGGTAAAGTCCAGCCAAATTACCCACATCATGACGACGTAATTGTCCATCAAATCACATGTCTCCTCAGACATAAACATTCAGCTTCCTACGCTGAAATACAATCTATAGCACTCTTAGATACTCATGTCGGTTAGTACAATTCCTTGCTACTAATAATCTGAATCGAATGGTCGTACCTGTCTCACGACTTACAACATTAGTCCCAGTATTCAAAACGAGAATATTGTAATTCTCTTACTAGCATATAAGTAAGTCTTATCAAATTCTAACTACTCGTCTTGATACCCGCAACTGAGACATCCAATACCTGCGAAATCTCCAAAATTTTGTCGAAATCGAATTACTTCCCAACTCGAACTCTGTCGAAACAGTCACATCAATGGTCTAGCGTATCAAAAGACACTCGGGAAATCAGTGACAATAATCCTGCCAGACCCAAAAATTGTAGGTCTCAGCTACCGTCATTTCCCCCGTCTGATTACTTAATGTCATCCTGCTAGATTCCATTGGAAACACTTACCCTTGTTCTAATAATACCGTAGCTCTCAGTCCCTCGAACAGACTGCAAGAACTTACTCTCTTCCTAGAGCAATTCCTTTCCCGAATGAATTAATAAATTTCCCATGGCTAGTCTTGAAAGGACTCAGCTCCTTCAACAGTGTATTGATCTAAATTACTGTCAAAACAACTGATACCACTGCAATTCACAAAGTCTCACACCAAACATAATGCAGCTCTAAGTATCTAATCTGATCGTACTAAAGTTCCTATGATCAAAACAAATATTTATTTATTTGTGACAAAGATATTCACATTCTTCTAATTATACAAACTACTGAAACCTCTTGAGTGTAAATACTCCAACAATATTCTTTAACGTTCTCCCAATGGTAATATTCCCTTTTCATGTCCTTAAGCACAACCGGCTCCCAGAACTCTAACCAATCAACGTTAGTATATACACATCTCACTATGATAGAACTACAAGTCATTTCAAAGCAACTGTATCATCTACTAATAACAATTAACTGCGGGACGCACTCAACCTCAATACATTGGTTAAGTTACGTCAACCACTCCCGGTCTCTGATTCCTTCTGGAATCTAACACTATGGATCGATATACTCTGAACTTATAGTTTCCCTTAATTAATTCATGGAATCACAGTTCAATCAAGAATCACCAATCCCCAAAAATGCTGGAATCACAGAAATCTTACACTAAAATTCACCCTTCTTATTCCTGACAAAGTCAGACGATAATCATAAGTGACCACTGACACGAGTCTTATACCAGACTGAATCTAATCACCAGAACTATCTCAATCCCATTTACGAATGGCACTGCATTTCACACTTTGTTCTGAATTTATTCAAGTCAAATAATAATATCCTTTCTTAGACAATAATGTCAAAAGACAACCTTGTCATGAATCTCTGACCAAATCAGATAATAATTACACCAAATCCCTCGGTACTAACCCAGTACCAAAACTAAATCAAAAGAATTCAGCTATCATTGAAATCCTCTAGGTAGTCATACCCCTTGCTGCGACTGCGTAAAACATCGAGATTGAGATAGCCTTCCCTACAAGCTCCTTTGGAAAAATCCTCCAGAAACACCGGCATAGGGTCGCGCCTCCTCGCCCCTCTCAATCAAAACCAACACAGTCCACAACACCTGGTATTCATCATCCATGTCAACAACCATTCAAGGTCTCAATTTAAACCAACTAGTCTAGTAAACTACCGAGATCAAATCATACAGCAACTAGTATGAATCATGTCCCTGATGAAACACATCATCCCTGGCAACAACCTAAAAAAATCACATATTTACACCACCATTCTAAGAAGAACACCTAGAACTAATCACATGGTAAGTACTCACAATCGATTTACTCAAACAATCTATGGCTCACAATAGTTGAACATTAATCAACTAAAAACAATCACTGGGAACAATTAAATAATCCAATACTGAAACATTAAACCACTAAAACAAGTGTAATACTATTCTTATACAATAACTTAGTTACAACCACTAAGCAATTTCAAAAATCTAGAATCAATAATATAATGACTCAATCGCTTACAACAAAATATCTTACAATCTGACTGAATGTGTAAGTCTTACATTCCGTCTATGATACCTTGTACATATAGCTGTCGTATTCATCCTGGTATCTACTGATTTGAACATGCAGTTTCCCGTCTTCTTCTTCCAAGCATCAATACAAGCATGCTGGCATAACTCCTTTCGCACGAGCTCTTACTAATCTACCTGGATCCTTCCAATATTGTGAAGTCCATTATCTGGTAGATGAGGCAATATCTTTATGATAATATCTCCAAGTACTTGTGGAGAATCTTCAGAAATTCCCTCCCAGGTCAAATTAGAATGGACAGTAGTATACCATATGTTCCAACCAATCTTCTGCTACTCCTAAAATCTCGGGCACGATCCTTCTCTCAGGTCCCATCATGCTGGAACCTACATAAATCGAGTCTCTGATGATCATCTTGATGACGACAACCTTGAGAAAACCTAGGTGCCTCGTCATCCCCACATCTGATGTTCCAATCATCACTCTATAAGGGTAACCCAATAATTCAAGCACTATGTCCCAAAGACTTATATTTCATGCTCTGATAACATAAATGTAGTGATCCGTCCTAGAATCACTAAGTAGTCAAATCTTAAGCATGAAATTAAAATTAAATAACAAAATCAGAGAAAAACTGCGAAAATTTAAATCAAATACTAACCCGGCATAATATAACTGGTAAATAACTGAAACCAATAATAATACAACCCAATCAAAACTCTAATACAAAAGGTTCAAGCCTAACTAATACCGTTGGCACCAACTGAGTTCTCAACTCTTCGGTTGCCAACTACTCACTCGTCCCCAAACTTGGAAAACCTGCAACTGCCCCATCGAATGGGTGTCCAATAAAACACACGGACATGAGAAAATAATGCTCAGCACGGAGGTATGAGTATACACATACTATAAATGCAAATACAAATGCATATGAATGATTATCGGGAATCTATCATAGATAGAACACTGCTCAGTCAAATGCGTCATGGTATGTAGCACGTTGGGCCGTCGCATCAGAAGGTGGCTCCCATGCCATAAACCGTGGACATAACCGAGTCCAAAACTATGGTATTCATCCACAAAATATCATGGGGAAGAGCGACCCCTCTACTGGTTATCTCAATGAAAAGTACAATCTCAACTTTCCAATGCATGCAGCATAATATCCGTGACATAATAAATTCACATATAATCAATGCCACATATAACATTCAATCATAGAATAAGCATACTCAACCAGAGTATCTCGAATAGTACGTCCGTACATCAAATCATGCAACTCAAATAACCTAGCCATCCGGGTACTCAAGTCCAAGTTTATAAGCATATAATCATTATATCACTTATATCTTACTAAAATCCTTAACTATACTAACAGGTACTCACTTAAGCTAATTTAAGTCTAGTAATATATATGCGTCCATTGTCAGTCCATTGATGGCAATAGCCCCAAAAATTGGGCACAACTCTTCTACAACCCCGACAGCACTCCATCGCCTCCTGGCCCTCGAGAAGAATGCCTAAAAGCCCTTAAAAGCTAATCAGAATGGAAGAAGAAAAGTAAATGATGCACTTTGAAATGAGGCTCTCAGCCCCTATATATACACCAGAGATCGGATGGTTTGATCCCCAGTTCGGATTGTCCGATATCTTCCAATCAACTCCCTCTGAACACGTGTCCTATCATCAGACAGCTGGTTGTCGACAGATTTTGGATCGTCCGATCCTAGCTTTGGATCGTCCGAACTTCTTATCATGTCCAATCAAATCTCTTATCCCTTATCCGTACGAAATCGGATTGTATGATTTTCACCTTCGGATCGTTTGAACGCTTCGGAGCATCCAAACTCAAATTAAGCTTCTGAATAGTTCGGATGGTCCGATCCTTTTGCATGCTTTAGTTCGGATCGTCCGAACTCCTCTCTACTTTGGATCTATCTAGGACCATTTTTGAACGTCCTGAATCCGATTTTACATTATTTTAACCCATTAGAGAATCTCATAATCATGTTTTAACCATTCTAAACATGCTTAGTCTTTATAATTACTAGAATTGAAATCGGGTTACTACATTTTATCAGGTTATCTAAGTATTATCAGCCTATCTAGAGCATGGTTGGAAGTGCATAGTATTTTTAACAGTGGTTGATATCGATTTTATCCTCAGGTTTGACCTTTTGGTTGCCTACCAAAAATTGGTCTAGTTTCGCTCAGAAGATGGTGATTTCTAGTTTTCTCCGGTGACGAATTTCTAGCGGCAGTTGCAAGATCTGTTGGACAAAGATTTTTACCGGTCGAACATGCCTTAGATACATTCTTGAGCTTGAGCACAGCTTTTCATTTCTAGACTGACAGTCAATCTGAGTAGTCGATTCGCTCTATGGAGAATATTGATGATCAAGTGTAATTGTTCATCATGATCTAGAAAAATTGTAACTGTAATTGAACTAGTGGTGTTCAACGATAGTAGTTGAGGCCTAAAGTTTTTCTGTTTCTGACAAGATTGTTGTAGACAATTTCATGTGTTGCATGTTAGACCATTGACGTGATTAAGATTTTTGATACCAAAAACAGTACTAAGATATGAGTTTCCAATATTTTAAATACCAAAAAATATTTTGATTATTAGTGGTCGCTCACGAAGTTCCTGCACATTAGGGTGCGTGGTATCAAAACTATCTTGATTATTAAAACAAAAAAGCCTTAATTAACTAGTGATAAGTGTATTTTATACACTTAATTTAGTTATGATTTTAATTATTAATTATTGGTTTCGAGCAGATTTATGTGGGAGTTTTGTTGTTTTTGTGCTTACAGTGAATTATTGAATGTATTGTCGAAAGAGAAGAAAAATGAGATTTAAAAAGAAAGTAATGAAAGAAAATAGAGAAAGTTGAAGAAAGAAAAGGAAACAGAAGGAACGAGAGAAAGTTTAATGGGCTTTCAAGCGGGCCTTAATTGTTAGCGTTAAAAGTTAGCGCTAAAGAGAGAATTGAAGAAGCGCTATCGCGCAGCATTCCTTGACAGATTGAGAAATAATTCTGCGAATAGAAGGCGCGCCCGCGCTGAGTCATAGAGCGCCCGCCCCGATCGCAATCCTAGAATTTTATTATTTCGGGCAATTATTCTATGGGCTTTTGAGTGGGCTTTTGTGCACGATATAAAAGGGATTCTTTGTCAGAGAAAAAAGAAAGCCTCCACACATCACATGAACGCATATCAGAGATTTGATCGTGAGATTTCTGGGAAGAAATCTGGAGCTTAATTGAAGACGGAGATCGAGAGTCCGGACACGGCATCGCATCGACGGATTTGTTTCTTACTTTTTATTTAATTCTGAATTTATGTTGAATTTTCTGAACATGTTTTATTTTATTCAGAATTTTATTATGAACTAATTTTTTAGAGTCTAGAGGTCGGACGGAACCTGGTGTAGACGCTTTCATGAATTTTTGATTTTATTGAATTGAGTTTTTTCTAGATTAATTGTTTTTTTCTAGAATTGATTGTCTTTTCAATTATCTGATCAATAATTGATTTGTTATATTTATTTAAAATCTGGCACTCGGGAGATGAGATTTTAAAAATGACCATTAGAAAATACACTGTTATTTATTTATACAGCTCAGGAGAGTGTATAATTTTAACAGAGCTTTTAAAAAGAACATTGTTTTGTGATAGATCACTGCGATAAATTCTTAATAGGGATATTGGAATTTAATTGTAGTTGATAAAAATTATTTGTTGCTCGGGAGAGGGAAATAATAAACTTAAGTGTTCTTGGCTATTAATTGAGTGGAATTCATGAAACTAAATTAATTAGGATTTATTGTTGTAGAAACCAGGTGAAATCTAAACCTCTAGACCATTTTTCTCTGATTGATTATTTCTGAAAGTTGTGTGCGTGCTATAAAATCATCTGCTTATTTTTATTTTTCTGCAAAATTTTGAGTTATTAATTTTCTAGATAAAGTTTGGACTATTTTAATTACAAGCACTGAATATTTTAATTTTACTACCTGTGGGATCGATATCTGATTTTATCACTATATTAAAACTTGACACTCGTACGCTTGCGAGGAATTTTCACAAGAAGTTTTTGGCGCCGTTGCCGGGGAGTAAATTTTGATTATTTTTTAGTCTTGTTACCAATTAGTCTAGATTTTAATTTAGAGTTTTTTTTATTTTATTTTTAAGTTACTAATTAATTTCTTTTTTTTAATTGCAGTCTATGCGACGATCTCAAAGTGCGAATTCTCTACTTTTTGGTCCGGAGATCGAGCGCACTGCACGTGCTTTAAGAAGAATTAGAAGAGACAAAATTGAGAGAATGGATGAACAAGAAGCACAACAAGCTCCTCTGGTTCCAATCAGAGACCACTTCAGATCAAAGATCCAGGCTCACTATTCTGGAATCGCTCGAGGGACCATAAACGCCAACAATTTTGAACTGAAGCCGGCGTTAATCAACATGGTTCAACATAACCAATTTAATGGGAGCACCACTTCTGATCCTCACCTACACCTACGCACCTTTTTGGAGATAACCGATACGGTAAAAATTAATGGTGTGTCTGAGGATATTATATGCTTACGCTTGTTTCCGTTTTCTCTCAGGGATCAAGCCAGAAGTTGGTTGCAATCACTGCCGCTTGGAAGTATCACTACTTGGGAGGGGATGTCAGAAAAATTTCTTGCTAAATATTTTCTTCCTGCCAAGTACAACCAGTTGAAGATAGAGATTAGCACCTTCCGGCAGATGGACACTGAACAACTCTATGAGGCATGGAAAAGGTACAAAGAATTACTTAAACATTGTCCTAACCACAATTTTGCAGATTGGGAATAGATCGAGTGGTTTTACAACGGACTGAATGCGCCTACAAGGATGAACGTGGATTCTGCTTCTGGAGGGACTATTTTTGCAAAGGACCCCGCTCAAGCCTATGATATGTTGGAGCAGATGACGATCAATAGTTTCCAATGGCCATCTGAGCGTATGGGAGTCAAGAAGCCAGCTGGAGTGTATGCAGTGGATCCTCTCACATCCATCACTGCTCAATTATCTGCACTGACTACACAGGTAGCTTCTTTGAATAAGATTAATGTTGCAGATTCAGCTGGAGTTGAAGGATCACATGCCCCAGAGCAAGTTAAATATATCAATCCTAATGGCTACAGAGGATATGGAGGCTATAGAGGTAACCCTGTCCCAAATACTTATCATCCTAGCTTGCGTAATCATGAAAAATTTTCGTATGCTAATAATAAAAATGTGTTGAATCCTCCGGGGTTCAATGGAAACAAGGATGAGGGTAAGCAGTCTTTGGAGGATGTTGTTAGTACCTTTGTGCAGGAATCAGGTAAGAGGATGGCGAGAACTGAGTCTTGCCTTGATAGCTTAGAGATGCACATGGCCAACATGGGCGCGGTGTTACAATCCATGGAGACTAGCATTGGGCAGTTGGCGAACGCACTGAAGGACAATAGCAGAGGCCAGTTTCCGAGCAACACTGAGGTAAATCCCAAGGAGCAGTGCAATGCTATTATGTTGAGGAGTGAGAAGCAAGTGGATAATGAAGTTGGCCAACTTGAGAGCGAGATTTCTGAAAAAGTTATAGTTGAAGAAAAGGAAGTTGAGGAGAAGGAGATTGAAGCTGAGCCAAAACCGATGTACAAGCCTCCTCTCCCATATCCCCAAAGGTTCAAGAAGAAGGCGTTGGATGAGCAGTTCTCCAAATTTTTGGAGATTTTCAAGAAACTTCATATCAATATTCCATTCGCCGATGCTTTGGAGCAAATGTCGAATTATGCTAAATTCATCAAAGAGGTGATGTCCAAGAAGAGGAGGTTGCTAGAGAACGAGGTAGTGAATTTAACGGAAGAGTGTTGTGCTGTGCTCCAAAATAAGATGCCACAAAAGCTGAAGGATCCAGGGAGTTTTAATATTTCTTGCACTATTGGTTCTTTTTATTTTAATAATGCACTTTGTGATTTAGGGGCCAGTATTAACTTAATGTCGTTATCTATTTACAGGGCCTTGGATTTAGGAGAGATGAAATCGACCATGATTTCATTGCAGTTGGTGGATAGGAGTATTACATATCCTCTTGGAATTATTGAAGATGTTCTCGTAAAAATAGATAAATTTATTTTTCCTGCGGATTTTGTTGTGCTAGATATGGTGGAGAATAGAAATATGTCACTGATATTGGGAAGACCATTCCTGGCCACTGCGGATACCAAGATCGAAGTCAAGAAGGGTGAATTATCTATGGGTGTGGAAGGCGAGAGAGTTATTTTCAACTTATTCACGAAAGCACCCAATCCACCCATTGAAGAATTGTGCTTAATTGAACCAGTTGTGAAGTTGGAGAGCTGTCCAAGAGCCGATTTTGAGGTTGAATCCAAGAGTAAAGCGCCAAATTTATCGACGAAGAAAACCACGAACAAAAAGAAAGCAAAATTTAAAAGGCGGTTCGTGGAATTTATTTGGCGAGTGAAAGAGAAAGGGAAGATCTAACGCCAGTGAAAGTTGGGCTGACGACTTTAAACCAAGCACTGCTTGGGAGGCAACCCAAGATTTTTTCTTTTATTTTATTTTTATTTGCTTTTATTTTCAGTTTAATTAATTTTTGTTATTTATTGTTATTTTTTTTAGTATTTTGTTATCAATTTTTGAAGCCTAATTCTTGTCAATTTTCAAATTTTTCAGGCTTACAAAAATCTGAAATTCGAGCAAGAGGAGCGCTCGCTCCTCTCCTTAGCGCGCCCGCTCAACCCCTGGAAGAAATTTAAGTTGAAGTGCGACCAAACGGCGCGCCCGCTCCATTAATCTCGAGCGCTCGCGCACTACCTACAATTCACTGATGCAATCAGGCACAAACAAGACTCCCAAGTGCGCTTCCTCCAGCGCAATCGCGCTACTCATTTGCGCAAACCTTGCGCTAACAACAATCTCCATCTGCGCAACCTCCCCTGCGCAATCGCGCATCTCCAGCTCCCATCTGCGCATCACCAAACTCTAGCGCAAACAACCTCATCTGCACTCCACCATGCGCAATCGCGCAAGTCTTCTGCACAAAATTTAAGCGCAAACAAATCACCATTTGCGCCTCTCCTTGAGCAAACGCACAGCATTCCATCTGATCCAATGCGCAAACGCGCAAATCTTGCGCTAACAACTCTCATCTGCGCAACTCGCCATGTTCCAACTTCTCCTCATCCAAACAAAATGGCGTGTCCACCAGATGCCTACACAAAGAACAATTCGCTACAAGATCCTACAGCGCACTCATCCTAGCAAGCAAATTCCAGGCTACAGCATACACTTTTTGCATTACAGCAAAACAAGCTGCTGCACATCATGAGCAATCGCGATCCTCAATTGCCCAAGGCCATGCTCGAACCAGCTGCTACATCACCTGCTCATAATCATGTGCATCTTGCCACTCCTTTCATCCATGTGCAGACACACGCATCCTCACCCCACGTCCATGTGCCAAGAAGCTACCTGAACAGCACTTGCTTCAAGCTTTATAGTGTTTCTTTAATGGCGAATACAATTCAAGCTCAAGTGCTTCTCTGTTGCTTTGGGTTTTATTTAATTTTGTGTATTATCTTATCGTGTGCATGTCTTCTTTTCAGGTTGAATTGGATGCTAAGTCGTATATCTCCACCACCTTCTCCAATGGTTGCGGTTGCGAATTATTTTCCATGAAGTTTATAATATCGAGTACTGATGCTCGGTGTCGAAGGTACGTGTCCCTTGTTCTTTTTCTTGTTTTTTTTTAATCATTAGGGACAATGATTACATTAAGTTTGGGGGGTGAATCAATGTTTGATTTAGTTGTTTGGTTGCTAGTTGATTAGTTGAGTTTTATTGTAGACTTCATGGATAATAATTTTTTGTTGAGTTTATTTGTTTAAGTGAGTTGAGTTGAGTTTTGAATTGAGTCGAGAAATAATTGGAAGCATGGCCAATGATGAAAGAAAAATTTTTTGTGTTATAACTGAAATCCATAATTGTCTAACTATCTAACAAATATTTTTGAAAAAATGGAACCAATTAGATGAACAATTTCCTATATACTCTGTGATTAATACTTGAATCTGATTTTTGAGAAATACAATCATAGATATGATTGAGGCATTGTTTAAATTTTGGGCCAGAATTTTATTGATGAAATTTATCCTTAGTTGCCCAGTTGAGCTACACTTATATGAGTACATTGAGGTACATGATCTGAAATTATTGTTGGAAAATCATCGTTTACTGCTGATGATTGTCTTTTCTGCACTGATTGAATTTTTATGATTTAATTGTAGATAGATACTTGTCTAGAACTAGTTCGAACACTCTTCGAGATGCAATACGGGAAAAACTATGATTAGGAATGATTTAGGCAATTTTTCTGAATTTGTTTGAGCCTTTCAAGCTATCTATTTTTACATGTTATCCTTAGTACCTTGTTTGAGTTTTATTAAAAATCGAATGGCATGCGTGTAAACGTGTGATAAACCCCCATTCGTCATTATTTCAAGGTCCTACATTGACTACCTGGATAGCCTAAACACTATTTCCTACCTTTAAGGGAGTAATTTGAATGCTAAAATATTATATGCTCCTAGTTTTATTTGTGAGAATGGAATGGTGTGGTGGATGAATTGAAATGAAGAAGGTAGTTATGAAAAGAAAAAGGTAGTAGAAAAGAAAAGGAGTTGAAAAAATTCGTGGTTGAAAAAATTGTGAAAAAAAGTTGTTGGTATAAAAAGAGAAAAGATGAAAGTTGAAAAAATCAATGAAGTGAAAAAAGAATAAGTGTGAAAGTATGAATGAAAGGAGTTGAAATTAGAGTTTAAGTATAAATTACTCCTTATTTTGAATTCTTATACATCATTTGTAGCCATGAGCCAGGCCTTACATTATAAGCTGATTAAATCCTATTGACCGAGTCTCAGTTGCCCAATATACTAGTGGAGAAGAGTTGCGAGAATTTAGCCTATGGACTGTTGATTGATACTTTTAATGATTATGAATTTTGATCGAAACACGCACACACTATTATTCGTTGCATTTACCTAATTAAGAGTGTTTTTGATTAATATCCTATTTTTGATCCTATGCTACCCTCAAAAGTCCTCATGATCTATAAATATGTGAATTGAACTTGGATAAGGGTGTTTTGAACGTGAGTTGCGGAGATTGTGAGTTTATGCGGTTATTTTGTTCTGGCTGAAATTTTAAGTGTTATTTGGGTGATATGATTGGATTTGAAAATTCTTAGAAATCATTGTTTATGTCATTGCTCCATAATATTTTTTGGTTATTCTTGTTGGTTGTTGGGTAGTAGTAGTATTTGGAATTTATTGGTTTTTAATAGTTTTGCTCGGGACTAGCAAAAATCTAAGTTTGGTGGTATTTGATAAGTGTATTTTATAAACTTAATTTAGTTATGATTTTAATTATTAATTATTGGTTTCGAGCAGATTTACGTGGGAGTTTTGTTGTTTTTGTGCTTACAGTGAATTATTGAATGTATTGTCGAAAGAGAAGAAAAATGAGATTTAAAAAGAAAGTAATGAAAGAAAATAGAGAAAGTTGAAGAAAGAAAAGGAAACAGAAGGAACCAGAGAAAGTTTAATGGGCTTTCAAGCGGGCCTTAATTGTTAGCGTTAAAAGTTAGCGCTAAAGAGAGAATTGAAGAAGCGCTATCGCGCAGCATTCCTTGACAGATTGAGAAATAATTCTGCGAATAGAAGGCGCGCCCGCGCTGAGTCATAGAGTGCCCGCCCCGATCGCAATCCTAGAATTTTATTATTTCGGGCAATTATTCTATGGGCTTTTGAGTGGGCTTTTGTGCACGATATAAAAGGGATTCTTTGTCAGAGAAAAAAGAGAGCCACCACACATCACATAAACGCATATCAGAGATTTGATCGTGAGATTTCTGGGAAGAAATCTGGAGCTTAATTGAAGACGGAGATCGAGAGTCCGAACACGGCATCGCATCGACGGATTTGTTTCTTACTTTTTATTTAATTCTGAATTTATGTTGAATTTTCTGAACATGTTTTGTTTTAATCAGAATTTTATTATGAACTAATTTTTTAGAGTCTAGAGGTCGGATGGAACCTGGTGTAGACGCTTTCATGAATTTTTGATTTTATTGAATTGAGTTTTTTCTAGATTAATTATTTTTTTCTAGAATTGATTGTCTTTTCAATTATCTGATCAATAATTGATTTGTTATATTTATTTGAAATCTGGCACTCGGGAGAGGAGATTTTGAATAGGACCATTAGAAAATACACTGTTAATTATTTATACAGCTCGGGAAAGTGTATAATTTTAACAGAGTTTTTAAAAATAACATTGTTTTGTGATAGATCACTGCGATAAATTTTTAATAGGGATATTGGAATTTAATTGTAGTTGATAAAAATTATTTGTTGCTCGGGAGAGGGAAATAATAAACTTAAGTGTTCTTGGCTATTAATTGACTAGAATTCATGAAACTAAATTAATTAGGATTGATTGTTGTTGAAACGAGATGAAATCTAAACCTCTAGACCATTTTTCTCTGATTGATTATTTCTGAAAGTTGTGTGCGTGCTATAAAATCATCTGCTTATTTTTATTTTTCTGCAAAATTCTGAGTTACTAATTTTCTAGATAAAGTTTGGACTATTTTAATTACAAGCACTGAATATTTTCATTTTACTCCCTGTGGATTGATATCTGATTTTATCACTATATTAAAACTTAGCACTCGTACGCTTGCGAGGAATTTTCACAACTAGACTAATAGATACTCACTTAAGCTAATTTGAGTCTAGTAATATATCTGCGTCCGTCGTCAGTCCACTGATAGCAATAGCCCCAAAAATTGGGCACAACTCTGCTACAACCCCGGCAGCGCTCCATCGCCTCCTGGCCCTCGAGAAGAATGTCTGAAAGCCCTTAAAAAATAATCAGAACGGAAGAGGAAGAGTAAATGATGCACTTTGAAATGAGGCTCTCAGCCCCTATATATAGACCAGAGATTGGATGGTCCGATCCCTTGTTTGGATTGTCCGATATCCTCCAATCAACCCCCTCTGAACACGTGTCCTATCATCAGACAGCTGGATGTCAACAGAGTTTGGATCGTCCGATCCTAGCTTCGGATCGTCCGAACTCCTTATCATGTCCAATCAAATATCTTATCCCTTATCCGTACGAAATCGGATCGTCCGATTTTAACCTTCGGATCTTTTGAATGCTTCGGAGCATCCGAACTCAAATTATGCTTCTGAATAGTTCGGATGGTCCGATCCTTTTGCATGCCTTAGTTCGGATCGTCCGAACTCCTCTCCACTTGGGATCTATTTAGGACTATTTTCGAATGTCCAGAATCCAATTTTTTACTATTTTAACCCATTAGAGAATCTCATAATCATGTTTTAATAATTCTAAACATGCTTAGTCTTTATAATTACTAGAATTGAAATCGGGTTACTACATCTTATCTGGTTTTCTAAGTATTATTAGCCTGTCTAGAGCATGGTTGGAAGTGCATAGTATTTTTAACAGTGGTTGATATCGATTTTATCCTCAGGTTTGACCTTTTGGTTGCCTACCAAAAATTGGTCTAGTTTCGCTCAAAAGATGGTGATTTCTAGTTTTCTCCGGTGAGGAAGTTCTAGCGGCAGTTGCAAGATCTGTTGGACAAAGATTTTTACCGGTCGAACATGCCTTGGATATATTCTTGAGCTTGAGCACAGCTTTTCATTTCTAGACTGACAGTCAATCTGAGTAGTCGATTCGCTCTATGGAGAATATTGATGATCAAGTGTAATTGTTCATCATGATCTAGCAAGATTGTAACAGTGATTGAACTAGTGGTGTTCAACGATAGTAGCTGAGGCCTACAGTTTTTCTGGTTCTGACAAGATTGTTGTAGACAATTTCGTGTGCTGCATGTTAGACCATTGACGTGATTAGGATTTTTGATACCAAACACAGTACTAAGATATGAGTTTCCAATATTTGAGATACCAAAAAATATCTTGATTATTAGTGGTCGCTCACAAAATTCCTGCACATTAGGGTGCGTGATATCAAAACTATCTTAATGATTAAAACAAAATAATATTAAATTTCATTTTCATTTACATAAATATTTATTATTATTATTATTATAAACACATAATATTCGCGTCCTCCCTGAGTGAACATCACTAGACACAACTCCAACTCAAATTAAAAAATAAATAATAATAATAATAATAATAACCTACACATTCAGTATGATTCACGTTATAATAAAATAATCGACTTATACAATAAATTATTACTCATTTTCAACTTTCCTGCAGATTAATGCATTTTCACGACGTCCAATTCAGGCAAAGAATTAAATGATACTAGACCGTAGCTTCTTGCGTCAACTCAACGCCCATCGTCGTCGGCGGAATAACAGCCCGGGACTGACCCTTCGTTTCCATAGGATATATCTCTAAATTAAGATGTATGATTCCATCATCGCGAAAAGTTTCAGTACTCGATATGATCGCAAACTACTGGGATGTTGTGCGTTATTCCTGTTGATCACAATTAGCATTTGCTCAACTTTCAGGCCTCATCTGCATCCCTTCACATCTAGTAAGTATATACCTTCATACGTTTCGTTTACATATTCGATCGATGCTTGTTTAATTTTGATACAAACGTGCATGCTAGCTACTTTAATTTCCCCTCCGCATGCAGTTGGTAATCTTGGTGACAACTTGCCATTGCCAGAGAATCCTACGCTTCAAACTTCCGAGCCAACAGGTAAACATTAATTAATGCACCTTTATATATATACCAACATCCACTTCAATTTAATCACCAAAGACTTTTATGTTATGATTGTTTTCTAGAAATCGAAACAAAAAAATTGGAGCCCCTATGCAGAATCTTAAAGGCAGATGCAGATGCAGATTATTGTGAGATGGAAGGAGATATAAGGGTTGACGCCAATTCCTTCACCATATTCCTTGCAACATCTCCCGAAAAAATCGCCGAAAATTCAACTGTTTCGTGGATTATACAGCCTTACCCGAGAAGGGGAATGGAAGGTGTCAAGAAATGGAATGTAAAAATTGTTGGGATCCACGATAACATTAATCCCAAGTGTACCGAAAATCATAAATCTCCTGCCATACTCTTCTCAACTGGTGGATATTCAGGAAACCTTTTCCATGATTTCGCTGATTTGATAGTTCCTTTGTACACTACTTCAATCGATTTCAAGAGGGATGTGCAGTTTCTGGCGAGTGATTACCACTCTTCTTGGCTGTCGAAATACCACGAATTACTCGAAAAGTTCACTAGACATGAGATTATGGACATTGACATACAGAAACAACAAGTGCATTGCTACAAGAAATTGATTGCTGGCCTCAACTTTCACAAGCACTTCATGATCACCCGACCTGGTCTCTCAATGACCAACTTCAGACGACTAATTTGCGAAACGTATTCCCTGGAGAGAACGCGGGATATGTCCACTCTGAACATAACAAGTAAGCTGGGAGATAACGTGACAAGGTCGAGGCCGCGGCCGCCACGTGTCATGATCATAAAGAGGAACGGCAGAACACGAGTCATGATGAACCATGATGAAGTCTCTCGAGCAGCAAGCGAGCTAGGGTTCGAGGTCGTTTTGGCGGAGCCAGAAAAATGGACTAATCTATCAAGATTTGCACGTCTGGTGAATTCGTGCGACGTGCTGATGGGAGTACATGGAGCTGGTTTAGCCAACTTGGTTTTCTTGCCTGAAAACGCGGTCGTGATTCAAGTGGTTCCGTTCGGGGATATACGGTGGCTTGCTAAAGCTACTTTTGGAAACCCTTGTGGTGATATGAAGTTGAAGTACTTGGAATATGAGGTAGGAGTGGAGGAGAGTTCATTGAGGTTGAAATATTCGAGGGAAGATCCAGTTTTCACAGATCCATCGTCCATTCATAGAAAAGGATGGAATGAACTGAGTTCCATTTACTTGGAAAATCAGAATATTACCATTGATATTGGCAGGTTCCAAAGTAAATTAGTTGAGGCACTCAAGCTTCTAAGTCCTTGAATGATAACATTTTCTTTTATCGATATCAAAATGTAAACATTATAGTGATTCGAGAAAGGATTTCAGTGATGAATTACAAATTACTACAATCATGAGTACATTTTAAATCCATATATAACAAGTATTGAGCTTTCATAAATTGGTATGGTGGATTTAAAATAAAAATCCACTTCAATGTTGTGCATGTCAAAGAATTTGAAATTCATTATCTCAAAATTCATTAATCCAAACACAACCATATAGGTCAATTGCCCACCTAAAAATTTTAACCACAAAACAAATTATTTAGGGAAAATTGTTTTTTTTTGTCATGTATGTTTGTCATTTTGCAATTTCAGTCTCTTATATTTTCAGATTTCAGTTTTAGTCTGCTATCTTTATTTTTTTTGGCAATTTTAGTCTTTTTTCCGACGTGGCGTTGACGTGACACCAATTCAGTGCTGATATGAAGCTGACCTGTACAGTGTCACGTAAGCATTTTCGAATAAAAAGGACCAAAATGGCCAAAATCGAAACATGCAGGACTAAAACTGAAATATGAAAATATAGAGGACCAAAATCGCAAAGTGACAAACATACAAGACCAAATTTGTAGTTTTTCCAATTATTTACGACCATCTTTTGAATCCTATAACATTAATTATTGATGTCTTTATGTGTGTATAAGTTATGATAAAAATTGTTTCTGTTTACACTTGGATTCATGGATTTAATTTGAGGGGAGATATTTGATTTGTGGAAGGATTTGAGGGATGAATCTTGCATGTATTTAAACGGCCACAATTACTATTATTGAAAATTGTATAACTTTCTACGGACTGGAATAATGAGATTCACTTTAATTTTGTACATCAAAGATTTTAACATTCATTAATCCAAACACACCATCAGGTCCTCTCTAATCAAGTCAATTAAAAGTGAACAACAAAAAATAAAATTGAAATAATATCTTGAGTTTACTTTGATATTCGTGTCTTTGCTTTTACTAAATATATAACTTGCTCCTTTTCCACGCTCAAATATATTATATTATTTTAATTGTTGTCCCCTAGACGGAACATTAAGAATCCTTTATTATTTAATTAATCTGATTTAGTAAATGTGGAGCATAATTATTATCTTGACCCAAATTGGGCACACACTATGTTGCACATGGAGTTTTACTCCAAGTACCAGCATAGTCCATAGATTAATATGGGGTTCACTTGTTTAAGGGTTGTTGTTTCACCAGATGTGTTATATCATGTCCTGATTTTTACAACGTGACATCGACAACATAATCAAAGTCATGGTTAAAACTTTTAATAATGTCAACGGGTATAAAATCTCGGAAAAAAATTATGTGAGAACTAGATAATTTAGCTTAAAATAACTAGTGCAGTTGAGAAAACTAAAAAAAAATAACTGGTCACTTGAACTAAAGAAAACTGGACCGGTTGATGAAACCGAAATTGAGGAAATTAGAACTGCAACTGAATAAGTTGAGAAAATAGGGAGACTAAACTAGAACTGACCCAGTTGAGCAAAAAGGGAAACTAAACTGACTGACAGAACTTAAGTTGAGTAAAGAAAAATTGACTAAACTGAACTGGAAAGAAACTGATCATGTTAATCAGTTAAGGAAACTAGACCAATTGAGGAAACTGGATCAGTTTAGGAACAAAGGAAAAGTCTCCAGTCGGGGAACAAAAGTTGTCAAGTTCCAATCCGTAACAGAAAACAGATAGTCTGGGATTTTGTAACCGACAAATTAATTCAGAATCAAGGTAATTCAAAGGCATCAAATGGTGTGTAACAGTCGGATTTGAGCCTATAAATAGCACTCAGATTTTCGATTAATGGTTACACAATTTTTGAGCAAAAACACAACATAATGAGTTCGAGCATTCAGTTGAGCGAGAGAGTAAAGCGTAACGAGCACGAAATTATCCGGTTGAGCTACTATTGAATTCAGTTAGGCCTGGGAAAACTAACTTCAAGAACAACCGAAATAGATTTAGCATCAATTCTAAGTGGGCTTTTCGATTTCAAACTGATAACCTACATTAAAACTTATTCCAGTGTGATATTGTGTTCAAAATCCTGCTTTCCGAAACTGAATTACCGGTTTCTGATTTTCGATACACTGAATCTTGTCAACTGGTGGTAGGAATATATATCTGATTACTGGCCTCACCCTTTAGAGAATTATCATATAATAGACTGATATATGTTAGCCACTAACTTCATAAGTCATTTTTAGTGGATAAAACTGATTTATGTTATTACTGATGAATACCGAATATGTTATGATATGTTATGTTATGATATTTTAATGTATATGAGACTGATGTTTAAAATAATTTTAAAAGTTGGGATGATTCTCCCATTTAATGAGTGACACTCATATCACTCACTCAGCCAAAAACATCTGAGATAAGACCGAAGAATAAATAGAATATGATGAGCAAATTCAATTCCGGGGGTGGTTGATGAAGAATCAAGATTACCGTTTTTTAGTTCTGCTTAGTTTATTATTATTCTGTCCGCTGCATTAAGACTTTGTTATCTATTCAGTTCTTAAATCGACTCATGTTATTTGTTTAAGCATTGTAAAGACAGTGTAAATTTAGTTTATGAATGACAATGTTTTTCAGTTTCATGAATGAATAGACTGATTTTTTTTTAGTTTCTGAAAACGGAGGTTTGTTATTTTTGAATTGATGTTCGAGAACAACGTCGATGTCAACCAACCCCAATTTCGGGCGTGACATTGAAGTGGTATCAGAGTCAACCTCTCTTAGTAGGGTATGGTTCGGGGATGAACCATTCGAAAGCTGGTGGGTATGTGATGCCCGGGGCTAATAAGAGGGCAGGGAGTGCTTGTCGGTGCCAAGTGGTTTCATGGACAATGAACGGCTCCTGGCATACTTCTAGGCAAAGGGAGACATGAATGAACCGATCTCATGCCGAAATGAGAGAGATTCTGATAGTGTGTTAGGTATAGGACTGCATGGTTGAGGAGGGATTAAAAATATTTGATAGGTACTACTCATATCAAGAAGGTGCTTCTTCTTTTTGGGAACTCATCACATAAGAACTCCAAAGTTAAGCGTTCTTAACTTGGGAAAATTATAGGATGGGTGAACCCTCGGGAATTTTCTCAGAGACCCGTCTTGATACAGAGAGGACAATCTTCGAATCTGGGGCATTACAGTTGGTATCAGAGCGAACCAGGCTTCATAAACTAAGGGAAGCCAATATTCGAAAGCAATAGAAAAACTAAGTATTCTATAGCCTGACTGAAACTGAATATGAAAACATTAGAGAACTAAGTTCATTTTGATAGCCTAACTGTAAGACCCGAAAATATTAAATTATTAATTATAGGATTTGAGAATTAAATTCCGAGAATTCTTAAATTAAAAGAATAAATATTCGATTTGAATATTTATTGAATTTAAGATTAAATTCCATGTTTCGGAAATTAATATGATTGATTTTGATGATGCAACCCGATTAGGGATTGATTTGCAAATATCGAAGTTTGAAGGGCTAAATTGCAAAAGGCCGGGATTATTTGATTAATCCGAATTTATTTCATTTTAGTCCGAGTATATTTAATTTGGGAATATTTAGAGTTTTGATTTAAATTCTAATATTCTTAAATTATTTAGGATTGAAATTGAATTAAAAAGAAGGCTGAGGACTGAATTGCAATTTATGAAGTTTTAGGGACTAAATTGCAATTATATCTATACATATCCGCATTATTAAGATATTAATTGATTGTATGCGTGTATTCTTAGCATGACACTTCAGAAAATGGAGCAGAGAGCCGAGACCATCTTCTGTTTCTTCATTTTCATTTGAATTGACAATTTTCGAAACCCCATAACTTTTGATCCGCTCGTCCGATTTCAATTCCGAAAAGTGTTCTGGAATCCTTGCGACGAGGACTTCGATTTGATGTAAGTATTATGAGGTTTCTGTTATGTTTCGAAATCAGGTTATTGGAAAGATTAGACGTGGAGTTTGAATTTCAATGTTTGATGGTTTATATCTTTTCGTATCGACGTCGAATTGGTTATTTGAAGTCGTAGGAATTTGAATGAAGTCTTACATCATGTATCTCGACTTTATATTGCTGATATGCTGGGAATATGATGTTAAGTAGCTGATATGGAATGATTATTGTTGATAATAATATGGAAATGAAGTTGATACCGAGTCGATTATCGATTTTCAATCGTTACTCCGCCGAACTTGAGAATTGAAGCTGTTTTGCTAGTTGATTATGGAACTGAACTATTAGTGAAGATGTTAGGATGTTGTATCCATTTGATTCTTCAATTTACTAATAGTATTGATGACGAACAACTCAAAAATTTTGCATTCGAATGACGAACAAGTGAGAGAGGTTTGAATCATTCTTGTTGAGGATGGAATGATATTCGTGAGCTGATTTTGAGTTGAATATGAGATGAGTTATTTGTTGATATGTAGAATTTGTTATCATTCCATTTCAGATTTATATTGAGGTTTGACAACTCGAGAATGACGCTATGGAAATGGAAGCTGAAAGCTCAAAGTTCAATGGAAGATTGACGTGTGCCTTTGAGTTGATGTTGAATATACAATTGTGTGATGATGGTTCAGATATGGAACATCGCCAACTCGAGAATGAAAGGTATAAGACGATATCGAGATTCAGGACTATGATACTCGAGATTGATGAATCTTGAGTAGTCCGCCAAATCACATACTTGTTATGTTTTATTTTGGAATGATAACTTGTTATTGTTTTTGTTGATCCATCACAGGTAGTGGATCTTTATTTAATTATGAGATGAGATGAGATATGAATTGATTCTTTGCCAAGGTCGGATAGGACCTTATTTTCTAGTCTGATGAGACGACGATAGATGGATATACATGTCAAGATCGGATACGAATCTTGATGGCAACGAAATGATAAGAATCAATTCTTGAGATAGCGCGCTATAGAAATTCGAAGAATAGATTGAGAGATTTTGATGTTTATATCTTGAATCGATATATGCGTTAGTTACTCTACTTGTTGAGTTGATATGATTTTTTTAACGCTTTATATATCGATTATACTGAGAATTATATTCTCATCGGAGTTTATCGGGCTATTGTCTTGTTTTGTATATGTGCATGACATCAGGTGGGGCAAGAGCTTGTCGGTGATGACGTGATAGCTCACGAGAGAAGATTAGTACGTGAGGACTCGGGTTTTAAGCTGAGATAGCATCAAACTTAGTAAAGAACTTTAGATTTGAAATTCGTTTATAACATGTTGAATAGCTTGTTGATATGTATCTTATACGCTATTCAATGGATGTATTAAATGCATGAATTGATGCTTATAGTTTTATACATGTTGATATGCATGTTTTAGAATTGATATACCATGATTTGAAGTGGTTTTGAATGCTTGAGATTTAGTGTGCAAAGTTTGACAGCAATTGAAGTTTGCTGTTTTTTTTTTTTGGAACAAGGCACCAGGATCGATCCTGGAAACTTGTAGGATCGATCCTGGCACAAGAATTGATCTAGGCAGAAACTTGCATAAAGTCCCAGGATCGATCCTGGATTTTCCCAGGATCGATCCTGTCCACAATTTTTAAAAAAAAATAAATTTTTTTTGTGCCTTGCTTTGATTATTCTTTTAAATGATTAGATGAATTGTGTTTTAATCTTTGTTTGCCTTATGATGAGATTAGCAACCCGAGGTCTCCACAATAGGTGGTATCAGAGCATAAGGTTCTGGACTGAGATAGAAGCTGAGCGGGGTAGAGTGAGACACATGAATTTATAGTATTGCATGATTATGCATTACTCGATTCGATGACATGATAAATTGCATGTGAGCATGATCTACTTTAGAAATTCAACTACCTAATTTACTGATTTGTAAATTTTTGAATTTCTTACTGTTTTGTTATAAGATTTTCCCCGGGTGATGTAAGCACCCAGAATCAAAGAGAACAGTGTTCTTTGGGTGTTGTAAGCACCCCAGACTGACAGAATAGTATGGCCAGACTGAACAGAATGGTGTGGTCAGATTGAACAGAACAGAACGGTATTGCTCAGCTGAATGAAGTACCTCTGATTGAATAGAACAGAATATCAGCAAATGAATAGATGATGTTGCAGGTAATAGTTGGCTTGAAGAACTTGACCAGTTGTTCAATATTGGAAAGATTCAGATGAATATCGGATCAGATTGATTGCATACCAACTTCGAAACCTAGCAATCAGCTGATGAATTTTGATGAAGAAATGATGAGCAGGCAGAGGTATATTGATTGTTGGTAATTGCTTAGAATATAATTTTGTTTATATTTCTTTGCCGAAACAGATAGAACTGATGATAAAAAGAATAATATACTAATCAAAAGAAGAGTAATTTGAATATTGAAGCATGTATTACTAGATTTCAAGTCTACTATGATTCTCTGAATTGTAGATGATGATAATGAAACTCAAGATTGAGTGTTTTTATTAATGGCTTGAATTCGAAGATTATGTCTGAATACATGTTGACGACTGAAACATTTATGAAAGACATAGCCCCGTCTAAGAGAATTGAAGCAGAATGATGAGTTAAGAAAATGAAATTTGTAGAAATGCAAGAGTAGGTGAGATACTCACAACTTTATCTACAATTTTATTTCAGAACAGATATGAAGTGAACGATATGAAAGTAATTCTTTAACTCTAGTAGACCGATACAGATGTGTTTGGATCTGAATGCAGAATATGTTAGAGATTACTACACTTATTTTAGAGGGGGATATTTGAACAAGCAGTGTAACGACATTTCAAGTTGAGGTGCTAGAATATGTTAGAAGCAAATCCGATTTAGAGAAAAAAAAAATTTGAATGAAGAACGGTTCCAGAAGTATATAGAGGATCAGAATGAAATTGCACCTGAGAATGAAATTTCAGGTAACAGATTTATTTTGTTTTGACCTGTTTATTATTGGTGCCATAGATATATGGTAGATGAAAGCTTAGTATATGATCACATCTGTATCAGAAAAGAGAATTTGTGAATTGAACTGAAGACTGGAACTACTGAATTTATGAAATAAGACTGAACATGATTTTTCTTCGAAGAAATGAAACTGAAAATGATTGTGTTCGTATTTGAGATATCTGTTTATGTTGCATGATAGATGATGATGCAATAATCGAATACAGATTAGCAGAAGAATTAATAATAAGAAGCGATGAAATTAGATCAGTAAGAACATAATGTGCATATGAATATGATGATATGATATAGAATCTCGAATTAAGATTCTGTGATTTCGGTTTGATATATGATGTTTGATTACAGAAATATTCTGAAATCAGTATATTCGATGCACTAGATATGTTCAAGATCTAAATCAGCATTTATAGGTATGCTAATGAATAGAGATTACAGATATATTCCAGTAAGACTTTGACTTTAGTTTAAGTTGTGAACTGGAATTCAATAGCGAATTGATGAATTGATGAATTTATGAATTACCGACTTGATGAGATTATGAACGGAATATTGATCTTGAGGTTTAGAAGATAGATGATGATATGAAAATCAGTTACAGATGAGTCTTTTCTTTGATTATGCTGAATCGATTACATCAATTGGAAATATGATTCTTGAAATGATTGAATATTGGTTGGCTCTCATGGAACATTGCTTTTGTATAGAGCCTGTGTTCATTCACTCATTCGGAGTTATGCGATGCAAGTGAGTTGTTTTCACTGTGCCGAGTTTGTTATCCAGAAGTTTTGATTTTTGGATGACCTTGAATAAGGGATTTTCTCAATCTTGATTTATTTCTTTTGATTTTGAGAATTATTGATCCTTTGATGATATTTCAGCGTATTTTAAGATTGTGGCTCGTAACTGATAGAAGAATTTGAATATGATCCATGATATTTGGGTTAGATGATATGAATGGTTAGTATTTTGGAGATAGAAATGAGGAATGAAATAGGCATCCGATGAATTGATTCCAGATTTCTGTGTAGTCTGGTTTGAATAGTTAGACGAATATATCACCAATCAGAATAATTTTTTATTTGAAATAAGCCAAATCTGTTCAGAAGATGAAAGAAACACAGAAAGTAAACTGAAGCGATGAGAATGCAGTAATGAATGCTAGAATGAGATATGACTTGAAGCCTCCGATCAGAATGAATGAATTCTGTTATGATGGATTAGCTGATTGTGCTTGATAGTTTCGAAAAAGAAATATCAGATTTTGAAGAAAATGCACAACAATGAATTTAAGATTCATCCAATAATTGTTTTATCAGAAGATAAAGCAAGTAGAGGTAACAGAATTAGTACGTTTTTGAAGTTAAACGTACAAAGAGTTTCTGATGAAGTTGAAAATCATTGATTAGATTAGTTCAGTGAGATTTTAGAAACTCCATAATTGTTATAAGATCATGATGTGAAAGAGTATCTTGCGAAACTACCATGACGAAGCAGTGTATATGATGTAAACAGGTGGTAGTTATGAACAGATTGATTGAAATACTGTATATGATGATCTGTTTGTACGATTAAATCACTGAATTGTGATTGAAATTATTGCAAGAGGTCACAGTAAGCCAAGAATTATTGTTTCAATTGAGACATTAGGTTTACGAGTAAATTGTAATACAGACGATCAGAATGCTCTGAGTACTTTGTGGATGTGAAAGTACAAGATGTTATTCTTGAATTGAAGAATAGTCAGAGTAGATAAATCGAATTTCGAGAATGAATTATATCTGACATGATACCGATTATTAACAGCTCTGAATATTTTGAAATCTGTTAATACAGCCTGTTATTTTATGAATAATAGATAGTATGAACAGACTAATCAGAATTTCAGAATACGCTGTATGAGATATAATACAGATATGAACAGATAACTGTTAAGAAGATAAAGATATGATGAAATTGCAGGAATGAAGATAAAGACTTTAGATTTATGAGATAGAATGTGGCATTGATTGATGTTCTGAGTCTCGGTTATATGTGATTGCATTATACCATTTTTCGATTGATGGATTATCTGAGTTGATTTTTCAGATGTTGAAAATATTCTCAGAACTTTAATACCTGATTCGGTATTAATTGATTTGATGTATTGCCACTTGATGATTATAATTCCTGTAGCAGCTCGAATTGATTTTGAGATTGTACTTTGACGATATGATGAGAAGAAATCAGATTTCTTTGTGTTGAAATGATACTACAGACGTATATGATATCAGATCAGACATGATTTGCCTACATCAGATCAGATTTGATTTGAGGAACACAAAGATGATGAATCTGAATTTGTACGAAGTGAAAACAGAAAAGAAGAAACAGAGTAAACAATTGAATGATAGATATAACTTTTGAAGCTGAAACTGAAACATCATTCAATTCAGAACTGAGACAGAGCAGAGTTGGGTTACAGATTCAGAATATGAATGAGAATACTAATTTTGAAGCGATGAACTGAATAACAGCATAGAATTGATATATATTCTATGCAGAGAATGGAAGAATATAGAGAAAGAAACAAGTCGTCACTGAAGCTGAATTTCACTGACTGAGATGTCAGATAGAATTGATGATTTGATTGAATGATTTATTCTTATCAGCTTGATATGATGGATCTGATTTGTTCCACGTATATAAGTGAAGGAAGTATCAGAAGATTCTTCCTATGTACTTTAATTAGATGAGATAGATATCGAAAAGATTTTTAGTTAAGTCGATTATTCGACAAATCTTTGATTGAAGAAAGAAACAACTCAGAACGAATTCTTTTCAATTACGTAAAGTACAAGAGAATGGAAGCAGATTCGAAGAAAGAATCTAATAAGACATGAAGAGATGGGATACGAAGTTTAGAGTTATATGATTGAAGTGATAATAACTCCAGATAATTATTCAGTCTATTAGATTGAATAGTTCGATTAATGTGATTTCGAGGACGAAATCATTTCTTAGAGGGGAAGAATTGTAAGACCCGAAAATATTAAATTATTAATTATAGGATTTGAGAATTAAATTTCGAGAATTCTTAAATTAAAAGAATAAATATTCGATTTGAATATTTATTGAATTTAAGATTAAATTCCATGTTTCGGAAATTAATATGATTGATTTTGATGATGCAACCCGATTAGGGATTGATTTGCAAATATCGAAGTTTGAAGGGCTAAATTGCAAAAGGCCGGGATTATTTGATTAATCCAAATTTATTTCATTTTAGTCCGAGTATATTTAATTTGGGAATATTTAGAGTTTTGATTTAAATTATAATATTCTTAAATTATTTAGGATTGAAATTGAATTAAAAAGAAGGCTGAGGACTGAATTGCAATTTATGAAGTTTCACGGACTAAATTGCAATTACATCTGTAACGCCCCGTTTTTATCTTAAATGAGTTTATTTGAGTTAATCGGAGATTGCAGAGTTCACGAGCCGACTTGATTTTGATCAGGGTCCTTTTTGCAAAAATTGGATTTTTCAGGGACTAAAACGCAAATAGTGGATTTTATATATTATCTACTCAACTTTTTACTTTTCTCTTTAATCCTTCTCCTTCCTTAGCAGGCTCCTCCTCCATTGAAACGCCCCATCACCTTTTCAAGCTTCTAGATTTCAGTCCGAGCTCGATCCGGCCGTTGGAATTTATTTCTGAAGGCAGATTATCGATCACTACAGTGAGAGCTCTGTTATATTGTAAGTTCTTCTACGATCGGATGCATTCTAGTTTTTGGATGTTGTTAGAATCGTTTGAGATTCGAGTATGTTGTTCTAGACAGAGTTCTGATCGTTTATTATCTGTCGGTTTTGAATTAGAGCGACGTTCGGATTTGTTATGATTTTGGAAGCCATTTTCGAAAATGTGGATTTTGAGATTGATGGGTTTGCCTTGTTGTTGTTGTTTTGAGCATTGATATGAGGTTATATCAGTATTGAACTGCTGTCTGCGTTGTCGGTTTATTCAGTTATAGCCGTTATGCCGTCGGTTTGAGTTTTGGAGATTTGAACCATTTTTGAAGTTGTTGAACTTGGCTTGTAAGTCGATCATGATAATTGATCTTTGATTTGTATCTGAACAGATTCGTTGGAGTTTGTCGAGCCCTGTGTTAGCAGCATTTTGATCGTCAAGAGTTTGATGAAGATCGGTAAAGAGATTTCCTTGAACCGTTGTTTGTTGTTTAGGTTGTATAGTTGTTGATACAATCTTTTGTTGTAGCTTGTCCGGAGTTGGATCTACGACATTGAAAGGTAAAAGCAGTCATCGTAGCGGGATAGCATACTCGGGACAGTTGGTTCTTGAGTTTCCCTTAAAATCACATATTGCATCGATACTGGTTCTAGTTTATGAAACCTGTATTTTGTTGATTATTTGAATGAATTATATGGCTAAGTTCCTTTTGTTCCCATATGCATTCATATTGAGCCAGCACTATTGTTTCGATGGGCAGAACAGCCCTTTTGTTAAACGTTTGGGAGCTATATTCGAGTGGCCTAGGACGTAGTCGTTGCGCCTAGTGCTAGCATACTCATTATAGTTGCTCAAAGTCTAGAGAAGTGGGATACGTGGCACCACCTCGATTGGGAGAGTCGATGAGTCGTCACGTGATCTCATCCTCGGGATCCCAAAAGCACAGCAGCAATCCTTTGTTTATCAGATTTGATATCCCGGTTTAAAGACATGCATTTCATTACGTTGCTATTGATTGTGTTGTTGTCTTGGAAGCATGTTTATTGTTGTATTACTTGATATGTTGCTTTTACTGGGATTATCATTCTCACCGGTTATCCGGCTGTTGCTTTGTTTTGTATGTGTACTTGGCAACAGGAAGGGCAGGATCAAGTCAGCATAGACCTGATAGCGTCCAGAGCAAGAGATAGAAGTGAGACTCGTTTAGAAGTCGAATCAGCATGTCAACCTAGTTATGTTTTGCGAACATGTTTAGTCATTCGAACTTCTCGTAATTGTTTTGTAAGCAATAATCAATGTAGGTACTACCGTATTGAATGTTTCTCTTCCCTAAACCTTACTTGTATTGTTATTGGTATGTCAAATACTCTTAATGCAAGTGTTTAGGTTTTGATTGAGTTTATTTCAGTGCCTTAACTTTTCTGGGCGAGGGGATGGCGCGGGCGCGCGGCCTCTTTGCGAGGTATGGGCGCGGGCGCTCTAGTTTTTGCGCAGCATAAGCGCGGGCGCGCTGCCTTAGGCGCGGGCGCGCGAGCCTCCTTTTAAAAAAAATATATTATTGGGTTCTTGTTTACATATCGCTTGTTGTCTAATATTAGTTGATTAGAAACGAGGTCTCACATTAAGTGGTATCAGAGAGATAAGATTCTTGGTCGAACTAGAGTGAGCGGGTAGATCGAGTCTGCGTGTATTGGCTCCTCGCATGTGTTTGAATTATTTTAACTGTGTACTTAATTCCATGCGAGCATGCTTTATTATTGAGAATTATTGAATTACATGGTTATGTGATTTAATTTATAAAGCATGATCTACTTGAGATATAACTGTTTCTGTTATCGACTGGTATCCGGTATTCCAAGCGGTTGTAAGGGCACTGATTGTAGCGATTGAGATATCTAGTGTCCTAACCTTTGATTATCAGATGGGTCCTAATCGAGTGATAAACAGAAACACACCGCCAGTTATCCCTGCGACTGAGCAAGCTAGCACTGAAGTTGATCAGTTGGATGCTTCAGCAACGCCTATGGAAACCTTGCTGAAGAGGTTTCAGTTGTTCAATCCGCCGTTATTGATGGGTTCAGAAAATCCAGTTGACTGCGAGAGTTGGTTGGATGATATTGATCAGCTGTTTGATTCCATTGATTACACAGATGACCGCAGAATCAGGTTAGTCATTCATCAGCTACGTGGGGTTGCTAAGAGCTAGTGGATCATGACAAAAAAAAGCAATGGAGAGTAGAGGTACGGAAGTTACTTGGACTCTTTTTAAATCTGAATTTTATAAGCGGTTTTTCCCTATCTCGTATCGCAAAGATAAGGGAGCAGAGTTTGCCAATCTGAGGCAAGGGAATCTGAACATTGAAGAGTACGTGGCTAAGTTTGATAATCTGTTGCATTTTGCACCGTTAATTTCCGGAGATGAAGAAGCTAAGGCAGATCAGTTCATCAATGGTTTGAACCCCGACGTCTTCACGTTGGTAAATACCAACAGGCCTAACAACTTTTCGGATGCCATGAATCACGCAAAGGGAGCAGAAGCAGGCTTGTGGAGGCAAAGAGGTAACCAGGTAGCACCTCAGCAACAGAGGCAGTATCAGAACCCACCATCTCAGTATCAGAATCAGCCACCGCAGCATCAGAACCAGCAGCAAAGGTATGAAGGTGGAAACAGTGGGGGAAACAGAAAAGATCTGTACAAAGCAAGAGGTAAACAGTTCAAGAGGCAGGGGAACAGTTCTTCTAGTTCCAGTGGTTCGAAGCAATTCGGTTCAGGATAGAGTTCTGGATCATCATCCTTGTACTGCAGCAAGTATGGGGGAAGACACTCACTGGATCAGTGTGTGGGATTCTTCGGTAATTGTAACACCTGTCAGCAACCGGGACACTTCTCTAAGGTGTGCCCTCAGCGTTTTAGAGATCGAGCTCAGAGTAGGAGTTCATCTCGACCTACAGCTCAACCCGAGAGGCAGTCTTCTGCAGTGCACTCTTTCCAGCCTCAGCAGCAGAACAGACAGGGAGGTAACTCTAGTGCGAACCAGCCTCCGAGACAGCAGGCACGAGTCTTTGCTTTGACAGAGGATCAGGCTCAGGCAGCACCATACGATGTTATAGCAGGTAACTGTTCGATTTTCGGTTATTCTGCTCATGTTTTGATAGATACAGGTGCTTCCCATTCCTTTATCTCTGAGAAATTTGTGTTATTGCATGTTGTGCCTACTGAGTTGTTGCCTACAGTAGTAGCTGTTACTTCACCTTTGGGTGGAGGAATTGTTTCTGTTAGATTAGTCAGGACTGTGTTTTGAAGGAAATTTATTAGAATTCGACTGTATTGTACTTGGACTGTCAGATTTTGATTGTATTGTCGGTATAGATGCTTTAACCAAGTACAAGGCAACATTCGATTGTTTTCTGAAAGTTATCAGGTTCAGACCTGAAATGGCAGACGGGTGGAAATTCTTTGGTAAGGGTTCTCGATCTAGAATTCCTTTGATTTCAGTATTATCTATGACTCGTTTGCTACAGAGAGGTGCAGAAGGATTTTTGGTTTATGCGGTTGATGTACTGAAATCTAGCCCAGCTTTGGTTGACTTGCCAGTGGTTAGAGATTTTGCTGATGTGTTTTCGGAAGATGTTCCTGGTTTGCCACCTATTCGAGAAATCGAATTCAGCATTGACTTAGTGCCAGGTACTCAACCTATTTCAAAAGCTCATTATCGTATGGCACTTATTGAATTGAGAGAGTTGAAGGAGCAGCTTGAGGATTTGATTGCCAAGGGATACATCAGACCTAGTGTATCGACTTGGGGTGCTCCTGTGCTTTTTGTTCGGAAGAAGGATGGTTCTATGCGGCTCTGTATCGACCACCGCCAATTGAATCAGGCTACAGTTAAGAACAGGTATCCTTTACCCCGAATAGATGACCTTTTTGATCAACTGCAGGGTTCTTCTGTCTACTCTAAGATTGATCTGAGGTCAGGTTATCACCAGTTGAGAGTGCGAGAGAAAGACGTTCCTAAGACCGCATTCAGAACGAGGTATGGTCATTTTGAGTTTATAGTCATGCCGTTCGGTTTGACTAACGCTCCAGCGGTTTTTATGGGTTTGATGAACCGTATCTTTCAGCATTATTTAGATGAGTTCGTCATTATCTTTATCGATGATATTCTTATCTACTCGAAGAATCGTACTGACCATGCAGAGCACTTGAGGACCATACTGCAGATTTTGCGAGTTGAGCAGTTGTTTGCCAAGTTTTCTAAGTGTGAATTCTGGTTGGATCGAGTTGTCTTTCTCGGTCATATCATTTCTGGAGATGGGATTTCTGTCGATCCCAGAAAGATTGAAGCGGTTATGAATTGGCCTAGACCTACTTCAGTGCCGGAGATCCGAAGCTTCATGGTCTTAGCTGGTTATTACCGTCGTTTCATCAAGGGTTTCTCGTTTATTGCCAAGCCAATTACCCAGCTGACTCAGAAGAATGCGCCTTTTGTTTGGACTCCAGATTGTGAGGCTAGCTTTGTTGATGTGAAGAGGAGACTGACCAGTGCTCCAATTCTTTCTATTCCGAATGGTACTGGAGGTTTCACAGTATATTGTGATGCTTCTAACCGAGGCTTGGGTTGTGTTCTTATGCAGCATAATCATGTGATAGCGTATGCATCGAGGCAGCTGAAACCGCACGAGACTCGTTATCCGGTTTATGATCTTGAACTAGTTGCGATCGTCTTTGCTCTGAAGATCTGGCGTCACTATCTTTATGGTGAGTCTTTCGAGATATTTTCTGACCATAAGAGCCTTAAGTACTTGTTTTCACAGGCAGAGCTGAATATGAGAAAGAGAAGATGGTTAGATCTGTTGAAGGATTTCGACTGTGAAATCAAGTATTATCCGGGAAAGTCGAATGCAGTTGCAGATGCCTTGAGCCGAAAGCTATGTTCTTTATCTCTTTCTACTATTGGTGTTTCTCAGTTGATCGATGATTGTTGCACTTCTGGTTTAGAGTTTGAAACATATAGGGAGACTATCAGAGTGTTTGCTATTCAAGCCAAACCGGAGTTGTTTGTTGCAATCAGGGAAGCACAGAAGTCTGAGCCGAGCATTCAGGTTTCAGTAGAGAAAGTCAGATCTGGGCATCAGTATGAATTCCAGGTTAGAGATGATGTACTGTATGTGAATAACCGTATTGTTGTGCCTGATATTTCGGAATTGAGAGAGCGTATTCTCCGAGAGGCTCATTGCAGTCGGTTTAGTATTCATCCTGGAGGTCGTAAGATGTACAACGATCTGAAGATTCAGTTTTGGTGGAAGAGAATGAAGAGCGACGTAGCGAGGTTTGTATCTCGGTGTTTGAATTGTCAGCAGGTGAAAGCAGAACGGAAGCGACCAGGAGGTCTGTTGCACAGTCTATCTGTTCCTGAATGGAAGTGGGATCACATTTCCATGGATTTCGTCACGAAAATACCACGATCCGTTCAAGGATGCGATGCTATTTGGGTAGTGATCGACCGATTGACAAAGTCTGCGTGTTTTATTCCATACACGATGACGTATCGTCATGATCAGATGGCTGAGTTGTATGTTAGCAATGTTGTGAGATTGCATGGTGTGCCGAAGTCGATCGTTTCAGACAGAGATCCTAGATTCACTTCGCACTTCTGGCATAGTCTTTAGGAGGCACTTGGTACTCGATTGCATCTGAGTACAGCTTACCATCCTCAGACTGATGTACAGTCAGAGCGGACTATCCAGACGTTAGAGGATATGCTGCGAGCGGTAGTGCTAGACTTTGGCACTAGTTGGCAAGATTCTTTGCCTCTTGTCGAGTTTTCTTACAACAACAGCTTCCAAGCGAGTATCGGTATGGCGCCTTTTGAGGCTTTGTATGGTAGAAAGTGCCGATCTCCGTTGTTTTGGGATGATTTGTTCGAGTCACCAGATTTGGGGCCGGAAATGCTTCGAGACATGGCAGAGCAGGTTAAGATCATTCAGACCAGAATGAAGTCAGCTCAAGATAGGCAGGCGAAGTATGCGAATGTCAGGCGTAGACCTCTGAGTTTTGATCAGGGAGACCGAGTCTTTCTGAAGATTTCACCTTTCAGAGGCACTGTCAGATTCGGTAAGAGAGGGAAGTTATCTAAGAGATTCATCGGGCCGTACGAGATTCTCGAGAAGATAGGCGATCTTGCCTACAGACTTGCACTTCCTCCGTCTTTATCTGGTATTCACGACGTTTTTCACGTCTCTATGCTGCGAAAGTATCATCCAGATCCTTCTCATATCCTTCAGCCTGATGAAGCCGAGTTAGACGAGACTTTGAGCTATTTTGAATGACCGATTCAGATCCTTGATCGGAAAGAAAAGCAACTCAGAACCAAGTTGATTCCGTTGGTGAAAGTGCAGTGGAGCCATCACGGAGTCGAGGAAGCGACTTGGGAGACAGAATCTGACATGAGACAGCGATTTCCGAAGTTATTCGGATGACGTGAGTTCTTCTTACTGTCTTTAGTTCTTTATTCTATCTTATGAGTTGTGGTTCTTGTTGATTTCGAGGACGAAATCTCTTCTTAGTGGGGGAGAATTGTAACGCCCCATTTTTATCTTAAATGAGTTTATTTGAGTTAATCGGAGATTGCAGAGTTCACGAGCCGACTTGATTTTGATCAGGGTCCTTTTTGCAAAAATTGGATTTTTTAGGGACTAAAACGCAAATAGTGGATTTTATATATTATCTACTCAACTTTTGACTTTTCTCTTTAATCCTTCTCCTTCCTTAGTCGGCTCCTCCTCCATTGAAACGCCCCATCACCTTTTCAAGCTTCTAGATTTCAGTCCGAGCTCGATCCGGCCGTTGGAATTTATTTCTGAAGGCAGATTATCAATCACTATAGTGAGAGCTCTGTTATATTGTAAGTTCTTCTACGATCAGATACATTCTAGTTTTTGGATGTTGTTAGAATCGTTTGAGATTCGAGTATGTTGTTCTAGACAGAGTTCTGATCATTTATTATCTGTCGGTTTTGAATTAGAGCGACGTTCGGATTTGTTATGATTTTTGGAAGCCATTTTCGAAAATGTGGATTTTGATATTGATGGGTTTGCCTTGTTGTTGTTGTTTTGAGCATTGATATGAGGTTATATCAGTATTGAACTGCTGTCTGCGTTGTCGGTTTGTTCAGTTATAGCCGTTATGCCATCGGTTTGAGTTTTGGAGATTTGAACCTTTTTTGAAGTTGTTGAACTTGGCTTGTAAGTCGATCATGGTAATTGATCTTTGATTTGTATCTGAACAGATTCATTGGAGTTTGTCGAGCCCTGTGTTAGCAGCATTTTGATCGTCAAGAGTTGGACGAAGATCGGTAAAGAGATTTCCTTGAACCGTTGTTTGTTGTTTAGGTTGTATAGTTGTTGATACAATCTTTTGTTGTAGCTTGTCCGGAGTTGGATCTACGACATTGAAAGGTAAAAGCAGTCATCGTAGCGGGATAGCATACTCGGGACAGTTGGTTCTCGAGTTTCCCTTAAAATCACATATTGCATCGATATTGGTTCTAGTTTATGGAACCTGTATTTTGTTGATTATTTGAATGAATTATATGGCTAAGTTCCTTTTGTTCCCATATGCATTCATATTGAGCCAGCACTATTGTTTCGATGGGCAGAACAGCCCTTTTGTTAGACGTTTGGGAGCTATATTCGAGTGGCCTAGGACGTAGTCGTTGCGCCTAGTGCTAGCATACTCATTATAGTTGCTCAAAGTCTAGAGAAGTGGGATACCTGGAACCACCTCGATTGGGAGAGTCGGTGAGTCGTCACGTGATCTCATACTCGGGATCTCAAAAGAACAGCAGCAATCCTTTGTTTATCAGATTTGATATCCCGGTTTAAAGACATGCATTTCATTACGTTGTTATTGATTGTGTTGTTGTCTTGGAAGCATGTTTATTGTTGTATTACTTGATATGTTGCTTTTACTAGGATTATCATTCTCACCGGTTATCCGATTGTTGTTTTGTTTTGTATGTGTACTTGGCAACAGGAAGGGCAGGATCAAGTCAGCATAGACCTGGTTAGCGTCCAGAGCAAGAGATAGAAGTGAGACTCGTTTAGAAGTCCAATCAGCATGTCAACCTAGTTATGTTTTGCGAACATGTTTAGTCATTCGAACTTCTCGTAATTGTTTTGTAAGCAAGAATCAATGTAGGTACTACCGTATTGAATGTTTCTCTTCCCTAAACCTTACTTGTATTGTTATTGGCATGTCAAATACTCTTAATGCAAGTGTTTAGGTTTTGATTGAGTTTATTTCAGTGCCTTAACTTTTCTGGGCGAAAGGACGGCGCGGGCGCGCGGCCTCTTTGTGAGGTATGGGCGCGGGCGCTCTTACTTAGAGCGCGGGCGCGCTAGTTTTTGCACAGCATAAGCGCAGGCGCGCTGCCTTAGGCGCGGGCGCGCGAGCCTCCGTTTAAAAAAATATATATATATATATATTATTGGGTTCTTGTTCACATATCGCTTGTTGTCTAATATTAGTTGATTAGAAACGAGGTCTCACAACATCTATGCATATCCGCATTATTAAGATATTAATTGATTGTATGCGTGTATTCTTAGCATGACACTTCAGAAAATGGAGCAGAGAGCCGAGACCATCTTCCGTTTCTTCATTTTCATTTGAATTGACAATTTTCGAAACCCCGTAACTTTTGATCCGCTCGTCCGATTTCAATTCCGAAAAGTGTTCTGGAATCCTTGCGACGAGGACTTCGATTTGATGTAAGTATTATGAGGTTTCTGTTATGTTTCGAAATCAGGTTATTGGAAAGATTAGACGTGGAGTTTGAATTTCAATGTTTGATGGTTTATATCTTTCCGTATCGACGTCGAATTGGTTATTTGAAGTCGTAGGAATTTGAATGAAGTCTTACATCATGTATCTCGACTTTATATTGCTGATATGCTGTGAATATGATGTTAAGTAGCTGATATGGAATGATTATTGTTGATAATAATATGGAAATGAAGTTGATACCGAGTCGATTACCGATTTTCAATCGTTACTTCGCCGAACTTGAGATTTGAAGCTGTTTTGCTAGTTGATTATGGAACTGAACTATTAGTGAAGATGTTAGGATTTTGTATCCATTTGATTCTTCAATTTACTAATAGTATTGATGACAAACAACTCAAGAATTTTGCATTCGAATGACGAACAAGTGAGAGAGGTTTGAATCATTCTTGTTTAGGATGGAATGATATTCGTGAGCTGATTTTGAGTTGAATATGAGATGAGTTATTTGTTGATATGTAGTATTTGTTATCATTCCATTTCAGATTTATATTGAGGTTTGACAACTCGAGAATGACGCTATGGAAATGGAAGCTGAAAGCTCAAAGTTCAATGGAAGATTGACGTGTGCCTTTGAGTTGATGTTGAATATACAATTGTGTGATGATGGTTCAGATATGGAACATCGCCAACTCAAGAATGAAAGGTATAAGACGATATCGAGATTCAGGACTATGATACTCGAGATTGATGAATCTTGAGTAGTCCGCCAAATCACATACTTGTTATGTTTTATTTTGGAATGAGAACTTGTTATTGTTCTTGTTGATCCATCACAGGTAGTGGATCTTTATTTAATTATAAGATGAGATGAGATACGAATTGATTCTTTGCCAAGGTCGGATAGGACCTTATTTTTTAGTCTGATGAGACGACGATAGATGGATATCCATGTCAAAATCGGATACGAATCTTGATGGCAATGAAGTGATAAGAATCAATTCTTGAGATAGCGCGCTATAGAAATTCGAAGAATAGATTGAGAGATTTTGATGTTTATATCTTGAATCGATATATGCGTTAGTTACTCTACTTGTTGAGTTGATATGATTTCTTTAACGCTTTATATGTCTATTATACTGAGAATTATATTTTCACCGGAGTTTATCCGGTTGTTGTCTTGTTTTGTATGTGTGCATGAAATCAGGTGGGGCAAGAGCTTGTCGGTGATGACGTGATAGCTCACGAGAGAATATTAGTACATGAGGACTCGGGTTTTAAGCTGAGATAGCATCAAACTTAGTAAAGAACTTTAGATTTGAAGTTCGTTTATAACATGTTGAATAGCTTGTTGATATGTATCTTATACGCTATTCAATGGATGTATTAAATGCATGAATTGATGCTTATATTTTTATACATGTTGATATGCATGTTTTAGAATTGACATACCATGATTTGAAGTGGTTTTGAATGCTTGAGATTTAGTGTGCAAAGTTTGACAGCAATTGAAGTTTGCTGTTTTTTTTTTCGGAACAAGGTACCAGGATCGATCCTGGAAACTTGTAGGATCGATCCTGGCACAAGAATTGATCTAGGCAGAAACTTTCATAAAGTCCCAGGATCGATCCTGTCCAAAAAATTTTAAAAAAAAATAAAAAAAATTTTGTGCCTTGCTTTGATTATTCTTTTAAATGATTAGATGAATTGTGTATTAATCTTTGTTTTCCTTACGATGAGATTAGCATGGAACATCAACCCCATTATTTTTTTCCGCAAACTTAGCATGGAACAGTGAATAGAATTTCAGACACTTTTCAAGCCCGGATGGAGTTGTTAATTTTTTACAAAAATTAATTTTTTCACTTTTGCAACCCCATTTATTCCGCATACTTAGCCAAGGACAAGGGAATTAGGATTTCAATTCCTTATCAATGACCCGGATGGAGTTATTATTAATCTTTTCATATTTTAATGCTTAATTCATTTCTAAGCTCGTAGAATTCTACCTCAGTTTCAAGCATAAATCACCAAAGTTAAGAATCAAATCATCCAATTAACTTACAAAATCACAAAGCTTCTCTAATCACTTAAGTCTAGACAATCAAGACATAGTGCATATGGGTGAGAACTCAAGATTAAATATAACTAACATTAACATTATTAACATTTTTAACACCAAAAATTATTTTCATCATAGGCCAACACAAGTACACATCATTTATTCAACTCAAACTAACTCATGAAAAATTTTCAAAATTTTCAGAATTTTTTAAACACCCCCCCCCCCAAAAAAAAAAAACTTAAATTGTGCATTGTCCTCAATGTACAAAAAATTAAAATAAAACCAAGAACACATACCTTGGGAACCGAGCGTCAGTACTCGGAATCATCTTAATCACTCAAAGATCTTCATGCAGGGATGGCATCTAAACTTTCACCGCTTCAACTTTTTCACCTACACAACTCAAAATTATTATTGATGTCTAGTTTCTACATGAAAAAAAATGAAACAAAAATAACTAAAATTAAACAAATAAAAATAAAGCAAATAAATAAAAATAACTTGGGTTGCCTGACCAGCTAAATCGGTTTGATAAAAATCTACTGGCAAGCGCACCAGGTCAAGTAATAGTAAAGTGGACTGAGAGTCCAAGTATCGATCCCACAGGGACTGTTGTCAATTCTCAATATTTAATTATTTTACTTAATCTAGACAAAATAATAGAAAATATTTTGAATTAAATAAAATAAGAATATAAAATAAAAACTGCTTAAGAAATACGAATAAAAATAACTAAAGATAAAAATAATTAAAATAAAGACAACCAAGACACATGTAGGTACCGAACAAATCTTGTAACATGTAGTCGATTCAGGACTCAGATTTAATCTTAATTCACGGGAAATCTCCTAATTTGTTCAAAGGACTATTTCTAGAACAATCAAACCTATTCAAATATTGATGAACTAATCTTTCGTAATTCTAATCAAATTTGAATGCATTAAATATTTGTGAAAATTCAGTTTACACCCAAACCGCACACTGAAATCGAATTCTATTTCTAGTCGATTTTACAATATGTTAATTATCAGAGTGATCAAAATCAATACCTCCTCTATCGACTTGGAATCGATTAACATGCAAGCAAAAAGTTGATCAGACTATTCACAAGATAAATATAAATCTAACAATCAATAAAATAAAATCAACTCTGAAAAATCCCAAACAAACATCCAAGTTTTCTACATGAATTTGTTCGGCTCAATCACGCCGTCTTGGTTGAAAATAAACTACTTAATAATTAAAAACAATAATTCAAAAATAAAAATAAAAATAAAAAGAAGAAAAGAAAAGAAAGAAGAAATCTTCTCTCCTAAGCCTTGTAGCAGCCTCCTCTGTGTTGTGCGCGTTCTGGAACTTCGAAACCCTCAAAAATATGTTATATCTTGTATATATATGGTCCGAAACGCCTACCAGTTAATTTCCTCTCAAAACAAGGATTTTTCGGAACACATATGACCCCCAAACACGCGCGCGCGCGTGGCATAGGCCTCGCGCGCGCGCAACGCATAAAAACATAGGCCTGGACACAAAACTCGCGCGCGCGCGAGCTTGATTCTCGCGCGCACGCAGTACAAAAATTCTGCACCGAGCGAAGATTTTCAAAAATTCATATCTCAATATCTAGCCGTCGGATTGAGCTGAAATTTGGACAGAAGCTTCCAAACATCTTGAATTTAATTTGAACGGTAAAGATCGGATTTAGAGCTCTCTATAATTAAATTTGATTTTTTGAACAAAGCTGGTCCGTAATTCACTCTTCAAAAATATATTTTCCTACAAAATTAACCCAAGGAGTGAAATACACACACATGCACTAAAACACATAAAAACACATAAATATAATATGAATTCACACAAAATAGACATAAATCTATCATGAACTAATGCATAAAAAATGCACTTATCATTGCCTCCCAAGAAGCTCTTAGTTTATAGTCCATAGCCCGACTCGATGTCGCTTTCAGCCTGGTTCCCTCGATTTGTTGGAGGTTTTTCCATTCTCCTTCACCCTCCAAACAAACTCAACAATCCTCTTGAACTTAGATCGCTTTTTCTTTTTCTTCATCTTCACCAACTTCGGATTAATCTCTCTTGGAAATTTTACAGCACTAACAACTTTGCAGCAACATTCCATCTTCTTTGATTGTTCAACTAGGAACACCTTCTTCGTGGATGGTTTTTCAGCCTCCTTGAACACATTAAAAGTAACTTTCTCACCTTTTACACCCATCGTCAACGCACCTTTCTTAACATCAATCTTGGCTTCAGCAGTATCCAAGAACGGTCTCCCCAAAATTAAAGGCATATTTCCATCTTCCTCCATATCCAACACAACAAAATCCACCGGAAAAATAAACATATCTACTTTTACCAGAACATCCTCAATGATTCCACGCGGATATTTGATAGATTTATTGGCGAGCTGCAATGAGATTGTCGTGGGCTTTATCTCCCTAAGTCCTAGACTTCTGAAAACAGACAAATACATTAAATTAATGCTAGCTCCTAAATCACAAAGTGCTTTATTAAAATTAGAAGAACCAATAATACAAGAAATCGTAAAACTCTCTGGATCGTTTAATTTTTGTGGTAGCTTCTTTTGTAAGATAGAACTGCACTCTTCAGTCATATTCACGGTCTCAAACTCCTCCAACTTCCGCTTCTTAGACATCACCTCCCTCAAGAATTTAGCATAATTCGGCATTTGCAGCAAAGCATCGGCGAATGGAATATTGATTTGAAGTTTCTTGAAGATTTCAAGAAACTTGGCAAACTGTTCGTCCAACACCTTCTTCTTGAATCTCTGCGGGTATGGAAGTGGCGGCTTGTACATCGGTTTCAGCTCAGGTTCACACTGTTGCTCCTCGACTTCTTCCTCAATTTTCTTCTCTTCAATAGCAGGTTCTTGGACTCCAACTGCTTTCCCACTACTCAATTCTATGGCCTTACAGTGTTCTATGGGATTCACCTCAGTATTACTTGGGAACTAGCCGTGGTTGTTATCTTTCAGTGCGTTCGCCAACTCTACAATGCTAGTCTCCATGGATTGAAACACCGCGCCCATGTTGGCCATGTGCGTCTCTAAGCTGTCCAGGAGAGTCTCAGTCCTTTCCATTCTCTTACTCGATTCCTGCACGAAAGTACTAACAACATCCTACAAAGATGACTTACCCTCACCCTTATTTTTAATGAACCCCGGAGGATTCAACACATTGTTATTGTTAGCATAAGAAAAATTTTCATGATTCCTCAAACTAGGGTGATAAGTATTGGGAATAAGATTACCTCTGTAGCCCCCATAACCTTTTTGATTTATGTACTGCACCTGTTCAGAATGGTGAGATTCTTCCATAGCACCCGGCACACCTACTGGTTCTGCAACACTCACTTTATTCAACGCGGCCACCTGTGTAGTCAGTGCAGATAATTGGGCAGTGATAGATGTGAGAGGATCCACTGCATACACTCCAACTAGCTTCTTGACTCCCAAACGCTCAGATGGCCATTGAAAACTATTGATCGTCATCTGTTCCAGCATATCATAGGCTTGAGCGGGGTCCTTTGCAAAAATAGTACCTCCAGAAGCAGAATCCACGTTCATCCTCGTAGATGCATTCAGTCCGTTGTAAAATCACTCGATCTGTTCCCAATCTGCAAAATTGTGGTTAGGACAACGTCTAGTTAATTCCTTGTACCTTTCCCATGCCTCATAGAGCTGTTCAGTGTCCATCTGCCTGAAGGTGCTGATTTCGATCTTCAATTGGGTGGATTTAGCAGGAGGAAAATATTTCGCAAGAAAATTTTCTGTCATCCCCTCCCAAGTAGTAATGCTTCCTAGCGGCAGTGATTGCAACCAACTCCTTGCTTGATCCTTGAGAGAAAACGGAAACAAGCGTAAGCGTATAATATCCTCAGACACACCATTAATTTTTACCGTATCGGTTATCTCCAAGAAAGTGCATAGGTGTATGTGAGGATCAGCAGTGGCGCTCCGATTAAATTGGTTTTGTTGAACCATGTTGATCAATGCAGGCTTTAGCTCAAAATTATTAGCATTGATAGTTCCACGAGTTATTCCAGAGTAGTGAGCCTGGATTACTGGCCTAAAATGATCTCTGATTGGAACCAGGGGAGCTTGATTTACTTCTTCTTCAGCCATGTTCTTTAATTCTTCTCTTCTCTCTTTTCTCAAAGCACGTGCAGTTCGCTCGATCTCCTGATCAAACAGTAAAGAATTTTCACTTTGAGATCGTCGCATGAACTTCAATTAAAAATAATAGGAAATCAATTAGTAACTTAAAATAAAATAAATTAAAATCTATACTAATTGGTAACAAGACTAAAAAAATAATCAAAATTTACTCCCCGGCAACGGCGCCAAAAACTTGGTGTGAAAAATACTCGCAAGCGTACGAGTGTCAAGTTTTAATATAGTGATAAAGAGAGTGTCGATCCCACAAGGAGTAAACTGAAAATATTCAATACTTGTAATTAAAATAGTCTTAATTTTATTTAGATAATTGAACTTTAGAGATTTGCTGACAAATTTAAATAAATAAATAAGTTTGTAAAGCGCGCGCACACACAATCCTTCAGAGATTATCAATCAGAGAGAAATAGTCTAGAGGTTTTGATTTCACCTGGTCTCGACAATATTCATTCCTAATTAATCTATTTTCATGAGTTCAATTTAATTAATAACCAAGAACACATAAATTATACTATTTCCCTCTCCCGAGTATTAAATAGAGTGTATCAATTACAGATCAATTCCAATATCCCTATTAAAAATCTACTTGTAATGATATGTGTAAAACAATGTTCTTTCTAGGCTCTATTAAAGCTATAAGCTCTCCCGAGTCATATAAACAATTAATAGTGTGAATTCTATTGATCCTATTCTAAATCTCCTCTCCCGAGTGCCGGATTCTGAATAAATATTACAAATCAATTTATGGCCAGTAAATTGAAAAGACTATCAAAACTAGAATCACAATTAGTTTAGAAGAACTCAATTCAATAAAATAAAAAATTCATAAACATGTCTTAACCAAGCTACGTCAACCTCTAGACTTAAAAAGTTTAGTTCATAATCAAAAATAGTTGAAACCAATTCATATTCATGAAACTAGACATCAAATCAATAATATAAATCAAGAGAAAGAGAACAAATCCAAATATTCGATCTTCCGTGTCCGAACGATCTATCTTCGTCTTTGTTGTTTGATGTTCTTCCAACTTGTGCAGAATTTTCTCTTCCAAAGTCTCCAAAATCTTCTCTCGATCGATCCTTGATGTGTTTTTCTCTATGCGGCGGCTTTTTTTTTCCTATTATGTGCAAAAGAATTCCTTTTATATGTGCTTCAAATCCAATAAATAAAAGCCCAAGAAGATCCACAAGTTTCCTTCCCGAAAAACTAAAAAAATTGACTTTCGCGATGGCGCGCCCGCGCCTGAAGATATGGGCGCCCGCGCATGACTCTCTGTCTCCCGGATGCTCAAATTTTCCCTGAGACGCGCCCGCGCATGCCTCTCTGGTTAGAAAAAAATCTGAATCGCGCGATAATTTTCAAAAAATCATATCTCACAATCTAACTGTTAGATTGAGCTGAAATTTTGACAGCAGCTTGAAAACATCCTAAACTTTAATATGAATGGTGGATATTGGATTTTGATGCTTCAATAATTCCCAGTAATTTTCTGAAGTTGATACTCCATAATGCATCCTTCCGCTTCTTCTTGCTACTTTCGCGCCAATTCTTATTTTTTTTTTTTTCCAAAAGCCGCCTGTTGTGGCGGGGGGTTAGGCAGACCTCTACCAATTTATTAGCTGAAAAAAAAAAGGAGAAACAAGAGAGGGGGACAAGACCAAAACCTCTCGAGAAATTACAAAAGCTACGAAAAATCAATTAACCAAAGGAATTAAGAAAGACAAGAACTTATCCTAATATAAGGAAGACCAATCCTATCAAGCCTGCAGATCCCTTTCAGCTTCCCTTGAATTTTACTTGGATAGAGCACCGCCGACCCCATAATTCCCATATTCGCTAACTCATCAGCAGCTGCATTAGCTTCCCGATAGACATGAGATTTTCGCACATTGGAAACATTCAGAATATGAAGAATGCGAGTGAGAATAGGACTTAATTCCCAACTAGTAACCTTAGCCTCAATAATCTTTAGAGAAACCATAGAATCAACCTCCAGCCAGAGAGGGAATAAATTGAACAACCGACAAATCTGCTGTTAGAACCTAATGGGGGAAGATTTAGGTTCTATTGGCAACTTTAGCAATTTAAAGCGATTATGCAAATACGCAAGCGGAAGACTTAAAGCAATCAAAAATGAATGCGGTAAATAAATGCGTAAAAGAAATAAAGCGATAAATGAGATAGGATATGTTTATGGAAGTTCGACGATAAATCGTCTACGTCTCCCCTTCTTGGTTAAGATTGATTAACCAAGGATCCACTAGTACTTCAACGTCTTGGCCTTGATGGCTCCAAGGATAGCCGTAAAACTTGACACGATCACCGCGCCGATACAACTCAACACTTGGTCTTAAGGGCTCCAAGGATAGCCTCAACACAAACACTTGGCTTCACACTCAAGTGCTTACAACGATAGCACAACACACTTGGCTTCACACTCAAGTGTTTACAACTATAGCACAACCAACTCACAAACTATTTTTACAAACACTCTCAAATATATCACACAAACACTTTGATAGTGAGAAATTGCTTGCAAAGGAGAGAAGAGATGAGTTGGGATGTCTCCAAATGACCTTGGATGGCCTCTATTTATAGTTGGAAAAGATTTGAATCTGATTGAGTGCTTGGAGCGTGTGTTAAGAAGTCAAGAAGTGACAAAAAGTGTTTGGCGCCGCTGCCTACTTTTTCCCAGCAATGAGCGGATTTTGTGGAAAATTCATATCTTCCAATATAACCGTTGGATTGATCCGAAATTTAAACTGAAGCTTTAAAACATCTAAATCTGCATTCTGAACAGTAAAGATTTGATTTTAACAAGTCAAACATTTCCAGTAATTTTCAGAAGTCACTTCATCAAGTTTTCAAACTTGTTCTGTGCAACATATTTGAAAAATTCATATCTCCATATCCATCCATGGGATTGATCTGAATTTTAGACAGAGGTTGTAAAACATCCTAAATTTGAATCCGATTGGTGAAGATTTGATTTGGATGTCTCAAACAATCCCAGTGAATTTCTGAATTTGAATCTTCATCATTTGCTTCATGTTCTGCAGAAATAGGTACTATGCAACCTTTGTGGAAAATTCATAACTCCATATCTAGCCGTTGGATTGATATGAAATTTTGATATAAGTTTTAAAACATCCTGATATTGATTTTTATCGGTGAAGATTTGATTTGGATGTCTCAAGCACGTCCAGTAATTTTCAGAAGTTAATTCTTCATTCTTCACTTCAAGTTCTGCAGAAATAGGTACTGCACAACTTTTGTGGAAAAATCATAACTTCATATCTAGCCGTTGGATTGCTCTCAAATTTGGACAGCACATGTAAAACTTCCTCATCACAATTATGACTGGTGAAGATCGGATTTCAATGACTAGAAAATTCCTTGTAACTTTCGGAAGTTGTTACTCCATACTTTGGCTTCTTCTTGTCTTTTTCTTCATATCTCTTAACAATGTTTCAACCATTCAATGAGCAATACAAGAATTTATAAATACATGTATAGCTTCAAAATAGCTTCCAAGAATTTAATCATCAATAAATCTAATCTGTAAAATCTCACTTTATATGGTTAGTAACAATTAACCGAGTTTTGTAATCATCAAAACATAATATTATGAGACTTGTTAATGCATTAAAAACATTAATCTCATAACACGAGATTTTTATGCGTTTAAGGCGTAACAATCTCCCCCTTTTTGATGATCACAAAACTTGGTTAAATAGGAGAAATAAATGTACAATATTAAATAAAAAATTTAAATTTGTAAAATATAATTGCATGAATAAAAATCCCCCTAATTTAAACAATTAGTTAAGAAGAGAATTAAAAATTTGTTTATCAAATAACCAGTTTTATTCTCTATGCATTTAAGCAAACTAACTCTCCCCCTTAGTTAAAGTATTTAACCAAACTAATTCTCTCCTTTTTTGTGATAATCAAAAAGACTGGAAAAGTAAATGCAAAACATGATAATTGAATATAATTTCTAAAATGCAACACATAAATTTCACATAAATAACAAAATATGAGTGTATAATATTGAATAAATACAATTAATTTGTATTATCCAAAATTAAGTTGCTCGAATTTTATATTAAGCTCCCCCTTAATATGACATTATCTTTAAAATATGTCAACAAGTGATTACAACTCAATCATGCCAAGTTCACCATGCAAACGAATAAAAGTATTTTCATCTAGTGGTTTTGTAAAAATATCGGCAATTTGATTTGTCGTGGTGCGCGAATGTTGAATCGGATTATTTGTAAGACATATGGCGCTAGTGTTATCACAAAAAATAGGGATTTTTGAAAAAGAGACGCCATAGTCGAGCAATTGATGCTTCATCCAAAGAATTTGCGCACAACAACTACCAGCAGCCATATATTCGGCTTCGGTTGTTGATAACGCAACACAATTTTGCTTTTTCGAAAACCAAGAAACTAAACAGTTTCCTAAAAAGAAACAAGTTCCACTAGTGCTTTTTCTGTCCACCTTATATCCACCAAAGTCGGCATCACAATATGCTTTTAAATCAAAGAAAGAATTTTTCGAATACCACAAGCCGAAATTTGGAGTATTTGAAAGATATTTGAAAATGCGTTTTAAGGCAAACAAATGTGATTTCTTTGGACATGATTGAAATCGTGCACACAAGCAAACACTAAACATAATGTCCGGTCTACTAGCAGTAGCATATAATAAGGAGCCAATCATACTACGAAAGGAAGATTGATCTACAGATTTACCATTTTCATCCTTGTTGATTCTGATTGTTGTTCTCATCGGTGTGGATGATGATTTTGTGTTCTCCATCCCAAACTTTTTCAGAATCTCCTTGATGTATTTGCTTTGGTTCCAAAAAACCCATCCTTGCACTGCTTGATTTGCAATCCAAGGAAATAATTAAGTTCTCCCATCATGCTCATCTCGAAGTGATCCTGCATCAACTTAGAGAATCCTTGACAAAGAGTTTCATTAGTAGAACCAAAAATTATATCATCAACATAAATTTGCACAATCAAAAGATCATTTTGACATTCTTGGTAAACAAGGTAATGTCGATCTTTCCTCTTGAAAAACCATTTGAAAGCAAGAAAGTAGACAGTTTATCATACCAAGCTCTAGGAGCTTGTTTCAATCCGTACAAAGCTTTGTTTAGTCTATACACATGATTAGGCAATAACGAATCAACAAAACCATCAGGTTGTTCAATGTAAACTTTCTCTTTCAATTCACCGTTAAGAACTGCACTCTTAACATCCATTTGAAATAACTTAAAATTTCTAGAGCAAGCAAAAGCAAGTAGCATGCGAATAGATTCTAGTCTAGCAACAGGAGCATATGTCTCATCATAATCAATGTCTTCTTCTTGACTATAACCTTTTGCTACAAGCCTAGCTTTATTTCTAGTGATCGTACCATGCTCATCAAGTTTATTTCTATAAACCCATTTAGTGCCAATAATAGATCTATCATGCGGCCTAGGAACAAGATTCCAAACATCATTACGTTTAAACTCATTCAACTCATCTTGCATAGCAATAATCCAAGAATCATCTAATAAAGCATCATCAATACACTTAGGTCCAACATGTGAAACAAAAACAAGATGATTGCAAATATTATTAAGAGAAGATCGAGTGGTTACTCCCTTCGAAGGACTTCCAATTATAAGATCCATAGGATGATCTTTGTGAAGCATCAAATCCTTTGGAAGTGGAGTTTCCTCAACAGAAGCATCTATATCATTTAGTCTTGAGGAAGCCATCTCTTCTTCGAGTAATTCTACATCATCATTAGTAGTACGAGAAACTACAGACATAGATTCATCAAATACAACATGCATAGATTCTTCAACAAGTAAGGTACGTTTATTAAATACTCTAAAAGCCTTACTTGAGGTAGAATATCCAAGAAAAATACCTTTGTCGGATTTGGCATCAAATTTGCCAAGGTTGTCCTTACCGTTATTATGTATGTAGCATTTGGAACCGAAAGCTCGAAAATATGAAATGTTAGGCTTTCTCCCTCTCCATAATTCATATGGAGTTTTCTTGAGAATTGACCTTATTGATACACAAGTGTCCTATTTTTCCTCACATATCATGGTCCTTGCAATCTCCACAAGTGTCCTATTTTTCCTCTCAACGATCCCGTTTTGTTGAGGAGTCCTAGGACAAGAAAAATTGTGACCGATGCCTTTCTCTTCACAAAAATTTATAAAACTCTCATTTTGAAATTCAATTCCGTGGTCACTACGGATCTGCTTTATTGAAAGATTTTTCTCATTCTCAACTCGTTTGACAAAAGTTTTAAAATAATCAAAGGCATCATTTTTGTGGGCTAAAAACAATGTCCACGTGTAACGTGAGAAATCATCCACAATGACAAATGCATAAAGCTTCCCTCCTAGGCTAGCGTTCCTCGAGGGACCACATAGATCTAGGTGAAGAAGTTCAAGGGGCATAGAAGTAGATACAAAATTTTTGCTTTTAAAAGATTCTCTTGTATGTTTGCCAAGTTGACACGCATCACAAACAGAATCTAATTTTAAATTGAGTTTTGGCATACCAACAACTAAATCAAGTTTAAAAAGTTTTTCTATAGTACTAGGACCAACATGACCTAGTCGTCTATGCCAAAGAATGTTATCATCAACATTCAAGGATACAAGACTTTTAATATTTGATAAAGATAAATTGTTTAAAGAAACCTTGTATACATTTTCACTTCTATATCCTTTGAAATTTATGGATTTGTCAGTCGTGAGTGATATAGTACAGTGTTGGGGAGTGAATTTGACTTCATAACCTCTATCTCACAATTGACTTATGCTTAGTAAGTTATGCTTAAGCCCTTTCACTAGGAGTACATCATCAATCAAGCAGGATTCAGATATACCTATTGAGCCTATTCCTTCGATAACTCCTTTGCTGTTGTCTCCAAAGGTGACAGTTCCTTTCTCCTTTGGTTTGATCGATTGGAGTAGCTCCTTGTTCCCGGTCATATGTCTAGAGCATCCACTGTCTAGATACCATATGCTAGGGAGAACAGTTTTCCTATTTCCCTGCAAGAATTGATTTTGGTATCCTTTAGTTCTTTTGGGTCCACAGTGTTAGAAAAGAGAAATACAAAATAGATTTCTAAGAGTTCAGTCTCTCATAGCGACATCATCGCCACTTTCCAAGAGTGCTCCCAGCAGTAGGTAGGGTTATGGCCTCTTTAAAAACCTATTTCCTTGGACAGAGCAGCGTTCATCAGGAAGACCAGTCGCAAGTCAAGGCAGTTTAAACCGGTCTATGATGAACTCCCTTAGATCATGATCTCATAATACCGACTGATGAGTTGTTAAGTACTCTTAGGCCTCCATTTCATATAGCTCTTTTGAACATATTGATATCTTAAAGATCTACATTTATATCTAACATGACTTATTTTACAACAATAAGAGCATGTAGGGGGTAATCACATTTTTGCCTTAGCAATTAGGCTAGTAAAGTCAATTGATTTCTTACCATACCCTATTCCACCCTTATCAAAACTGCATTTCTGCATGCTAAGTAAATTATTCAAATTATTACTACTAAGTTGAACTTATCAAAAGATTTTTCTAAGTGAGCTATATCATCTTTTAATCTTAGGTTTTCATGCTCCATAGTTTCTAATTCATGTTTGAGCTTTCTATTTTCCTTTCTAAGAGATTTAGCCATATCAAACATATGTTTATAAGCATGTAGTAGTTCGTCATAGGAAGATACCTCGTCATCGTCATCGGAGACGATGTTATCACTTTTAGCCATGAGGCAGATGTTAGCTTTCTCCTCGTCATCGTCGCTATCACTCCAAGTGGCTATGAGTGCTTTCTTCTTTCCCTTGTCAACTTTCTTCTTGAGAGGACACTCATTTGCATAGTGGCCTTGTTGTTGACAGTTATAGCATGTTACTTATTTTTCGGTCTTCTTTTTGAAGTTGTTTCCTCGCATAAATCTTTTGAATTTTCTTGCAAAGAGTGCCATATCATCATCTTCATCTTCTTCTTTGGATTGGCTAGATAGCGCAATCCCCTTTGCCTTGATATCTTCTTTCTTTATTTCCTTCCTTGTAGACAATTCCAACTCATGGGTTTTTAGAGTCCCATGGAGTTGATCAAGGTCATAGGAAGCGGTGTCGCCTTTGTTGGATTCTATGATAGCCGTCCTCTTGGCATCCCACTCCTTGGGTAAAGCGCGCAGAGCTCTCCACCACACTTGCTTGGTTGGATATTGTTCCCGAAGTTGGGCTAGCTCATTGATAATTTGAGTAAGCCTTCGGAACATTGTGTCAATATCCTCATTGGCTTCCATCTCAAATGTTTCGTATTTGAGTTGGAGTAGATTGATCTTCGTTTATTTGACTTGATTAGTCCCTTCATGGCATATTTCCAACTTGTCCCATATCTCTTTAGCGGATGAGCACATTGAGATCCGGTTGTACTCGTTCATATCTAAGGAACAATGAAGAATATTCATGGCTTTAGCATTTTGAGATATAAGTTTCATATCCTCCTTAGAAAAGTCGTTCATTCCTTTAGGATTTTTGACACCCTCAACCTCTTTAGTAGGTATGTAGGGACCTTTCACAGTAACCTTCCAAAGGTCATAGTCTACGGATTGGATATATAGGGACATTCGATTTTTCCAATATTCGTAGTTTATGCCATTGAAAAGAGGAGGACGATTTGTTGATTGCCCTTGAGCATAGTCGCTCGCTAGATTTGCCATAAGAACCTTTTTGAAAATATTTTGTAAAAAGGTGGCTTTGATACCACTTGTTAGAACCTAATGGGGGGGGGGGGGGGATTTAGGTTCTAATGGCAACTTTAGCAATTTAAAGCGATTATGCAAATACGCAAGCGGAAGACTTAAAGCAATCAAAAATAAATGCGGTAAATAAATGCGTAAAAGAAATAAAGCGATAAATAAGATAGGATATGTTTATGGAAGTTCGACGATAAATCGTCTACGTCTTCCCTTCTTGGTTAAGATTGATTAACCAAGGATCCACTAGCACTTCAACGTCTTGGCCTTGATGGCTCCAAGGATAGCCGTAAAACTTGACACGATCACCGCGCCGATACAACTCAACACTTGGTCTTAAGTGCTCCAAGGATAGCCTCAACACAAACACTTGGCTTCACACTCAAGTGCTTACAACGATAGCACAACACACTTGGCTTCACACTCAAGTGTTTACAACTATAGCACAACCAACTCACAAACTATTTTTACAAACACTCTCAAATATATCACACAAACACTTTGATAGTGAGAAATTGCTTGCAAAGGAGAGAAGAGATGAGTTGGGATGTCTCCAAATGACCTTGGATGGCCTCTATTTATAGTTGGCAAAGATTTGAATCTAATTTGAGTGCTTGGAGCGTGTGTTAAGAAGTCAAGGAGTGACAAAAAGTGTTCGGCGCCGCTGCCTACTTTTTTCCAACACTGAGCGGATTTTGTGGAAAATTCATATCTTCCAATCTAACCGTTGGATTGATCTGAAATTTGAACTGAAGATTTAAAACATCTAGATCTGCAAATCTGAACGGTGAAGATTTGATTTTGACAAAAATACATTTCCCGTAATTTTCGGAAGTCACTTCATCAAGTTTTCGAACTTGTTCTGTGCAACAAATTTGAAAAATGCATATCTCCATATCCATCCGTTGGATTGATCTGAAATTTGGACAGAGGTTGTAAAAAATCCTAAATTTGAATCTAATTGGTGGAGATTTGATTTTGATGTCTCAAACAATCCCAGCGAATTTCTGAATTTGAATCTTCATCATTTGCTTCATGTTCTGCAGAAATAGGTACTGTGCAACCTTTGTGGAAAATTCATAACTCCATATCTAGCCGTTGGATTGATATGAAATTTTGATATAAGTTTTAAAACATCCTGATATTGATTTTTATCGGTGGAGATTTGATTTGGGTGTATCAAGAACGTCCAGTAATTTTCAGAAGTTGATTCTTCATTCTTCACTTCAAGTTCTGCAGAAATAGGTACTGCACAACTTTTGTGGAAAAATCATAACTTCATATCTAGCCGTTGGATTGCTCTCAAATTTGGACAGCACATGTAAAACTTCCTCATCACGATTATGACTGGTGAAGATCGGATTTCAATGCATAGAAAATTCCCAGTAATTTTCGGAAGTTGCTGCTCCATACTTTGGCTTCTTCTTGTCTTTTTCTTCATATCTCTTAACAATGTTTCATCCATTCAATGAGCAATACAAGACTTTATAAATACATGTATAGCTTCAAAATAGCTTCCAAGAATTTAATCATCAATAAATCTAATCTGTAAAATCTCACTTTATATGGTTAGTAACAATTAACCGAGTTTTGTAATCATAAAAACATAATATTATGAGACTTGTTAATGCATTAAAAACATTAATCTCATAACACGAAATTTGTATGAGTTTAAGGCGTAACATCTGCAGCCCCTTCAGGACCGCCAACAACTCCGCCCGATTATTCGTCCCCTGTCCTATAGAATCGTGAAACGCAATAATAGGATGCCCCCAATGATTTATAACTATGCCCCCAATACTCGAATCTCCTCCCAATTTCGAGCATCCATCTGTATTAAGTTTAAAACAACCAACTGCAGGTGGAATCCAACGCACCATTCGAATAGTAATTTTTCGAAAGAAACGCGGAGTCAAACCCCACTGGTTCGCCACCTGACCAAACCCGCTCCAGTGCACCGCCTTCAGTAAACCTGCATGATCAATCGAACCAATATAATCATCAATTTTACGAATAATCCTGCTGGCTAGGATACGAACTCCTCTATGCTTATGTTCATTCCTGGCTTTCCAGAGAAACCAAATAATGAGATATGGCAAAAGTTCCCTGATATGTCCCTCCTTCCGCCAACTCAACCCCACTCTCCACTGATTAAAAAGATAAGGATTCTGGACACCGAAGATTCGAGCATAATGATTCCAGACAAAAAACGCCGGAACACTAACATAAAAAATGTGTCCAAATGTTTCTTTCCCCTGACAACATTGACATAACAACGCCAAAGAAAGCCCTCTAGCCTGCAAAATATCATCAACTGGCAATCTGCGAAAAAACCAACGCCAACAAAAAATCGACATGGATGGCTTCAAAAGTTTGGACCAGCAGCCGGAGAACCACCCATTCGGCTGTGCTTTGCTCCTCACAAGATCCCAAGCAGATTTAACCGAAAATCTACCATTATGTGAAGGAAGCCAGATAGCCCTATCTACATCTGTAAGATTAATAGGAACCTCCATAATCTGATTAGCCACTTCCTGAGTTACAACTGAAAGGAGCTTCTCCAAATTCCACTCTCTCTCATCACAGAACCATTTAACCAATCTGTTAGGCAGCCCATGTACCGGACACCTTGAAGCCAAAGGAGCATCCGGAGACCAGGAATCAAACCAGAAACTCAACTCACCTGCGCCAATCGCCCAACCAATCTCTTTCTCTGCTCGCTGCCTGATCTTCATCATTCTTCTCCAAGTCGGAGAAACACGTTGTAAAATCCGAAAATCAGCCGGAGGATACCTCTTACAATATCTGATATGCAAAAAATAACTCCAGATGGATTTCACTGTTTTGAACCGGACCCATAATTTAATTGAAAAGGCTGTGACTGTATCCTTCAATCTCCGAATACCAAGACCCCCTTTCGAAAATGGGAGGCACACTTTCTTCCAAGAAATCCAATGAATTTTATGATCCCCATTCTTTGATCCCCACAAAAAATTAGCACAAATCATTTCCAGCCGATGAATCACAGTTCCCGGGGGCTGTAAGACCTGGAATAAGTAAATAGGCATGGAGCAAAGCACACTTTTAATAAGAACCAGCCTACTACCGAAAGATCACAATTTTGTTTCCCATCCTTGCAGTCTCCTATTTTCACTTGCAATAATATGATCAAAATAAAGACTTTTACGAGGCCCCAGATACAGCGGAGCACCAAGATATCGAAGAGGTAAATCCCCTTCGCTAAATCCAGTAATAGACAAATACTGCCCCTTCCTTGCCGCTGAACAATCATTAGCAGTGATGAGAACACTTTTGGCATTATTAATCAATTGACCCGAACACTGCTCATAGTGATAAAGGAAATTCCTAACCCTCTTAACACTCGAAATAGCTCCATTCAAAAAGATGATCAGATCATCAGCATACGCCAGATGAGATAAAATAAAAGAGCGACCTGTGTTAAACATCATGCTCTTAAACCGATTGAAAATAAAGTCCAGCCCCCGAGAAAGATATTCTGCCGCAAGAACAAATAACAAAGGAGATAAAGGATCTCCTTGCCAGAGACCTCTCTTGGATGCAAAAAAGCCAGACATATTCCCATTAATATTAACTGAGAACCAACAGTTACTGATGCACCGAGAAATCCTATTGCCAATAACATCAGAAAACCCCAAAGCTTGAATCATCTGTAACAAAAAACTCCACTGAACTCGATCATAAGCTTTAGCCATATCAATCTTCACGATCAAATTCCCTCCCTGGGTCGCATAATTTAGATGATTAACCATTTCCTGAGCCATCAAAATATTGTCAGAAATTAATCTCCCAGAAATAAAACCACTCTGAGAAGGAGAAATAATCCTAGACAAAATCGGCCGCATCCGCAAAGTGATGATTTTGGTGATGATTTTATTACTAACATTGCAGAGGCTAATCGTTCTAAAATCAGACCATGTCTGGGCATCCACACTTTTAGGAATCAAGATAATAGTAGTGGCGGTGATGCTCTTCGGAAGACAAGAACCATTCCAAAAATTCTGAACTTCTTCAATAACATCTCCTTTAATAATCTCCCAACACCATCTAAAAAAACCTGCAGAAAACCCATCTGGCCCGGCTGCACTATCTTCATGAATAGAAAATACACTCTCGCGTACTTCTTCCTCAGTAATAGGACGCAAAAGATTATCATTTTCCTCTACAGTAACCAGTGAAGGAACATGACCAAAATCTGCTCTGTTAAGAGGAGCATGTTCACCGGTTAATAAGTTTTCAAAGAATCGAACCCCAGATTCTTGAATAATATCTTGCTGCTCCAAAGCTACTCCATCCTCCCAAATACGAAAAAATTTTATTTTTAGCTCTCCTCCTGTTAACCGTATTATGAAAAAGGCTGGTATTTCTTTCTCCATCCACAATCCACCTGGCAGCCGCTTTCTGTTTCCAAAAAGATTCCTCCATGGCTAACCCAAGAGACAGGTTTGCCTGTGCTAAAGAAAGCGCCACTTTATTATGATCCGAAGACACCAAATCAAATGTCATTTCTGCATGAGAAGCTGCTGCCTCCAAAAGCTTAACTTTGTCGTGAATGTTACCAAAAACCTCAGTATTCCACCATTTAAGATGAGCCTTAAGCTGTTTCAATTTAATCACCAAGCGGGACAAACCGCTTGCACAACAGGGATTATTCCAATTCAATCTAACAGTTTGAAGGAACCCCGGATGAAGCCGCCACATATTTTGGAATCGGAAAGAACTCTTCGGCCGAGGCATAGTAGGAGCAGAAATGAGTAAAGGACAATGGTCCGAAGTGCCCCTGTGTAGATGCTCCACCTTAAAAGCTTCAAAATGATCTGAACATGAAGGAGAGATGAGCACTCTATCAAGATGTTTCCAAATAGAATTATTCGTCCAAGTAAATTTGGACCCAATGAAACCTGCATCAACCAAACCAGCATCTATAATAAACGTAGAGAAATCCTGCATGGCTCCAGGACTACGAACAGTACCAAGAGAATGTTCACTAGCCCCCGTAATAATATTAAAGTCTCCTCCAACCACCCAAGGACTCCCATCCTGTGGTTGGCAATCTAACAAACCCTCCCAAAGCAAACACCTTGTGCTCCTATCACATTTCGCATAAACCACCGACAAATAAATATCTCTCGGGAATAAACCAGAAGCAAGCTTAAGATGTAAGAATTGCTCATGATCCTTAACCATAGTTATCGAAACATCATGGGAATAATAAAACCAAATTTTATTACTCAAGTTTGATATTACCGAATCAAAACCAAACTTCTTATTCTGCCATTCCTGATTAAATTGCCTTTTCGGTTCACTAATAGCCATAAAGAGAAGATGATTAGTATCTTTGAGGAATTTAATCCGTCGATGTACTGCTTTATTTCCAATACCCCTGACATTCCAAATGACACCGTTCATTGAGAAATATTGGATGCGGAACCAGTGGACTGCTTAGAAGCCTCTATCCTCGACCCCAAAGGTGGAACAGATTTATTTCTTTTAGGAGGCCTGCCCCGTCCGCGCTTCTGAGAGATTTCCATGGTAATTGGTTGATCCTCCCCCGACAGAGTGAAAGAAATGCTATGATCTACCCCCAATTCAACATTAGAATCCAAATTTGCCTCTGGGTTATCATTCCCTCCCTTTAAATGCTCTATGAGCTCAACTCCTTGCTCACTAATCACATTCAAAACCTCTGGTTGAACTTCTCCAGCTGCACGTCCCACCTGAAGCCCCTCGCCAGCCCTATCCACAGAACCTGAGCACTCAATATTGAAATCCAAAGTCGGCTCCGAGACCCCATGGTTAGTCCGATTACCCTCTATAGAACCATTCAAATCATCCTGAACAAACACCCCTTCAACCCACGAACCATGCCATAATCCATCAAATTTATTGGACATTAATATATTATCATTAATAGGCACGTCCCTAGAAAGCACTGGATCACTAGCTAGATTATCCACCATAGGATCAAAGTTATTTGAAGAATCACCCTGCTGGAGTTGGGTAGGTTCCCGAACCAGCAGCGGCTCCTCTTCTAAATCCAAAACAAGAGGATCAAATCTGTTTGAAGTTTCTCCACCATTAACCATGCCTGGACTTCGAACCGCTAAAACATCCATCACTTTCTCCTTCCCCTTCTTTGAGGCCACTTGTTTCCATTCAAACCTTGGTGCATCAAACTTCGCGCCAATTCTTGCAACTCACAAAAACAACAACTAACATGCATAATATTCACTCGATACATCACAAAAGTCAAGACAAATCATATATAAATCAAGTGCATAAATTGCACTTATCATTCATCTTCCTCCTTCCTCTCTTTCTACAAAAGAGAGTTTATAAACATTTATGGTCAAAGAACTTGTGATTTCACATTGCCAAACACAATAAGCACCAAGAGCAGGGCAAAATTTCCTTAAGAAAATCGTGTTCAACACGAGCCTCAACTATTGAATTCTTTTTATGTTTCTTCTGTCATATTCAAGTTTTTCCTAATAAATATACCCACAAAAAGTTTATTATTATCAAAATAAATACATATACAGTAAATGCATCAACACATTATACATGTTTAGAAAGTAACACATATAAATTGTGTAATAATCGTGTGCAAAAACTCAAGTGTCTGATGAGATTTACCGGCATGTCAATCATTGTCGGGCATTGAAAAGAAAAAAGAGAGATAGAGCCATCGTGTCACATTTCCTGTCTTGTTTGATCGTTTCTTTCTAAAAAATGCATTATTATTTTTAATCAAGAACAGATATTGTTCTTGCTGTCTATAAATTAATTTATATATTTTTTTATATATATTTTATGCCTTCCACGATTAACCATCGTTCCCCCGTGTGAATCGAGCCGTTTTTCCAGTACGGATTCATGCTTCGATGTAGCTATATTAATGGTGCCACATGTCGGGATGGACCAAGTCGAAATGATAGGCGTAGAAGAGATGAAGAATCTCCTTTACTCTATCGTCAACTGTGAAATCATTGGTGTCCCAAAGTTGGCTATGGACGAGAATCTAATGGAGTTCGTGCTAGTCCCTCTAGGCATGGGAGTGCTGTTAGCGTACCATTTTTGGCTTCTTTACAATATAATACGCAATCCCAGAAGAACTGTGATCGGCCTCAATGTTGAAAGTCGCCACAAATGGGTCTTCTGCTTGATGGCCGTAAGTTTTCTTCACTCTATTTATTTCTGTTGTTGGGTTGCAAATTAACTGCCATGTTTTCATTGTTTTTGGGCTGTCATTCGAACTTGGAAGTCATCAAGACGCTAAAGTGTTTGATCTTTTGTTAGCTGGATCTTTTACAGCATATATAGTCATGTTCTTGGCTTGAGGGGTCAGATTTGATCAAACGTAGCATCCCCAAATTCCCATGTTTCTCTCTTAGTTTGTGGTGTGATGGCTTCCAAAATTGAACTTTTGAGCATGATATTTGGGTATATATTGATCGAGGACTTCTCTTCTCGACTCAGATACCCATAAAAATTCTCTCTTCTTGTTGACCTATAAATGTGATGGTTGCACGGAAATGACCACAAGTTCTTTTTGGCATTACTCTAGAAAGATATTTATAAAATTAAGGCTACAAAAGATCGATGCCAGGATAAGAACTCCAGTTTAGATAAGATGATCGATTATTCTTGGGACTCTTTGGGCAAGGAATGATTTTTTTTAACCTCGATATGATGTACCTTACATGTGCTCTTTTGGAAGGCTAAACTAGTCATACCTTAGTTATGCCTAGCCACATCAGCGAGGGGAACTTTTTTAATGCTTGGCATAGCACTTTCCCTTACATGATCTTGAGTCATGGAAATTAATGATGGATCTAAGTGTCTACTCCAGTTATTCTTCAAACGAATAAGACGCAATCACCTAGTTCCTGTGAATGACTGTGCCGAACCTTAGGTTGTGTCCATTCCTGCTAGAGATATCGAACGTTCACCTCGTGATAAGACATCGAGAAGATATGCATGTATGGATAATCAGTTTGTCCAAATGCGTGTGTTTGTACCTGCATATAAAGATTGTATGTATTAATCAAGTTTTTCCTTTCTTATGGCACTGTTTTTGTCTTCTGAAGATATTAATTAGAGTTGCTTTCTAGACCGGTTAGTCCTTAATGCTCCTCTCGGATGTATCAATCAGTTGGTGTTTTCGAACAAGTTCAGGTTCTAGATGCTGAGAAGCTCATCCTAAAACTTGCTTGAGGATGTTTATGAACTTTGACAAAATTGTATTTGGCTTCATTCCCATGGACTTCGCCTACTGACCGTCAGTGAGTTGAGCAAAATTTCTTGTTTAAAGTGAAATAGGGGATAATTTAGTGTGCTGTTTAACTCTTATATGGATATAATTTCATACATAGAAAAAAATGGATAGAAAGTGTTGTTTTCTTTATGAGTAAAATGCTATAATATTTATTGAGTGCTTATTTCAGCTGCGAAAATTTGATTTCGCACTAGATTGCTCATTTATGTTACCTCAGCAAATATTTGTATCAGTTTAATCCTTATACGTAGGAGTATCAAGCAAGAACTTCTGAACATATTTCCGGATTCTTGGATGTTCAATAAGGGATCTTTCCGTCTGACACAAATCATCAGTTACCTTCAATTCATATTGAAAACTTATCAAACATTATACTATAATCAAAGGGAAAGAAAAGTGATGGAGTGAATCTTAAGAAGTGCTTCAAATGGTTGTATGAACTATTATGAACTGTAGCGAAAATGTTATGCATGATCCTACAAAATGGACTTTGATGATTTGGAATGTTAGCTCTGGTTTTCCGAGCTGGTTGTTATCTATTGTATCTAAGGACCTTTCTTATTAATGAAATGGTTTTCTCAACAAAAAAAAAATGTAGCTGGGTTATTTCCATGGGTTGCTGCTATCTTCCTTTAGTATCATTTTTTTTAGTAATACTCTTTCACCAAGCTTTTGGTGCATTTTGTTGTCCCAGCATAAAGTTTCCTTTTTCCTCCAATTCTACCTGGCAACTTACGTCGACTATCTTTTGTGCTTGGGATGTAAAGGTACTGATATCAAACCAGAGCTAACCTGTGGACAAAATTTTCAGGATCCACTCAAAAATGGAGTTTTGGCAGTTCAAACGCTACGCAACAATATAATGGCGTCCACCCTTTTGGCGACCACGGCCATCACTCTCAGCTCATTGATCAGTGTGTACGTCAGCAACAAATCAACCTCTTCTCTGGAGTCGATACATGCAAATAGCTCTTCTATAATATCTTCTGTCAAGTTCTTTGCTATATTAGTGTGCTTTCTTTTTGCATTCTTTTGCAACGTGCAGTCTATTAGGTACTATGCCCATGTTAGCTTTCTAGTCTCTGTGCCCCCGTCTGCAGACAGGAAAGAGTCTATCGAATACGTCGAAATGAACCTGAACAGAGGTTCCTTCTTCTGGACACTTGGACTCCGAGCATTTTACTTGTCCTTCCCTCTCTTTCTCTGGGTTTTCGGGCCTATACCCATGTTCGTTTGCTGCTGTGTGATGTCGCTTCTTCTCTATTTTCTGGACACTACGACGAAATTTACGAGGAATCTGTATACACACTCTGTTAGGGAGGATACGAATGGTGAGGTCTGAAGATGTGGAGTCTAGTGTTCTTTGGACATGAATGTACTTGTGACTAGGTTTTGTGTGATATTTCTTTTTTGGGAGAGAATGTTTTCATTTTTAACTTGTCCCAGTACTGTGAAATTGGTTGCTTTGATTATATTGTCTCATTTGTTATGTTGTATGATCACTAGGATCATAATTTAGTAGCAAACTTGTTTATAAAAGTTTTGTTGCCAATTTATTATGGTGTTTGAGTAAGCTTGTATATTTTGATCTCGCTGATTTCGGGTTATGAAATTTGTTTTGGTTTATAAATAAATGTTGGATTTTGTTTTCCGATAAGCTTCATGAGGCGGTGTGTAATTATGCTAGAGCGATGATCAAGACACGAGATCTTACTTCAAATCTATATCTATATACAATGTTTTTATAACCAAGGTTTATCTTAAAAAAATGGTCCAACTGATCGGATCGTTTTATAATATATTTATCATAGTTTAAAAAATAAATAACTATATAAATATATTCAAAATATTAATTATATTTATATATATTTTTAAAAAATAAATAAATTAATTAAAAAATTTTAATAATACTAAAATAATATTTTTAACAAAGTACAAATTCCAAATAATCATGTATATATATAATAAAATATTAAATTAAGATTTTAAAATTTTTTTTAAAAAAACTACTTTTTAAAAAAAATTAAAAAAATCGAAAAAACGGTTCAACCGATTTTTGGCCTGTTCTTGAGACCGGTTCTTGACCGATTCGATCGATTTTGGCCGATTCTTGACCGGTTCTGAGCATTTTAACCGTTAAAACGGTTTTTTGGGGTGTTCCGGACCAGTGATCGGTTTCCGATCGAACAAGCCGGTCCAGTCCGGTCCGATTTTGAAAACATTGTCTATATCAGTGATGCAGTCACGACGGATTCAATCAAAAAATTTTAAAATTATATAAAATAAATATTTTAAAATTAAAATACAATAGAAAAACTAATTTATAATCAATGAACGGGATAATTCTTAAATATATCCTTATAGTTTCATTATCGTGCCAAATATATCCCTTTTGTTTTTCGTATCCTAAAAATCTCTTATTAATTAAAAAATGTCTCAAATACGTCCTTGAAACTAAATAATACCTATTATGCCCTTCATTTCTCAATTTATTATTAATAACCTTAATCCCAACATGCTTCTGTAAGTAAATTAAAGCAAATTACCTCTTTGACCAAGATGTTGTCGGGTTATGACCATCGGGTTTTACAGGTTGTTCCTCACAACCGAACCACGCGATCACAACCGATGGTTCCTAACACAGACTCCTTCAGCAGCACCTAGCACAGCCTTATTTCGTTTCCTACCTTAAGGCGTATAGTAAAAGCTTAATTTTTTGAATGAAAACAACATGATAGGGAAGAACCTCGGAAATTTATCTGACAACATATTATTACATAAATCAACCTCTTTTGAAGAGGAGGAGATAACTTGTTTAGCTACTCATTGTAGCCTTGTTCTTGAAATACATAAAATTATAAAGTTTTATACAAACGTAGAAAGAGAAATATTACAATATTTTTATTTGTAAGAAAACTGAAGGGAATTATCGATATCTTTAGCTTTCTCGAAAGCCTGTATTTATATATGTAGTTCCACTCATTTCATGGAGAAACTTCAGGGAATCTTACAGCTGTCTTGTCTTTTTTATGCCATTATTGATGACATCTTTTACTAGTGGAGGAGTCACATGCTTGAATTTTTTTTTAGATTTATTCTCCTCACATGCCTTCTTTATTGTTGTCGGGGCATCTTTTGCTTTTGCAGTGGGCCCTAGGAAAACGTGTTTTTGATTGTCGCTGTCTACCTTTGCTTGTCTCGGAAAAATCTTTTCGATCTGTTTGGGATCTGAAGGTTTTTTCAAATTCTGGCTCCTTCTGGTTTGGACATTCTGGGCAGATAACCTCTGACCATCTTCCTGCATGAGCCATGTTACAAAATTTTTGGCGAGTTTCTTTACTTCCCTGCAGCTTGTTGATCCACAAAAAGTTCTTTTCTTTTCGAAGAGTTCTTCCGCGAAAGCCGTAATTTTTTCTGTCATTGTGTTTAACAGGAATGATCCATTCACAGAGTTCTGATAGAATTTGAACGAAAACTTGACCTTGTTCATCTCGGTGAGACAGACCCAAATACCACATGTCCTTCTGGTTGAGATTTCATTTTCTCCGAAAGTGGACACCAATGGTATTTCTTCAGATATAGGATCCTTGATAAATTTTTGACTATTCATATCAGGTCTCCTTAGCTTGATGAAATGAAAGGACTCGTGTGATCATTTCCCTGTTGGTTCTGGAGCTACACTAAAGAAGTATACCTCGAGCACATCTTCTCTGGACAAATGATCATTATTTGTCCATGTTTCTTGGACTTCTTCCTGAATCCATTTTGGTAACTGTGATATACCTTGGAAGCCCGGCGAAGTTGTATAAACTGAGGCTAAAGCCCCAAATTCATACCATAGCTTTACATCCTTAGGATTGACATTGTTTTTTAGCTAAACCCTTGGATATATTCCTGCAACATTAACCCTGCAAGTGGTCGGGTTGATTTCACTCCTTGTACTTAATTTTTCTCATCTTTGTTGATAAACCTGAAATGGAGAAAAGACAGCTGGATTAGTATCAATCTTAGATTTGTCCTTGTCTGTGTTGGGCCTAAGATTGATCTCTTTCTCTTTTATCCCAAAGGCGGAGGGTTGACTTGAAGAGTTATCCTCATCAATTGTTGCTTCATCTAGATCATCAAAAACTGATTATAGATTAGTACTTATTTTTTGAGTTTTAGAATCCTCAACATCTGATTTTACAACTAGTGGTTGTATTTCTTATTCTTGCAAAACCAATGGTTTTAACATTACTTGTTTTTGAGAACCCAGTGATTTCTCTATGGCACGCATAATTTGCCCTTGAATAGCAGCCCATAATTGAGTATGAGCTTACAGACATCCCGTGATTTGATTGGATACTTTGATCCGATCACCTTGTTTTATCCTGCCCGCCATATCAGCACTTATGACAAGCTGGTTGAACTCGGTTTGAAGCAACCCAAGGTGTTCCCTAAGATGCCTCTGCATTTTCATGATGGAATCTACGTCACTGCCTTCCATCTCTTGTTAAGAAATCTGCAAGAATATTTTCATGAGATTTAATAATAACAATATCAAAAATATAATTTTGACATAATGCTTGCCATCTTAATAAACCTAACTTTATCAGGTTCAGATTCAATCTTTTTTATTAGAAAAGCTTTTACGTGGGTGTTATCAACCATCAAAGTGAATTTTTTAGCAAGTAAAAATAATGGCCATTTTTCGAAAACCATTTTAACTGAATAAAATTCCTTCTCGTTGATATGTCATCTGATAGCCTCAGATTCTGAAAAACGATCGCTACAATATATGCATGGTATTTTCCCATCTGAAGTGATCTTAGTAAGGACTGCTGCCCACCATTCGTCGTTGGCATCCGTAAATAACACCAAATCATCTTCATCTTTGGGTATAGCCATTTTTGGGAGATTCTTATATATCTTCTTTAATTGGTTCACCCCTTTAGTATGTTCATCGGTCCATATAAACCTTGCATCCTTTTTTAACAAAGGACTGAACACCTTTCTGTACATTGCTAGGTTGTTTATGAACATCCCTGCAAAATTAACTACTCCTAGAAACTTTGGAGTTGTTTTACATCTTTGAGTTTATCTGGAAAATTCTTTACCTTTTCCACAATATGGAGTTGTAGAATTATTCCAGATTCATCAATCTCAATACCAAGGAATTTAATTTTCCTTGTTGCTATGACTGTTTTTTTTCAGATAAAACCAGTTCTTCTTGTTTACAAATTTTAGATAAAATCTCTAAATGTTTACCATGTTCATCTATGTTTTTTGATGCTATAAGAATATCATCAATATAAACAAACATAAAGTTGAAATAATGTTTAAAAAGATTATCCATCTTTTTTTGAAATATTTGGGGGTGCATTAGCCAATCTCATAGACATATATCTTTGTGGTGTAGAGAAGGCTGTGAATTTCTTATGCGTTTTTTCATTTCATTGGGGATGCAAGCTGCCATGGGTGAATCACAGAAAAGGGGCCGAGGGAGGCCACCAAAGAGAATTGCATCGGTGCCTTCAATGACCACTAGAGGTACCGGTAAAAATATTGATATTGTCTCCTCTGATATTTCCCAATGAATTGTATGATTTAGAATGTTAGAGGTATTGGGAATAAATTTGCTCAAAGGAGAATTAAATTTCTAATAGAGGAGAATAAATTTATTTTCATGGCTATTTTGGAACCGATGAAGCTGCTGGAGGAGGCTACCATGGCTAGATTATTTGGTTACATGAATGTTATTTCTAATGTCAGTAATAAAATCTGGTTTTTTTTTCTGGGGAGGGGGGGGGGGAGATATTACTATTTCGGTACAGCATGATCATGTTAAGTTTTTGCACTTGAAACTTTATTCTAGTCTATTTCCGATGGATGTTTATGTCTCGGTTGTTTATGCCAAATGTAATATGACTGACAGATTATTATTGTGGGATGAATTTCTTGGTTGTAGACATAATAATGGTTGCCCTGGGATTGTTGGTGGAGATTTTAATGTTATTGTTGATCCTTTGGATAGTTCGACAGAGGTGATTTCTCGACCATCAGGCATGCACGACTTCTCAAAATTCATTGTGTATGCTGGTTTATCTGATGCAGGATATGTTGGTTCCCGGTTTACGTGGACTAATTCAAGAGTTTGGAAGAGGATGGATCGATTTCTCATTTCTTCAGTCTGGGTAGAGTAATTTAATCCTTTTAAGGTTGAACACCTGCATAGGGGGTCTTCTGATCATTGTCTGCTATAGATATCTGCTTCGTTTTTGCCAAGAACTTGTGGTTCTTTAAGATTTCTGAATGTGGTTACTTCATCCAGATTTCTTACAGACTGTCAGATTGAACTGGAATAACCTTGCTCTGAGGTTGTGATGTCCCGTTTAATTATCAGGATGAAACGTCTAAAATATCATCTTAAATGGTGGAACAGGGATGTGTTTGGGAATTTGTTGGACAAAGTCCATGATCTTGATAGGAAAGTAGAAAAGGTGGAGGAGGAGTTTGATAGGGATGTATCTGATCACACTAGAGAGACCCTATCTTTGGAACATGCCAATTTATCTCTGGGTTTATCTATGGAAGAGGCTTTTGGAAACAAAAGGCAGCTTCCCGGTGGATTGCGGAAGGAGAACAAAATACAAGGCTATTCCATAATATGTTTCAGAGGAGGAGAGCAGCCAACAGAATTTATCGTATTTGGGATAATAGGGAGGTGTTGGATAATCCTATGTAGATTCGGGAGTCAGGTGTTAAATTTTTTGAAGATTTGTTGTCTGGAGAGCCAACGGTTCTAAATAGGGAAGAATTTGATCATCTTCATAAAATACTTCACGATGGAGACAAATACTTTTTGATTTCACCAGGTACGGAGGAAAAGGTTTATGAGTGTGTTAATTATTTGCATGAAGTTAGTGCTGCTGGTCCAGATGGTTATACTGCGGGTTTTTTTTCGGAGATGCTGGAGTATTATTAAATATGATCTGATAGAGGATATTCAGGAATTTATGGATGGAGCTACTTTTCCGAGAGCTATTACTGCTACGACATTGTGTTGATTCCGAATAATTATGAGGCGCAAAGATGGGGAGAATTCAAACCGATCAGTTTATGCAATGTCGTGAACAAAATTATCGCAAAAATCATCTCCACGAGGCTGAAACGGATTTTGACTAAGCTTATATCTTCATCACATAGTGGATTCATGTCTGGTAGACATATTTCTGATAATATTCTGATGGCTCAGGAATTTGTGAATCAGCTTAACTATCGAGTAAGGGGTGGGAATGTTATCATGAAACTTGATATGGCTAAAGCTTATGGCAGAGTCAGATGGGATTTCCTTTTGGATATGCTGAAAGCCTTTGGTTTCTTGGAGGGGGTTTGTGACATGACTTTTAGGTGTGTTAATAATTGCTGGTTTTCAATGAACATTAATGGGTCGCTAGCTGGCTTCTTCACATCACACAGAGGTCTCCGTCAGGGTGACCCTCTTTCGCCATCTCTTTTTGTGCTAGCGGCTGAATATTTGTCAAGGGGTTTGGATGATTTGTTTGCCCATAATTGGAGGTTAAACTTCCATACTGGATGGACTGTTGGGATCTCTCACTTAGTTTATGCAGACGATATTTTGATATTTTCTAATGGGACAGTTCAGAGTATTAAGAAAGTGAGAAAGTTCTTATATCACTATGAATAATGTTCAGGGCAGCTCATCAATAATACGAAGAGTGTGATCATAACACCTAACTCTTGCTTGGCTGTGGTCAAGGGGAAATATTTATCGATCATCGGGTTTGGAGAAGGGACTTTACCCATTCGATATTTAGGGGCGCCTTTGTCTCTAGGTCCAAGGAAAAGTTCTCACTTCAGTCATATCATTGTGAATGTCTCTAGAAAGTTTCAAAGATGAGATAGTGCATCTCTTTCCTATGGAAGCCAACTTGTCTTGATTAAGAGTGTCTTATGCTCTATACTGATTTATCTCTTTCATATTCTGTCACCTCCGAGGACTGTGTTGCGACGATTTGAAATTCTTTGTGCCAGATTTCTCTGGGGTTTGAAACCTGATGCTATAAAGACACATTGGATTTCTTGTAAAAAATTTTGTTTACCAGTGGCGGAAGGGGGCCTTGGCATTCGCATGCTTAAAGATTCTATGACGGCATTTTCAATTAAATTGTGGGTTCGATTTCGGACAGTTGATTCAATTTGGAGAAGATTCCTAGATTTGAAGTATTGTCACACAGAACCACCAACTGCGGCTAGTTTGAAACAGGCTATTTCTCCAACTTCGAGGAGAATGTTGAAAATTCGAGATCGAGCAGAGAGTTATATTGGTTGGAAGATTGGTAAAGGGGACATGATCTTTTGGTATGATGCATGGTTACATTCGAGGCCTTTATCGACTTCATTACCTATTATGGGGTTGCCTAATAGGAAAGTCAATTGGTTCTTTGTTGAAGGTAAATGGAATAGTGATCGACTTCTCATGGTAGTTCCTTTGGAGATGGTAGATGAAATTACGGAAGTTTCAATTCATCCCATCGCCTTGGATCGAGTTGTTTGGAAACCTTATTCTAATGGAAGATTTTTGGATAAGTTTGCATGGGAAGTTATCAAATCTTGAGGAGCTAAAAACGAGTGTCCATTGAGAGGAGTAGCTCTTGCTTCATCGTGCCACTACTGCAAGTACCATGAATCATTTGAGCACTTATTCTTCTCTTGTTTGCTGGCAGCTTCAGTTTGGACATATTATGCTCACATTTTTGGGGTTCATGATCCTCATATGTTTGGCAATTGGTGTGTCAAGGCACACTGGAACAAAAGAGGCCATGTGCGAGAAATTATACCATTCTTGATTATTTGGTATTTATGGAAATCCAGAAATGAACATAAGCATAGAGGGCGCTTGGTATCGGCTGCTCGGGTGATATATTTGTTGAATGAACATATAAGGCAATATCACAGGCTGGTGTGCTCAGGGTTGAACATTGTATAGGAGTTGATGACTTGGCTGGCTTGTTTGGGATATCTTCGTCCTCTGCTCGTTCTACTAACATTTCGCTTGTTCGATGGGTGTCTCCTCCGGTTGGAAAATTCAAATTAAACACGGATGGTTGTACTAAAGGAGACGGACGTTCATCTATCGGTGGTATTATAAGAGATCATCTGGGTAATACTTTAATGGCATTTCATGAAAACATTGGAGTTGGATCTAACACTCGGGCTGAGCTTCTTGCTATCCTCAAGGGCCTTACTATTTGTAAGGAGTTGGAGTTCTTCCCACTTTGGCTGGAAGTTGATTCGAGAGTTGCACTTTCTATTATTGATGCAGATACTACTTCTTGGGAATTATGTCCTACCTTGGTTTAGATCCAAAATATTCTGTTTAACCACCCGGTCTGCAAATCACATGTATTTTGGGAGGCTAACGCGGCTGCATATGAACTAACAAACATGGGGATCACTCAAGGATCAGCAGTTATTCAGATTGGATAGATTGGGCTTACCATTTATTAGAGTCCATTCAAAAATTTTATTGTTTGATTTGTATTATTTGAAATTTTCTTTGAGTATTCTTGTAATTTTCGAAAGGTCTTGGTCTAGTCTCTCTCTTTTTCGTTTTATTTTAATAAATGGGTATGGATCCGTCAAACCCCCCGCCACAACAGGCGGATTTTTTTAAAAATATATATATAGTTCACAAAATAAGTTACTATCAAATTTACATAAATACATTCAAGAAATAGGTTGGACCAAGTCTACATGAATACATTTCAGAAAATAGGCGAACCAATAAATAAAAAATTTAATGTAGGCTATGACTAGTATTATCCCTAAAAATTACATATATATTATATGTAATTAATAAATTTTTTAACACAAAAACTCATGTAATACGATCTCACGGATCAATTTCGTGAGACGGATATCCTATTTAGGTCACTAATGAAAATAGCACTACTTTTTATTATAAAAATGAATAGAGTTGAACCCTCTTTGTCTCACAAGAGGCTTATTCATTTTTTAATTTAAGATCGGACCGGAGTCCAACCCAACCTTTCGGGTGGCTCCGATCCTGTTTGTATGGGTTGTTTAGTTAGATAGGAAATCCCCTTGTCCATTGTGTAAAGAGTGTCTCTTGTGAGACAGATCTATATTCGTAAGATGGATCGATCCGATTTATATTTGCAGTAAAAAATAATATGTTTGACATAAAAATAATATTTTTTCATGAGTCGAGTCAAATTGGAGATTTGTCTCACAAAGTTGACTCATTAGATAGTCTCATTTGATTTTTTTGGGGAAAAATAAATTGTAATGCATACCAACTAAATGAATACTCATGCCATAAAATTAGTAAAAGATAAAAAAATAAAAAAATAGGGGCGTGCTTCACCAAATTAGAAATACTAATTTCAAATTCATTCGACTTGTTTAGATAAGTTCAATTTTTTTTTTTTGACATAAAGCTTGTAATTTTTTTGAGCAATATCAGATATTACAAGAGTTACAAGCCAACTGGGAAAATTCCCAGACACCCAACAAAAAAGTGCAGGGGAAGAAATAGCAAATTTAACAGTAAACTTATAAAATAAGTCATTTTTAATGATTTTAATTAAAATGCCTCTTTTACCCCTGGGTGCCTTTATATTTTATTTTATTTAAATTAGGTAATTCTTAGATTTTTATTTTTAGAATACTTAGATATTAGTTCTCTTGATTATTATAAAATAAAAAATTGCATACAAATCTTCCATATTAATAATTTATGTTGGGTAATTACTGTAAAAATGAATTATGTGAACAAAAATATTTGAATTGGCATCAAATATTAGTTAGTAGTTAGTTATAATTATAATTATATTTTTTTGATAAATTGATAAGGAATGGAAAGTTTGATTTCACAACCACCATATAATACTAGCATTTAAGCACACGCTTTGCGTGTGTGATATAATATATAAATCGATCCAATGTATTTACATATATATATATATATATATTAACGTGGTTTATTTTCTAGACACTCAACAAAAAAGTGCATGGAAAGAAATAGCAAAATTAACAGTAAACTTATAAAATTAGTCATTTTTTAATGATTTTAATTAAAATGCCTCTTTTACCCCGGAGTGCCTTTAGATTTTATTTTATTTAAATTAGGTAATTCTTAGATTTTTCTTTTTAGAATACTTAGATATTAGTTCTCTTGATTATTATAAAATAAAAATTGCATACAAATCTTACATATTAATACTTTATGTTGAGTAATTACTGTAAAAATGAATTATGTGAACAAAATATTTGAATTGGCATCAAATATTAGTTAGTAGATAGTTATAATTATAATTATAATTTTTGATAAATTGATAAGGAATGGAAACTTTGATTACACAACCACCATATAATACTAGCATCTAAGCACACGCTTTGCGTGTGTGATATAATATATAAATCGATCATATGTATTTAAATAAATAAATATATATATATATATATATATATATATATATATAAAATATATATATATATATATATATATATATATATATATATATACAGTTGCGTTCCCCTGCACCCCTTGGGTGCAGGGAAACTTGGGCTCCAGCCTATGTGGCGCCCAAGTGTGTATTATTTTATTTTTTAAATTGTCACGTGGGCTGCCTTTTTTTTATTTCTCCTAACAGGCTTCCTCTTCTCAGATCCCTAAATACATCGCGATCCCATTTTCTCCTCTTCTCACGTCTGCAAATGGAATCCCCGATGTCGCCCATCTCCGCCGTGGAACGACCACATCTCCGTCGTTGCTAAGGTTCATATCCGTTTTTCTCTTATCACGTTTACAAAGTTTGCTATTTTCACGATCCCTCCACCGCCCATCATTTCTGTCCGAGACCGCCCAATCACGCCGTGGAACAAGCGCAGATCCGACGACCGAATCTCACATCTGAAAATCGGGTATTTGGTTTTAAGATTAGTTCATATTTCTGTTGTGTGGGGCTCCTTTGAGGGTTTCTGGCGTACAGTTCTTGCACTGATTAGTTCATTTTTTCTTTTCTTGTTTTTGAAAGAACATTGCTCATCTCCGTTTTGCATTATTGTTGTTTAAAAATTTCTGGGTGTGTTTGATTTGTTTGAATGCGATTCTGGAACATCCGTTTTCATGTTGTTTCCTCTTGAAATCAAGTGATAGTGTTGTTTTGTTTGCATATTTTAGTGTCATTTTGTTAGTGTTTTGCATGCATTCATGTGTCTTTGTTAATGTTTTAATTTAGTTTTGTTTTATGTCATGCATTTAGCTAGATAACATACTCCCGGGTTTAATGTGTAGGAAATACAATGTTTAAATGAAAAAATCGGAATCTGTTCCAGACACGCTCGTTTGGACAAACTCATAGGATCGAGCGCATCCATAGATGAAGCAAGGCAGAAGGCTCGCCAATTTCCATGCGCTCGATCTCACCAAATCATAGGATCGAGAGCGGCCGAGAAAATTTCAAGACAGTAGGTTCAGAAATTTCCGTGCGCTCGATCGGACCAACTCATAGGATCGAGCGCGCGAGTCGTGCAGAGAAAAAAATAGAATTTTGAGATTTTAAAACTATTATTTTGCGGGCTTTATTTCGTGGTCTTTCAAAGCCATATAAAAAGAGGTCTTTGGACGAGAAAGAGGGAGTGGAATGCAGAGATTGGAGATGGCTACAGACAGAGAGAAGAAACATCTGGCGGCTAGGTGTTATCTTTCTTGTTCTTAGATTTTAATTCATTAAGTTTTTAGTACTTGATTGAGGAAGACAAACCCTTGAGTTATTTTATTTGTGAGATTCAGTTTTCTATTGTTTAATTCCAAATTGCGTATCAAGAGTTGTTTTGGATTGATTGTCATGCTTGTATGTGAGATTTTAGGATTGATCACCTTAGGATTTTGCTATACAATCTATTGCTAAATTAGAATTCAAATCCGTAATTGTTTGAACCATCTAATTTGTGAATCAACTATGTTTAATATTTTATGCTGTTGAATTTGTTAAATCGTAGGAACAACAATTGACTAGATTAAATACAATCGTTGGTATTTGTGTTGTCTAGATTCATTAGTTTTACTCATTTAAATGCTACCGTAGATTTAAATCTAATCGCTGGTATTGGGTTAATTTATGGGGTAAGGGTTAACTTAGAATGTTGATGTCTAGTTAACTAAAATTAAGGTGAAACAGAAATTAAATTTCCAATGATGAATATTCAATGTGAATTAATTATTTTTAGGGAATCGATGATCGAATGAATAATTTCAAGGGTGTAGTTGATTGATACCAAGTCTCGTTAATTTATTGATCTTTTTTTTTTAATTCTTGCATAGTAGTTAATAGAATCCAAAAACCCCCTTTCAATTATTTCTAGTATTTTTAAGAACACAAATAAATTTCACTTTCCTCGTGAAAACGATCGCTACTCTCGCTACTACATGTTTATTTAGTTAATCTGAGTTGGATTAATTTGGGCGTGATACGACTAAGCGCTACCAAATTTTTTTGTTTTTGCAAGAATTTTTGTGGTGTAATACTTTGAGATGTCAAATCAACAAGTATTCACAAGTTTTATCCAGCAACACGGAGAGCTTTTCTACGTAGCATGGAAGAGATTCAAAGATTTGGAAGCCATCTTCCGGTATCATGAGTTTTCTAACTATTCTCTCCTTACAATTTTTTTTGATGGTTTGGATGCAGTGACAAGAAGATGGGTAATTTATGGAGCTTTCACAACCGGTATATCAATATTTTTCCGAGATGCTGATACCATGTGACACCTGTTGGATGATATGGCAGAGTTTGACTATTACCGGTATTCGCAATCTCAATACCCGGATTTTACAGACCAACCATTTGAGCTTCAAAAGGAGGAGGGAAGTTGTTCGAAGTTGATCTTACATCCGCTAGAGGATATAATGAGCAAGCTTGTGGCATCGACTGAGGAAGTTATAGAAGATCTAAAAAATTCTAGATGTCACCTTGTGGAGCACATGGAGAATATCAAGAGATCAATTCTCCAGGAATACCAAGAACAATAAGTGAAGCAAGATACTCAAGCAGTGACCAACCTGATTTGGTTCGATAATGATGACTCAGAGAACCAGGATTGGGAGTGTGAATCAAATCATGCTGAAGATTTAGGGGCGTTTGAGTCTTCTCTTCTTATTGAACCGCAGTCGAAAGATGTTATGGAAGAAATAGGGTATGATGGAAATATATTGCCACTCAAGTTTGAGGATGACGGAGTTCAAGAGTCTATCGATATGAGCTCATCGATAGTATTATCATACACACATCCCCAAGATCTTTTCCTTCCATCAGTACCAGTTTCAAAAGATTTTGGCTTCCGAGAGCCCGCAGAGATGTTCTATTCCAATGTTTACCAGCTACTTTGGAGTGTTGTTGAGGTGACGAGTTTAATCAGTTTATATCTAGCCAAGCTTGAGGGCATATGGAACCAAGACCCATTTGTGTTGTCATATGACAATTATTACGGGCGTCAGCCGCTCTTTGAGCAGTGCTTCCGAGAGTCAAGCTGACGACTGAAAATCAAGCGCTGGCTGGGAGGCAACCTAGTTTCTTTTCCCTTTATTTCGTTTATTTTGTTTGTTTTTTTATTTTCTTTGTTTTCAGGAACCTCGCCGCCCCATCTGCAGTCCAATTTTCAATAGGAGTCTTCCATTATTTAGCCTGAGGCCGACGAGGACGACAACGCTAACACTTGAACCAGGGGAGTTTTGTTTTAATTTTGCATCTCGTTATCATTTTTTTACACTACAACAAATATGGTCAAACACAACACTATAAAGACAACGGTTTTTTGCAAAAGCCGTTGTCTTTTACTCTTTAACAACAGTTTTATTTAAAACCGTTGTAATATGTCCAAAAAACGCGCTCATACACAACGGTTTTCTAAAAACCGTTGTCTATAATAGGTCAAGAGTCTATCGATATGAGCTCATCGATAGTATTATCATACACACATCCCCAAGATCTTTTCCTTCCATCAGTACCAGTTTCAAAAGATTTTGGCTTCCGAGAGCCCGCAGAGATGTTCTATTCCAATGTTTACCAGCTACTTTGGAGTGTTGTTGAGGTGACGAGTTTAATCAGTTTATATCTAGCCAAGCTTGAGGGCATATGGAACCAAGACCCATTTGTGTTGTCATATGACAATTATTACGGGCGTCAGCCGCTCTTTGAGCAGTGCTTCCGAGAGTCAAGCTGACGACTGAAAATCAAGCGCTGGCTGGGAGGCAACCTAGTTTCTTTTCCCTTTATTTCGTTTATTTTGTTTGTTTTTTTATTTTCTTTGTTTTCAGGAACCTCGCCGCCCCATCTGCAGTCCAATTTTCAATAGGAGTCTTCCATTATTTAGCCTGAGGCCGACGAGGACGACAACGCTAACACTTGAACCAGGGGAGTTTTGTTTTAATTTTGCATCTCGTTATCATTTTTTTACACTACAACAAATATGGTCAAACACAACACTATAAAGACAACGGTTTTTTGCAAAAGCCGTTGTCTTTTACTCTTTAACAACAGTTTTATTTAAAACCGTTGTAATATGTCCAAAAAACGCGCTCATACACAACGGTTTTCTAAAAACCGTTGTCTATAATAGGTCAAAGACAATGGTTTTAAATAACCATTGTCTATGAGCGGGTTTTTTTAAGCCTACGACAACGGTTTTTAATAACCGTTGTCTATGAGCGGGTTTTTTAACCTACAACAACGTTTTTATTAACCGTTGTCTAAAAAAGTGTATTTGGTATTGTACGACAATGATTACTATTCCGTTGTGGTTTGGTTTTAATATTAAAAAATACTACTTTTTTCTCACTCTCATCACTCTCACTCTCTCTCTCACTCTCACTCTCACACTTCCCCCTTCGTCGCCCCGCTCCAATTGACCCAACCCTAGCCTCTCCTCCCAACTCGCCGCTCTCTTCTCCGCCCTGCTACTTCCATTTCCTCCACCCATCTCCGCCCCTTACCCTAGCTGAAATACCACCCACCCATCGTCGCCAACTTCCTCCCTTGCATTCACCGCCTCCCTTTGAATTTCCCCCTCCTGTCTGCGTTTGTTGTTAAATGTTTGGGTAAAAGTACGCTTGGGTTGTCCTAACCATCATGTTGACGCCATTGTAGCAAGGAATGCCGACCTGAATCTTCAAAGTCGTGCCCCTGTTCGATCGTAGTTGTGCGAGAAGTTAGTGTTTTTAATTTCTTTTTATTTCTACTTTTCTGTTCTTTTATGGAATCTTTTAAGGATCTATAGACTTCGAATCCTTCCTACATTGTTGATTTATCTTGCCATATTTCGTTCTTTTTTGTTGTTGTAAATGTTTGGCTCTTTTACATATTTGATAAATACCTAGCTCAAAACAAAGGGTGACCCGAGGGTAGAAAGAAATCAAGACTTTTTTTGATCAAATTTACTATGTATCAATCTGCTTAAACCTTTGCCTTTCATTCTCGGGTTTATAAAAAAATCATGGACCCGCACATAAGAATAAGCTTAGTAGTAGAATCACTCTATTTAAAACATATGTTTGGTTAATTACTTTTAATTGCAGTCACTATCTTGTACTTAATATTCATAGTAATTATATAACAGAGAGATGGTAATTAGGGATATTCAAAATTTAACCGAAAATTTTGTCACAGAGATATCATAACAAGAGCCAACTTAAGGACAAGATGGCGGGCAGCTTAGAAAATGATACAAAAGAAAAACATCTGATTATTCTTAAATCCAAGAGCATTAGAGCAAATCAAACATAATTTGTAGCGACAAATAAGGTCACAGATAATAAGGATAAGAAACAAACAAACCAAAGGAATTTCACAACACATCGTTACACTAATCTGAGTCTTGTTCCAGTGGTTGAATACTTTGCTCATTCTTGAAATAATTATCTGGATCAAACCGATATTTCACCTCCGCCAGTTTATTGAAATTATTATGGAAATACACTTTACCCCAAGCGGAATCCTGTGTTTTTAATTTTTTTCATTTCCACTTTTCTGTTCTTTTATGGAATCTTTTAAGGATCTCTGGCATTATTTTTTCAGGTCGATCTTTAAATGCCAATAGGAAGAGGAAACTCAAGCTGGGCAGAGGAAAATGATTCCAACGACATAGATTTGAGGCCTCGCAGTATTCTCTAGATTTTTTTGATTCCTTCCTGCCAATTTCGTGGTGAATGTGAATGGATTAGAAAGATATGCCATAGCAGAGTAGCGACAGAGTTTGGAAAGTACTCCACTTCTTGGTTAGGTTGGTGATTTACATAAGGATTTGTACTTGTGATGTTGTGTAGTAAATTTAATTACTGGAGTTCTTCATCTGAATGATGCATGAATTTCTTGTGATTTATGAGCTGTGGAATAACTTGTTTTCTTTCAGTTTTAATCTTCACCAATTGGGATGATATTATGAATAATAATATGATCGTATAACCTTTCAGATTGGTTTATATACTTCATCTTTGGTATGAGTGTATTACATATTGGCATATCCCAAGTTATGATTAGATATGATTGAACTTGCATTTTACGATGCTAAGTTATTTTGGGGATTAGTCTATGCTACCCTATGTATCACAAGCTGTTGAACTTGTTAAAACATGTCTATGTCTTGTATAATTTATGTTTAGAACTCATAAATCCGATAGAAAAGTGGTTGTCCTAAGATATAGGTGTTGAAATTGATAAAACTTTGATTTTCATTGTCAAGAAAAATCACTTTTTACTTGATGTTATATGAGAGGTCCTAATGATTTTATCGCACTTTGATCGTCTTGAATCTGGGAGAAGCTCGATCAGTGTGCATACTGCTCCAGATTTTATGGCTTTCAACCAAGATTTTTTTGAAGTTTCCAACACTTGAAGCAGCACTTGCAGATCATTATTATATATACCGATACATTAACACATGTCGAATGTTTAATTAACCAGAAAGTAAGTGATGAGCAAAAGAAAAGAAGAAAGCAGAACATATACCCACATCGGCTTTCCTTGTACTGCACTTTAATTCAGTCTTGCTGCAGCATGAAGTTATTTATCTCATTGGCCTTATATCTGTGGCATTCCTGTATTTTTTAAAAATTCAGATAATAACTGTTGCTACCATAAATTCCTATTGTATTAATTAAAATGTAGTTTTGGTGACTTAGAAATTTAAACAATTGTAGGGGATGATCAATAAATTTTTGAGGTATTATGAAGATTTTGAATCACGTCCCATATTTGAAAGTGTTGAGGCAATGCTTAAATGGGCGGGATTATATGATCTCACTACGCAAACCTTGTGAAAAGAACTGGTGGAAATTGGATTGTCTCCTTCACTCGTACGAGAGCTCGTCACTGAAAGTTACTTGTTTCCCTTATCCGATACTCTGTTTCTTACTCTTACACACAACACTTTGCCTTGATGGAGCTGAAAATGCAGCATGTTTAAATTCATAGTCTCTTAAGCATCATCTTGAATGTGCTTGTCATGTTAATGGACCTCTACTAGTCATGGCAGAGCCAGAAGTTTTGCTATAATGAGGACAAAGAATTAAGAAAAACTCGAAACTTTAAGGGGACAAATCCATTATTATCACGTATATATAATTATAATTATATATTATATGAGCATATGCAAGTGTAAGAGAAATTTAAGAGGAAGAGGAGGAAATCACTCTTACCTGCCTCTAGTTCCGCGACTAATGACTATGAGTAAGCTATCCGTAGAATATAGGTGCATTTAGCTTGAGATGTTTTGAGGTTTTTCTTTTCTTTTGCAGCTGAGTATGAGATTTTTCTCACTTTTGTAGGTTATCACAAGAATAAACTACGGGCAAAGTGTGAACATCAGTGGAATCGCTGGCGCAGTTTCCTTGGCTGGATCAGGAGGTGGTTTATGGTTTGTCAAAGGAGAAAATAGGCAGTTGGCTGCTGGATTGATTCAGTTCAGATGTTCAGTTGCTCCTTAATGAAGAAATAAAGTCCATTTCTCACCTCGGAGACTTTTATGAGCTTAACTCAACTGCGGGAAAGAGTTACAACTGTCAAGTTACAGTTGTGGCAACACCCTTGGATGAGCTAAATATACGTTTCAGTCCTGCAATATCAATACCTCCGCCGGGGAAATTGCAGCACACACATGCAACTTTTGTTAGGGGTGTTTTAAATCCTGTGAGTATATACCACATCGTTGGAATCTTTTGTGTTCAATCACCTGATTCATTTTTTCCTTCTTATAATTAAGCATTTGTTTTAATTAGGTGTATTTTGGTCTGAAAGAGGTCAAGGACATCCCAGAATTAGTTGGCACATCAGAGTCCGCTGATATTTCTTTCTCGTGTATCAGCATTCTCAAGCAGCATGAGAAGGATATGACTGACAAAGTATTCTCCCGCCAAGAACTGGTGGATGACTTGCTTGACAAAATTTTCAGGTATGGCTCGAATTTCTTGTATATCATTTGCTTATACGATTTTGCGTCTTTTGATACTGGAATAGCTGGTCAGCCAAATACTACATTTTTTTTGTGTTCTGAAAGTTTGCCAACAGGAAAATAGAAATGCATTGAAATTTTAATTTGCAGTCCCTTACTTGCCTTTCAATTATTGGCACCATGATTCGTTTGATGAGGGGATTTCATGGATTTTTTGGGCAAAACTCAAAATTTTATACAATCATGAGTAAAATTTTGATTTATTTTATCATATGAAGATCCACACTGTCATCGATGCTAAAGAGTTCAGGATGGGAAGTACACTCCCTTTGTTTTAGAAAATCTTTTGGTTTCGTGAAAACGGAGTACTCAATGGAAGAAATTAATGAAGTACGTTCTGAATGGGCGAAATTCATACAAGATTATATTGATTACTAGGTATGTATATTTTATCGATTATATTTTATTCTGGACAACAAATCATGAAAGATTTGGATTCAGGGGAATGTAGCTGTACTTTGCTGTCTCAAGTTTCTTTTAACACTCTAATTGCAGTCTTATATTTGCAATCACGAAGAAGAAAAAGAGGGCATTGAAATTCGATTGAAATTTGAATCTCAGCCGAGATGAAATAATATGTCACCACTTGTGGCATGAAACAACAATCAGCAGAAGAATATAATTTAAGAAAGTGTATATGAAAGATGCAAATCTGAAGAGGAGAAGAAACTTATACGTCGGATTTCAATCAAAAGTGTTTATTCTCAGCATTACTATGTTTCGAGTCTCCACCATCATCATCATGTTGTTGTCGTGAATGATTTTGGAATAATTTTTTAATGGTATTTTTTTTCCAAGTAATTTTATTGTGCATGTACAGCTGAACTAAGCTACAGTCTCTTCTCATTACTTGGGCAATTAATTCTAGAGATGCACTGGAAAAATTCATCTTACTACAGCAGAAGGAATCCTTGATATCTGATTTGAAAGATGTGCTTGGTAAACCAAGGTATGAAGTTTTCACTCTCCATTTTTTTTGGAAAAAGTATGTTTTTATTTCTGATTTTTTCTTGTGATGTAGATTAGAACTTCTTCCTTTTTTGAGGTGCTATTTAACTATAGGATTGCTATATTTTGGCTACTGAAAAGAGTAAGCTATTAAATGTGTTAGCTTGGGTAGTAATGTTCTTGTGAGAGAGATAGAGATATTTGAGCTTGTCAAGAAGTGTCTGTTATTTATTTCATATAAAAGGAATTTAGTTGATTTTTTTGTGTCTGCGTGTCTACTAAGCATATTTTCTAACGAAAATATTCTTCACATGGTAATTAAGTGTTGTTTGTGGCTTGTCTAATGAGTGTGTGATGTTAGGAAATTTAGATTTTGAACAGAATGACCATGATTAATATGACTTATCACTTTTAATGGTGATTTTTTCTGAACAACATTTTCAGATTCTTGGAAGGATTCAGATGTGCCTATGTTGACTATATCAAACTGACGAAGTAATTTGTATATTGTAACTGCTTGCCGCTTTATTTACGTTATTTATTTGAAACTTGCGGCTTGCTATATACTTCTTGAACATTTGCATTTAATGTTGTAATTTTGTTTTGAATTGTTGCAGGAGATACAAGTGGATGTTGCTGAAACGAGTGATCCAAGTTAATTTATATAAATTAGTTCCTTGCTCTATTTTATAGTGTAGATTGAATTAGAATTAGAGTTTTGATTGATTTGTAATATTGAAAAATGTATATTAAATTTAATTTTGGAAATTTTAAATTTTCATTTATTTATAATATTAAAAATTTGTATATTAATTTTTTTTTTGTTTTTTATTTGAGAAACGACAACGGATTTTATCCGTTGTCTTTGTCATTTTAAAACTGTTGTATTTTTCAATGTTGTTAAAAGTTTGTTAAAAGACAACGGATAAAATCCGTTGTCATTGAGAGATACGACAACGGATTTTATCCGTTGTCGTAGGGCGCACTTTCAACAACACTGAAAAGTACAACGGTTTTCTGCAGCCTACGACAACGGATAAAATCCGTTGTCTTTAGCCGTTTTTTTTGTAGTGTTATTTGTGTTTTGTGTTGTGTTTTTAGTGCTAGAGCATTGAGAGCAATGCTTTAGATAAGTGTGGGGGGTGCATTCAGTGTTTTGTATTTTGTCTTGCATTTGTTTTCAATTCATATTTGCATATAGTTCGTGATTTTTTTCATGTTTGTTTTGTGTGCATAAGTAGGATGATGATTGTTAGCCTATGATGATGGAAGTGAAAAAATGAAATTTTTGGAAAATTTTACTCTTGATCCGATTTGAGAAACCGTAGGGTGTTTGTTGAATATTCTAAGCACGCTTGTTTAACCAGTGAAGTGTAGTGATGTATTAGATATTGTGGATGGCTGTTGGACCATTGTATGACAATAGGTGTTCGTGGAACTTGATGGTTCTTGAGTCTCGATGATCTTGTTGATATAGCATTTACTCTCTTGGGTACATTTGTTTTTTGAAAAAAAAAATTTAGTAAGGCATCAGTTCCATCCGGGCTTGAAATGTGAATGAAATCTTATTCACTATTGCATAGCTAAGTATGTGGGTAATTATTGGGACTGCAAAAGAAATCGAAAATTGGTGCGTAATCTGCTTAAGAGAGTTTGTGTTTTGTTGATGGATTGTTGGGAGGAGAGTTCTTGATTGTGAGGCTTGCACTGAATTATTTTTAGGTCGGCGAACTGATATGAATCTTATGTATGAAAGGCAACACGATTTCAATGAATCGCACCTCAATTCGATAACAAAAGAATTCAATAATGTTGTCCCGATCTTTTGAAACAAGTAAGTTTTCGGATATTCACCTCTAGTTGAACCCGTAACTAGCAACAGATATTCACGAAAAGAAAAACAATTAATAATTCAATTAGACCTTCAAAGGAACCTGTCTTTGACAACCCAAGTGAAAAATCAATTGACAAACAATTAATCACAACGGAACCTTCAGAGGAACCTGTCTCTGACAATCCACGAAGCTAATCAATTGACAAACGTCACAAAGTGTTTAGACTTTGATAAGTTTGATTTGATACACAAAGCAAAGCTTTGTCATAATTCTAGAAAGAATTATAATTGATAAAAATCAATTTCCATAATTTTCAATCTTAATACTACTAATATTTTCATCCACCTTACTGCACTCCATATGTTTTCCTCGTACTGCTTCTCGCCTATGTCTACCCCCATGTACTCTTCTCTCTTCATTCCAATTCTCATCAAAACTCTCCTCATCTCCTTAAAAATTATTTCCCTTCCTATCTTTATTTTTTTTTCCACTACCACTACTCTCCTCCAATCTACTCATCTGCTCATGAAGAAGTTCCAACTCCGACCTCATCACCCTAGTAAATTGCTCAATCAACACCTCCATTTGAACCTTGGAAATTCCTTGGTTCACACTTTCACTAGCATCTTTATTAGGATTCATGGTACCTGCAAGAAAAAAAAATTAGTAGTAAAATTCCTCACACAAGTTCTCACAGATCACTCCAAACGAATCACTCCAACACTCGTTTTCTTTTTATTTTTCTTTTTTTATGGCTATCTCACTTTTTTCATCACTCTTTTTAACTCAAAGACCATCTCACTCTTTTGAGCCATAAATATGTTATGCCTGCGTTGGAGGATCCCAATGAAGAGGGATATGATGCGGTGGTTGGAGAATTGTTAGTGACTAGGAGAGTGTTGAATATACAACAAAAGGAGGAGGAAGAAACTCAAAGGGAAAATTTATTCCATACTAGATGCTTTGTGAATAACAAAGTATGTAGTGTTATTATTGATAGTGGGAGTTGCACTAATATAGCGAGTTATGAGTTGGTGGAAAAGTTGAGTTTGCCTGTTATAAAGCATCCTCAACCTTATATATTGCAGTGGTTTAATGATAGTTCGGAGGTGAGAGTGCATAAGTAGGTGGTGTTACCATTTTCCATTGGTAAGTATGTAGATGAAGTGTTGTGTGATGTGGTGCCTATGCAAGCTTGTCATATTCTGTTGGGTAGGCCGTGGCAATTTGATAGAAAGTTGATACATGACGGTTTTAAAAATCGTTATTCTTTTACCTTGAAAAAGGAGCATATTGTATTATTACCTATGACTCCAAAGCAAGTGTTGGAGGACCATCTGAAAAAGAAAGCAAAGTCTAGACAACATCCACATGGTTTGTATACTCCACTTCCTGTTCCTAGTGAACCGTGGGTAGATATTTCTATGGATTTTATTTTAGAACTACCGAAGTTTAAGAAGGGGAGGGATTCCATTTTTGTGGTGGTTGATAGATTTTCTAAGATGACTCATTTTATTGTGTGTTATAAATCTGATGATGCATTTGATGTTGCGGACTTATTCTTTAATGAAATTGTTAGATTGCATGGCATGCCTAGGAGTATTGTGTCTGATAGAGATACTCGTTTTTTGAGCTATTTTTGGAAAACATTATGGTGCAAACTTGGTACTAAGTTGCTGTTTTCGACTACATGTCATCCTCAAACGGATGGTCAAACTAAAGTTGTTAATAGAACGTTAGGAACTTTGTTGCGTGCTATAATTAAAAAGAATTTGAAGAGTTGGAAAGAATGTTTGCCATTTATTGAGTTTGCATATAATCGTAGTGTGCATTCTACTACAAATTTTTCACCATTTGAAATTGTGTATGGTTTTAATCCTTTAACCCCGTTGGATTTGATGTCTTTGCCTATGAGTGAAAGGGTTAACATGGATGATAAGAAAAAGGCGGAATTTGTGAGAAATTTGCATGAAAGGGTAAAGGCGAACATTGAGAAAAAGAATTTGCAATATACAAAGCAAGCAAATAAGGGAAAGAAGAGAGTTGTGTTTGAGCCGGGTGATTGGGTGTGGTTGCATTTGAGGAAAGAGCGGTTTCCTAAAAAACGGCGCTCAAAGCTTTTACATAGAGGCGATGGACCGTTTCAATTATTGGAGCGCATCAACGACAACGCCTAGAAATTAGATTTTCCAGGTGAGTATAATGTCAGTGCTACTTTTAATGTTTCTGATTTATCTCCTTTTGATGTAGGTGATGATCAAGATTTGAGTACAAATCCTTTTCAAGAAGGGGATGATGATGCGAACATGGATGGCTCACATGTTGTTCAAGTTGCCAAGGATCCGTTGGAGTTACCAAGAGGACCAGTTACAATAGGCCGAGCTCAGAAGTTCAAGGAAGCACTTCAATCGTTGATGGTGAATTATCAAGAAGGTATTGGAATGCTTGAAGATTACTTTGAAGGATGCTACAATGTTATTGAAGTCCAAAGAAGTCAAGAAAGTGGAGGAAATATCAAAGAAAACACTATCACGGACAGTGACGTATGCGCGCCCGCGCCTCCTTGACGCGCGCCCGCGCCTGATCCGGTGTTTTCAAGATTTCTGGACAGAGTCCTATGCGCGCCCGCGCATCGATCCAGAGAGCCATGCGCGCCCGCGCCTCGTGTTTTTACACACAGTTTGGCATGTTTGTGTGTGTACGAGACTTTTGATATTTTTGGCATTATTTTCTTATTTTGAGTCTTTTATTCCTACTAGGAAACTTTTAGGAAGATATTATCATATCTTTAGAGATATTTTTTTAAATTAAAAAAAAAATTAGTAGTAAAATTCCTCACACAAGTTCTCACAGATCACTCCAAACGAATCACTCCAACACTCATTTTCTTTTTCTTTTTATTTTTCTTTTTCTTTTTTTATGGCTATCTTACTTTTTTCATCACTCTTTTTTTCAGCCATATCACTCAAATTTTAAATTTCCAATTGATCCTCAAGAAATTCTTTTGGACTCAATTGAATAGCAACATTACAAGACTCATCCAACAAATTACTAGTCCCACTATGAACATCCATAGTATTCTCATCTACTACAAAAATATTAGATGACTCTTCAATACCTACAAACTCAGCTACAACTTCATATTCTCCAACAATAACACCACTATCAACCACATCATTCACAATAGAAGATTTCTCATCAAGCCATTCACCTTCCACCGCACAAATTTCAACAATCACTTCATCAATTAATGAAGTTTCATCCTCAACTTTCTCAACTACTTCTACTTCACATTTAGATTCAACCTCTACACGAGAATTCGACACTTTCATCATAGCCTCCTTAAAACATTGGCTCATATCATGCTTATCTTTTCTACGACACCATAAACATGCAATATCAAAGGTACTAGAATTTGAAAGTTTAGATGTATCTTGAAGTTCACGTTTGGGAGATTCACAGTGATTAGGAGCAAAACGTTTCCGCATAGCTCTCTTCATCTCATCCCATGTAGAAATAGGATTCATTCCATGTCTTTTCCTGTTCACCACAACTTTATCCCACCAAGTGCAAGCATAGTCGGTAAACTCTTGTAAAACAAGTTTAAAATTCCTAGCTTCAGAAAAATCACGACCTTCAAATATATTATCTACTCTTTTCTCCCAATTCAAGTACGATTCCGAATCCGAATATCCATCAAATGACGGAATTTTATTTTTCTTAAACATATCCAAATAATAATTAAAATCTTTTTCTCCACGACAACCATCATCATCTCTATACACATCAATTTTTCTCTCTCTCCTACTCCCATAATCAAACATCCTTTCACTCTCCCTATACCCATTGAATTTTCTTTTAAACATTGTACCTGCAAGAAAAAGGTTAGTAATAAAATATCCTCACCCAAATTCTCACTAGTCACTCCAAAGAAAATCACTCAATCACTCTTTTTTTTCACTCAAATATATGGAATAACTTATGCTTTGTGATTTTAAATATCAAACTCACAAGTTCAAAACTTGTAAACACTTGCCAATCAACTCACGTAGATTGCACAAAAACAAAAAATTGACTTTATGAAGATTGAAATAGACTTGGCACCCAAGACTCACAAGACACAAGAAATTTTGACCACAAGTTATTTTGCTTCCTTTTTTTATTTTTTTGACAATTTCGGTCTCTACTTTTTTTTGACCGATTTCAAATCACTTTTTTTTTAAATTTTTGAATTTTCTCTTTTTTTTTTTGAATTTATAACTTGTAGCACAAGACACGAGACTTGGATAACAAGTTTGAAAGAATGACATAGAAATTTGAGATGAGATAGATGAAGAACGAAGAACAAGGAAAGATGAACGAAGAACGAAGAAAGAATATAGATTAAAGAAGGATACGACTTACTTGAATCAAAACCTTAAGCTTTGATACCAAATGATGTGAATCTTATGTATGAAAGGCAACACGACTACAACAAATCGCACCTCAATTCTATAACAAAAGAATTCAAAGATTTTGTCCCGACTTTGAAACAAGTAACAGATTTTGATATTTATCAATTAAAATTCTCTCTAGAATTTTATCAAAGCTTTTTCTTTACCCAAAATCAAACTTATCAAAGTTTCATAGCTTTGTGGCGTTTGTCAATCGATTTTCAATTGGGTTGTCAAAGACAGGTTCCTTTGAAGGTCTAATTGAATCTTTGATTGTTTTCTATCGTGAATTCTTTGTTGCTAGTTACAGGTTCAACTAGAGGTGGAGATTCCAAAATCTGTTACTTGTTTCAAAGTCGGGACAAAATCTTTGAATTCTTTTGTTATAGAATTGAGGTGCGATTCGTTGTAGTCGTGTTGCCTTTCATACATAAGATTCATATCACGAGCAGTCTTGAAGCTTTGTCTTTTGAAGTTGCATGTAACTGGGGTAACATGTCACACACACACATTCGCATTTGACTGAAGGTGTATCATTGATGATCGAGAGTACGTGTGCACTTGTTTTTGTGGGAATACTTTTCTGAGGCTATATTATGCATGATCGTCCTTGCTTATGTGTTTGTTTTGTTTCATTTTGTTTTGTATGACTTACTCGAGGGCGAGTAAGGAGTAAGTGTGGGGGTATTTGATAGTGTTGTTTTGTTTGCATATTTTAGTGTCATTTTGTTAGTGTTTTGTATGCATTCATGTGTCTTTGTTAATGTTTTAATTTAGTTTTGTTTTATGTCATGCATTTAGCTACATAACATACTCCCGGGTTTAATGTGTAGAAAATAAAATGTTTAAATGAAGAAATCGGAATCTGTTCCAGACGCGCTCGATCGGAAAAACTCATAGGATCGAGCACGTCCCTCAAGCGTGGCCGAGAAAATTTCAAGACAGCAGGTTCAGCAATTTCCGTGCGCTTGATCGGACCAACTCATAGGATCGAGCGCGCGAGTCTGCAGAGAAAAAAATAGAATTTTGAGATTTTAAAACTATTATTTTGCGGGCTTTATTTCGTAGGCTTTCAAAGTCATATAAAAAGAGGTTTTCGGACGAGAAAGAGGGAGTGGAACGCAGAGATTGGAGACGGCTACAGATAGAGAGAAGAAACATCTGGCAGCTAGGTGTTATCTTTCTTGTTCTTAGATTTTAATTCATTAAGTTTTTAGTACTTGGTTGAGGAAGACAACCCCTTGAGTTATTTTATTTGTGAGATTCAGTTTTCTATTGTTTAATTCCAAATTGCGTATCAAGAGTTATTTTGGATTGATTGTCATGTTTGTATGTGAGATTTTATGATTGATCACCTTATGATTTTGCTATACAATCTATTGCTAAATTAGAATTCAAATCCGTAATTGTTTGAACCATCTAATTTGTGAAGGAACTATGTTTAATATTTTCTGTTGCTGAATTTGTTAAATCGTAGGAACAACAATTGACTAGATTAAATACAATCGCTGGTATTTGTGTTGTCTAGATTCATTAGTTTTACTCATTTGAATGCTACCGTGGATTTAAATCTAATCGCTGGTATTGGGTTAATTTATGGGGTAAGGGTTAACTTAGAACGCTGGTGTCTAGTTAACTAAAATTAAGGTGAAACAGGAATTAAATTTCCAATGATGAATATTCAATGCGAATTAATTATTTTTAGAGAATCGATGATCGAATGAATAATTTCAAGGGTGTAGTCGACCGATACCAAGTCTCGTTAATTTATTGATATATTTTTTTAATTCTTGCATAGTAGTTAATAGAATCCAAAAACCCCCTTTCAATTATTTCTAGTATTTTTAAGAACACAAATAAATTTTACTTTTCTCGTGGAAACGATCCCTACTCTCGCTACTGCATGTTTATTTAGTTAATCTGAGTTGGGTTAATTTGGGCGTGATACGACTAAGCGCTACCATCAAGAGATTTTGTTTGGAATTGTTTTCGTTCTTCGTTCCCTTCTGAGAAACATGAACTATTTAATTCAGTTTCCTTGTTTTCTTTGTTGTTGGGTTATATTTGTGGAATTTATCAGGGTTTAGGCTTATGTTTTGTCTGAATTTCCCAGTCAAAAGATGGAACTAGTGATCTTTTTGCAACCTTCACTACAACAAATATAGCCTTTCGCAGCACGCAAATTAGCTATCCGCAGCGCACATTGCAAGTTGCACATTAGCAAGCTGTTGAAACTATGGGGGTATCGGCAGCGCATATTGAGCGCTTTGGAAAATGACATCGGCAGCGCGCTTTGGAAAAAAACATCGGCAGGTCGCACTGCGGGCTATGGATCTAATTTTCCGTAGCATGCCAAACGCGATGCCGATGTTATTTGCCAGAGCGCGCATTGAACGCTTTGAATATGTGTTTTGACAGCGTGCGTTTGCGCGCTGTGAATTCATATTTTCGCAGCTTGCACCGCAAGCCGCGGAAATAGTAGGGGTGCGACAAGAATATATTTTGCAGCTTACAATGCACGCCGCAGAAGGGTACATCCACAGTGCACAATGCATGCTGCGAATATATTATCTTCAGCATACAATACACACTACGAAAATAGTTTTTGGCACCATATTTTGGGCAGCCTACATATTGATAATTGATATCGTCCTGTGATTCAAACATAACAAAAAAAACTAAACATTATATTTATATTTCATTCATAAAAACAAGAAAAATAACATCTTTACATAAATTGAGCACAAAATAAAATCTAATAGTTATAAAGTTAATAAAACTAACTTAGATGTTCATTACACATGAAAACATCTAGAATTTCAACTCAAATCGGTAGAGTGTATATCAATCACACAAGATAATAAATTTAGATAACCATGCTACTGTACTTCCTATTGCATCCTCAAGAAAACGCATTTCGTCATTTGGTCGAATCAAGTCCACCTTCTCCACAAAAACCCTATCAATCCAAACTTTCCAAAAGGATCCACCAAGAACAACATGATGCACTTTCGCATTTGGATCTGTAGATGCAATTCTACCTTCTGCAACTGTTAATCCATCAACACACCAATGTAGCAGCTTACATTTACTATTATCATGAACTTCTCCACGACTCGCATTCTTCAAATTTGACTATAAATATAAATATAAAAAATTATTAATTCTACCATGCCCAACATTAATATATGTAACTTTGTGGTTTAGAAACATGTAATTTAAAATATATAATTTTTACCTGAGCAGTAGCTAGATGTTTCTTAACATTATCAAGATCACCATTTTTTTTGGCACCAAAGTTGATATCACTACCGCTACCAAATTCATTCCCAACACCGCTACCAATGCCACCACTAGCAACCTAATTTTACAAAAAATTTCTTTCAAACAATGTCAATATGATAATCCAAGAATTTAATTATATATACCACACATATTACATGTTTCCTTTAATTACTAACCTGCTCTTGATGATTTAGTTGGCCCATGTTTTGTATAAACATGGCCCTCATTTCTTGCATCATTTCTTTCCTCATTACTTGCTTCATTTCTTGCATCTCATTTTTAAGATTATTCACTGTACCTTGAAGTTGTTTGACAGTTCCATTTTGTTGTACAAAAGCTCCAACCAAAGATGGTGTAACTCCAAAACCCATTCCTCGAACCCGACCTCGAGCTTCCTTACCGAACACATGCTAATTGCATCTTTAGCAATGTTTGTCGTGTTTTGATTTTCTAGCGGGCATTCTTCTAGTTCTTTCTGCAAATAACAAAGGTAATTAATGAGAAAATAAAAAATTTAAGTTTTCCATATTTTATTTTGACATATGCGAAAAAATAGTATACCAACTGAAATGACTCATCTACTATAACCTCTATAATTATTTAAAAGATATTAAAAAATGCGAAATTTTTCAAAAAAATTTCGACATGACATCTCTATAAATTATAAAATCCACCTGTCCCAATCAACACACTAAATATGCAACCAACAAGATAGAAAATTCAAAACGAGAAACGAAAAGGAAACTAAGAAGAGAGGTTCGAAATCACAAATATCCAAAGTTTAACAGCTGAATAGTTTACAGGCCAATAAAACTGATCTAGAAATTCTTAAATTTACATCCTTTTTATTACCATTTTCTCTCCAGCAGCTTGGCTACAAGGTTCTCCATTTTTTTTCTTGTGACCCTCAATCCAAACTTGAGATCTTGTAATCTTTGTATCTGTTGTACTTTCTTTTTCCTTAAATATATAAATATATATATATATAAAATCGTTATACACAAAATTCAAAATATGTATCATTACTTTAAAAAAATAATACGTACCATAATGTGAGTCAAACGAGCATAACCTCTTCTGCTCATTGTGTGAATGTGGTCTTGTTTTACCCTCATTGCTCTAAATTTCGCACTCTTTTCCTGATATTTAACAAACCAAGACTTTAATATAGATATTAAAAACAAATACAACTAAAATTAAAATCTAAAAATTGCATTGTATCTAGTACTCATTCTTGAACTCTATAATCATAATTCCAAACTTATTAATAAATGTATAAAACAACACGGGAGTAGACGTACGATTTTCCTTTTTAAAAAAAGACAAATATTTAATTTAAAAAATCATCCACCAGGCTGCCCTTGTTTTTAAAAGCACCCAAATGCCTCAAAAGCTATGAAATATAGTAGATAAAAGCACAAAGAATAGGCCGGGGAGAAATACATAGATACCCAATCGGCAAACAAGACATAGATGGTGGTGGACACACAGATCACTCAAGACACTGATTATTCTGCTGCTCATGAGGAAGATTCTGATCGAACATGCTTGGGATTTGATGCAGAACTCGGGATTCAGAGGTAATGAAGGCATCAACATCGGAAAGGATGAAATTAGTGTACGAGAGCATGCTGCTAAAGTAGATGCAAAACTATTTATTCTTGAACTCTATAATCATAATACCAAACATTTAATTCATGTTTGTTGCATTTCTCAAAGATGGTGGCTGAAATTCCAGAAAAAGAAGCAAAGATGGAGGCTGAAATTCTTAAAAAAAAAAAATTGAGATGGAGGTTGAGAATCCAGAAAAAGGGGACTTGAATTTTGAATCACCAGATGTGCCTGAAACTAAAGTTTTGACAATTGAGGAACTGACTTGTGTAGAGAAGAAGTCCACTGCTCAAAAAACTGATTAAATATAAACTGAAATTTATACCATTCACACCACTAGGATAATATGGACAAGACCATATAACTCCTCAAAAAAGCCCAAAACTTTCCTGCTAAAACAACCATAATACCGTCACAATTCAAGTTTTTAAATGCATGAGTAGAAAACAAATAATATTATATTTTTTCTCATTTACAACACTATACATTCATTCTCATTTATCTATAAACTAAAAAAATCCAGCAGCAGGCAGAATCCGAAAAAAAAAACAAGACAATCCATCTAGTTCTTTTTATAAAAAATAAATGCTTACTTGAAAGGTAGGTGACAGTGTCTTCTTTACAAATAATTCCCACTGACTTTGGTCCATATGTTCAGGCTTCAAAAGATTTAGATCTCTTGAAGCCCCTCGACCAGCATCAACCTCTCGTACAAGTATTTGAAGTTTAGACTTTCTATCACGCAACAATTTGGCTAACTTTCGAAATATTAATTTTTTTCCCAATCCTCAACTTTAAAATGCATCTGTACATAAAAAAAAAATTATATATCAAGATTTGCTCATAGAATTAAAAGTGGAAAATTCAGTTATTCAAGATATTACCTGAAGACAACTCCACATCTTGTCCTTCACTTCTTCTTCTATGTCATCCCATCTATCTAATGTGTAAGGCACAAATTCTTTTATCATGCAACCTAGAAAAGAAGCGTACTTAACTGAATTATCTCCAACCGGTTGTTCAAACTCATTACGCTCCAGCTCTTTGCATTTTTGTTGGCCACTAATCACTTTCAACTTTGATGGACCCCGTCCTTTTTTCTTTAATGTTTCCTCAATTGGTTCTTTTCCATTCAAATCTTGTGATAAATTAGGTGACGTGTGAGAGTTCCTTCTTGATAAACTATCAGCTATATTTTCCTGTAAAATAGCAAAAGAAGATGTTGAAATGTACAAGTTTACTTCATTAAAATAAACCAAGATTTAAAATAAAATAAAATGTCACCTGAATTTCATCTACAGATGCTTTGTTGCGTTTTTTTCCCATTTTTCTAATCTTTTGGCTGCTATGTAATGACCAGATCAAACAAGTAATATGACAAGATGCATCACTGAAAATAAAACATGCAGAAAAATATATTGCAAAAAGCATAACTTGAGAAGAACATTTATCAATCCAAATAATTATCAATCCAAATAAATAACTAAAATTTCAAAAAATAAAAATTCCAATCATGTCTCAGTCACATCAATTCCCTCGCACTCATTCCTTGAATATGGTTCTTTCTCTGTAATGTTAATCTCAAGTTGGGACACATCAAGAGGTATTGATGGCGTATATGCAACCTCTTCCAACTCATTCACGTTAGTACCTCGAGGCGGCGCTTTTAGCAACACATACCAATTTGATTCATCATTGTCCCTAGAATAGAATACTTGCTTTGCTTGTGATGCTAAAATGAAAGGATCGCTTTCAAAAGTTTTTATTCCTTGGTGTAAGTTGACCAATGTAAAACAATCCTCCATTTTTATACCAGTTCCAGGATTGGCCCAATCACACCTAAAAAAAGGCACTTGAAAAGAATAGTAGTCCAGTAAAATAATCTCTCTTATAACCCCATAGTAGGATAGTCTTCCTACTGTGTGAGAATAATCATTACCACTAGATTGACAAATAGTATCGGCTTCAATTGAGACACCACTGTCTTGTGTCGACCTTTCAATATCAATCGTATGGAAACGATGCCCATTTATAATATAACCAGTATAAGATGTAACATGCTTTCTTGGACCATGTGCTAGCCATTGAATTCGGCCTGAAGAGTTGCCACGTGCATGTTTTGAAAACCACTGAGAAAATGTTTCCATATGTTGCTTTTGTAACAATGTTTCATTGTTTAAGAAACGATGATCTTCTTTTTTAAGCTCCTCAATGTGCATCCTATTTAAATATTTAAAAAAGAGATGTTAGAGTATGCAAATTATGTAATAGACCAAGTGTAATAGAGTATGAAATTAACTATACTCACTGCAAGTAAGATTCAACTTCTGCGGTATTAAACAACACATATCTATGTGCAGCTTGCAACACATGGTCTTCTAAAATCTTTTCTTTTCCTTGGGAAATTGGGCGACCTTCCACTAATCCATTTTCCAAATCCTTATTTCGATTAGAACGGACACCAATACTAGCTGCTTTTTTTATATAAGCACTACAAAATCGCATTCGTTCATCTGCAAGGTAACCCTCAGCTATGCAACCCTCTGGCCTTGCTCTGTTCTTCACATACCCTTTAAGTGTTTTCATAAATCTAAATCACAAAAAAAAAATTACCATGAAAGAAGTGCTGATATAAAAATCTAATTCGTTTTATACTATAAAGTTTGTCAAAAATATAAATTAATATTTATTACCTTTCAAATGGATACATCCAACGGAAGTGGACTGGCCCACACAAGCGAGCCTCTCTTGCTAAATGAATTGTCAAATGAACCGAGATGGTAAAGAAAGCTGGGGGAAAATACCTTTCCAACATGCATAGAGTTTCAGCAATACTCTCCTCGAGTTGTTCTAAACGGTTCCTGTTTAATACTCTTTGACACAATTCATTGTAAAATGCACTCAGCCTAAATAGAGCATTACGTGGACCTTTCGGTAGAAGATTTATCAATGCTACTGATAGCAATTGTTGCATTAGAACATGACAATCATGAGATTTCAGCCCAATAAGCTTATGGTCTGCTATAGAAACACAATTACCAATATTTGAGCTATACCCATCAGGTAACTTTATTTTCTTCAGCCTAGAGCAAAATACATCCATTTCTTTTTTTGACAATGTGTACGGTGCAGCAGGCAAGTGATATGTATTTTCTCCTTTTTCTTGAGGATGTAATTCCTTTTTAATTTGTAAGTCCATCAAGTCTTTGCGAGCATTAATACCATCTTTTGATTTTTTCTTCACGTTTAACAATGTTCCTATGATATTCTCGCAAACATTCTTTTCGACATGCATGACATCTAAGTTATGACGTAGCATCAGCCCCTACAAGTAACCATAAACACATTTCATCCTCTTAGTTCATGATAAATAACAATTTGTGGACAATAAACGTAGAATCAACTGGATGTCGCATCATATGATCTTGACTTTTGTGGTCGGCGTGCCAAATCAGGTCTTCAGCCATTTCTTCAGATTTAAATATCCTTTTCAATCTTGGTATCACTGGAAAATATCGTAGCACCTTTTCAGGAACTCCTTTATGAATTTTGGCAGTGAATTTGTCCACCTTCCATCTAGAAGAACCACACTTTGGACATGAGTTCAAATCCATAAACTCATTTCTGAATAAACAACAATCGTTTGGACAAGCATGAATTTTCTCATATCCTAGATCAAATGGTTTTAACAGCTTTTTCATTGAGTAAATAGAGTCTGGAAGAGTGTGTTTTTCTGGAAGCATCTAACCTAAGATCTTAAGGAGCTCATTGAAACTATGGTCAGTGTGGCCATTAGTAGACTTGTAGTTGTATAATGAGACTGTTGCTGACAACTTTGTGTAAGTCGTACAACCAGGGAATAAAGGACTTTCTGCATCTTCTAATAAATCAGCAAACTCATTATCTCTTGCCTCAGTCATTGTGTGTCCAATCTCTTCATTTGGCACAAAAGAGTCCCTGTATAAGTTATATGCATCTCTATTTTTATTTTCTTCTACCTGAACTCCTCTTGAACTACCTTCACCTTGAAGTTGTGGGTTATATATTTCACCATGAAAGACCCATGTTGTGTAAGAAGGATCGATCCCCTTAATGATCAGATGATCATACACTTCATCAAATTTCAAATACTTCTTATTTTTACATTTCTTGCAAGGACATAAGATTACTTCACGTGTTTTGGCATAAAGTCTATCTTGTGCAATAAATTTTTGAACTCCTTCTTCATATTCGGGTACAAGCCTTGAAGGCAGATGCATCCATTCCTTATCCATTTCGTAAATGACTCAAACTCACTAAATATGGACGACAAGAAAAATAATAAATAATCAAATAAAATTTTAAAACAATCGAACAATTGAAATTTACATTCTCAGTTGTAAATTTTTTAATCAATACACCCAAAAATTGTTATTTACAAAAAATATTTGAAAGATTTCAAGATATTATATGGTTACGAAATTTGGCTATTGAGTGGTCCGATTCATAATTTTACTTATTAAAAAAGTGTAGGACAGTAAAAAAATAAAATGCAACAAGTTTTTAGAAAAATAGTTTCATTACTCTAAAAGTTTCAACAAAAATTTTAGCAATTTAATTATTTAAATCGCTCCATAATTTTTCACTTAAAAATATTTAAATAATATAAAATCACTTCACAGAAAGCAAGAACAATTAATCAACAACCACAAAACAATACAATTTCACAAATGAATCCTCAAAAACAATAAAATCTAAAAATTAAATGAAAAAGTAATTCACTTACCTAGAAAGTTCTTGATTCTTCTTTCCCAGAGCTTTGTAGAAAATTTAGTGTCATTAATAACGTCAAATTAAAGAAGATGAATAACTTGATCAAAGTTTTATTTGATAAAAATTCACATATTCAGACTTACTACTTCAATTAAAATAATAAAAATACTACCAAAAAATGGAAAAAAACTAATAATTGTAAAGACGGGGAAATAACTGTATTTTTCCTAATGTAAACTGATTTATAAAAAAAATACAAAAAATACTGAACATACAATTGAGCATCGAATTTCAATTCAATGTTTAAGGCAGAAAAATAATCAGGAAAGTACACATTATTACAAACTAGAGACTGACTAAATCATTCATTTACTTACAAAAAAAGCTAGCATGTATTCACATATGTGACACATATATTCACTTAGAACTATCAATACCACTTCTTTATCACCAAGAAATGTTTCGAAGAGAAGGTCCTCACCTGATCTGTTCTAAAATCTCTAGGAATCCTCAAGCCCCTGCATCCAATAAATTATCAAAAAAAGTTATCATAATATTAATCAGGATATTAGTGTCAATTATCAATAATGAATAAATACACACACGGTGATATATTGCATCAATGGGGGCAAATAGATAGAATAAATATAATAATTCACATTAGGTTTTCATGACAATATATATACACTGATTTCTCCATATGAAAGGCCAATAATATACAAAAAAACATAATAATAAATGGAAAAAAATAATATATTACGGGAAAAGGTTGAAAGAATAATATATAGTATTTGACAAATGACTTTAAATGGTTGTAAAGATTTAAAGAATCGTACCACCACAAATAATTTTTAAATAAATAAACAAGCAATAAAAACAACCGACCCAAACAGGCTGTGAATTGCCTTTATTTGTTCTCTTGGGTTCATTTTCACTTTCTCACGCTTCAGCCATATATATTGATGAAACTATCAATAATTACTATTTATTATTAAACAAACAAATTTTAGTGGATGGTCTATCACCATTATATTTAATTTAATGCAGGCTTATTAAAAAAATACATTTAATTTCTAAGTGACAGATTAATTAATACTCGTGGCAATGCATGTTTATAAGATACAAAAAATTAAAGTGGAAGAAACTAAGCTTTTTGTCCATCTAGAAATTTTAGTGAAACGGGACCGATGATTTTTTTCGTTCTCTTTTTCTTTTCTTTTTTTTAAAAAAACATTTCATATGATCGGATGTTTGACCAGTTACATGATCTAAATTTGAGCTACATTTTTTATAGTCCTCAAAAGTCTTGAAAAATTCTGTTATTGTCAAAACTAAAAAAAAAAAAAAAACTCTAGATGCTTACTGTCCAGATCTAATTCAATTATCAATAGTAGATAGGCATTATCTTTATCTATTGTGGTGAGAAATCAAATGATAAATCAGTGGCATTGTTTATAAAAGTTGACTCCCATAATCTTGAGGAAAAAATGATATTTAAGTCAATATTTCAAGGCAAAAGTCTGGAGAAGATTGAGACTAAATCAATAATCACGTACAATCACATATCCTCAAACTGAAACCAAAAAAGTCCTCAAAATCATACACTTAACAGTAGATTAAATCTTTGTTTTTTGGCTGCTAAAATTTGATATTTTTTCCACTTTGTGATTTTTATGGTTGTGGAAGATATCGTAATCATACATGTTTTTAACAAAATTTGCTTCAAGACAATCCAGCGACCAAAAAAACGTTGAATAACCATCTGAGATTTTGAACTCAGAACCGAGAATAGCACATCCAAAGAAACCAAAAAAAAACCAAGAACAAGACTACAGATTCTGTAATAAAATATATCCAAAATTCCTAACAGACGTTTTAATCCTGGACAACTCTCTCTATCCTTATGCGACGGACAGAAATATACCTGGACACGACCTTCGATTTTTGAGAGCATAAGGATTCCACCGCGCTGCATAACCTGTACGAAACATCAAATACTTGCTATGAAATAAGATTTTGGAGAACAGACTACGCACAGAACCTCATCTCGAAAAAAAAAAATAGGTACGAACCTTTGGGAGTAAACGATCGAAGGAATATAGAGAGCACACCGATGTAATTAAATTGTTGAATGATATTTGGAGATTGAGGGCACGGTAGATAGAAAGGAGATTTGGGATTTGAGGGAGAGTGTTGAACGAGATTTGGGGATTTGTGGGAGATAGAAAGGGTGCGGCGCCAAAAATTGTAGGCGGAAAGATTTGGGGAATTTGGCGCTTAATAATTTTACTGCTCTTGATAGATTTGGGGAATTTGGCGCTTAATAATTTTACTCCTCAATATCAAGAGCTTACTTATGGAATGCTATTGATAATATTTTAATAGCGTACTGCTTTTTGAAAGCTGCTGAAAATATTATTTGCAGCCTGCAATTATTGGCAAGCTGCAATTATTATATATATTGAATTATTAACAGCACACATAAATGTGTGTGCTGTTATTAATAACATCAACAGTGTGCTTTTATTGGGTGCTGTTGATGACGTGCTACGAATAGCTATATTTGTTGTAGTGCTTATTTATAATTTGAGTTTAATTCCGGTTCACTACATTGATTGTGTTTGTAGATTGATTGTGTTTGTAAGTCATTATATATTATCAGATTCAATCTTATGAGAGTTCATTGAATCTTTTGTAGGAGAGTTGAAAACAGAGATTCTTAATATTTCAAAATTGTGTGTTTTAATTTATTTTATGATATTGTATGTATAGTTCTAATATTTTATATATTCAAGATTATAAAATTGTTTGTGATTAATTTTTCATTCCAGGGAAGAACATACGTTATATTCGTTGGACATGAGCCAGGTGTTTATGACACATGGGCAGAAGCAAGCGACCAAGTTCTTGGATAAAGGTATGCTGTCCACAACTCCTTCGACAGTAGAGAGGAAGCAGAAAAAGTTTATCATGCATATATGGTGAGAAAATCTGCATCGACTACATTCCGGAATACAAGAAACCAAAGTTCACATGCAATTCCGAGTTCAAGGACTGGAGGACCGTTCCGGACTACAGGGACCAAACTTCACATGCATCTTCAAGTTCAGGGACTCAAGCATCCTTCCGGACTACTGGAAACCAAAGTTCACATGCAATTCCGAGTTCAAGGACTGGAGCACCGTTCCGGACTACAGGGAACCAAAGTTCACATGCATCTTCAAGTTCAGGGACTCAAGCATCCTTTCGGACTACTGGAAACCAAAGTTCACACTCAACTTCTACTGTAAGGACTGAAGTGAATATGACTAAGTTGGAGGAAATACAACAGAACCTAGATGAAATCAAGAGGATTGTCGCTAAGGTAGAAGTGAATTTGAAAGCACTAAGAACTAGCAAAGATAATTAGAAATATTATTCTAAGTTGTTTCCTAGTTTGAATTTTATTATATAACTTGTTATGTTGGAAAAATTGATGCATTTCCGAAAATTTTATGGCATTGTATGACTAAATTGTTCCCCTGTTCTATCTATTAATTAATCTGAGAGATGGTCAATGTTATTTATATCTTGTTTGGTTTATGTGCGCTTGTGTCTTTAGCACATTTGTACTTGTTATCGATGACAGTTTTTTTTTTCAATTTAAGGAATTTGCAAATGGATTCACTATCTTGTACTTATACAACTGATTTGTGAATATATACTTGTATTGTCTGTTGTATAAATATTTTTTTGATTTAAGTCTTTTTGGTTTCTTTTTTCTTGGCCTCCTCTATTCTCCTATCCCGTATCACTTGTATGAAAAATTGGGTGGTTTGGCCATTTGGCCGCCTCCTACTTATCTTTTTTAATGTGATTTCTGTTACTTCGTGCAGAGGCAGTTTCAATGCAAGTGAATTCAATATTTTTCATTGAAGTATTATGATCCTTCGAGTTGTTTGTATTTATTTATTACTTACGTTATCTTTTGATCGAGCTTTACTTGCACTATGAAATTCAGAAAATAAATGTATCTTGCATGCTCGAAATAATCGCAAGTGCACGATGCAAATTATAATATAGTATGTGAATACGAATATCGTCCACATGGACTAATTGCACAATATTCATGAGTCGACAACCGGGGTCGGATCCCCTAAATCTCAACAAAAGAGGTTTAGCTACGCAAAGAATTCATAACTAAAATCCACAAATTGAATTCAAAACAAAAATACAAAAGAAAAAGTTTGGAAGAAGAGAAAAATTGATTCACGATCGTTCTCCGCTCTTGAAGTTTTTTAGCCGCCAACGTGTGTTTTTTTCGCCTCCCTTGACCTAAAAAAAATGATCCTTATATATCTCCAAGAGTCCTTACTTTGCAACTTTCCTTCCCAGTTCACGCCTAGGCGCAAGAAAAACTGTCTCGATTCTCAACTTTTTCCCAGTTCACGCCTAGACGCAAGAAACATCACGCCATAGCATGAAAAGTTCTGTTTTCACTTCTTCATAATCCTCGGTTTACGCCATGGCGCAGAAAATGTCAAGCCATAGCGTGAAAAGTTCTGCCTCCAGCTTCTGAAAATATACTATTTCACGCCTAGGCGTGAAGAAAGTCGAGCCATAGCGTGAAAACTTCTGCCTCCAGTTTTACCATAGCACTTTCCGAGCTCCGTTTTCCGTCTTTTTCCTACAAAACATCTTAAACGCATGAGTAGATACTATAAAGCTCCAGAACTCGAATTTTAGACAGAAACACGGAAAAATCACAAATAACATGCTCAATAGAACCCAAAATAATCTAACTTAACATTAGAGCCGTCAATTTGGGTTAGGACCGCCGGGTTGGCCCGACACGCCACACAATTTAAGTGGGTTGGGTTGAAATTTTTTCAACCCAACAAAAGGTGGGCCTAGATGGGCCAACCCGCCTAGGCCCACGACCCGCGCGGGTTGGCCCGTCCTGGCCCGCGAGCCTGGAAAATTAATAATTTATTTTTATTTTTATTGTTATATATGTATTTTTTAATAAAAGTTGTGATTTTTTTTGTATTAATTACTTTATATAAAATTTACACACATGAAATCAATAATTAAAATTTTTATTAATATGTTTCTATTAATATTTATTTATGAAATGATATTTATAATTAATTATAATATTTTTTATTTATTTTTATTTGTCGTGATCCAACCCGCGGGCCGGCCCGCCCAACCCGAAACCCACCTTGGGTTGGGTTGGGTTGAGGATTTTCAGCCCACCAGGATGGTGGGTCGGTCCGTCATCGACCCGCCAAGAGGTTGGTTTTTGGTGGGCCGGCCCGCCCCGCAATGGTTGGCCCGTTTGACAGCTCTACTTAGCATGCATTTTTGGGTTCTATCATCTTTAGCCCAGAAATAGCACAAAATGCCCAATTCCCATAGTAGTACTGCATATGACATTCATTTGCACATCAAGTCACCGAAAAAGAACAATAAAACAATAAATCTTGGTTTACCCACATCGCGATCATGAACTCCACTTAAAAAACATGAGAATAAATAATATCTTCGATCCAACACAACAAATAACAGGAAAATAAGTTTCGAAAAGTGCTAAGCAGCCCCTGTTATGTTGCATTAGCTTTAAATCAGCAACTCAATGACATCTAACAATTAAAGGGTCATAGGGGTGGCTAACCATTTCTGAGACCGTTTTAAAATGGGAATGAAATGCAATTGAGCAAAATAGTTCCAGAAATAGTTCCATCAAAATACAAGCAATGCATATTGAGCATTCATGTTCCAGAAATAGTTTTAACATAACAACAGTAGGGAATGGAAATAGTCAAACTAATTTTTTCTAGAAATAGTTTAAACATAAAAACAGTAGGAAACCCAAATCATCAAGTTCATGCCATGCTTTTCATTCATGCCATCCTTTTCGATTCAGATTGACAATATATTTCTCCACAGAAACTTGGCATATACGGTACAAATCCAAATATGTAAACATTACTAGTTACCTTGGACAGCTTCAGATCACTCGTTGTATTTTCATCCATCGTCAACTTAATACACTAACTTAAAATAATGTGAACGAGTAACTTAATTTCACATAAAATACTAAACCATTTAAAATACCATCTATCGATTCAAAATCTTCTTCATCTGAACTGTCATCTTCGTTATAATTGTTTGCACTTGACCTAGTAAACCAAAAATGAAAAAATATGATTAATGGAATTTATAGATTTACAAATACAAATAAATAAAATTAATCAAGTAATACTTGTCTAGCAAATTTAGGCAATTGCGCTTGTCATGCGACACACCACGACGTCCACATCCACGACACGGTCTACCCTTCGAGGTTGCCTTCTCCTTCGATGACTTCAATCTCTTCACACACCCCTTTGTTCTTATTACACAATGATCAATGATAACAATGGCCCCATCCATGGATCTCCTGTTTTCACTTGCATTGCTTGATGGTATGCAAATATTCAACTCCTTCATTTTGCAGTCAATATGATCAAATTGTTCATGCAAGAATTTTGATCCCTCTTCAGTCATAGATGCTGCATCTATTAAAGCAGAAGATCTAAAAGATAAATTCCAATGCCTTGACAGCAAACACCTCTCTGGATCGTCTATCACATTTTGCTCAGACAGAGAAAATAATGCTCTTACTTTTGCGCTTTGGGTCCACCATTTGAGAATATACTTATCAGGCAAGTGGAAAACTTGCTTGACACGAAAAAATGCTAGCATATGCCTACATGGAATGTCGTCAAACTGAAATTTCATAAAACTACAATATACATCATTTCTCTGCACGTCATGTGTAAGCACCCTTGGTTTCGATGAAGAAGAACCTTGAAAATTAATTACATGATAAACCCAAAACTCAATTCCAGTAGATACTTGTTCCACATAATAGTGATGACTCTCACCTACTTCCTTTTGAAACTCCAACCATTTCGTTTTTGTTTAAACTTTCATCATTTGAGTTTCCATTGGCCAATTTAACATTACTTTTGAGCGCTCATTCATATCAATATGATCTGCGACTAACTCATTGTGTCTTTGGTTCCGGAGTGCCTTATTAAAACGAACAATAAAATCCATCAATGCATTCTTGTTAGAGATGTACCGTTTGAAAAAAGCATGGGAACTTTTTGATCTTTGACTGTTTGAAATCCCTGCAGAGAATACATTTAGGAAATAAGCTGGCACCCACCTATATCGCAAATCATACATCAAATTCAGCCAATCATTTTGGACCAAAGCAGCAGACTAGACTCCATAACCCATTTCCATGACTCCTCAAATTCATCACTTGTTGTTGAATGTACAATGACACTCCTAATGCTTTGGTAATGGTCACGGAAAATCACAGGACTCAATTTGTCTGGAAATTTGTTTAAAATGTGTCACAGACAATATCGATGCACTGTTTGGGGAAAAACTTGGGCTATGGCTTTGGTCATGGCAGGATCCTCATCAGTGATTATCAATTTTGGTGCACCACTAGGCATTGATTCTAGGAACTTACCTAGCAACCAAACAAAAGATTCTGTTCTTTCGTCACTCAGAAATCCACAACCAAAGAGGATGGTCTGACTGTGATGATTAACAATTAAAAAAGGTGCAAAAATCAGCTCATATTTGTTGGTGTTATATGTTGTATCAAACACCACTACATCGCCAAAGACAATGTTTGCCCTCTTTGACACAGAATCTGCCCAAAAACACCTGTTAAATCTGTTGTCTGAGTCAGTCTCATAATCAAAGAAAAAAGTTGAACACTTGTCTTACTCAGATTGCAAGAAATCAACAAATGTTTCAACATCCATCCCCATGTGCTCCTCCCTTAAACTTCTCTGATAGTTTCTCAAATCTCTTTTTGTACAACCTACGTTCTCTGGCCCTCCATGTTCTATCTCAAATAATCGCATTTGTTGACAAGTTGGGATATTGGCTTCTGCAAATTGTTGACTTAAGTGATCTCTTTGATACAGAAACACTGCGATGTGAATGTAACAAATGGACTTTTGAAGGAGTAGCAAGTGGATGGTTATGGTTTTCTACGAAAGTACTGATCATCCATCCCGGACCAGTTTGTTCCTTCACAACTAAAATCTTTGCCTTACATCCAGATCGAATGTCTCGACGAGCTCTGTTTTGTCTTGGTTTATCACTATTTGCCTCTTTACTCCATCGAACTTCATCTGTCTGCCCTTCTTTAAAGCATACAATTTTTTTCCAAACAACTTCACTCGTCTTCTTACTTCTCTTGCTATTGCTAATTCTCGCACTAAATCCAGATTCTTGTGCGTATTGGTTATAGTACGAATATGAATCCTCCAATGATTCAAAGCTCATTCCAATATTTGGCTTTCGATCGTCTCCAACTTGAGGGATGTATGACTGATCATCCCCACTGCTTTCTTCCATCTCTGTAAAATATGACGATCATACATTTTAATATAATAATTTTTAATAAATTCAGAAAACAAATAATTAACAATATTACTAATAATTGATAGATACCTGACATCGTTCAATGTAAGATACCACAATTTCTGGAACGCAAACGACCCACTGCTTTTAATTATTCTGAATTTTCTTATATTTGAAAAATACAAAATATAACAAATGTGATTATCATCAAAGATAAAACAATATAATAATAATAACAGTTAATATGAACTTATCTACAAATTATGAAAACGGGTAAACAACAATTTATCGAACAAACTATAAAAAACAAACAAGAATCGACCTGGGTTGGCCTCCTCGATTTCTTCTTCTTCTCGTGACGAAGAATGACGTAGAAGTAGAAGGAGTTTCTCTATTGCTTCCAATTTTGACTATGAAAGACCCCAAAATGTACGTGAATCACCTTTGAATTACTATCAAAAAAATGGGATCGTGGAAGAGGCAGCAGAGAGTATATTATTTGGGCGTGATTGGGCGGCAACGAAGAGTATATTATTATCAAAACAATGGGATCGTGAAAATTGCAAACTTTGTAAACGTGATAAGAGAAAAATGGGCTTGCTTAAATAATTTCCTATCTGAGAGGAAGAAGAACCTTAGCGACGGCGGAGATGTGGTCGTTCCATGGCGGAGATGGGTGTCATCGGGGATTCCATTTGCAGACGTGAGATGAGGAGAAAATGGGATCGCCTATGTGAGAGGAAGAAGAACCTTAGCGATGGCGGAGATGTGGTTGTTCCACGGCGGAGATGGGCGGCATCGGGGATTCCATTTGCAGACGTGAGAAGAGGAGAAAATGGGATCGCGATGTATTTAGGGATCTGAGAAGAGGAAGCCTGTTAGGAGAAATGAAAAAAGGCAGCCCACGTGGCAATTTAAAAAAAAAATAATACACACTTGGGCGCCACATAGGCTGGCGCCCAAGTTTCCCAGGGGAACACAACTATATATATATATATATATATATATATATATATATATATATATAATATATATATATATATATATATATATATATACAATTTTGCTATCCTGCCCACTCACCGTGCCCATCTAATGTGCCCACCATGAGGTGTCACTCAACTATTGGACGCACAATTCATCACATCCAATAGTTTAGTGTCACCTCATGGTGGGCACATTAGGTGGGCACGGTGAGTGGGCAGGATAGCAAAATTGTATATATATATATATATATATATATATATATATATATATATATATAGAGTTTTGCTATGCTGCCCACCTTCGGTGCCCACCTCCATGCCCACCTATGAGGTGACATTCATCCATTGGATGAACCATTTGTATATGATTCATCTCATCCATTGGATGATTGACACCTCATAGGTGGGCATGGAGGTGGGCATCGAAGGTGGGCAGCATAGCAAAACTCTATATATATATATACAATTTTGCTATCCTGCCCACTCACCGTGCCCACCTAATGTGCCCACCATGAGGTGACACTCAACTATTGGATGTGATGAATTGTGCGTCCAATAGTTGAGTGACACCTCATGGTGGGCACATTAGGTGGGCACGGTGAGTGGGCAGAATAGCAAAATTGTATATATATATATATATATATATATATATATATATATTAACGTGGTTTATTTCTCATTTTTAAAAAAGAGGTGGTTAAAAAAAAAACATGGGGAAGAATGTGAGAAAGTGGGGTAATGATATGCTATTTTTAGTGAATAATAGTAGGGGTAATTTGGTCTAACCATTATAATATTGTATAGATAATATTGTATAGATAATCCAAATGACTTGGGCTGGGTTAGTAAGTAACTCAAACCCATTAATTTAGATCCATTGGGTCCATTATCAGGCCCATTACTTTTAAACCCGCAAGCAATAATCTGTTCCCCATCAACACCGCCGCCGCACAGCCGCCGCACGTTGTCCCCCATCAACAACACCGCCGCAATCCACCATGCCTACGGTTAGCGTAGGCAGAGATCGTCTCTTCCAAGCCCTTGGACGAACTTACAGTAAGTAACTACGTCGGTCTCTCTGTATATGCGTGTGAATTGACTGATATATGTGTGCGGACACTTGGTTTAGCTGATTATTGTGTATTTTCGCTTTGATGCTCGCAGCTGAGGAAGAGTTTGAGGATTTATGTTTCAAATTCGGGATTGAGCTCGATGACGTGGTACGTATAGTTCATGAAGCGTTGCTTCATTTTGTAAGATATTGATCGGCAGTTAGTGAAATGTAGGAAATTTGAGGTTGGCGTTGACTGCTGATGAACAGCATTGTCACGTAAAATTTGTACTTTTAAGATTGGTTCTTGTTAACGTTTTATATACTATTTATTTGCATACAGTACATGACAACATTTTGGTTGAAGTGTTTTTTTGCCGATGGGGTAGTGGCTTTTGTGATTTTGATTTGTATTTGTCTAAACAGACAACGGAGAAAGCAATTATACGGAAAGAGAAGCATTTGGCAGAAGAAGTCTCTTCTGAAGATGAAGAAGTGATTTACAAAATCGAAGTTCCGGCCAATAGGTACGATTGTCAATTAAATTTATCAGCGAGCTGCTGGATAAGCAATCATTAAAGTGATATATGATAGTTTTCAGAATTTGAATGAAATTTTTTGGCCATTGAAATGTTTTATGCGAAATCTAATTGTTTACTCTCTGGATGAAAAGGTTCATACTTGTGCCATTTTTTCTCCTGAATTGAATGGCAGATATGATTTGCTTTGTCTTGAAGGGTTGGCACAAGCCCTCCGCATATTCAATGGGCTTGATCCAATACCTACATATAATGTCGCAAACATCAGTTCAGAATCTATGCTCAAAATGCATGTGAAAACAGAGGTATGCAAATTGCCAAAACAAATATAGTATAATAGTATTACTAGTTAGTCTGCAGTTATTTTTTGCCATTGCTCCAGTTGTGATTTTCTTTTGTTGCAGACATCTCAGGTTCGACCATATGTTGTATGTGCTGTTTTAAGAGGTGTTATATTTGATGAAGCTAGATATAATAGTTTTATAGATCTTCAAGATAGACTTCATCAAAATATCTGCCGGTAATGTTGTCAGATCTCTGATTAACTTTCAATATATCTTTGACTGAATTTTTTATTGAGAAAATGATTCCTACATGGTGATACCTAACCTTTAATGAATAATATATGCTAGTGGTTATTATTTCGTGTAGTAGTTCTGTTTATATTCGGAGATTCTATCAACACCATTCTTTTTGTCAAAATGCATTGTTACGAGGATTAAGCTTATCTGCAGTTGAAAATATTCCTTTGTTTCATGTGTTTGACGTTCTTGTTTAGATTATCCCACCTAGACTTGAAAATGGAATTGCATTTGCTATAAATCATGCAATAATGTTTTTGATTGAGACCATTAGTAGTCACTATTCAATAGTCTTTGTGCTTGAGGAGCATTATTGAGGTTTAAGCTCCCTGTGACATGATTGAATTATCTATTTCATAATATGCTTAATGTTATCAATGTTTAATTCAAGGATGAGTGTTATTGAACTGATGAATTTTTACTTTGTTCATTTACCTCTATTTTAAAGTGAACGTCACTATTGCCATAGTAGAACCAACGATTGCTTGAACATAATTTTCAGTAATTTTTTTAGATATGGGTATTTTTGGTATTCACCTTTTATTTTCTCTGTTTTGTCCCTGTATCTGTTTAGGAAAAGAACTTTGGTTGCAATTGGTACGCACGATTTGGATACAATAAAAGGGCCCTTCACGTATGAAGTATGCCCCAATCCCGTTTTGCATCATTCACAGCCCTATGAATTGTCTGATTGGCGAAAATACTATTGCTCGATTGTCTGCTCTTTGTTTAAACTTAATTTATGTATGAAACTTCTTGAATGAGTTTAGTCTATGCCTGATCTATTTTCATTACAATTCCAAATCATAGACCTAAATTTCTGTTTTTGTTCCTATTATTATCATCTCCTCATTTGAATGCCCTGCAAATTTGCTGCCTAAACTAACACCAATTTATGTCTCTTACAAGCTCATACTCTATTTTCTTAGAGCTGAATTATTCTTTATGAGAAATAATTGTTGATGCATTGAGTCTGAATAATTTTCAGGCTTTGCCGCCTCCAGAAATAAACTTCATACCACTGAAACAGGTAATAAGTTTTGTTGAGCCTGTTTTGCTATAATTTAATGGAGCGGCTGATATAAAAAATTATCTACTTTACATCACACATCTTAATAACATATTACATTTCAAATACACAATGTGGTTAGAACTAACCAATAAAAATTCTAGAAAAGGTTGCATATACGCCAATGCGTCAAATGGTGCATAGGCTGTGAATTTATTTAAAAGTTAACTTCAGTAACAATTTCTTCTTTCTCACAATGATCACGTGATGCTAACTTTTTGTAACATGCAATGGCTTAGACGAAGAACTTCAGAGCTGATGAGCTAATGGAATTTTACAAGGTAACTCTCTTGGTTGTGTTTTGCACGGTCTTTTTGTTTTCTTTTTCACCTAGTTCCTGTCAAGAGTCTCCGGTGCTCATTGCTTGTCAGCGTAATGGTTATCAAATGAATTTGGTATTTTACTTTCTGCAATGACTGGCCACTCCAAAGGGGTTGTAACTAATTGTTTGCCTCATCTTTCGGCAGTCAGATATGAAACTGAAGAAATTCTTGCATATAATTGAGAATTCACCAGTATTTCCGGTTATATATGATCATAGCAGGTAATTTTGATGCTCAGATGATCTGAGTCATTGTATTCAAACAATAAAATCTGGAGTCAGCTTTATAATTTGAACTTTACCTCCTCGTCAGAAGAGACTTAGCTGTGCAATTACATCATGAACTTGTTTGCAAATTGGAATACCTGATAATTAATTTCATTTTATGTCCTAGTGAGACCTCTATTTCTTTTCTGCAGAACTGTTTTATCTTTGCCTCCAATTATTAATGGTGCGCAATCTGCCATTAGTTTGGAGACAAAGAATGTATTTATTGAATGTACGGCCACAGACCTGACTAAAGCAAATATTGTTCTGAACACAATGGTATTCATCTCAATGTACTTTGTGCACTAGGTTTCTGTATCCTTCTTTTCAGTGTTCGTGCTGTTAACATTTTGTTGTCCAGGTTACCATGTTTTCGGTCTATTGTGAAAGGAAGTTTGAGGTTGAGCCAGTTGAAGTAATTTACCCTGATGGAAAATCATACACATGCCCAGATCTGTCACTGTACCAGATGGTTGTACCTTTATCATACATCACTAGCGCTGTTGGAGTTTCATTGCCAGCTGAAAAGGTTTTGCTTCACGCTGACCATCAATACTCTATACTTGCTGTTTACTTATTGGCAGCCATCCAGCTTTTTCAAGTTAATTTTTTCTATTAATTTGTTCTTTAAAATTAATTTTGTGACCTTTAGTAAAGTGGGCGTTTGCTGCATAACTAGAAAATAAATGCGGGAAAACATACATGAGGTAGCAAAATAACAGTAGACATTGTAATCTTAGTGCGTTCTCTATGGTTGATTCACTAAACACGATGAATGCTTATGGAAGAAGTTCTTCAATAAATGCCCAAAGTATTTTGCAGCATGGACTCGACACAGTATACTCTGTTCTATAAATTGGCGCCTAGGTGGTGGCCCCTGACCCATCGCCTCGATTTTTAATCGGTGGCTCTGGGCAGTGCTGGAAAAATCGGCCGCCTAGGTGGTCTGGGCCGTGCCTAGGCGCCTCAAAACCCGCCTAGGCGGATTGATAAATTTTTTTTAAAAAAATAGTTGAACGAAGTTATGTATATTCTTGTTGAAATATATCCATTTAAAAATTTTATGCACATTAATAAGCATGATTGAAAAAATATTAATGAAAAAGTTGAACATATTTATGCATATTTTGACTCATTTTAGATATTATAAAATATTTATATATTTTTTAAAAAAACTGCCTAGGCACCGTCTAGGCGGCCGATTAGGCACCTAGGCTCTAGGCGGTGGGTGGCTGCCCGCCTAGGGGTGCAAACGAGCTGAGCTACTCGTGAGCAGCTCACGAGTAGCTCGGTCAAAACTCGACTCGAGCTCGGTTTGACCGAGCTCGACAAACCGAGCTCGAGTACCTCGAACACACATCGAGCTCGAGCTTTCAATGTATGTGATCGAGCAGCTCGCGAGCTACTCGATCACATATATCATGTATATATATATATAATATAATATAAATATATAAATATAATATAATATAAATATATAAATATAATATATATAATATTATATTTATTTATTTATTTATTCATATATTATTTATTTATATATATTTATTTATTTATTTTTCGAGCTCGAGCTCGAGTACAAAAATAATTACTCGATCGAGCTCGAGCTCGAGTTCGAGTAGTCAAATACGAGTCGAGCTCGAGCTCGAGTAGTATGATACTCGGCTCGACTCGACTCGATTGCACCCCTATGCCCGCCTATTGACTAGCGTTTTTTACTTTTTAGAACCTTGCATGTATACTTTAGGAACCTCTGAATGGAATAAAATATTGCCTACTAATATATTCTCGAATTGAACGTCAGGTGGCAGGTTTGTTGAATAAAATGCAACTACATGCTGAGCACTCTGTATCGAAAGAGAAACAAACCATCTTCACTATATCTGTACCTCCGACCAGAAGTGATATTCTTCATCCTTGTGATGTGGCTGAGGTATTGGCTCTGATGTTATTTGTCTCTTACAGAAGTTCATTTTCCTTGCCTGGGTTCTTAATTATGTGTGATGTTACCCTCTTCCCTCTTTAAGGATGTTGCAATTGCTTATGGTTACAATGAAATTCCAAAGATGAAGCTGCCATCTTTGAAGCCACAGTCATTGAATCAGTTCAGTGATCTTATTCGAACAGAGGTAGGCCTGCTGCATTGCACGATCTTATTGTTTTTCATTTGGAGTTACTTGCTTTGATCCAAACTGGTGATATTCCCTTTTAGATTGCAATGGTTGGTTATACAGAGGTGTTAACATGGATATTATGCTCGTATAAAGAAAATTTTTCCATGCTTAACCGTAAAGACGACAAGGCAACAGCAGCAATAAATGGAAATCCCCGTTCCGCTGATTTTGAGGTTTGTTTCTTCTGCCATGCATATGGTCTTAGCTGATCATTTAAATTAGATGGATATTGTTTATTAACATCTACTCATTCACCACATGATTATTTGTCACTTAATATGTAATTACTTCTGCATTTCTTATTTATCCAATCTTAATATTATATGCTTTCTGTTAAAAAGTTTCAAAATATCAGTTATATTTTAATTTGAGCTGCATGCACACTGTATGCTTGATCAGTGTCAACTCTTTCTAATTATTAAGAGCATATTCTGCCCCATCCTGTTTTCTGTAGATGTCATAAACATTCCACTGACGTCGTTTGGTGTTTTAAATTTTCAATAGCAATTGTCCTTGATGGCCTTGTGTGTTTTTTTGTGAGAAAATCGTCATCTGACTCCTAGTTGTGAAAGGCAAGCATCTCTCGCATTAAGGCGAGACGTTGCGCCTGGGTGCAGGCTTTACTGAGTGGAGCCCAGGCGCACACCTAGGTTCTCTTGGGAAGCTTTTTTCTGTCGCCCTTAAACACGCATGAGGAAAGGTGTATATTTTCCCTTGTTTTTAAAATTTTAATTGAGGGTTTATTTCCTAAAATATTCGAAAATTACATATATAGATAAATAGCAGCCATTAACTAGGATCTAAACCCGGTCAAACAGGTTGCGGGGCGGGTTTAGACCCAGTCAACAGGTTTAGAGGCGGATCCGGGCGGGTATTGGGTTTCAATAAACCCGCCATGTATCTATAATAATAATAATAATAATAATAATAATATATTTTTTTATATATTATATTAATAACAAATATTAAATGGTGAGATGCCTGTATGCCCCAAATCCCCATTTACCAAGGACCCAAACCCATTTTACGCCGTCCCTCTCCCCAAGTCCTCGAGCACAAATTATTTACTGTTGCTTTTTCATCCCATTTCATGTTGTCTCTCCCTCAGTCCCTCAAACAAAAATTATACTGTTGATTTTTCATCTTCTTGAATTTTCGCTTTGAGGTAGTACTGACAGTCATATTTTCATTTTCTTGAATACTTGTCAATGTCCCCGCAGTAACTAAACTACCACTAAAAAGAACAAGCTTGTGAATCACTGAATCCCATTTTGTTTTTATTTACCATCACTAAATTTGAATGCCATTTTTTGTTGGTCAAGTTGCCTGTTATTTTCCCCCCACCCTTGGGCCTTGATGTAATTGTTACCGTAAAATATTTAATATTTCCTTCAAGATTTTATTTTCACCTTTTTGTCAGTTTGCGGGTCCAACCCGGATTGGACCCGACGGGTTTTGGAGTGGGGTGAGGCTAAAGACGAGGTGGGGCGGGTCTCGGGTCCGGTTTCTTCTTGGTGGGGCGGGTCCTGGGTTTGGCCAAACCCGTGCTGCTACCATCCCTACAATAGCATATCCTTTAATGCAACCTACTAAAAATAAAATCTCAACAATCTAGATCAGAAAAATAAAAGTAACTCAGAAATCTGTCAACAATGAAAGATTCCCTTGATTACTACCGTACTAAAAATCTATTTTTTGCCATAAAATTACTGTAAGTTATATATTTTTCTAAAACATTAATAATAACATTTTTGCCATATAAAAGTAGTGGACAGATATATTTATGTTTAGCTTAGTTATCATGTAATAGTATTTTGTCGTGTAAAAGTAGTAAATAAATATATTTTCTAAAAAATTAATTGTGTGCCTTGCTCGATAAGGCGTGCGCTTCAGGCTCCGGACACCTTGGCGCCTTAGTGCGCCTTGCGCCTTTTACAATTTGTTCTGTGTCTGATTTATTGTATTGGGGATGATATACCGCCAGGCCTCGTGTGAATTTGTCCATGATGGATCATCCTCCCAAGGATCAATTTGCATCTTAGTTGATTTACACATGTTTCCTAAATTTTGCAGGTTGTCCGTACCAGCCTTATGCCTGGCATATTGAAAACAGTTGGGCACAATAAAGACCATCCAAAACCAATAAAGGTCATTGAATCACATACCATATTCATTATCATGTCTATAATTCGCTGACAAATTTGCTTTATCACAACATAATTATGAGACTTCTTGCTTTTTTATAATGGGATAAGCACAGACATAAAAAGGCTGTTTGCATTTGTATCTTGCTAATACAATGCATATGGAGTTTGGAGAGCATTTTCAGCACAGAAGTTTTGGAATTTTAAGAACTAGGATAGATTTGATATGATGACTCCATAATATCTTGTTACTCTAGACGCTTGCATTAAGCTTGTTGAGACGGGATCTTTTTAAATCTGACTCATCTAAGCATTTTATTTTTGCTATTGTGCATGTTTGAGGTTATTATTGTTATCTTTCATGTGTTATGGAGTTTTGGGTCATATTGCTTTCTCTTTTCATTTTACAACATTGCATTTTCTGTTTTTAAACTATATCCACGTTTCCTTTCAATTTAGATTTTTGAAGTGGGTGACGTGGTGCTGCTTAATGAAACAAAAGATGTCGGTGCATCAAATCGCCGTTATCTTGCAGCTTTATATTGCGGATCTACATCCGGATTTGAGGTACCTACTCCACAACATTCTGTTTTATTTAATACCTGTCTTTGGAGCTGGGATGTTTTGGAAAGAACGTTATTTTGCTTTCATCTGAGCTCCATGGGTTTTTTGTGAATATTATGAAAATGGTCCAAGTTTTGTCAATCTTTGTCTTTGTTAATTGTTCAGATAACTATCTGTTTCCATCGATCAGTCTAGGTTTGAGGATCCACCAATGCTTGACTAAATTTTTCTGCGTTGGTTTTTCTCAGCTGATACATGGTCTTGTGGATAGAATCATGGAAGTTATTGGAACTCCTTTTGTAATCCCTGGGGACAAAACAGGATATTATATACAAAGTTCAGAGGTATGTTACTGCCTTCTGTTTCTATTTTGACAATGTTGATTGTTGAGCATTGTATGGATTCTTCAAGGAAACGAAAATCTGATAGTTTACTGTATCCATGCTGCCAGGAGCCTGAGTTTCTTCCAGGTAGACAAGCAACCGTCATTTACAAAGGAAAACAAATAGGCACTTTTGGCATCGTCCATCCACAGGTACATAAAATCCCTTTCATGTCACAGAGAAACTGCACACTATTTAAATACATGCAATCTTAATAAATGAGAATTCAAACAAACATGATATGACCTCCTTTTGACCAACATTTCCTGGCTTGACATAGCTGGTACAATACCAAATGTATCTTTGAAACCATGATCAAATATATAAGAAATTTTCAAATTAGGAGAATAATCCATGCATCTGTGTTTTATTCCATTAGGTGCTGGATAACTTTGATATTCCGGACCCCTGCTCTTTTGTGGAACTCGACATTGAGAGCTTCCTGTAGAGCATCATCGAACAAAACAAGATATATATAGAGAGAGAATGATTGCAGTTCAAGGCTTCCTTATTTATCTTTGACACGTTACTCGAAGACACCAATTTTGTCACTCTACTGCATAGTTGCACTGTTGTGCCTCACACGGATTTTTTCAATTTTAATGACGTCCATTCTTTTAATACAAGTCATTGATAAAGTGGATTTGTAATATTGTTGAAAATTAAACTCTCTTGTGCTTGGATCATTGTACTTGGATGAATTTGATTTCAAAATTCAAGTTCATCGAATTTGTGTAGTCTAAATTAAGAACAGAAATTTGAAAACCGTACTTTTGGCCTAACAATAGATCCAGAAGTTCCTTCTATCCTGGTTCAATAAGTAACAAACAAGAAAAAGATGTTCAATAAGTATATTTCAGTATGATCTGATGATACCAGCAGGCAACAGCAAGGCACAATCCAACACATAGTCTTTCAATGGTTTCTCCAAAATCTGCTCCAACTTTAATATAAAGAATCTCACTGTCCTGCATCAACCGAACTCCTTGCAAAATCTGTGCCAAGATTAGCGACTGAACCTTCGGTTCCGAGGTTGCTGAACCTTTCTCGGTGAAGTTCAATGTTGCAAGGATGCAACGTCATTGATCAAACCTACAGAGCCTGCAACGTCCACCCGATCAAAGGAGTCTAACCTGGGCAACTCAATGTTTAGGAGCAAAGTAGCTCAAAGTCTTGACATATCCGTTATTGTTTCATCAAAAACAAATCATATATATCATATATATGTGCAATTGTGGGTCATCTTATAATACTTTTCATAGGTGAACTTCTCCCCACGACAAATTTAAATTTTGTTTCAAATAAATATTGGACAATTGTATAAAAAATGAACATGGAAACACATAAAAACATGGTCAACAAAAACATAACTCATTCATTCTTAACGTAAGAAATTAAAAAAGTTGCATAGGAAACAATCTCATAATACGGCACATGCACAAACATTTGCATATTATATTCAACCATGTCCATATCTTTAAATGGATTAAATTACCGAGATTTAGCTTTAGGATGTCAGGGTGCTTAAACCAAAGGATAAATAAACCATCCACATTTTGCATCAAATTTGAACTATTTGTAGCGTAAATTAGTGAGAAAAGCAAACCAAAAAAGAAAAATTTCTCATGAGTCATGATTTGAGTAAAAACATACATTTCTTGTTTAACGGCACGCGAAGGTTCATATGTTGTAAAATATAAATACATGTATATATCATCTGCGCCATAAAAACAAAATTTCGAATCCGTCATAGTGAAAAATGTTTTGTATGTGTTATAAAGAAAATGAGAATATTGTGTTTATAAAGAAACGAAAGGTAAAAGAAGAAGAGAAATAGAGGGTTCAAGTGTGGTGACAGAAGTATAGAGAGCACAAAGGAGTGAAATGCAAAATTTGAATTATTACAGCTTGCATGCATTTTCATCATCTGTGCTCTCTATCTTCTGTCAACAAAAGCACACACCACTGCCTCTCATTTGATACTCTCCTTGCATGCCCTCCGCCACGAAAAACACGAAAAATATACGGAAGAAATGTGATCTTTAATTATCGACGAACAAAATTCTATAAAGTTGATATATATAGTCTATCGCAAAAGCTCATTTTATCATCTTTCACGATGGATTAGCGACGATCATTTCGATTTCATTCATGTATGTGATGTGAGTAAAAAAGATATTTGAGTAGAGGTGGATTTTAAAGAACAAGCTAGCAATAAGAAGAGGCCCTATGTGCATGTTTATTTATAGGGAACAAATGCAAGGAGCGAGGCTTCTCGGTCCATAGTTTTTGTTCCCACAATTTTTGTTCCATTTTCTTAAAATTGATTTCTAAATTTATTAAATTAAGGGTATTTTGTGTTTTTTCTTTCTTTCTTTCTTTTTTAATACACATGCATACTAATTGGTTGCTCTAATTAATTACTCATACTAATTCGACGACTTGGACGAGTGATTGATAGAAAGATGGCGCTATATACGTTTTCTTGTCTTTTTCTTTGTAATCTCTCTTCTGAATATAGTGAAATTTGTATTGATGACAAGTGGACATATATAGTACTCACAAGCGATAGTATATTATTATAAAAAAAAAAAATTGTTTTTTTTTAAAAAAGGATCAATTATTAAATTAAGCTTCAAAAATTTAAAATAAATAATAATTTATGGCCCACATAAAAGAGAATAATCAATCAGCGATCCGATGCTTGAATTGTACCACATGGGTTTGTAACCGCTTCTCACGAGTTCAATCAAGTGAAGGACACTACACAGCCTGTATTTTTAACTACTACCCAACAACCTTTTTTTACATGCATTTTAAGCATATTATATTATTATGCCCAAGTTCATTGCATATCTTCCATAAAGTTACAAGTCATGAATTTCAAGTGATAATTACGAACTTAATTTGGACACACTTTTTGACGAGGGTTATGCCTCATGTAAATTGAATTACGCATATGTTAAATGCACTTTTGGCAATTGCACCTTCGTTTTCTTTTTGTGGAAAGGATTTACTAATATTGATTGGTTCTAAATTTATTAACACAAAAATTAAACTCGAATCATTTTTGTGATAGGGATCTCCAATCCGATCCGACTCACGATAAAATATTACTTTCTATTTCCAAATATTATTTTTCACTATAAATATTAATCGGATGGACTCATCTCACAAAATAAATTTCTTAATAAAAATATCAAAATAAATATAAAAGTTCAAAACGAGATGGTATTTGTTTTGAAAACTAAAACTTATATACAACTCTTTTATGGAAAATTACATTTTTAGTCTATTATATTTGTCCTTCTATAATTTTTAGACGTTATATATAGTCAATTTGCAATCTTAGAGATTGTTTGAAAGAGTTTTCAGGAAGCACTTCCTAGATTTTAACTTGGTGAAAGTGTTTTTGGGTGTTTATGAATACATGTTTTTGCTTCTAACTTCTATATTTTTTTAACCAAAAGTTAGAATCAAGGTTTTGATGTTTATTTTAGCTTCTGTTTTTTTAATTAATGTTTATGAACTATAATTTGATATTTGTATATTTAAAAAATTTATCATATTCCATGACTCTCCTCGATTATTTTTATAATATTTTTTTTTCGATTTACGCCATTTTATAAATACTAGAAAAAGACAAGTGCGACGCACATAGGAGCACAGTTTCATTGTCGATAAGAGTTGGTAAAGAAATAAGTTGAAAAAAGATTAATTTGCTGAAATAAGTTGAAAAAAGATTAATTTGCTGCAACTTAATGATTTCATGTTATTTTAGTCAATTGTAAATTCAACATAATATAATGTGTATAATATATATTATAAAATGCGTGAAAATAATTTTTGTTAAAAAAATTTTATGTGTTGAAAATCTAAATTAATTTTTAAATATTGAAAACATAATAATGATCAATCTTATAATTTTGTATAAATTAGCTAGACATTGAAAAAATATAATATAAAATGATATCATAATAGTTTATTAAAATAAATTTAAGAGAAGAAAAAAGTATAATACATAGTGTCGAATCACTTATTTTACTATTATTGATTTATGAAAAAATAAACATATAATACAGAAAATAAGTTCTAAAATTTAAATTAAATTATTGTGTCATTCTTTTATATTTTGAACTTTTATATCTTTCACGATTTCTTATTTTGTCATCTGTATTTTCTTCTTTGTAAAAGAAGTAATATTCCCATCATCTTCATTAATAACAATTCTTGTGATAATGTTATCATCAACATTTGTATTTTCATATTTTTATTCTTTGATTTTTTTGTTGGACAACCTCTTTTTTATTGCTGAAAATCTTTCTTTTTAATAATACTAGCAATAATTTCACTATAACCAATTTACATTCTTGTGTTGTTATCATCTTTTATTACTTGTATGTCAATATCTTAATCGTTCATATATTTTCTAGAAGTATTCTTTTTGTCCATCTCTATCTCTTGTAAAAATATGCATTCGTTAATTGTAAGATCATCTTCATAAAGTAATTGTTATAATTTCTAGTTTTTACGAAGAAGCAAAAATAGTTAAAATTAGTGTCATGATCTAAATGCTATTGCTGCTAGGATAGACCAGTAGTGAGCTACTATTGTCTTGAAGCTGATTCGATAGGGGCAGTAGCTACTTGCTCTTAGTGAGTTTAGTAGTGTAAGCCACTGAACTCTCCTTTCTATTATATCTCCAAGAGTCAACCAACAAATATATTTGTGCGAAAAAATGTCAACTAGGAGATTGGATTGCATCAGTTGGTTCTACTGGTAAGCGAGAGTAGAAAGCAGTAAATAACACAGTAGATTGTTTCTGGATGTTCGGAGACTCAACTGCTCCTACGTCACCCTTTCTTATGGTTCTACCAGAAGATACTATTAGAAGACTTTGAGTATTACAACTCTTGCAACACCCCACCTCAGCTAGGACTTATCCTACTGTCTATAACTGAGACTCCTAGACTTCAACAAATCAGTTCTCGACTGATCTTATAAGAGTGTTTTGATTAGTTCACTCAACTTATTAGTTTACAGAAATTGTACAGCTCAACACGTAACACAAAGTGATCCTAAGAGATCTGATAAATCTAGACGTGTGTGCTAGTGTTCTTCGGCTTCTGTATATGATCTTCTATGTAAGCGTCGAACTTTTCTTGTATGTATGTAACAACTGAAAGTGTTCAGTTGCTCTTTGCTAATTTGTAAGTGGTGTGAGTTCTTGTAAGTCGGTCAATTCTTCTGTACGTTGTGGTCACTATTTATATGTACAAGATAACGGTCATCTTTGATTCAAATACATCCGTTGATAAATAATCGTTTTCTTGTCTTTTAGTTCATTGTGAGAAGGTATACTGTGACTGCGCAAATCTGAGTCTACTCAGTGTACTTAGAGACCTTTAGGTAATAGCTTTAACTGGTTCAAAGAGGGTTTCTGTTGTAATGCTTCTTCTGCTTTTGCTTTTCACTTTTAAGCTCTTCTGCTTCTGCTGTTCTTTTTTATTTGTTTTTCAACCGGTTTTCTTTCTTCTTTTCTGCTGCATTCTATTTATTGTCTGTTATTCCTTGTTAAGCTCTTCTGCTTCTGCTTTTGTTTCGCGGCTTCTACTACTGTTGTTGATGTGCACAGTTGTTTTGTTAAACACCGAAACTTAGATATTTAATTTTCTAACAATTAGTAAAGCTATATTATTCAATTGTTAAATTTTAATAAAAAAATAAGCCTTTGAAAATATTATTTGGATTTTTTATAAATAAATAAATATATATATATATATATATATATAATAAATATTCACGAAGTATTGTTTAGAATTATCTCTCTTTTATATCCGATAATGCACATATCAGTTTAGTAAAATGTAATTAATTAACTATCAAACCTTCTTCGTGGCACCAACCTCGTAACACACGATTTAATTATTTGACTTTGTTACTTTAATTCATTGTTTTAAAATAATCCTAATATATGTCAAATAAAGGATATTAACATCAAATAATTAACACAAATTAAGTTTTTGTGAGAAAATCCGCTTCACCCTATATACAAGTGAGTAAAACAAAAGAATTTCAATATTTCAATCTTTTACAAATTAAGTTTTTTGTGGAAAAATTAATTTCACTTCATCTACAAACAAATAAAACCAATTTATCTATCTATAAACAAATAAAAACCAAAGAATTTTAGAATTTCAATCTTCTTGAAAATTGGATCCTTATCTAATATGCACGTAGTTTGATAATTTGACATCATCATAATAAGTTATTTTACAAAAACATCATTTCCAAATATCTCAAGTATGTATAAATAAATGATAGTGTTGCAATATACAAAGTAAAATTTTGACCTTAGTTCCCACTTTTATAATTGGTATAGATTTTTGGAGATTTTTAAATTTTGTAAGTTTATTTATATATGAATTTTTAGGAGTTTTGAATAGAATTCATAGATTTCGAAAAAAAATAGAATTCATAAATTCCAATCAAACATTTATTTTTAAAAAAATACATGATTTTTTATATTTTTCATTTACATAAAATTTTTTTACGTATTTTATACATTGATACAAATTTTTTTTATTATTATTAATCTTATGTAAATTTTCAAGCACTCATACTATAACAAGATAAATTAAATTTGATATAAAATATTCAAGATACAATGATAAAGGGAAAACTGTAATTTTGGTCCGGTATGTTTGTCACTTTATATTTTTGGTCCTTTATATTTTCATATTTCAGTTTTAGACCTTCATGTTCCAATTTTTTTTGCAATTTCAGTCATTTTTTTTCGAAAATGTTTACGTGGCACTATACACGTCACTCCACATCAACACTGAATTGGTGCCACATCAGCGCCACATCGAAAAAAGGTATTAAATCGCCAAAAAAATAAAGATAGCGAACTAAAACTAAAATCTGAAAACATAGAGGATTGAAATCACAAAGTGACAAACATATATAACAAAAAAAATAATTTTCTCTAATGATAATTAAATAAATAAAGGTTAAGTATGAGTATCAAAATTCAGATAATTAAAGAAATAAGTGTTACATAGGGCAAGAATATTATTATCATTTTATTAAAAATTAAGCTTAATTAGAAGAAATTTTTCTCAAACACGCAAATTTTAGCTTGTATTAGATTTGAACTTTTATTCCAAACATTCTCTACTTTTGCTTTTCACTCATTTTTTTTATAATATCTGAAAAAAGTACTTCAGAATAAATAGAAGCTCTTGCAAGAATTCCCTTACTACGATATATTTAATTTTTTTTGGCAATTTGAGTTTTAATTCGAACGGAAAATCACAAATTCCCAGATTTGATGATTTGGAGTCTAGATTGCTTAAGACTTAAGTGGCAAAAAATCAAATTAGGAGATCTTTCTTAGGGATCAAATTCTATTTCCACCTATTTATTATATAAAATATTGACTTTCCACCATAAATGACAAGAAGTCAGACCACATAGAAAAGTGCATTAAATAACTCTGTAAAATTTCGATGAATTAATATCCTCTTGTAGGAGTACAATAATTGTTTCTGCTGGGTAGAACGATCCAACCATGACACTTGGGTTGTTGTGCGGTTTAAAAGATTTGAGTTTTACCATTACCACCAGTTTTTGGAAGCGGCAAACGCTCGGTCCTACAATTAGTATCAGTGTCAGGGTCTTATGTTCGAGCGATCGAGCCATGACGCTTGAGCTGCTGTGCGGTTTAAAACATTTGAATTGTACCATTATCATCAGTTATAGTTTTTGGTAAAGCGATAAGCGTTTAGTCTTACACCCTCCTATAATAGGTTTGAGCATTTTTGTCCTCGTCTTATATTTTTTTAGCACATTCTTCTCAAAATTAAATTTTTGTCTCATAAGTTTATCAAATGACAAAAAAATCCTCAATTTAACAATAATAATTCTTATTAATTCATTTTTTAAAAAATACAATAATATATATTTTTTAAATTGTTATCACTTAAAAAATACAATCTCACGATAAAATGAATTCTTTTTTATGATCATATTACATATTATTTAGCTAAAAAAAATATGAACTGATGAATATTGTGCAATATCCGGGCCACTAATAAATAGTTAATGTGCAATTATTAATTATCGATAATATATATTTAATATATTCTATCTAAAAAAGTATGCATAGTGGGGAAAAAAATTTCATTATAAAATATCATTTTATCGAAGCACAATTCTTAGAAAATGTAAAAACAATTATACCAAAAAAAAAATATAGATATTTGATTAAAAAAATATTTTTTCACTAAAAATATTAAAGGAGAATATATATTTAGTATATTCTACTTATAAAAGTAAATAGAATGATGGATTTTTTTATTGTGAATTTTCTATGTTATGCTTAAATTGTGTTGTATAAATTAATTGTATGAAAATTTGATGTTTTTTTAAAAAATTACGAGTGTCAAAAACTAAGGAAAAATGAGCTTTATTGAGAATTCATTAGCTAAAACATTTAAAAAGTTACATATTTATGTGTGTATCTTAACATAGAGGTCTTAGCTCAACAAAAATTTTACAAACATATTTGATTTTCTCTTGACCATAAATTTCAGGGATTCCGATATTGGAAGATAATTGCTTCAAAAATAAATTTTATTTATGGTAATTTTTTTAATTTATGGTATTTAATGATGTGAAAACCTAATAAATTGTTTTTTCAGAGTGAGAATCTAATATATTTTATAAAAATAAATAGGTGGAAAAAAATTTATCTATATAAGAAGATCCTCAATTTTTATTTATATTTTTTTGGGTCTACGTAAGCAGTTTTAGTTGTCAAATTATCGAATTCCGATGTGTTTAATACTTTAATTTGTCTTTTTTCAACCAAAATTGGACTTAAATTACCAAAAAAAATAAAATATAGGACTAAGATTACAAATTAACTATATAACGGATTAAAATTGTAGAATGGCAAACATAACAAACTGCAAAACACAATTTTCAGTAATTTTTATATAAACACTTAGAAAGTGGTATTTAAGAGAAGACCTATATTATTTTTTTAAAAAGAGAGAGAGAGAACCAATATTCGAAATATTATTTTTTTCATAATTTTCGAGGAGATCCATTATTTTAATATTTTGTTACCTGTCCCTAAAAGTCCCAATACAATTGGTGATTGGTAAGAATATTGTGGATGGATGGATCTAAGTGGTTGAGTTACTTTTGATTGTGATCTAATTTCGTACGTAACTGAAGTTGCAGAGAAGAACAATTCTGGAGATTACATTACACTAGTGCCCACAGTTTCCATTTACTTTCACCGTATCCTCTTCTATTTCAGATCTTTTTAGTGTGTGTACCCACCATGTAAATGTGTGTGTTGTACATATACACGTGTCTACATGAGAAAATATTTGATTAATTCATTTTCATATGAATTTAAAATCCATTACGATAATTCAAAAATAACTGGCTGAGGAATTTAAAATCTATTGTCAAATAAATTTACCAAAACAAATAACAAAATTGTTATCATGGATTAGAAATCAGTAGCTTCAAATCGTTATGAGGGAATTTATTTAATAAATGGATTTCAAATGATATCATATTTAATTTATTCAAAACAATCAATATTGAAAATTAGTTCAGAATAACTTGCTAAATAAGTCGAACCATCTAGGTACCGTTTGCTTCGTGTGATAGGATAAATAATATTTGAATAAATAAGAAAATATAATAAAAATAAATAAAAAATAATAATTAATAAAATAATTGATTTGATTGATTAAATTATAGTTGATTTGATTGATCAAATTTTATATAAGAATAATAAATTACTATTTTGCCCTTTTAAAAATAAATAAAATATAAATAATATTATTTATAAGGGTAATATAGTAATTTAAATTTAATAATTTGATTGACATAAGATAAATGATTAATAATTTGATTGATTTAAAATAAATAATTAATATATAGATAAATAATATGATGGAAAGAACGAGTGATTGGATAGGATAAGTTATATATGAACTATTTATACTCGAGCCAAACAGTGCCCTAAGGTACAAAATATAACAGATTATGACCAAAAAAAAATTACATCTTTATTAGTCAAATTCACACAATACAGCTTCATCTTCATCTCGGAAACCATGTCTGTCCGAAAACAATACAATGAGATGGCTTTCAATCGTATCATGAATGAATGAAATTCGCAAATTAATAAATCCAGTTGCGAACTGTATCAACGTAGATCCATAACATCAAATCTCAAATTGGAATCCATATAAACATCGGTACAGTGTCTGTATATAGAGCTACCATCCGAAGGGGGATCGTGGGAATGAAACCCCCGTCTTGGGCATTCCCTTATGACTGTCATTCCGCCTGATGTTAACCGGAAAATGCCATGGTTTCTGAATGCACAAGAAATTCCGGTTAATTTTGCGACTTTCCATTTGATGAAGAAAGGACATGTACGCGATGAAAATGTTAAAACTAACCTGGAATAGTCTTTTGGTGCCATGACAATGGCAATAGCTTCGGGCAACATTATCTGTAAAATATACAAAGATGTGTTTGAAAACAAGTGGAAAGCTGATAAACAGAAGCAGAGACCAACACATAAGGAGGTAAATGAAACATGATTTTACCTGGTAGGAGTAGTGCGTGTGAATATCAATTGACGACATGAAACAAGATTGTGTAGGATGTGTCTGCATAACATCAAGCAGTTAGTCAAATGCTATTACTTAATGTGGTTTGTGAAAGACACATGCTTGGTGCCACGAGCAATAAAAAGAATGGGCAACACACACAATGACAAGATATTTCAGTCCCTAGACCCTCAGGCTATGCTATGGAAAGCGTTCAATACAGACACCATACTTTTGTTGTAGACAATAAAACTCGTCTAATGAAAAGTATTACTCAAACATGGCAATCTCGTGGTCAAGAAAGTTGTCTTCCAACATAATATGCCACAAGTTCTCCTCACATATCACTTCCTCGAAAGCCGCCGATAAAGGAAGCAGGTTTCCTTTTCCCAAAATTATCAACGGCCTTCATCCAATTCACTATTATCCCGCGATGAAAACATACAGGCATTCCTTATCAAGGACAAAATTATCCACGGCCTTCATCCAATTCACTATTATCCCGCGATGAAAACATACAGACATTCCTTATCAAGATTATCCTTAAATTTCACATGTTTGTCAACTTCTGTCGAGTAGTTAGGATTTGATAGGGTTTATTCAGAACTAGGATCCTATATTATTGGAATGATAGGATATTTCCATATTTAGTGGATTTGTTTTTTATCTATATAAAGTGTACCAATCCATGACTTTAACATATAAGAGAAATAAAGAGAATACTTTCTCCTTGTCATGTCTGCTATATTTTTCTACATGGTATCAGAGTTCGGGTTCCACCGTTATGTGTTGGACGCCTCATAGTTGGTCACCCGTTAATATCTCCACGCTCCAGTCGTTTCATTCCGGGGCGTGAGAGGGGTGTGTTGGTGTTTTAGTCTGTGTCCCACATCGGTTGGCTAAATAACTTAAGAGTCCTTTATATAGACAAGGGCAATCCTCACCTCTTGAGCTAGCTTTTGAGGTGAGTTAGGTCCAAGTCAATTTCTTAACATGGTATCAAAGCCACTAGGGATCAACCATGAATTTTAAAGCAGCCATGGTCGGCACGGATTCCAGCAGTGACACTGGTGTAACCCAGTCACCTGTCACTCCATCAGATTCTTCCCCTCAAATAACGATTCACAAATTGAATGGGAAGAATCACTTGGAGTGGGCACAATAAGTCCGTCTTGTTATTGATGGGAAAGGCAAACTAGGGTTTTAAACGGCGAAGTAAAAGCCCCGGCCGCGACTGACCCAAAATATAAGCAGTGGCGTTCCGAGAATTCGTTGGTCACGACATGGTTAATCAACTCTATGGAGCCTGCAATCGGCAAACCATTCATGTTTTTACCCACAGCCCATGAGGTTTGGGAAGCGGTCCGAGAAACTTGCTCAAATTCTGAAAACTACTCCCAAATGTACGAGCTAAATACTCGTTTTTGGCAGATGCAACAAGGAAACAAAGATGTCACAACTTATTACAACGAGTTAATAGTTCTATGGCAGGAATTGGACCTCCTCGATGTAGATGAGTGGGAAAGTAGCAAGGACTGTACGCGATACAAGGCAAAATGTGACCGACAAAGGATGTTTGTCCTCCTTGCTGGATTAAATAAGGATCTGGATGAGGTTCGAGGCCGTGTACTTGGGAGAAAACCTCTGCCCAGCCTTCGGGAAGTGTTCTCCGAGGTCCGCCGTGAGGAAACTCGCCGCCATGTGATGCTAAAACATACTGAATCCACCATGGATTCTGAAGGTTCGGCCCTTGTAAGTCGAGAGATGGGTGCTGCAGGTAGGCCATTTTGTGAGAAGTGCAAAAAATCATGGCACACTATCGAAACATGCTGGAAAATACATGGGAAACCAGCCCATCTTAAGAAAAAATTTGGCAGCAACAGATCGAATACCGGTGGTCGTGCTCTTCAAGTCGGTAGTGAAGATTCTGGAGTGCCCTCTTCTTCCTCAGATTCCCTCCCTTTCACAAAGGATCAATTAGAGCAACTATTCCAACTGTTTGATTCTCGACGTGATACATCCAATTCTTCGTGTTCCTTGGCCCAAACAGGTATTTCTTCTTGTGCAAACATTGCAAATTCAGTCCCTAGCAGTGTCTGGATTCTGGATTCAGGAGCAACAGATCATATGACAAGATCCACGCAATTGTTCTCCTCCTATATCCCTTGTGCAGGAAACCAACGAGTTAAAATTGCTGATGGCTCCCTTGCCTCGGTTGCAGGGAAGAGAACTGTTGTTATTTCCCCTTCTTTGACTCTGACAAATGTGTTACACGTTCCCCCTCTATCCTATAATCTTTTGTCCATCAGCAAACTCACTTTTGATCTTAAGTGTCGTGTCATATTTTTGTCTTCTCATTGTGAATTTCAGGATTTGGCCTCGGGGACGATGATTGGCAATGCTAGACAGGATGGTGGCCTTTACTCCCTTGCTGCCCAGTCCTTCCTTGGCAGTCGTGATCCTGACAAGTGTCTCAACTTTGTTTCCTACTCGAGTGTCGATGATATTTTATTATGGCATAGTCGGTTAGGTCATCCGAACTTTCTGTATTTGAAAAATATGTTTCCGAAGTTGTTTATCAATAAAAATATTACTACTTTGCATTGTGAATTTTGTGAGTTAGCCAAACATAATCGGTCAACTTTTTCGTCTCACCCTTATAAAAAAACCACACCCTTTACAATGATTCACAGTGACGTTTGGGGCCCATTCAAAGTAAAAACAATTACTGATAAAAGGTGGTTTGTGTCTTTCATTGATGATCATTCACGTATGACTTGGGTTTTCCTCTTGAAAGATAAGTCTGATGCAGGGGTCACATTTAAAAAAAAAAATTCAAATGATTCTGACTCAATTTGACACTAGGATCAAAATCTTTCGAAGTGATAATGGGCGGGAATATTATATTTTAATAGTATACTAGGAAAATTTTTTCAAGAGCAAGGAATCATTCACCAAAGCTCTTGTCCCCATACCCCTCAACAAAATGGTGTGGCTGAACGGAAAAACAAACATCTCCTTGAAGTTGCTCGAGCAATTAGTTTCGAAACTAAAGTGCCTAAGTATCTTTGGGGAGAGGCAGTCTTGACAGCCACCTATTTAATAAATAGACTACCATCCAGAATCTTAAATTTTCAATCGCCCATGAGTATTTTTCAAAAGAGCTTCCCCAATACTCGTCTTTTGACTAAAATCCCTCTAAAACTACTTGGTAGTCTAGCATTTGTTCATAACTTTGATCCTAGTATTTCGAAGCTGGACCCAAGGGCACGGAAGTGTATCTTTGTCGGCTATCCAGCAAACCAACGGGGGTACAAGTGCTTTGACCCTGTTACAAAAAAAATTTTTATCTCCATGGATGTAACATTCATTGAAGGCAAATCCTTTTGCACCCCTAATCTTCAGGGGGAGTCCAGGGTTAGTGAAGATGGCCACTTAGCTGAGTCTGATTTTAATATAGAACTAGGAAACCATGAAATGTCAAATTTTAATCAATCCGACACAACAGTGGAAACAAGTGAGAAACAGTTCAAAGGGTTGGTTTACGCAAGGAAGAAGGGTGCCAAGAAAGGGGAAGACCGTGTCGCTGAACAATGCCATGAGTCAGCACGTGGTCCTGATCATGAAACTCAGAATGATGTCTCAACAACTCCTGAAACCAACATTGATCTTCCCATTGCCTTGAGAAAAGGTACTCGGTCATGCACAAAACACCCAATCTCAAACTTTGTGTCTTATAAAAAACTATCGTCCTCCTATTGTTCTTTTGTCTCTCAGTTAGATGCCATTAGTATTCCTAATGGTGTATAGGAAGCTCCAGAGATCCCGGAATGGAGAGAGGTGATTTATGAGGAGATGAGAGCTCTGAAAATGAACTCGACCAGGGAGAAAGCTGATCTACCGAGTGGGAAATCTGTTGTAGGGTGCTGCAAGTGGGTTTTTTCCCCAAAATACAAATCTCGTGGATCTTTGGAACGGTATAAAGCACGGTTGGTTGCCAAAGGCTTCACCCAAACATATGGAGTTGACTACACAGAGATTTTCTCTCCAGTGGCCAAACTCAATACAATTCGAGTTATTCTCTCTGCCGCTGCTAATCTAGATTGGCCATTAAATCAGTTAGATGTGAAGAACGCCTTTGTAAATGGTGATCTAGACGAGGAAGTGTACATGGAACCACCACCTGGATTTACTGATCAATTTAGACCAAAGGTGTGCAGGCTAAAGAAGTCACTCTATGGACTAAAACAGTCTCCCAGAGAGTTTGAAAGGTTTACAAAGTTTGTGAGAAGCCAAGACTACTATCAAGGACAATCTGATCATACTCTCTTCACAAAAAGGTCAAATAGTGGAATGATTTCAGTATTAATTGTCTATGTTGATGATATAATATTGACAGGTGATGATATAGAAGAAACGCACAAGTTGAAGAAAAACTTGGCCAGAGAGTTTGAAATGAAGGACTTGGGACAGTTGAAGTATTTCCTTGGAATGGAGGTTGCAAGATCCAAAAGAGGAATCACGGTGTCCCAGAGAAAATATATTTTGGATCTCTTGAAAGACACGGGGATGTGTGGATGCAAACCATCAGATACTCCTATAGAATCCAATGCGAAGCTAGGAGATATCAACAATGGTGCTGCCGTAGATAAAGGAAGATATCAAAGATTGGTTGGAAGATTGATTTACCTGTCTCACACACGTCCTGAAATTGCCTTCCCAGTAAGTGTGGTGAGCCAATTTATGCACTCACCGTGTGCAGAACACCTTGAAGCTGTATATAGAATTCTGAGATATCTAAAAGGAACTCCAGGGAAGGGGCTGCTCTTTGAAAAAAATGAGAAACGAGAAGTTGAATTGTATACAGATGCTGATTGGGCAGGATCAGTCACTGATCGAAGATCAACCTCTGGTTATTGTACATTTGTGTGGGGCAACTTGGTAACTTGGAAAAGCAAAAAACAAGGAGTAGTTGCAAGAAGTAGTGCGGAGGCAGAATTCAGGTCCATAGCACAAGGAGTGTGTGAAGTATTGTGGCTTAAACGCGTCATGGAGGATCTGAAAATAACTCTGAACTTTCCCATCAAGTTGTACTGTGACAACAAAGCAGCCATTAGCATTGTTCACAATCCAGTTCTTCATGAGAGGACTAAGCATATCGAAATTGACAAGCATTTCATAAAAGAGAAACTTGAAAATGGAGTAATCTGTATTCCATTTGTTCCAAGCGTATTACAAGTGGCAGATATCCTAACCAAGGGCATATCCAAACAAACCTTTGAAGAACAAGTGAGCAAGTTGGGAATGATTGATATTTTCGCACCGACTTGAGGGGGAGTGTCGAGTGGTTAGGATTTGATAGGGTTTATTCAGAACTAGGATCCTATATTATTGGAATGATAGGATATTTTCATATTTAGTGGATTTGTTTTTTATCTATATAAAGTGTACCAATCCATGACTTTAACGTATAAGAGAAATAAAGAGAATACTTTCTCCTTGTCATGTCTGCTATATTTTTCTACAACTTCATTCCAACCAAACGGCACCAAAGCTTCTTGGTTTATTTACCAAAACCATCCATAGTTTAAATTTCAGTGTCTCTGAATGGGATTTGAGAGTAAAATTTCTTTAGTTTTCTTGCATCAGATGGCACCCACTTAATATATTTGAGAGTTAAAAAACCAATCCCTTAAAAAGGAGCAATAAAAGGCAGAACCAATATCGGAAGGTGGAAGAAAAGGATACTAATGAATACAAACCTCGTGACAAACTTTAAGGGCCAAAAGGTGTTGAACGAACTGAGTAGACTATAAAGAGTAGTCAAGGAAGTGTGAAATTTTCGTCGGCAGCTCAATAATCAGAGCAGATCATTCCGGAACCCATCTCAAACTACTTATAATAAAAATTCCAATGTATGTAGAAGTCAAGAGGTCAGTAATAAGGGATATTTCGTTCAAAGAGCAAATATAAGGGGCTATCTGAGCTGCTGACTTTCCAAACGGGAGGAATCAGAGAAACACTGGAGATAAACAACATAGACAAGAGATAGTACATAGAATAGAATCTGACTTTCTTATAGATTAGGGGGCAAAATTCAAATTTAACAAGAACCTGCCAGATAAGGAAACCTTGATTTCCTATAGATTATAATCCGGAGCATCTCGAATTTTATTCCCATTTGAAATATGATTTCATTAAAAAAAAATCCGCATCTCTATTCCAAATTAATATAGGATTCCATGTCAATAACTGAACGGTCTTAATCAGCACTTCAGATAATAAATAAGCCTGATATTCACTTAAGAGATCGTAAACAGTAGTGTCCAAGTATCGTGCTCGATTACTGCAAGTGAAGAGTGAACACTTTCTGGCTCCCTCAAAATAATCATATGAAAATGAATATAAGTCTCTGCTATAAAATATTTTTTAAAATTACATATTTTATAATGGACATACAGTAAAGCTCTTTCATGGCAGAGAGTTTCTCTACGGATAAATTTTTTAAGTAAATTGAGTATAATTTAACTATTTTTGTGCTCATAAAAAACAAGTGTCATTCTTCGATGTGATATGTCTAAAGCATATGATTGAGAATGTTATAAGGCCCCAATTGTGAGTTTTTGATTGCTCCAGAACAGTGATGGCGGAGTTGATATGACTTGGTGGCAAGATAAAATAACCGCATGATGGCATGAGTGTCATTCATGATATAAAGGAGTTCATAATCACTGTTATAACCACCCAGCGAAGATCAAAGAGAGAAACATAAGAACAAGAAAACCTAATTCTACGAACTCATATAGCAATAGAAATGTCTATAAATGGACACGCATGGTGACACCATACTGAAAGGATAAATATAATCAGGAAATAGCATTGAAGCGTTTGTTAGACAATATCAAGAAGCCATCACTGAGTAGTCGGACCTTGAAAAACAATATATTGACATTTTTGCTTACAGCAAAAACAAAGACAGTAGAAACATTTTCTTTTTTTTAGGAAAAGATATTATATTCTATATAAGGATAATAATCCAAACAAGCACACCTCCCAAAGGCCAAAATTATACGTACATGAATCCATCCGAGTGGAAAAAGACTTTGTTTGTCCTGCACTTCAAATATTTCTTCCTCATTTGTGGCTTGGCACTGCTTGACCAAATGATTAAAATGAAATTCAGACGCTGTGAACTTTTTGTCAGGTGTTTGTTCATATGTAAGAGGCAAACTCTGGCTTACCGAGTCTGATGTTGATTCTTGCTTTGGAATAATTAGAGCTGTGATGTAGAATTTTCTGTTTCTCTGTGAAAAAAAACAGGTGTGTTCAAAAGAATGCATCCAGTAAATAATGCTATAAATCTGAAATTATGGCTTCAGTGATTGTTAAACATTAAAATAGAATATTTAAATGGTTTGGTATGTACTTACAAGCGAACCTGCAAGAATCCCGCATGTTTCTAAGTTTTTATCTGTGTTGGACTTGGCCAGCTTCATAAAACTGTCCATCATTTGGGTTGACTGATGAAAGAATAAGCAACAATGAGTATCTATACTTTTCTAAGTTTCTTTACTGTGGAAGCTTAATACAAACATTAGATATTTTTGCAGAGAAATCAAGTTCACGTCGAAAATGGAACATTCAAATTGAAGAACTATTCGATAGCACTTGATTTCAGATTTTTTTAAAAAAACACAGAACATTCAGATCGAAAAACAATACGCTGACACCTTACAATGTGCAACTGCAGAGGATCTTCAGAGCGAATAAAAGAGACGCTGGAAGAATTCTCCTGCCCACATTCGGTCATAGTCTCAGTATCTGGAGGTGAGGTGGGGATAAGATCCTGTACATCTACTAGAACAGGAGGTGGCGAAGGTTGTCTAATAATTTCTGTTTGCGGTGCGACTTCAAGAGGTTCAAAAGAGATTAATGAATCAAATTCTTGATTCTTTATTGGTTGACTGTCGTTTTTAGGCTGAACTACAGGTTCCAAAACAATTCTTTCTTGTTCTGAACTTCCACCATCAATTCCTGTCATAGTTCCATCTTTGATAGAAAGTTGAGTGCTATTGTCCCTACAAGGATCCCAAACATGTTAAATCACCATGTCCATCAACAAATCATAAACATGCAGCATATTACTAAAGCTATTAAAAGTTCTCAAAAACCAAGATATATATGTACATTACGAAGAGTGTTCCCTAAAACTTATGAAACAATAAAATCAAGAGGCAAAAAAATCTAAAATTTTGGTTCAGATACATTAGTTAACCTTGGAACCTCAATTGGAGTAAAGTCATCATTTCTAGGATATTGAACCTGCAAAAAATGAAAATTATATGTATCTAAAAAAAATTGCTTTCATGATGCATATTCATCAACGAATTGTCAGGGCCACCTTATGAATAGAAGGAGGTTGCCATTGTCCACGAAGCCCATTGGGGCCCAAAATAGAATGTCTAATTAGAGTTTCCTCCTTTGGGCGGGGAATACTGATTGATCTGCCCAAAAAAGCATGAAAACATTAGTTTTAAGTTTAGGTCAATTTTTAGGGGAAAAATAGAATGTCTAGAGAGAGTGCTAGTATCATGATATAAAACTGTATTCATATGTATGCCATAAACATTCACAAATCAGTTGATCCTTGAATGGATCCAATTGATTCAAACCAGTATGTACAATGTTGTAGATTGTAATGTTAGACTAATCTTTATTGCCTCCAGGAATCTGTCAGAAATGATCATTTTTAAATCCTTTCAAATACTTTTCGAAGAAAGTGAGACCAAAATCAACATTTTACACGGTAAAAGCAAAAACAAGTTTCACAAATTGCTTCAGTTTCCAATTAGTGATTTTCAAAAGGAACAGAAATTAAAGAATTCCATATTTAGGATCACATTCTACAATGGGAAATGTGGCTTTTAGTTGAGGGAATGACCAGGATTTCCAGCCACAATAAAATGTAATTATGCATACAATACGTAATTTTACAAACCAGTGCCTACTTCTGCAAGAAGAAATTAAGCTTTTAAAACTAAATGTTTTCTGCTGCTGAGAAGATCGACAGAGTTAACTTAAAACTGCTTACATTTTACTGAGATGATCTTCTACCGGTTTTGCAAGCAAATGAACCTTCGATCCTTGATATCCAAGTTCGACAGCAGCAGGCTCTAGACTCTATCAAACACAAAATAATTTGGTAAACACGTAGCTCATGGGAAACAATATAAAGCTGACACCTTCAATTCAGCATTTAATTTAACTTGAAAAAAAACTTTCAGACTCTAAGCTAATTTAAAATCGAATGGGCATCCAAATGACAGCAGACATTACAAATCAACAAGATGGGGACTGAAGTACCTTCTTTGTATTATTATAATCACTCCAGTTTTGCTGCTTCAAATAAGGTATTTGAACTGAAGATTCCCAAGTTTCATTTTGCCGAAAATATCGGCCATCATTTTTCTGACTAATTTGTTTTTCGTGCAACTCCTTAATCTTTATTTGAACAGCTGGCTTTAGTTTTTCAAGCTCAGTCAATGCAGCTATCAGTCTCTGTGGAATCATGGAATGCATATTAAAGAAAAATTCAGGAATCAATGCAGACTAGAAATTTAACCTGAAAAAACGCAACAGAGAAGCGGCAGCAATTTCAATTAATATAAAAAAAACAATGGATAGCAACTGTTACCCGTTTGAGATAAACTTTATTTCCATGTGCAGATGTTCTATAGTCTTTATGACAAGGTATCGTCTCAGAAACCAAACTAAACAAAAGACGAGAAACAACATTCATTCGAACCACCTTCTGTCTTTGGTGAAAACTGAAAAGGGTTGTGTAAAATACATGTTGAATCTCAATGTATCCTTTCTTACCTTGAGAATCGAAGAAGCATAACATACAAATCTACAACATTCTTTTCTTCACGAAAGATGTCGGCCTACAGAATGAAATAAGAATTTAACTGAGAAAAGTTGAAAACAACAAAAATATGGAAAAGAGAAGGACAGTGAAGAGGATTAGATATGAAAAATAATAATATTTAGAGAAAAAGTGACCAAATCATCCACAAGTAAGAGAAATGAATTTGCCGTGCTAAAAGTCAATACGATAGCGTTAAATTAACAAGTCAAATAATTAGAGTTCAAAATTAAATAAGAGAAAGACAGTAGAGTAAAATAGTAAAATCAAATAACAGTATCCAAAAACTGATTGAAATAAAATCGAGTCATAGAGAAATGAGAATAAAATACTTCACCACAGAAGAGAGAAACCTCTTCCAAAACCAAACTTTAGGTTTTCATGTATTTTCACTGTAATCTAGTCTCTAGATGAATCCAAGCATATTCCAGTACAATGGCCTCTCATATACAATAAGCAAATAACTGTTTCAAGGGAAACCAAAGAACACCGTGTCTGATGGTCCCGAAAAAGTATCCCAGCAACAAATAATGTACAAGAACCTCAATGCATGCATTATCAGTATCCGTATATCTTAAAATATTTGTCATGGAGTGCACTTCCAATCACCCAAGGAGCGGTGCAATAAATTCACCTTCTATATTTTAGCTAAATAAATATTTAAGACATACATCTTTATGCTCATAGACATCATCCGGGGAAAAATAGCTACCTGAAATTTGGTATGTTTGGAGATAAGCCTTATAAGCAGACCTCAATCTCTGCTCAATTTAGTCACAAAAGCAGCCCTCAGTTCAATGTCCCCTTGAAATTCGATCTTGGTGACAGTTACCGGCAAATTTCAGCTAAGGCACACCCATTCTTTCAATTATTTAAGCTAAAAACAACCTATCTCACTTCTCACCCAGTTCAATGGTGGTGTATTCGCAAAATAGTAGGAAGATTTATATGTGACTTTTCCTACTTGTTACCAACTAGGGTAGTGTCACGCAAAACAAGAATTACAACATTCTAACATGCATTCTAATCCATGAAATTGAGTGGATGCAATTCCTAATCACGAGAATCCCAATAAAATTTGAACACAAGCGTGTCTAGTTCTAATTCAACAGCTTCAAATCTTTTAGAGTTCTTACATCCATCACTATTCTTACACACAAACTTTGTCAGCATATTTAATCATGGTTTCACTTGGTTAAAAAACCCTAATTTATCATTAAAAACAAAAAATCACTCTTCCGCAAGAGACAATGAAAAACCAAAAACTAAACAAAATTTGATTCGAATTCTTCAACGAGAAATAAATAATTGTCAATATCAAGAAACAAGTGGCAACAAGCCTCTTCAATTCACAAATTGGTTCCGGATAAAATCAGTAATCAGTATACCTGCTTTAGAATGTTATCGGCTATGCGAAAGTAGAAGCGGATGGAAATTCGGTTATCTACGGCGATTTTCTTCGTAGTCGCCGATATGTTTATACTCCCGTCGTGAGAAGATCGAGCCATCAGATTCTACGAATGAACGCCTCCTTGCCTCTCTTTTGAAGTCTATCTCCTTCTTCGAGACTCGTCGGCCGACCAGCCTTTGGCGGCGACTTCTGGCTCTGGCGCAGCTGATCAATCAGAGAAGGTTCCTCATTCAGCATTCATTCATTCAAATTTCTCATTTTTGTTTCATTAATATTAATATGTATTTATTATCTTTTTTAAAAAGTATTACTAATTTTCAAATCATAATTATTTTTTTCCAGGATTTTGACAATCATTTGTTATATATCAACTAGTTTTCCGAAAGAGAAAAAAAAATTAGTTTTCAAAATATTAAAAAAATATTGAAAACAAAAAGTCAAACCAGTCGGTAGTATTACAATGTGCATTTGGGTTTTATACTTTTATTATTTTCACCTATTAGATTTTGAAACATGTAAATTAAATACAAGGAGGTTTTTCTTTAGACGATTTCAAGGATTTATATTTGTGAAAAAGATCACCGACTCATATCTATAATTTTTATGGGTGAGGTCAAACAGGGTTAAAGACAATGTATACTTTGACAAATATTATGAGCTTATGAAAAACATTGATGTATAGCAATTAGCAAAGGGGAAAAAAATGTTTTTTTAGTTTGTTATGATTGCCTTCTTGTGATTTTAGTTCGATATATATTCAAATTGTAGTCTTATTTTTTTTTTTTTTGAATGTTTGGTAATTTTGATTTGATTTTGATCGAAAAAAACCTTGCTTGGCGGAAATTGATAATTTGGCATCAGGGCTTGTTTATGTAGCTTAAAAATTGGAGATATAGTGAAAAATTTTTCTTGCACCGATTTATTTGTTAAAATCGAATATGTGTTTATAAGAGATGAATAAACGCTTTAAAAATATATTTAAAACTGCAATAGTTCGTTTTTGAAATGTTCAACGATGAACCGAACATCGATATATTATATAAAGTTTGTTTTTCAAACCAAGCAGAAGTCACTCAAAATAACCCATTTAAAACTTATTACTCATTTTAGAAATCATTTAAAAATATTACAAATTGAAATAATAAAAACAGTTTGGTCAAAATATTTTATCAAACATTTTGGTATTTTATATAACAGATAAAATACTTCATTAATCCATCCAAAAACAGTAGCAATAAGTTAACGAGACAAAGTAAATATACACAAATTTGTTAATAGAAGTTCGAATGTCGAATCCTTCTATATCTCTCTTCTTCTGTTTCCGAAAGGACTATTAGAAAACTTTGATTAGTACAACTCTTTGTGCAAACTACAAACCCACTTTGACTTAAGATTTATCTATCGTCTAATCGAACCTCCTAATAAACTTTACAAATGCTTTTTCTGCACCAAACCATTACAAAGTTGCATATGTTGGAAAATGAATTTTGAGGTCCATTAACCTTCGAAAAATCGATGATTAATCTCTGATAAAATTAAAATTAACTTGAAAATTGATATCTACATTTTGAGTATATACTTTTAGAATATTAATTTACTCAAAATTGGATTTCGAGTATATATTTTTAGAATATTAATTTACTCAAAACCAATTTTGGATGAACGAGAGATTAATTATGAAGTTGAACAATAAAGCTCATTTAAGTGTATATTAAATAAAATGGTGGGAACTTGTCCCACATTGCAAAAATAAGAAATAAATATCTTTCTTATATTGAGTTATGTAGTATGGTTTATTGTTGTTTTCAAGTCAAGTGTGCTCAAGCCACCTAAGGGTGAAGGAGGTGCAACTCAACAACTAGACACAAGCTTGCACGTGCACACTCACAATCAAATGGCGCACGTACGCATCGTCGGGAGAAGCAATGAGGAGCATTTATTTTGTGCAGCTTGGAAATGAGCTCCACGACGTGGAAAACGATTGTCGTATTCCATAAGCAAGCACTGTGTGTGCGAAAAATTCGTCTTAAAAGAAAGAGATAGAGTTTAACCCTAGCTCTATTTATGTCTTATTTCAGCGCTTGTAGCGGCATCTCCCAAGACATCAAGCATACATTGTCAAATTTACACTTTATCCAGATCAAACATATTCTTTCGTATCTATATGCTAAGGCATTGTTTGGTTTGATGTATTACTAATCTATGTCTAATTTATCCCAATCAATTTCGCTTTATTTTTGTCATGTTATTTATCTATTTATTAATTAATAATTTTACATCAATTAAATCAAATAAATTATAATCTATCCATAAAATCAAATAATATATTAACTATTTTTTTCTTATTTATTTTTAATTTACATTATATTAATTATCTATGGATTACTTATCCTATCACTCAAACCAAACGGTGCCTAAGACTATTACTCAACTATTCTATCAAGTTCATCTTTTTTTTTTTTTTTTTTGTGAATGATTTTTCTTCAAATTATGTTTTCTTATATTCTCGATAAGGGAAAGAGTTCTGCAAACTCATTTTGACGTGAAAGATTTATCTTTCAAATCTCATGTCTTGTATTGTTTCTTAAAAACCTTTCTTGTTGGGTTGAACTCCCATTAAATATCTTTATATATAATTTGCCCAAGTGCTCCAAACCCTTTAAACCTGATTTTTTTTCTTTGAGTTTATCTTCAAAGTGTTGTATTTATGGTCTCTAATAACAATATAAGCGTTAGATACAAGAATATGACTATTTGGAAAGATTTTGTACGTTTTTACGACAATGAAACGGTCATATTCGCGTTGTTGGATACTTTCCTTAACTTCTACTAAATTTGAGATATATTGGTTGCAGCAGCCCGCTTGCTGATTTGAGCTCTGCTGCATTCTAGGGTCTAGTGGTTGCATCACTTCGGATTTCAGCAATGTTGATTTCAACAGTCATGTTTTCTTGACTATAGCTCTCGATAATTGATTTATGGGCAAAGTGATGAACATGAAAGTTGTATTCATTTTCTTATCTTGAGCTCATACAAAAATAGACGTGCTCAAAACATTCGTCTGCATTAGATATTCGGTTTAGCTGAATTCGAGTGCGGAACCAACAACTTCAATGCGAATTTTCATATTTTTAAGCTATGATTCAGATTTTGACTCTTGAATTTGATTGATAACATTTTGAGTTGATTGTTGAACCAATTTGGTTGCTAGTCATTTAGATCACTGAGCTATGAGATATCATCAAAAATCTTCAACTTGCGAGAAACTAAGTTGTGTTGAAATTTTGTTTGAGTAATCAATCACTCACTTCCAATTTGGCATCTACCAACTATACACTTAATTAAATACATTACAAACACAATGAAAAAATGTTATCATCAAATAAGATCAATTGTGTTAACCCAACATTATTTACTATTATAAATTATTTTCTTCCAAACTATCAAATAAATAATAATAAAATGTCAATGAACATAAAATAAAAATCAAGCAATCGTTCAAGGGATCAAGGGCGGATCCACGTATTGGGCTACCCAATTTTTTTTATTAATTTTTTATGGGTTATATTTGGGCTCAATTTCTTTTAGCCCGGGGTGGCCCATTAAAAAAATCAAAGAGCTCAAATTTTATAGTGAAAAAGTAGACTTGCGTCTTGTATCCATCCTTGTATGCACCATGAGAAAAGAAACCAAGTCAAAAAAAAGTTTTGGAGTTTCCATCATCTTTGCCACGAAGTTTTCTGGTGAGTCCGGAGTGCTCTATTTTTTTTCCCAAATTTTTCTTTCATCAACATGCGATTGATTTTTAAATTTATTAGCAGATTTGCGTTCGTGAATCGTGGCCCGCGGGTTTTGTTTTCTTTCTGGTATGATAATTTCTATCTCTTTGAAGGGTGTTGATTCGTGAATCGTAATTTGGATGATGATTGATGATTCGTGAATCGTGATTTGAGTTCTTAAATTTGAAATTTTGTTCATTTTCATACCTTTGTTTTCTAATCTGGTGCCGGTATGATGATTCACGATTAGTGAATAGTGATTTGGAGAATTGAATTCAAGATAATGTATGCATGTGTATCTATATTAGTGAATTGGAAATTCGGGATATATATTTATTCATGCTTTTCGTTAGACTCAATATGTGTATTCTTGTTCAACTTTGATTTGTTCAAGTATTTTTTTGTTCATATTTCTTGGGATCAAATTGGTTGCTTTTATGGTAAAAAAAAAAAAAAAAATTTGTTTAATTTTTTTGCACATAAATAGCAGTCACAAACCAAAAATGTTTTTTTCAAAATTTAAACTTTGGTACCAGATTAGATGCTCTTATGTTCGTTACTTTTGTTTTTCGAGTTATTGTTTTAAGTTTGTTTATTTATCTTTTCATATGCTTTTTTTTTTGGCATATGTACTACAATAATACATGCATTTGTTATGACTATTAAGTTTACAATTTCATAAAAAAGTCTAATTTTTTGTCTGTTGTTCAATTTTTTATTAGGTAATTAATGTCAAATCGAGAGAGAAAACGAGGAAACAATATTTTATCTTTTTTAAGCCAAGAATTGACAATCCTTCAGCATCCGAGAGGACCGACACTAATACATACATTCCTAATTAGGAGCCAGAACCTCCATCTAAATCTTAAAGAGTTGAGTTTGATGAAACTTCTCTTCAATGGGAACCTGGCCGGATTGCGTATTTTGATGTGCTGGAATCCTGTTAATCATCGTGATGAAATTAGACGATGTTATATCAAAATGGGGTCATATCAACCTAAATTATCGGAGTACCCACAGTCTGAATCAGGAAAGCAACATCGGAGATTTCAACATACATGGTTTAAAAAGTTTCCATGGCTAGAGTACTCTCCTTCAAAAGATGCAATGTTTTGTTTTACGTTATATCTTTTTGAATTAAGTGAAGCATAACAATCTACCTTCACTGTTGAAGGATTTAAAATTTGGAAACGTGTTAATGATAGAGTTAAGTGTGTTTTTTTTGTCTCACATGAGAAGTTCTAACTCAGTGCACAATAAATATGCAAAATATGTTATTGGTTTGATGAACGTAACTCAAGATATAGATATATTTATGAATCGAGAATCTTCTAAATAGATTCAAAAGAACTGATTAAGGCTTACATCAACAATTGAGAGTGTTCGTTGGCTTACTTTGAAAGCATGTGGATTGAGAGGTCATGATGAATCTTTAGATTCCTCAAATCTTGGAAATTTCATTGATATGTTAAATTTATGGGAAAATGGAATGCTAGTATTGGTGAAGTCATCTTAGAGAAAGCTCCGGGAAATGCAAAGTATACCTCACCAGAAGTTCAAAAAGAAATCTTGCATATTATTGGGAACATAGTCAGAAATAAAATTCGTGATGAAATTAGAGATTCTAAATTTTGTATTTTGGTGGATGAAGCGAAAGATGTATCTAACAAAGAACAAATGGCTATAATTTTGAGATTTGTTGATGCCCGTGGTTTTTTGCGGGAGCATTTTTCCAAATTGTATATGTTCATGACACCGCAGCTGCAACACTCAAGAAAGAAATATGTGATGTAGTCGCTAGATATAATCTAAAAATTCATAATATGTGAGGTCAAGGGTATTAGCTAGTAACATGTCTGGTGTGCTTAATGGATTGCAAGCTTTATTTCTTAGAGATTTCCTTTATTGTTTCGCCCATCGTCTCCATAGCGTTAGTTGCATCTGCTGAAATGAAATTTCTATATGGCATTTCTTTCGAATCTGACGAGTATTGTCAATATTGTTACATCTTCTTCTAAACACAATGTTGAGTTACAATCAACTCAAATTAATGAAACTTCACATTCTATTGTTGCTGGTGAACGTGAGACTGTGCGAGAAGGCAGAAGGTAATCAGATGGGTACTTTGAATCGAGCAAGAAACTACCCATTAGAGCTCTCATTTTGATTCTATTTGCAGCTTAATAGATATGTATGAAGCAACTATTTTGGTACTTGAATGCATTATCACTGATGGTTCCTCTACTTCAGTGCGTGGGGAAGCTGGTGGTTCCTTAACAGTGATGAAGTTTTTTGATTTCATTTTTATTTTTCATTTGATGGATAAAATTATGGTGATCACGGATTTGCTTTATCGTGCCTTGCAACAAAAATCTCTTGATATCTTAGTGCAATGGATCTAATCTCGACGACTAAACCACTTTTTTCTGGCATTGAGAAATGATGGTTTTGATATTCTTATTTCTTATGTCAAATCATTTTGCACAAGATTGGATGTTGAAATACCAGATATGAATGCTCATTATTAGAACTGTCAGAACGGGTTGATGGGGCGGGCCAGCCTGCAATCCATTGTAGCCCGTCATATAGGCGGGTTGGGGCAGGCCAGCCCACCAGACAGGCGGGTTGAGAAATTCCCAACCCGGCCTAACCCACCTTGGGCCACGGGTTAGGTGGGTCAACCCACCATTTTTTTTATTTTTAAAAAAAATGTCAATAGAGCATTGTATAAAAAATTAAGAGATACATTAATTAAATAGTTCATGACACTACTTAAATACCTAATAACACTACAAACTATAATAAGAAAAAACAATACATAAAATTAATTAGTGAAACACAATCTGATAAAACTCAACAAGAACTACAAAGTTCATGATCATTAAAATTCAGTATTCATCCATCAACACATAATTTATGTCATCATTATTTAGTTTCAAAAAATGTCATATTCATTTACTCCATGATAATAAATAATATAAAATTTAAAAATTCATCAATTAAACATAAATTATAATAAATTATTTAGAGCTTAAAATCATTTACAAAACATTTCAAACAATATAATTTATTCAAAACTTATCAATCACACATAAAATATTAAATATATTAATTATAATATATTTTTAAAAATGTAAAAAAATTAAAATTGGCGGACTGCCCCACGTTGGCCCGCGGCCGAAACGGTTCAGCCCGTTTTGGCCCGCTCCTAACGGACCGCCAAAAGCATAACTCAACCCGCCATTTTTTTAATGGCGGAAGGTTGGTTCGACGGGCCCAACCCGAATTGACAGGTCTACTCATTATAAGTGTTCTAGTCGTTCATGCTAGCAAAAGGATACCACCACATTGGAGCACCATTTTAATTATGATATATTTAATGCTGCAATAGATTTTCAGTTGAAAAAGTTAAACTCTAGATTCAATGATGAGACACCAGAACTTCTTATGCTTAGCCCAGCTTGGGATCCAAATGATAATTTTAAATGGTTCGACAATGACAAGATTCTTACTCCCACTGAGAAGTATTATCCCAAGGACTTCACTGAACAGGAAATGCATCATTTGAAGTGTCAGCTACAACATTATGAGCTTGATGTAGTTTTTCATGAAAATTTTCAGAAAATTTTCACTATCTCAGAATTGTGCCGAGGGTTATTGGAAACAAAAATTTGCAACACTATAATCTGTTTGACAAATAGATTCATTTAGTTTTAATCTTGCATGTTTCCACGGCAACTACAGAACGTGCATTTTTGGCTATGAAGCATGTTAAAACAATTCTTCGTAATAGAATGAGAGAGAATTTTCTGACATATTCTATGATTATTTATATTGAAAGAGAGTTTGCTTTAAACATACCCTCAAATTATATAATTGATGAATATCATACGTTAAAGAATCGTAGATCACAACTTCAATAGCATGGATGTATATCTATTCGGATCATTTTATATCTTGAAGTTATGAATTTTTTAATTTATTCATCGACATTGCATGATTGATTTAAGATATATTCATTTTATTTAAGCTTCATTAGTTTCTTGCAAGACGATGGATATACAAAATATTACATTGTCAAAATTTTTGTCAAAGGTTTTCGAATATTACGAGCTCCATAGAAAAATTATTAAAGATATTTTTTACGAGGAGCTTTTTGAGATTACAATGAGCAGGTATCTTACTCATAATTTTAATAGGTATGTATTATTTTGTTTCTAATAAAAAATTCTAGCTCGGTGGATTTGAAATCCGGACTCCGTCTTTTCAAGGGATTCAAAAGCAGCCTTATTTTGGCATTCTATTTATTATTTTAAGGTGTCTGGTGATTTTTAAAATATAAGGTTAAAATAAATAGATGACAAATAAATTTTGTGTGATGTAAGATAATTTTATTTCTATTTCGAAAATCATCAATTTTTATGTCACATGACAAGTTGTGACACCTAGTCATCAAATTCATATGAATTGTAGTGACCCGTCCCGGAATCACTTACTAACAGAGACTTTAAGAATGTAATTAAAAATTAAACAATCAATAATCAGAGAAAACTACGAAAACTTAAGACAAACACTAACCCGACAGAATACAACTGGTAAATAACTGCAAGCTAATTAATGTACAACCAAATCAAAACCCAAAAACAAGATGGTCAATCCTAACTATCTCTGTTGGCACCAATTGACTCCAAATCGAAACCCAAAAACAAAAGGGTCAATCCTAACTATCTCTGTTGGCACCGATTGACTCCACAACTCCATGGTCACCAACCAAAACAGGTCCCCTAACCTTGGAAACCTGCAACTGTCCCGTCGAATGGGGTGTCCAATAAAAATACACGGACGTGAGCTAACAATGCTCAGTACAGATGTATAAATATACACATGCTATAAATGCATAATGCAAGTAACACGTACCGGGAACATATCATCGATAGAACAATGCTCATTCAAAGGCGCCATT